>NC_136773.1:3260970-4460970 GCF_947034865.1 Barbatula barbatula
ATACATTTTGTTTAATAAAATGTTTTATCACTTGCAAAACCGCCATATGGGCACTTCTGTGAACATTTTTGGAAGAGACACAAACAAGTTCCTTCACAGTTTGAAGAGATGCAGCGGCATTAATTGAATTTACCAACTTTAACACCATTTTAAATGAGAAAAGCTATTAAAACACCCATCTTAACGCTCTCGTGTTCACGGGTGGTGAGACAAGGAAGGATCCAACAACTGAACACGACTTTTGGAAACCTCTTCCCCACACATGTACATTAAAAGCATTCATTCGGTGTCACTAACTTCTACACAACCAGCAAAATCTTAGAAAAAATACTGTGACTATATAAACAATCGCCAAGCCGAATGGCTCACTTCTTGACATGGTGAAAGAATGCATTCTTCAATCTGTCACATTTAAAGAAAAGAGACAGCAAGAGAAAATCCAGATAACTTGCGTATGAGAGAAAGTTTGAAAGACATAAAAAAGACCCCCTGTCCCAGTGTCCCCCGAGTTTTCTTTTACTCTTGATCTCTGTCTATTTCTCTGGCGGAGAATAAAGAAATGAGCCGAGTGACATCGAGTCATACTCCTTTGTTTACTGTACTTGGCATGTTGTATCACACGCATAAAGAAAAGCAGAAGTCCAGACTCCCCGGTGACAGCCGTCCATTTCCAGCAGTGTTTGTACATTGTGTGTTAACTCGCCTTTGTTCAAACACTCAGCGGCACTCCTTTTAAATGCTAAAGCAAACCAAACGGTCGCGGGGAGCGGCAAAAGTCATTAGCTTCCGTGCCGAATACAACTGTGTGGTGTGGAATTAAGGCAAAAAAGGTTTTGTCATGTAAATGAGTCGACAAAGCCCCTGAGAGGTGTTTAAACCCCAGTTGTAAAAGCCTAATTCCCCAAACACATTAGCATTCGCTCTGCAGCAACAAATGGCTAAAGTTAGATACCCTGAAAATAAAAGATACACCATTATCAACACGAGACTGAGCTCTCTATCCACACGTTGTGACAGATAACTTGGCAAATTGGTGGAATTAGACAGACGGTTATAAATGTGCTGGACAGAATTCTAAATTGCCAACATTTTTTCACTAAGTAGTCTACCTAAACAACGTGAGCTTACATCGCGGCGTGAATTATGATAGGGTGGGGTGTTTGGAATGGGCCTGACCCCCCTAATTACTAAATAGAGTTTCAACAGCCATCTCAAACAACATTGAAGTCACGACAAACGATGAATAACAAGTAAGTCAATGTGTTTTTTTACCTGTTGCCTAATACACACCAACCATTCTTATAATGTAAAGTGACCACAACAACAATACGCTGCCTAAACACCTTGTTACGGCAAACATGGGTTATGACAAAGACCAAATCTAACTGTCACACTTTATTATAGATTAACATAGCACATGTATATAAAATACTGTTTAGGGGGGGACAAATTATTTGGGCTATTTAAAATGGACGTCAACAAGCTGCCCCTGGAAAATTACCCACAAAAATCTCCCTTTAAAAGTTTAATGCCATGAAGGTAAGGCATGTACATTATAAACTACAATGCCTATTTTAGTTTGAATTGTAAACGTCATAAGCTTCAGTTAAAATATGAAAATGTACTTCCGTCCTGTAGTGACTATCCATCTTAAATGACATATGTTAGACGGCTAGGCCGTCCCATCCATTAACTCCTCCCCTTCAACTTTCAGTCTGCTGCCAGTTCCATTTTAAAATGTATGGGCTGTTTTTTATACATTCAATCAAATCGCAGAGAGAGACAAAAGCCACGGTCACTATTTTTGTCAAATCGAAAATCCATTTTACTCTGAAAGAATACAGAAATAAAATGAACGCAACTTCCGGTTCACGGGGACTTTAATATTAAGCATCTGAAGAGAAATGTAATCGTTGTTTATTCCGTAACCTCACACTGTGAAACAAATTAATATGAATAAAATGCTTCATATGTTGAGATTAAACAGATAAGGCGTTATTCGTGGCAAGTACTGGTTCCACATGAAAGATCAAACGTGTTCCTCGTGCAATGAAATTAGATGTTTTTGCGTCTTGTGTTAATTGCTTTTTAAACCATTACTGTATTTCTACAGACATTTTTTTAACACATATTAACAAATACAATTTAACAGGATAACAAACCGTACCGTACTCAAGGTCAACAATGCTCTCTTCACTGATAAATTATAAACTGATGTAAGCTACAGCCTATTATACGACTCAGTTATACAATAAAAAAGGACACATCTGCATGGAGTATAATAATTCCATACTATTTACTTCATACACGGCACACTGTATACTGCTTTTTTTTTATGGAACACATTATGAAATGCGGAAAATTCCAAATAGTGACCTCATTATGCTACATGTTGATTCCAGCAAGTGCAGTCTAGGTATCAGCTCTGAATGTTTTTAATTCAGTTTTTTAATCCAATTTCTGCATGACTATGTGTGATATCTTGCCAGCCCAAACAAATATCGAAAAATGGCCTTCAAAATCTTGGCAGATGTCACTTGCAATTCGTCGCACAGGAAAAGGACAACTGAAGTGCACAGCGTTGTGGGCATTCAGAAAAATCATACACACATTACAGTACAGAAATAGTGAGGACAGTATTGAAAAACACTATTCCAAACATAGCCATGGTCTTAGTTGAAAACTGGGTGAGCAGCACCTGTGAAGCCAATACATGGATGTGGAAGACCTCAAATCCCAGAGCTAAAACTGACAGTTTTAGTGGAGCATTAAATTGTTTTGCTGTGGAAAATGAAAATTGCACCCTAAAATAGGTCAAAATAAACTTTAAAAGACCTAAGTAAACCTAGGTCATATGCTTAAATCAGACTGTCTCATGGACGGCAAGAACATTTTTCCTCTTATAATAATTCAAAGAAAAGAACAACAAAAATATGGCTGTAGTCTTTGGCTCTAATAAAATCTCTGCGAGCTAGTAAAAAGAGCAAAACACTAAAGAAGCCATTTTGGCATACGCCGAGCCAGAAGAAAAGCAAGACAAATGAAACATGCGACCTTTCCGAGACATTAGCCATTTCAGATGGTATCTGATGTAACGGCCTGGCATGCTCATTTAAAGAGCTAACATTTAATGACAATAACCGTGGCGCTAACAATAACTAGCATGCCTGCCTGAATGCTTGATAAAAAGTTAAATGAACGCAGCAGATTTTGGGTGGCGCGTTCTTCCCTTCTCTCACATCCTAACCTTAACCACTGGCTTACTGTCGTAACCAACAGCATGAGTCAGCGTCTACAAAAAAATTATGTCCACCCACTTCCACCTTCTCTACATCCAAAGTAGCGAGGGCTTGTGTTCAGTAGTTAGGAATGCAGTCGGGGCCTGTGAGCCTTCAGCTCCGCTGCGTCACACTCATTTAACATCTGCGGCTCACTATCAAAGCGAATATCTATCCTGAACGTGCCACGGCACACGCAGCCACCAAACACGGACTGCATTACGCACAAAGACCTTCTATATGACAGTTTATGAGGTGCACGTGAGGTTGCGCTGGCTTGCAGAAATGAAGACCTAGTGATTGATCGGATTCTGGATGCGTGCCATCCGTGCATGTACAATGAAGACGTTGAATAAAGTAAGAGAGGGCAGGGAATTCTGGGTAATTCACTAAGGTAATTCTGCTACAGGCTGGAGACATATTTAGAAATCATAATACAAGTTGTGTAGTGGTGTTAAGTAACCAAACGCTCATTAAAACAAATGTTTTGCAAGTTAAAGCAAGTGAAGACATGTATAAAGTATGAACTATATGCCAACCATATATATTTATACAATTATTTCATACATTTTCATTTTTTATTGTATACTTTTATTGCATACTGTGGGAAGAGTGTCTTAAAAAGTTCTTCACTATTTCACTTATAGACTATTGATGCTCTCTTGGCTTGGCCATAAAGAAATATAGCTCAGCTTACAACCAAAAATGTGTTCCTATTTACTGTAACTGTCAGTTGTGCTGCCTGCCAATGGCGTTTAGTCATGAAAAAGGCCAGAACTAGTTTTTTCAGAGCTTTCAGGGAAAGATGTGAATCCATCACATATCAATCTGTTGTTCTTTTCACAAAGCTATTGTATGAGGGAGAACTCTTATAATACAGCAAATATTTATTTATATATCATACAATTTTGACCTTTAAAGCCACAAGTACCAAATAACGTTCATTATATAGAAAAAGAAATTCTTCAAAAGTCTACTAAAATGAGCATCTCCTCTTTGTGACTTCACGGGGAGCTTTGGCACCCGTGGGGCATGTGTAAGGGGTGACGGGAAATGACATGTCAGCCCCAAGGGTTCTGGAAAGCATGGCACCACGGCACTCTGTTTTCTTCTCAAGCAACTTTCTTGTATGCCTGCAGCACACGCAGCATCAGCATTACCATCATCATCATCACTGCTGTCTTACAAAAAACGTATACGCATCGTGCCCGCCGCACACATTACAGACTGCAGGGTTCACACATGCGAGCTGAAAGATTACAATGGATGGAAAAGTAATGAACTATGACTGCTGTGCTCGACTGAGCTGTCAGATTAGAAGTGCGATCCGGATCATTTGTGGGGTGCGGCCTTAACGGCAGCACAGTGTGAAATACACTTAGTATATTTAAGAAAAGATGCAGCATTGACTGGAGCACCACTAAAATGACGGATTCATTTGGAATATATATATCTACATGTCAAATTTTGTCAGAACACAAAGGAAGAAGTGCGTACCCACATTCTCACCTCCAGAAAACAAAGGTGGATGGTGGAAAATAATATGAATGCACCTCAAGTGCAACTTTGACCTTGGTAAAATACATCATGTAATATCTTATCTCACATACTCAGTGGAATACAGGCCATTCCTTTGCCCGACGCAGGAAGCTGCGGAGATGATATGAAAACACTATATCTAGAGATGCTGCATCATTTTAATCTTTCCCACTGACTTGTGATGTGGCTTCACAAATAGAAGAAAAACTCAATTTTCAGAAGAAGAATCTCACGAAAAAATCATATTCTGAGGACGTTCCGAGGAGCCGCTCCAAGAGAGAGAATTTGGAAAAGCGCAACGTGTGCTGAACAACCTTGACCGCAAAAATGCTTCAAGAAATTGTTGCTTGATTTGTCATTGAGATTATATACCGTTCTGAAAACTAAAAAGCTTAAAGCCTAAAACTCAGCGGGTTTCACAAAAACAACTTGGAGGTTTGTCCTCAAGGCTGAGGAAAGCTCGTCTGTTTAGTTGACTTCCAAAAATAATGTGAAGGAAAGTGTCACCAAATGCCTAGTGGTTGTACCCACACACCTGCCAGTACTCAGAAAGGACTCTTAAATGGAAAGAGGGTGTTCACACCTGTAGCTCCACGGCTAGATTTTACTTTAAGTTGAGTGACAGAAGCTGGTAGGGGTTGGTCAAGTTACTGCAGCACAGTGGGACTCTGAATCGACTGCAAAGACCACCAAAGAGAAAGAAATGGAATTGTAACCACCATGTTGTCGAAATATTGAAGGAATATTGAGGACTGGAACCAAACATAGCAGATCGTACTCAAATGAGAGGGTGTGGGGTCATTCCTAAACATATGGACAGTGGGGTGCAAAACCCATTAACCTCTACGTTGACTTAGGAGCAATATGCTTTTGTCATTACCACTGCCCATGTGTTGTTTCTTTCTCGTTCTCTCTCGCTCAGCTTGTCCTCTCTTGTTGTTCCCTGCCAGCTTGAAATGCAGCAGCCCAGAGCTCTGTGCTTAGTTGTGAAAAAAAGTGGGGGTGTGGGCAATGAAGTATAGTAATGAATTGTGACAGTTCCTTCCCAGGGATGAAAATATTAAACCCATCCCATTTTAATGCACTCTCTCTCTCGCCTTCTCTCTCAATCCTAACCTCTTTTTTTTCAATCCTGTCCTCCTTCCCCATGAATCATAACCGGGATGGGAGACTTCTACATATAGGATATTCAAGCAAATCAATCAATTAGCCGTATGTGCTGACTTCGGTCTCAGAGCGAGAGCTGGGGGGAGTGGCCCTAATCCGAAGCGGCGAGGGGTTGGGCGATGCGCTCCAGTCGAGTACTTACCCGTGCGCGCAATGGGGTCAACACGTGACCCCCTCCAGCCCGCAGAGCATCCCTTCTACGTCGTTCCGGAGCTGGGCGCGCAGTACCATCTGAGCGATCTCTAGTATTCCTACAAGCCACAATCGCACGGGGCCACGCGGAGGACAAAGCACAAGCCGAGTAGCTAAATATACATCATGTGCACTCCTGTGATGCGAGCAGAAATAAACCAAGGCAGGGTAAACCTGATTGGGTATCACAACGGGCTCGTTCTTGTGAAATATGCGTGGCTTGTGTGGGAGCTTGTTAGAATTCAATCCGATGGGTAGAGTAATGACCTCCGCAATGATAAGGGCATTAAACACCGGCGATTTGTAGCTGTGAAATCCAGCTGAATTTCATTACCTAACGGTCGTCGACCGAAAAAAAAGAGGAGCAAAAGCGATCTTTCATCTTTACTCCAGAGGAAGCTTTTCACGCAGTTTAATCGCCGGCCTTCTTTTCGAGGAACGTTGAGAATGTAACGTGTAATCAGACTTTGCAAGTCAACATGGCATTGACGGACGGCTGCGGTAGTCACGCTGAAACATTTCCCTATAAATATAAACCGTAAATCTGACTGTCCGTGTCAGGTGCGGAAATCAAAATGGCAATTGCAAACGGTGCGAATAAATAAATCCACTGCATAAATACAGCGGTCTGTAAAGAGATGGCAAGCAGCCCGAAAAAGCACAACCTCAATCCAACCCAATCCTTCACTGTGAATAATAACAATTTATTGTGGTACAATTACAACATTTATCGATCCCAAAAAGTATAAACAAAGTGGCGTTGTGTAAATTGTTGTGGCACTGTGACTGTTTGACCGTCGTGATTCACAAATCAATATGGGTTCAGACAATGGCCTGAGTTTGGGGTGGGGCTGTCTGTTTGGGCGGATTTAGAGGAAGCCGCTATTATTTTGGAGTCCTGTTAAGTGGCGATAGTGGCACAAAAATTACACGTTTTAAATTAAACACCAACATTATGTCATCAAAGGAAGAATGTATACATCTCAAAACCAGGCTTTAAAGGACGTTAAAGCTGCATTATGGATTCAGGAAAAAAAATATTTGATCCTGGCTTTGTTTATACAGAGTTCTCAAATCTGGCATCTGAATAGCCCCTCTGTAGCCATTATTTTCAATGGGCAAACACATAAACAAAATGAGAGTTAACAAAAGCATTAGATTCACTAGAACGCCCCAAACCGAGCATTAAATGCCTTTAATTCAAATATAAAGTAGCATTTAATGACAGTTTATCTGCTTTCCTTGCAGCTGGGCCAGCTTTTCACAGAGAAAGGGAATCGCTATCTGTCAAAATACACAGACCTCTACTCTGGAAGAGGATGCAAACCCACTTTGTAATGGTAGATAAACACTGCAACTGGAATGCATTGAATGCATCTTTTCTCTCTCCACTCAATTCTATATGAAACATCATTTGATAAATTCAGCAAAGGGAAAGAGAAGCTCGATGCGAAATGAAGCCATCGCCAAAAAAGCCAGCGATAACTTAAAATTCCACTAATTGGGGTTGTGCTGTAAATTGGGCCTGAAATGCATGCTCTTCATAGCACAGGAGTTTTTAGTGGAGCTTCTCCTAGAATTGCTTAGAAATAAAAACAGAAACAGAGGAGTTTTAAATAATTAAATTGTACGTGCATTGAGGTGTAAAATGAATGTAGATTGTCGAGGTAAAATATTCTGGATTTATGTAATGAGAGATGAGAAATGTTTGAGTTCCATTTTGAAATCTTCAATAGCATAAAACACTTTTAATTAGAGCCTTGACAAATCTGAGCTCAGTTTGTGACATTGCTAGGATCTCTTTTGAATCTCTGATGGAAACAATTGTGAAGAAATGTATAAGATGGAGGAGACTTAAAATGATCCTTAACCCGAAATATTTATTGTGGCATCATTTCCTTACGCTCTTGTAATTTCAAACTTGTTTGACTTTCTTCCTTCCGCAGAACACGAAAAAGAAATAGTTAACTGAACCCTATTCACGTGCATTGGTTTTGTGTCCATGCAATAGAAGTGAATGGGGGCCAATGCTGTCCGGTTACCAACTTTCTTCAAAATATCTTCTTTTGTGTTCTGCATGAGACAGAACGTTTTAAAAGGAAATGTTTGAAAAGAGGTTGAGCAAATAACAACAGAATTTTCATTTTTGGGTAAACCCTAACCCTAACGTATGGGTAAAAATAGCACAGGCTTGGGTTCAGACAGCGTTACACAAAATGCTCTGATTGAACGAATAACCACATTCGACATTACAACGTTTTCATTTCGTATGGAGAAATGTATCTTCGCTGAAGCTTCTGCGGTCTTTCAGACAAATGAATGAGAAAACTATCAGCTAGGTTCATTTTGGATGTCATCGACAAAGATCTTCATGAGCAACTGAGCCATCAAAGTCGCTGGCAGAGGTTCAAGAGCCGCTGTAAAACGCCACAATACATCTCTGTTATATACTGCATGATTCAAAATCCTTGAGGAAATACTGAACTTCCTGCGAAAGTGTAATGCAGTCGCAGTTTTCCAATTCCTCACCCCGAATGCTTCCTTTACTTTGCACCCTTGCATATGCAAACGACATTGACTCGTTCACGGCAGAGAACAAAAATGCTGTGTTATTCTTTTACGCTTCTTGAGATCGCAGTTTCAACAAACAGGAACACACGCGGCTCACATCACAGCGTGTGATGATCTGTCATTTATCACCCAATCTGACAAACTGGGTGATTTTGTCAAGAAAACGCTCTATCATGAAGCGCTGACTGTGACTTCACCGCTGATATCTGATTAATCTGTGTGGTAAGTGTGGGCTGTCGGTGCCTTGCGTGGGGCTTCCTGAATGATGGATTTTCCAGGCTGGATGCGTGAAGAGCAGTTGTGGATGTCAAGACTCCCCTGACACACATTCACTGCTGATCGATCTTCTATTCCTCCGCCCCGGGCCTGCCTCACCCATCAGTATCAATCCGCCACAGTAAATACCGAGAGTGGCTTAATGCAACTCTACTTAGCTCCCATTGGGCCACAGAGGTCAGGGGGAGAAACTCACATGCATAAAGCTCCAAAGTATCCCACATTTTATTCGTGGACAAAACAGAGAAGAAAATCAGAAATGGGATCTTTTCTAATCTGAATTGTTCTTCCTCAATGAGATAAACTGGAGAACAAAAGCATGCCTTTGTTTTGAGACGCTTTCAGATTTTGAGGATTTTCTGTCATTTCACATGGGGAAGAACTGCTCAAGTACACCGTGGAACATTTTCTTGCTCAGTGGTTGTTTCTTAAAACATTTCATTAATGTATTTGTTTCTGACGTTCTTCCTAAACTTTATAATGAAAAAATGAAGAGACACAAAGGAGACAGTGAGCTCAAATATTTATTCTGGAAGAATTTAGTGAGAAATACTCGTATGATGAGTTCATATTGGTAAATGTTAAATGCTCTCTCATTTGTGATAAAAGCGCTGGCTAAATAAATAAATGTAAATATTGAAATCTTTAACAACTTTGACATTTTTGAAAAACGGAAATGTGATCGTGGTGAGATTACTACTAGGGTATTTTGCTTAAAGCAGATTTGTTATTTTGTAATGTAGATGAAATACATGTTAATTCTTCATTTCTGATGCTTCCTTCCTATGTGCAAGAGATTTTAGTTTTAACTCATCACTTTTTCCAAAAGCTCAATTCACAAGCTATGTTATCCACATCACTTTTCACTTTTAAAGCTCAATTGATTTAATGCATGTCAACAATTGTCTCAATTGTTTCTATTTGTTTTCCCAAAACAGGTTTCTGAGCACCTACACAAGCATTATACCTTCTTAAACTCCTGCGGTTAGCGAATGTATTCAAACAAATCACAGCCTATATACACCCCCGCTTACTCACTCATTAAGTCACACAGACACACACACTTATCAAATCAGGATCACACAACCACAGAGTCAGCTTGTTCTCCAGAGGATCACATAAATTACAGCAACGTTTCAACATGGCCCCAAATCAACATGCAATCAGGACTTGGGCAACGGCCTGGCCTCTCAATCTTTGCTCTATCTCTGAAATCATTACGCGCACTAAATGAATCCCTGCCGAAATAAGTGAGTATAAGAAGTTTCGATCCAGTGAATTTTAATAACGCAAAACACCGGAATGTGACCCTTAGGAGGCAAAATGCTTGAATTACGACCACACGGTAACCACGGTGACACCCGCATTGTAAATGCTCCTCCTACTTCCGTCTAAGCGTCAAGGCACAATAGCTTGATTAATCCCGGAGAGAGAACTTGAATCCTGATCCCTACAAGTAAAGCCCAACGGGACCACCTCCTCCTCCAGCCCGGATGAGGAAACGTCTGGGTTTGTCGTTCTAGGCAGGTGGAATTAAAATAAATCAATAGGAGTCGTCGAGACAGATCACCATAAACGGGGCCATACCGAATTATTACTAGTCAGAGAGTGGTCATCATACATTTATATTTATGCATTTGACAGATGCATATATCCAAAGCAACTTACAGTGAATTGAAGGTGTGCGTTCAGTATTTGTTTTCACTGGGTGTTAAACCTATGACATCTGTCAGTTAACCAACAGGAACAGCGTATTGTGAAGTTCCTATATTTTCGCTTCCAAAATACAGGACAAAGAATGCTGATGTCTCATCTTGCACTCTATTGGCTATATGATAAAAGACAAACCCTTTGATGTGTCCTAAACTCCTTGTTTAAATATGAACTACAAACAATTTCCTGGGAACTTTCAAGTAAATAGTATTATGTCTGTGTCACTACCATAACCTCCAAAGTCTGTTGGTCATTGATATAGCATCAATCTTAAGACATAATTGTCCACCCTTTTGCCTTGTCAGGCTGATCGGGATGCTCAGAAAAACAAAGCAAAATTTTGACGGCACCGCAGAGATGACACGGAAGCAACCAATGAATAGTTATACCTCTGTATATTAAGCTGCGACAGGAAAATGTATTTTCACATCAAAACAAATTTCACACATCACCTCAACACATCAACAGATAAATGAGCTATTTTAAAATCAAACCAATTGCACCATTGCATTTGCATCCCATGTGCCAATTACCCAAGTTTCCCCACATACATGTCAACAGCAAATCAAATTATGAGAGGTTACATTATATGGAAGTGTCGAAGGGGCAAATGTTCTTGCCTTACTCGAAGGAAACTGACAAAACGGTCTTGTTTCCTCTGACAGCATCCGTTGGCACCTGATCTCTTCTTGAACAACAGAGTAGAGAGCGAAAGGTTGTCTGGTGCCAAACAATCGTTGGCTGATATACGGTGACTGACGTTAAAGACGAAGCTTTGACAGGTAGTGTGGGTGGAAGGGAGGAAGAATTAGGAAGATTAAAGGACCTCAATCATTGAGAACACACAGTAAAAACGTCCGCAAAACAGATAGTAATACATCTCTGAAATATGTTGGAATGTAGGAAAAACAGGAGCTGTAACTAAATGGCGTACAAATACAAACCACACACGCTGACTCATACCCGACACAATCCATCATCTAAAGCTGTGCACGGTTTTATTTCACGCTCACGAGTTTCCGCAAGGAAGATGTGCTTCCAGAAAGACAGCCGTCATTAATTGCAGGGGACATGTAAAGACACGGCCAGCAAAAGTACACACAAATATTGAGCCGGTCTATAGCGTGGATCAAAGCACCGAGAAAAGCAAAGCAACACAAGTTTGCCTATAACTGAATAGTTCACAACAGCGGGGAACATGAAGCTAATACCTGCCTGCTGCTCTGACACGTCGCACGCAGGTGCCGCAACTTCTTATTTGTACCGCAACCGAACTGCAGGAGAGTATTAATTGGGCGCATTGTATTTAACACCTCCCTCCATTGATGCGTGTCATTGGGAGGGAATTAAATAAAAAACAAAACAACGCAGCACTCTCTGTATTAGAGGACGACTTAATCCACGCACACAGACACCTTGCAATCTCATTAAACCTCAAACAATCGACTTCAATTGTCGCTGACCCTTGAAAAATCATATGCTTTGCCTTTCAATGAAACTGTCCACACAATTAAGAATGCTTTATAGTGTATTTTGAAGTATAAGTCACCTCAATGAGGCTAGATCATTCAGGATCACATCTTCCATCAAACAGGAATGAAATCTTTAGCAATGCCTGTGGTTAAACTGAGGAAAACTCTGGTGTGAACGCTGCTGTAAAAGGTGAAATCCTGGTAAGGATTGATCAATTTGCAATCATTGTCGTTCAACAAAGAGCAGAGTGAAGTTTTTCTTTATTTTCAATGTGATTTTTTGACGTTGTTAACTTCTGTGCCAAGTGTCCAACTGTTTTTGTTCTGCACGTTTAATGATTTAATAAATGACATGATAGCCGAATCCCTGTCAAAGCTGAAATCAGCTGTAATATGTTTACCCTTAAATCTAAATTTCTTACTCTTGAGAAAAAAGAAAGCTCACTAAAAGGTAGTCACTGAAAGAGCTTTTCTGTGACAGCAAGCATCAGGGTTCACAACTACATCTGACCTGTGCAGTTCCATTTGTAAGTCATTATGGAATAATAATTTTTAGAAATGAATTTAAAAGACTACTCACAAAGACCAATTCACAAATGATCAAATATACTGCATTATAAAGCTTAGTATAGATATGAATATGTATTAGCATTGTAAAAAATTGAATAACCTTGTTAAAGTTTTTGTTTAAAGTTCCCAGTTATTTGCAGGTTTACACTGACTGTGAGAATCTAATTTCGAGGTCCAATTTCAAAGCAATATGCTTTGTCTGTGTTTAATTAATGCGCATGCTAATGTGTTAACAGTTAACAGCGGGAGAATACGTCTGTCTGCCTGTCCTGTGCCGGAATTCCAGGCATTACACTGTTGCCGCCTATTTACTATCCTAAGTTCTAGTGTCCTGACGACTGTCACCTACTCCAAGCCCCTGACCCCTGTTTCCCCATTGGTCAGTGCTGCAAGAAAGCCGAAAAGCCTCCCGGCATCTCCATGGCGACCGACCCTGGCTGAACAGATGGCCTCAGTGTGCTGAGCGGCAATTAAAAAAGGGGAGAGTGCAGTGGAGAGAATGAGAGAAAGTGGGTCAGGATCAAGGGGAAGTGCGGCCAGACTCGACTGTGCATGTTCGCAGTATAAACACACTTTTTCATGTGCATGTTGTGTATGGAGTCATATACACACCTACACAGCACACGCATCACTTCCCCGTCATTCTCCGCCCTCTCCATTCCCTAACAAAAACAAATGCCCTCTCTACTCCTCTCACATCACGGAGGCACAGCGGGAGAGCTGCGTGCGGCTTAAAAGCTTTGAATCTTCCCAGAGAAAAGCCTTGAGTGTTTATTCCCCCAAAAAATATTGAGGATCTATCGATAATGTCCAAAGTCAAGATCCCCAGTCAAGAAAATAACGCTGCCAAATCCCAGCCAATTGGATTAACCCTTTCCAGTTGGTCCCCGCCTCCTGCAGCTTAACTCCTTGTGATTACTTCAACAAGCGAAGATTCCTTCACGTTTATTCCTCTTCTGGTAATTCACAAACAGCGGGGCTAAAAACTCCCCCTCAACTCGTGGGCCTAATCCAGTTGTCATCCGTGTCGTGATCCCAGTCAAGTTGCCCACATTTTAATTCATTAATGCATTGCATCACTACCGCAAGCTCAACTTGAAAGAAAATAAGGATAACATGCCAGTTTATTGACCACAACACAGTAAATATAATTATTCTGTAATTTAATAGATTCATAAATACTGAAGCATTGCTAAAACATGTGGCAGAGTTAAGGGAGTTTAAGCACCCTCAACGTTACCCTGAAGAAAACAGTGAACGAAAAACGCTGAAGAGACAAATGAATTAACATATTATTCTTTGAACGGTTCGTCATCCAACCAGCAGTCCCATGTAGCTCAGAAACATGGCTCGACTAAACAGGACGATCTCAGCATGAACTGCGGTCGACCCTGGAGCAGGGCTTCATTACGAGGTATAACGCTCCCCTAGTGCATCCCCCGCAGATCAGGCATGTAAATCAGCCCCCACCCCCACCAAAATCCGTTTTCCATCAATTACAAAAAGAAACGCTAGGCTTTAAGTTGTTTCACAGCGCACCTCAGGACTTGGCAGCGCTGATGGGTCACATCCAAGACCTTGATGTTTTCATTCCAGTTAAAGCTACAGTTTGGATGCTCTATTGATTTCCTCTCTGTTATATTTTCAAAATGACATTTGTTGTGCCCCTTCTTGTGTGCAGTTTCTCTGAATAACAGTTCGAAAGATGATCCATCAACGGTTGGTTCAAACAACTGCAGCAAGAAAGCAAATGATCCTTTCGCATTTAAAGAGAAGCGGATGGCGGCAGCACTAGAGTTCTCCGCAGCGAATGTATTTGCCAGAAAAACTTTGCCTTTTATTCAGCCTAACCTCCACTAGAGCCTGCTGAGAGAGTAGGAGTGGAAGGCATGCTCGTGTAGGACTCATAAAGTGTTACATTGTCTTTGGCTGTAGGCATGTTGTTGGGAGGTGGATTATTTAGCTTGTATGAGTAAATGCCCCTCCTTCTTACTTGCCGGATATAACTCTTGGCAAAGATTGAGGCACAACAAGGATTTGGCATTCTGCATCAACTGGCTCCACAGCTTTTATGGCTTCCATACTGCCTTATACCACAGCAAAACCAACCGCTGCGTCTCAAGCAGCGAGCCAGGGACTAACCTCCTATTCAGCTCTCCTGGCACAGCGGCTCTGAGAAGGTGCGAGGGGAGGGGTGAAGGTGGATCAACTGTGAGAATAGGGTGAAAGGGTGCAGAGGGAGGGTGGTATTGTGTCTATAGTTTTGCCCAAGGAGATAAACGGTACCTGGCAACTCTTGTCTGGAAGAGTCAATCCTCCAGCTGTCCTGATATGAAAAACAAATCTGAAGACTTTATGGGAATTTGTTTCCGAGACTTTGAAGTGATGTCACTTACACAATACACCTGTTGCTTGGAAAATTCCCATTAAGCACATTGGGTCTCGTCCAACTTGCTTCTAGTGGGCACTCTTTAAAGTTATCAATACGTCGTCTTAACCACTACCCCACGACAATTTTAACATCTACATGCAATCTTTTGTGTAACTAGCCACGTCCCCAAACAATTATGCATTTAAGCTTGACATTAGTACTCTGGCTCATGTTTGAACAGGTGCTTTTTATGACCTGGATTACCGATTTTCTAAACAAACGTCAGAACTTGTGGCTCTTCCATTGAGATTCAAATATACTCTTCCTTCTGGGAATTTTACTATATTTCTACATCAAACGGTAAACTTTCAATGAACTGATCCACAAGATCAGATTTCAGGGCTTCTAATGTCTATGCAAACTGCTGCCTGAGACCACTGGGGATATGCACTATTATTGTGATAGAAAGGAGCCACACCTTGTCGCAGGTGGAACTCGGATGATTTAATCACAGGTGAGACGGCAGGTTTTTATAATGTGTTCACAGACAAAGGAACTGCGCATGGACTAAGAATAAGAAGTGCTTGGAGCAGCTGATAGTTGGGGCAATGAACATGTTTTAAACATTCGTGTGGCCATCAAAGATAAACAAAATTATCTTCCATCACATTTCTTGCTCTCTCTTTCTGCCCTTTCCTTCTGTCACTCAACACTTACAAACTCCATTTGAAAATCTAGTGATCTGCCATCTTGAGGCATCATACGCATGCTCCAAAACTAAGTTACTGATGATTTACAGACCTCAGACTCCCATTATCAAGTGAAGTTGAATCTACTACCCACAAATACATGCAACATACCGTACGAATAGCCCAATTATATACTTGTTGTATGGGACCATTTTGGCTACATTTTTCCCTTTCAAAACAAAGCAGTGATACAGAGCTGTGCAGTCATGCCTAAAACTGATGAATCGATATCAGACTACATTAGTTACTTTGGCATCAGAGCCTGCCAGGACAGCATGCGATCAATGCCAAAACAGCAGGCTATCTCCTAGTTTATCTTCTGCTTTCACGCCCCAACTCTCTGTCTGCATCCCTAGCTATTATGATACGAATGAAAAGTTTACTCCAAGCATGTAATACTAAAAGACAGCATTTCAATAAAAAGCACCACGCTGGATGTGCAATTATTTCAAGGGATTAAAAAATATTGCATTTTTGTCCCCTCATCACCGAATTCAACGGCTTAATCAGTGGCTGGTTTGGGATTTTCGAGATGTTCGAGGTGGGTGAGCAGGTATTGATCTCAGGTAGCCCTATCGAGCACTTGTCTGAATCTGTATGGAGTCGGTGGGCCAAAGTGGGAGCGGGTAACTAAACCTGTGTTTGTGTTTCTAAAGCAGAACCCCTTCCCCCACCCAATCCCTCGCTCTACAAGCAAGCTGTTGCTTTGAAGCACGCTCTGCGCTAACGACAAGGCTGCAGCATCGAATATAAAACAAGCAACTAGCATAACATTTTATCTTAAGCCCCTTTAGTCTCTCATAATGCTTCCAATGTCTGTCACCACACAATTCATAGGTAACGAGAGAGTTTGAATAGATACGATCCCGGCATTGATGATATCATAAATATGCTTACAAATCACGATTTGTGCTGTGCTGTAATGTGTCGAGGAATAGCAATTCTGCTATTTGGTTTATACCACGGTATATCCTATATTTGGTTGTAGGCCTATATACTATAATATACTAGGTTGAATATTAAGCCTTATTGTGATTCAAAATGTCTCATTCGTTAATTCAAGATTTGATCACACCTTTATCTGGCGATCACACACTTATCACTCCCACATCCATTCAGTACACGATCTGTGGATTTACTGTCCCACCAGAGACAGCAAAGACCGAAATTCTACGGCCACAGAACTCCTCTTTTCTATTCCCCGGCCTAACACTTTTCCACCGGCCAATAATCGTCAGTCTGTGTCTCTTTAATGGAGGCACATCAGGCCAGCTGTCTGTAGTAAATTGACTTGTTCAGTCTGAAGGGCCCGGTGCGTGTGTGAGCGTGTGCATGTGTGACAATCTGATCTGTTTTATTTCAGAGGCATACACATGGTTTTAACACAAGTCCAGGAATTGTCCAATCCCAGATCAGAGCTCTGACGAAGTGCTCCGCTTCCCGTGTCTGACACCATTCCCCCTGCTGGATGCCTCTCGACAGGACCATCACCGCTTAATCTCGAACAGAGCCTGCAGAGTGAAGTCTGAGAAAGACTACAGCCTGTACAGAATATACTGGTGGATATAAAATCATACACGACACACATTGCGAATACTATTAAAATGAAATGAATAATTGTGTTTGTATTAACTGTTATCAATCTAATACTATACAATATATGAATTATGTTTTTATACTAGGGCTGTCAATCGATTAAATCACATCCAAAATAAAGATTTGTGTTTACATAATATATGTCTGTGTACTGTGCAAAACAATTCTGTATTTAAAAGCACATTCACGGACAAAAAAAGCACATTCATGCACAATACACAGACATAAACTGTATAATGTAAACACAAACCTTTATTCTGCCCCAATTGTATAATAAATATTATATATATATATATATATATATATATATATATAAGTCAATACAGTTAAATATAAATATAAAAAAATGTGGTACATATAAAATGTGCAAATTATTTACATAAATTATAATTTAGTAGATTACTCTTCGAGTCTTTGCGATTTGAATTCTATTTAAACATCCTGTGGGGCGTAGCCTATACAATTCAACCTGCAAATTCAATTCTTTCATTTAAACGTTTCCATCTTAAACACAGCAGCACGACAGTAGAGAAAAAGAGGGATGATGGGAAACCGCTGCAGTAATACAGCTGAGGTCTCTGTTCACTGAGTGGAAATTCAAGGCTGGGAGGATGGGTGAGCTTAACTATTTAATCTCTAAATCGAGATGAGAATCGCTAAATCAGATTAATACCAAATCAGAACAGCACATGCGAGGCTGGCCCTGTTTATTGATTTCCTTTTTCTTTAGTCGGCTGATTTGGGCGTTTCGAGTGGAAACAGAACAGGATTTCAGGGGTCTGAAGCAGAAAATTGCAGCTGCGCTTTGCAGATAAAACAAGAACTCCATTCGTACTCCTCACGCTGGCACTACAGGATGCGAGGGGGGGTGCCGTGTGGGGTGCCGTGTGATCAGGGACCTGGAAAACAGGTGTGTATAGCGGTGCAGACTGCGGAGACAGTTGCAGGTGCACACAGACACGTTCTGCACAAAGACTTCGCATACTCTCTCATCCAGAGAATGCTGAGGATGAAAGTGCCCTGCGCAGGCTCTGTTCCAGAACATAGTGAGACGCCCTACTGCCTACACAGGCAACATTCTAACCAAAATAACAACTCAAAAGCGACTAATTTGGAATGCATACATGAGCAGAAAATCACATGAAACACACAGTAAAGTCTACTCGCGACTATTTCTAAATGAGTTTTAATAAGTAGTCAATTCAAATTTAGATGAATCCTTTAAATCTATATTTTCAGTATGCAGTCCACAAGGTGCAATCAATTATGGAATTATATTATATATTATATATATTAATGTACAACCTGGAAGTAATATATTACCGAGATGCAATGGATTATGGGATTGCCTTCACAACTAAATGCTTCCTACAGATGCAGGAGGTGATGTCATGGTCAGGTCAACCCGCCGCAAACAATGCGTTCCCATTTAATCACCTTCCCAGCCCAAACTAAAGACCCTCGGCAAACAAAGAGCAAGAGGATGCATGTGTGCATGCGCGCGTGTTAATTTAGCACTTACTCTGTTTTTAGGTTTATCTGTGCAGTCAGCTGTGCAGCGGTGAAACACTCACTGCTGTCACATCCACTCCATTATTTAGATCAGGAGCTCTCGCTCATGTTTAATTCACTGTTGAGCGGCTAGGCCACATCCAGACAGCACCAAATAAACATGCTCCACGGACCGATGACATGGGGCGGAAGCTTTAATATGATACAGATGCGATATATTAAGTACAAGTAGGACTACGAAAATGTAAAAAAAGGGTCAGAAATCTCACAAATGTATCAGTTTCAAAAGAAATTTCAATACAATTCACAAACGAAACTCAGATTTGCAAAAGTCAATATTATTAAAAGGTTCGATATGAACTCAAATATTTGTCATCAAATCGAGACCTATTCCATCTTTACATTCGTTTAACATTTCTCATTTGTTTCATTTGAGAAACATCTGAGACTAAGCTGATACTTCAACGAAACCCAACCGAGAACTCCATCCAATCTCCTAAACTGTGAAAGAGTTAACTCTGAGCAATAATATTTTGCATTTCTGCATTCATCGGACTGAACTTATTTCCGACAATTTATTTTACATTTAGTTTCTATATTGATTTATAGTTGCGGAGGTCTACCTCAAGTTCAGTTCAGGCCACACAACGTTTGTTGTTGCCGCTGAAACAGTCTACAACAGTGTTGGGCTAAACTGGGTTGGAGGTTACTTTCTGTAAAAAGTGTCCGTTTAGTCTGTTCGACCCAAAGTAATAAGAGACAACAAGTAATTGCGTCAAAAACCCCACTGCGTAAAATATTTGAGATTTCCGAAAGCCAACCAAAAGCTCATATGCGGCTTTAGCAATCTGCCAGACTTGCTAGCAGCAGTACATCAGGGAAATTCACCATAGTAATATTATTTTGCTCTCACTTTCACTGTTCTTCCTTAGCCCAGGGCGGCTTTCCATGCATCACCCCAGCACGGAATAAACCCAGCCTTACAGGGGGAATTGGACTGAGCTCTCATCTGCATGCTAATGTTTAACCATCCAGCCCAAATGTCTGGATAATCACTTTCACAGCACAACTCCATCCGGTTACTGCCCTCGCCAAACGACACGCCATGTGTCACTGGCTGACAGTTACGATCATCTATCTCCAAAGAGGACAGACAAACGGACTGAAAGACACACAATAAAATACTTTCCCGGCCTCCTCGTGACCTCTCGAGGTTAAGCAGTACTTATTGAGGTCTGGCTGATGACTTCTCCAGGTTTTTCACCCTTACAAGTTCTATGATCCTTCGGAAGACACCTGCTTCTGATCAACGTCTTATTTTATTGCCCTGCTTCATCTGGCTTTGGCATTTCCAAAGATTTACTTCGAATTAGAACAAGGCAATCGCAACCTTGGCTTAACGTGGACTAGAATTTGCAACAATTTTTCTCGAGAGCCAATTGGGTGAATGTCGTTGTGAACAGGCCAATGTTCAAACATCTCAAAATAGTGATGAGCTTATCAAGAGAAGTGGTTCTTGGCCGCAGTTAACAGCGCAATAAAATACAAAATCTTGGCTACAATACACATTACGAAAGCCGACAATGAGGGTGACTAATTGAAATAAATGCCATCTGTAGTGGATGCCGGCACCTCCACAGCTAGTCATTCACACTGCAAGCACCAATAAGCAACAAGCCTGATGGGTAAACAGAACCAAGGGTGTCTGAAAGCAAAAATTATTCAAATTTCGCAAAATCAAGTTTGCATGCTGCCAAGTTATTACTTGGATTACATTTCCGAGCTAGACAAATTCACATTGTGAATAATTGCATTGCACTGGCTGATGCTCATCGATCATTGGAAATGTTTAATCCAACTAAGATGAGGATTTGGAGTCAGGAAAATCGCTTTAACTTGCCTGAGAGGCAATGATCTTTATGACTGAATATATAGACCTATCCCAGCCACCCTGAACACACAGTAAAGCGCAGACAATTAAATAGCAATCCGACAGGAAGTGACACGGGAGGGAAACTTATACTCGGTTCTCTGAAGAAAATGGCATTAATTCTGAAATCTCCAAAATGTAAGCTCTAATGCGATTTGCTGGTTTTACACAACTTGCAGAAGAAAGAGCAAAGTTAACAGGTTCATACAATGAGCTTTTCTGGGAATTACTTAATTCTGCAGGCTAGTAGCGGGTTGGTTTTAATATATTTCCGATAAACTCTACCATACAAAACCAAAATTAACAGTAGTTGCTCATGGTAAGAGTCATTCAGACGGTGAGTCAGACAAGTGAAATAAAATAATCTGGTACAGACGTTTTCCGTGTGTCAAAAGTCTGGCTATGCGAAACCAACACGACCACAACACAGAATTGGACAAGCACGGCCGAACAATATATAGCGAGATCATGTTTTGACACCCTAGCGTTTTGCGATTTTCAGCATTTGTCCAGACAATATATTCTACCTACTGAAGCATACAGAGTTTGCTTCTTTCTGTTTTGGCACATGCAATTTCATTTTGAGCACCGCTGTGGACGGATCACGTTAATAGCTTTCCACGCTGTTAATTTCAGGAATGGCTGGGCAGACCTTACAGATAATTTCTGCTTAATGATGAGGCGTGGAAACCCATCCTCTCCTGATCCTCGAACAACATTCTGTTACAAGTAAATCACTCCTAACTTTGTTCTTTACACTGCGGTAATTAAAAGATTAACAATAAAACGGGATGCTTGGGATGCTCTTGAAGCAAGCAAGGCATCTATCTAAGGTATGCCTGTGATAGGCCTGTGAATGACAGTGTGCAAAAGATGCCTAAAGATTTTTTTTTTAAGACGAGCCAGTGTATATGCTCTGCAGCATTCGACTCATATACATTTCAGGCATAAAGCACTCAGCACAAGACAAAATAACCTTCCATAACAAGTGAACAATGCCACTTCAAATGAAATACAATTTGTTTGCATAACAAATACCTAAATATGCATATATAATAAGGCTAGTGAAAGAAATAACCAAATTCTTTCCTTGTTGCAAGAATCTTTTTTTATGGTTAAGAACTGCCTACATAATTCCTTAAAAATGCACAACCAAACTCCATTTCAATGAACAGGCATGCTGTCACAAATGAACCCAATACAATAGAAGGTGGCTATTTTATGTATCACATTGTTAAACGCCTTCAAAGAAAAGCAGTTAAATGTGTTAAAGGCTTCAGAACATGGCTTCTATTTTCGAAACTGAGGTTTTGTCCATTAACCTTTTATCAAGCTGTTTTAAACTTAATTCATATTTAATGTGCACAAAAATGTCTTTAAAGTGGTGTGGGACTCACGTAAAAGTAACCCAATGCAAAAATAATTAACTTTTTTTATTTATTCATGCTTAACTGGGCAAAACAACATTTTCAAACGTTTGGAAATACAACTGAGGAGCGGTAGCCATCTGTCTAAATTCAGCACAGTTTTTAATGGGTGGGGTGAACAAGCGATGGTTTTACACCCACAGGCACAAACACAACGCACTTGTTTGCCAGTTCAACCATTTATTGTGTGGGTCAAAACAGCTTGTATATCACTTAAACCTTCAAAGGGTGACCTTTGACCCTAATGTGAATGACTGAATTCCTGTCTTTACACAAAGAAAAGCGTAAACCCAAAAGGGTTCTGAGCGTTTGCATGGAACGACAAATTTTTCCCTCGCTGAAAAAAACATTTTGCACATTTGGGGCAAAGACCTCAGGCTATCTGTTATTGCTCATCATAGCAATTTAGAGAACGTTGGCAAAACTCACAAATGAAAAATGCCACTTGAATATGACTTTCACGGTCAATAGGATAATCAAAACAGGCAAGGGGGGGAATATCACAAGATGTTCTTCTCTTCTTGATTGAACCACTTCAAACGAAATTCATACATGATTCCTGCAGCCAGGAAACTAATCCTGATCTTTTACTTGAACCAGCGGATCATCTCCACACAAATCAGGCAAGACTCTCTGATCAAAGAGCGCAACGCGCAAAATCAGCTGTGTCGCGTTCTCTAGAAAAAGGACTTGTGGGTACCAAAGCAAGCCGGGCGTTATGTCTTGAGACAAGTGAAATGTTGAAATAAACATGAAACGTTCAGTTCGTTCCCGTTTTTTTGGAAACAATTCAAGTTTCATTTATCAAACCACATGAAAAATGGCAGAGTATACAGTAACAGTCACTACACTTTGTTAATGTACACGATATCACTAATATTCACTAAAGAGAATTGATGAGGTACACTACAGTTTAAAATATTGAAGTATGTTGTACTTACTATGGTAATGTTATTCCAAGTAGTTCCAAACATTCCAAGCATTTGTTATGACAATTCATGTACAAAGTAATTTGCCTTTGTTGAAATCCCCTTTATAATTGATTTCACTAAGCACAGTTCTGATACAACGTAAAAGCAGGTTCATTATTGATATTTGGCATTATTGATATTACGATTTAAATTAGTTGAGAATTGTGTCTGACTTAAATGTCTAGCTTACCATTAACATGAGCAACATGCAAAAACGGACTCAATCAGCTCTTTTTTTTCAACCGATTGACATGCTGAAACCTGCAATTTGTAGCTAAATCAATCATCAAAAGAATTTGGATGAAACAAATCTGCTGCGCAATCTAGGAATTTATTCCATTTATGAGCTCCATTAATAAAGCACCTTTCGTTAAATACATGCGGTACCTGAAAGTGCTCCTCAAGCAAATGGAAAAGCATTTGGGGCATTGTGCCATATCCCTACCCTGGATCTACCTTGACTGCCTACGACACACACACACCACTTTCCTTTGAATTTCACCTTGAAACATCCCTTTCAGTCAAACTGATGTTTGTGATGGGCTCACACATAATTAAAGTATAAGTCAAGGGTTTCCCATGAAATATTCCCTCATACGGCACACGCATGACAAACGGTTACATCGCTTTAAAGGCTTTCCATCCTGTTAAAAAGCAATGCCACTAGAGGAAATTATAATTTAGGTTATCATTGTTGATTTGCCAAAAACGGAAGGTTAAGAGACAGTGTCCGTATACCATCTGTTTCACCTCTCACGGGGATATCTGTAAATCATGTATTCGCTATGAAATGACGCAGTACATTCCATCAATCTGCTCCTCCATCTAATCTGATTTGCCATGTAGAATGAAATTTAGCTTAGAAATCTCTCCATTGAGTAGATTTGCCATCCCTTGTGTTTTTAGATAAAAAGGGGAATTACAGACATGCTGTATCGCAACTCATAAAAAACACAACCCGAGATCAAAATTCACTTTACACGATGCAAACAGCAGCATCTGAAGGAAAACCGTTGGGTTAAGGAATACATTTCCCTAAAAAAGACAGGCGAGTTCATAAAGCATCAATCAATTGATTGATCTGGCCTAGCGCTGAGCCGTTTCAGGCATTATCAATAGATCAGCACACCCGAAGGATTCTTGGGGCCTCATTACAAACAACAGTGTGCAAATCGCCCTATTAATAGATCCTATTAATAGATAGTTCTGCGGGATCCAACTTGACAGTCTCAGAATATTCAACTATGACCCTTCTATCCATGCTTGGATGTCGATTCACACGATCAAACGTAGCACCGCTTTCTACATAATTCATCATGATTGTTGAAATGACTCAGCGTCACTGCACTGGTTTGTGAAGTACATGTGGCTGCACGTGTTTGGGACCAGTTTTAACATGCACATGTGCCCGTAGAGTCGATTCATCTCGAGTGATTACTTTGCCACATGAAGAGCAACAATAATAACCAGATGTCTCTTAAGACCCTCACGCCAGCTGTTAATTGTATGGCAAGTGGCTTACGAACACAGTGGACAAAAGGGAATGTGTTCAGTAGGCCTGTGTTGTGTATATTGTTTAAATGTGCAAGGTGTCTTTAGCGTAGGACGAATGTAAACAGGGCTTGGCCGGGTTTGTTTGCTTTGAGATCTCGGCTGAATGGATCTTTGCAACATGCCTTCATGTGAGCTCTCAACCTTTCCCAGCCTATTTTCAGGTCGGAATTGTATTTCATGACTTTGAAGTAATAAATTATAGCCTGCGATGAAATTAATGGTTTTATGCATTTCATTAATGTCAAGAAGGTCAAATATTTTGCTCGGTTAAGGGACCAGTGATTGCTAATGGTGTAATATGCAAGCAAATTAATTCATTCTGGAGTCATTCCTTACTCGTGGCAATAAAAGTTCAAATGCAGACTCTTTTAATAGTGTGAAAGCTCAAACAACCTAAACCAACACTTATGTAACCAACAATTTTGCTTACAGTGGTTTCTGTGGCTCTCATCTGGTTCGGGTTGCTTCGGGGATCAGGTTTTACTTTGGACATGAAGTGGCGACATCACACGGCACCAAATGTGTTTAATATTCAGAATTAAACAAAAATGATCCTAAAACAAACAATTTATAAATATTTATCTTTCCACATATTTGTTCGTTTCAAGAACCATGGCATGACACGCAACATGTCCGTGCTGACGTTAAACGTCTAGTTTGTCCGACTTTTACCAAGATGACATATGACTTACACCGGAGCTTACATGAACACGACAACTAATTCACACGACATAGGAAGTGTTTTCACCACCTTTTATACGGCTAGCATTGTTTTCTCCCTATCAGAAACAGACTTGCCAGTTGAGAACCACTACGCACTTGATAAACAACACGTCACACAAAAGGTTTAACTGAAGCACATGACACAGGGATACAGGATCTGGAAACAGCCTTTCAGATTATGGGAACACACACACATGCAGACAAACATTTTGGAGGCTGTATGGTTCAAACAAGGTTCTTCTGTTTTTGGAGTCAAGCCAAAGGCAACATGTGCAAGCAAAGATGTTTTCAACTGTACACAGTACTGTACATAACGGAGACATTCAATAAACGTGAAAAAAACAAAGAATTTCAAGCAAAAACATTTAGCTCCTTTACATTTCTTTGCCATGAGCTAAACTTTTATTGAAAGGTTCTATCACCTCAATGATCAGAGGTACGTTGAGGCCTTGAAATAACGGCTCTTGAATGTTTTAATCACATTTAATCTCAAGACTCTATATCATTTAAGAGTGAACAAGAGTCATGAAAAGGAACTAAGAACTTTTTGCGGAAAGGAAGCGCATGGGTTCCTACATTGGCCTTTCACTCAGTTGACCTCACACAGCTGTTTGGACTGGCTTAGCGTTTTTTTCTACAAAGCCAGTGGGGGCAGAGATGAGCTTTTAGAGCGGCCGATACATCAGACGGTTTGTTTACAACATTAGAGGTCAGCGGTGCAGTATTGATTGGAAAATATACTCCCAAGAGCAGTTTATTAAACACCTAACACTGTGCCAATAGGTAGTACAGTCAGACTATGGGAAAGCACATAAATTGGATTGTCTTGATGATAAAGAAACCGGATACCTTCAAAGAGAAGTTGTATATCTGAATCAGGTTATTGTGTCACTGCGTGTGATGTGATGCATTTGTTTCACAGGAAGAGATGCTTTTAGAAACCCAGGTAGAGAACGTGAACGGGGAAGTCAGCCTTTCTGATCTTCACAGAGGGGTCACACCCATACATCACTCACAGACAAAGTGCTCTGGCTTTAATCTGACATCCAATAGTCAATTAACTCATTAAACGTGACTAGAACACATCACATGTTCTAAGAACAGCATTAGCCTTTTAAATTACTACAATTAATTGATTTCTAAAAGACAATAACTGACATTTTGAGCCGTGGGAAATCAATGCTAAAACCGAACAGTTTATATAAACCGGCCAGCATAAATTCAATTCAATTTTATTTATATATCGCTTTTCACAATTCGCACCGTTTCAAAGCAGCTTTAAAAATAAATGATTTATTTACTCGGCTCCAGTTATTTACTTACAATTTCTCATTTGGATGACTTATGTCCGTTTTAAATTCTGAACACCTTTAAAGCTTGAAAATGCTAAATCCTAAACGCGGTCGGTTACGTGTTTTTCGTGCGAATAAGGTCATTAAAATAGGTTCCTTCATCCATATGCCAATCATTCATTTAATGATGTAATAAAAAATACGATAATCATGATTGATGACTTGTTAAGTATAATGTTCGGTCTCTCTTGAGAACTAGTTTACTCATGTTTCATCTGAGCTTTCCAAAAATGTCCAATAAACAGGCTTCGCGATAATCTAAGGCAGCATCACTGTCGCCATCTGCCTGCATCTCATGCTTTTGTGTATTCCGTTTGCGCCCGTTTATCTCAATTAAAAAATACTCAAGCATCGGGGGTTTGGTTGGACTAGATGCGCGCTGTTACGCATTATCATTAACGTCACATGCCGATTTCTTTAGTATCTCAAGTGCGTCCGATGATGCTCTGACAAAGACGACGATACAGCGCACCTTAGTCCATCAAACACTTCCAACCCCCGGACTGTTCTGCATTTAACTTTGCAATCGTCCACTGGACCTCAAGGACTTACCTGGAGCGTTCAAAGCGACCAGCAGGAGTATCCAAAAAGTCGCCAACATCGCCATCGCACTTTACGCTTTGCGCCAAATATCCGATCTGCTACGGCGATCTGCAAGAGCGGCTCTGCAATTCATGCAACTTCGACAGAATCCGCTTCAGTCCAGCCCTTCGCGATAGGACGGATGGATGCGCTCCTCTTCAACTCTAAACAAAACTGCACGTAACGCAACGTCCTAGTGGCTCCGCGACAAAAGCGAGTGAGTGTATGCGGAGTTGAGTACGGCCAGGTATCTAGATCACATCCAAAGCCCGTGTAATTGCGAACAGATGCTCCTCGAGCGGCACGACTCTCTGTCGGGTTGTGCAGATCGGAAAGTCGTGAGAAAGCACTCGACGATGCGGATAAGTTCAGATAACAGCAGTTTCCAGGAGATCCCGCTGTAAAACACGCATCCCAAACGCCGAACGCAGTCTCCAGAAAGAGAGGCTTAATAACAATACCCAGAATACCGGAGGCGCTTTATGCATCCGTTCCGTTCGCTCCACAGTACAAATGTGTGTAGGAAGACTCTTCTGTACTTTGTTTGGCGCAGTAACAGTAACCAGAATGTGTCCCACCGGTCCCGGTCAGATCCCTCAATTTGGGAGTCCGGGATTATCAGATTATTTTAGCTGGAACGGAGCAGAAATCCGCTCGTCTTTCACACCGTGCAATGAATAGGTTTCCCGGAAAACAAATGGGTTGATTCTCCAGTATATGGCAACAATCCCCGTGTTTGAAGGACTTCAGGCAATGCTGCCACAACCTGAACTGTAATAGTGAAGAGCGCGAGGAGAGATCCGAATTTGCGGTGACGTCAGAGGAGGCGGGGTTACCGCGCTAGTGAGGATCGAGTAGGAGGATTTAAATCGCCATTGCGCAAAGTTAACTCCGAGGTGAGGATTAAGTTGGCAGACGAGATGAAACTCTAGGTTTACAGAGACCGTCTAACCGGTAAACCGCAATGTACCAGCGTGATATTATCGAATGTGAGGTAAAACGTTTACCAGGTAAACTTATTTCTACCCCATTTGCATATTTTGTGTAGAGAAGCACCGTGACAGAAACACTCGGGTCAAGATTTGACGTCAGGCAGCTTTGCCGCCGTTATCTGAACGCGGCTGTGATACACTTCTATCGTTACACATTTCAGCAGAGCGAATCGTGTTATTTATAACAGAAGTTACTGTTTACATTTCATACGTGGATTCAGGCAGGGCTGTCAGTCTGAGAAAGAATATGAAGTGATTGAGAGGAGGTGGAAATAGTAAAACACTTCCCTCTGCTGGTCACCCTCACATGACTCCCCGCGATCCTCGGAGTAAACCAAACTGGACAATATCCTGCAGGTAAAAGGTGTACGCTCACGGGTTACTACTTTAATAACTATTATATATTTTATTGCACTTACATTTACTTTGATCGAATTTTATTTAATAAAAACGTATCACAATTTTGAATAACTTGTAATGTAAACAAGAAGTTCTTATTTGCTCCTACCACCATACCTTGTGGCAGCATTCTCTAAAAAAATGTCGTATATCGTGAGTGAATTTATATCCCTGTATATAGCACAACTTAGTTTGGGCTTAATGAATTGTAATGCGTGTCACCCAATCAGAATCTAGAGTGTAAACCTTTGTGTCACGTTGTTGATGTTAGTGTGGTATATATCATCACGCACTTCCAACAACTGCAATAACATGTGATAAATTGACAAATTCTTTTTGAATATCCTGCATAAAATACGGCGACCGTTATGAATTTATATATGCACTCGGAAGTATTCAGTTCCCATGCACTGTGGGTGGGAGTTTTTCCTCAACAATTTACAAATTGGAATGACTGATGACTTCATTCATCAAAACATCCATCCTGTAATGTTGATGGAACAACACTGTTTGTCGTCTCCCCAAAGCACGATCTAGTGTTTGATGCATGGAAGTCTTTTCAACACATCAACGTGAGAGGTTTCAAAACAACCCGCTTGCCTGGTCTTCATTCTCGGTCTTCTACATAAATGACCAGAAAGACGGGGAATAATAAAAAACATTCCCATCTACATAAGTGGTCCCAGTGCAACATTCTTTTGCGTTTACAGAAGATCCAAACACATGACTCCTGGAGCTCACCCATGGCGTGAAACATCCCCTTCGCCATTTGTTGGTAAAATAAACAAACATCACCCCTCTCCGCACAGACTTTACTTTCTGCAAATACAAACACTAGTTTAGACACAAACGTGCTCTAGTTTAGCCATTCATTTCGGGGCAGCATTAGGTTGTATGCACACAAATCTCTAAACATCTCCCGTGGGAGAGAAAAATATCCAATAAATTGTTCCACATGGCGAAAATAATCATCAATCACAGCTGAGGCATTGCACACATTTGAGTGTCTTAGAATGGTTTAATGCCAATATTGTGTGCGTTGACGTATTTGACGTGCTTCAAGTCATGCCTCAACGACCATCATTTATGAGAGTTAACACCCATGACCATGCTATTGAAAATGATGGTGCTTCTGACTGATTTAATGGTTATACACTTTGTCTTGGACTTTGCCGGAATGGGGCCAGGGACTATATAACTAACACAATCCTACATATTAATGTACATATTAGATTTCAATTTCAATTTAAAAGGCATTCAAATGTAATACAACAGACAGCCTCAAGCATTCAAACAACCAAGAAGGACCGCATGGATAATGTTACAGACTATAAATGTGTAGTTTCTTCAGTAATTTTGTCCGTCCTGCAGAGGGATGATTTGTGGATCTGGACTGTGTCAGGATTTTAGTAATATCCAGGACATTATAGAGAACAAAAGAATGTTTCCGCTTTGGAGGTCACTGTTAAATTGATTCTTGTGGGACAGAGCTACATATGCATCATTCTTAGGACATGTTTTATGACCAACAGTACAGTATCGTTTTGTAGATATATGATACTGGCAGCATTTGAAACCTTATACAGAAATTACAGTATTTCAATAAAATACATAGTATGATGTTCATGATCAAAACGCACAGGCAAACAGGGGTATCATGAAGTACTGCTTTATTACATCCTTAGTGTTGCATAATTTTTACTTTTTTATTTCAAATTGGTCCACTAAGATCCAGCTGGATTGTGAAGCTTTTGTGTAACTTAGTTTCAAGAAATATTTTGTGTTACAGTACGATTTCACACTTTTATGACATGACCTCTTTAAAAATTGGAGCTATTTATAAAACCCGGACTATAATGAAATCTAGGCTTTGCAGATGAGCCGTGCGAGAAAATGGAAAGTGCACATTATTTAGAGATAGAAATACAGGAAAATAAATTAGGTTTGTCTCACAAAATCATATTTAAGGGAAAGAAATCTTTGCTACTCCACAGCCGTCTGTACATGCAGAGCATGATAAGAGCCAGCATTCATACGTGTCATTTGCTTTCACTAGCTGCTATCTTTCATTATTCCACCATCAGAAAAATCAAATCTAACATTAGACTTTTGCGTTTTCGATTTCCTGCCCTCTGCATAGCCATTTAGCATCTTGTTTACGCTTTACCACAGAAGGTAGAACCTGCATGCAGATCACTTGCTCAGTTCCTGCGCGACTGACGATCTGTGCGATTTTCTTCAACAATTACCATTCTGATGGGATCAGAGGGGTCCTAAACAAACCCTTTTTTAGGGTAACACAGACAGACTTCTGAATGGTCTCAACTCTAACCTGATTGGCTGATCCAACATTAAAACAACACTGGCTAACTGACTCTTAGCCATGAGTCTAAGGCGAACTCCGTGCCATCTGCCAGCTCAGCTACTTAACATCTGAGATGCATTTGCCTCTCCGTCCGTGATATCACTTCACTGGGTGTTTATCAGCACTCAAACTCATGCAGTCCCACACTATTGGGACTCAGCAGGTGAGGCATCTCATGCCAGTAAGGTCAGTGCTTTGGCAAACTCCTGAGAACATCATCTCTGATGCATAAGGCACACTTTTCTGGAAACTCTTCAGCACGTTCAAAGTCGTCGTCTGATTGGTTGAATTTCACAGGATTTTAGGGAGACGTGGGTGTCGCTCTCTTTAAAAGGTCCACCTAGAAACAACATGAAGCTCTCTAATCTAAGAAGTAAGATGTTGTGTTTACAGCGGCTGCTATAAGAATTCATCCCGATCGACTAAACGCTTAAGTATTAAGTATGCAAGGTTCACTGCATAAATGTCATTTTGTTGCTGTTAACCTTTGACACGTTTATGAATGTACACCGGTCTGTTACTGCGGGGGCATTTCCACGCCTCTAAACATGACGCGGCACAAAACGTGATTGGTTGCTTTACCTGTCAGTCATGTGGCCTCTTGGGTGGGCCTTGGCCAAAAAAAAGCGGCAATAAGTTCCTTTCTCCTTTTATGCAAGACTAGACAACAGATAACACGTCGGCCTGGATTTATCAGCCAATGCATCCATGGACAGCGCTTCAAAAGCTCACATTCTCAACGTCACTATAACATGGTTATCTTTCCCAGCACACATATGCCGATTAAACCTGGTATTTACATTAATTCTACTTATTTTTCACACATACTACAGTATAAGCTGCATGTAGACATCAACATGTAAAACCCTGGTTCAGTGGTAGACAGAGATGACCAGGCAGAATATTGGATATGCACAACAAATCCAATGTGGTTTAGAGACATCCAACTACTTGTGGTTTGAGTGAAACTTGTTTACATTTGTTTTAAGCACTGATTAAATTGACATGTCATTGGACTGCCTGAGAAATGTTAAAAGCAGATGTGAATGGCATCATATACCTATATAGAGAACATAATGGTGCCTTTTTGGCTTCATTTTGTATGTTGAAGGTAGTCACAATATATTTTTCCTTGATCAACATGTGACCCACAGTGTCTTTTTAACAGTGTTGAGACAAAAAAGATCAATAAACAATTGTGAGTCCACCTTGTGTAGAGTGCATACCCTTGTGCTCCCCCCAAATGAAGACTTGTTTTTGGTTTATCAAAATCCTATGTAAAATTATATAATGCATCAATCCTTTTGGTTGGTGGCCTTCTATATTTCTTCTATGTTTCTCTATATTTCATAAAACATGATCCCGGTGTCATCTTGACCCCTCCCCCAGTTTGAGAACTTCTGATCTATGCTAATGTTTTAAGGTCCCATTTATGTGTAATTCTAATTCTGAGATTCTAATTCTAATCTCCATTGGTGAGTAATAGCCATTATCGTTATAACACTACAATGGCCTGACCCCAGAAAAGCCAATTTAAAACCCAACTATTACTTTCCCCTCAGGCAGAACCCAATGTTCTTATTTAAAAAAGATGCGTCATTAAAATCCTTTGTGAGGACAAAACTGCCTTTCTGTTGCCATTCATTACTTTCTATTTATATTTCATAATTTATTTATGTTCAGTATGATTTATTATGTGGTTCAGCTCTCAGATATAAGACTCTTCCTTTATTACTTAAGTATACTTTATACTTACTACTTACGTTTTTTTATGTGTAAACTAGGGTATGCGTACAGTCAAATGCTCTAGTGTTTAAAGTATACTTTATTTGAAATCGTGCGAAAGTCAGGTGGTTGGTGAATGAGCACTGTGACAGCTTACCACCTTGTGAATTTACTAATACAGTGAAATGTCTACACAGAGAAAATGTGTAGTTGCTCATATGCTAATCTACACATAGGAGTCAACGTGTGCTATGGGGTGTGGTTACCTGGGTGGTCCAAACACATGATTACGTGGTCCAGGCCCCCTTGTGGTGGCAATCCTGTCTATTACCATAATTTCATTTTAGAGATAAGGATGGGCAGGAAATGAAGAAAATCTGCAGTTGAGAATAAAAAAGACAAATCGAGAGCTGAAGGGAAATTTATACAAATATGAAAAGAAGGAAAATAGGAAAACTTATCAGCAACAGCAATAGGAAGAAGGAGGCTTTTGCGGTTAACTGATAGTCCCCGTTTACATTTGCTGTAAACATTTGTCTCGGGTGATCCAATCACAAGTGGTCAGGCAAGACAGATTGCTGTTTACACCAGGTATTAACATGCATCACCACTTTACTTCATTTGAGGATCTTTGATCTCATGACAGCATACAGTATATTACTTGCTAAATGTTGCCATGTTATTGCAAGTGTCTAAAAACTTGTATTATTTTCTACAAAATAATGCACAATTCAGAGAGTGACGTTTTGAACGCTTTTTTTTCAGTTTTGTATCTCGAATGTGCGTGCTTCATATGGATATCAGACATATTGATATTAAAGTCATGTTAGTGCAGTACTGTGTCTGACCATAGTTACTGGGTAGATATTGTCTTTTAAAGCCACAAATGTTTCTTTTTTGCCAAATAACCATCAGATAGGCTAAATGTAACTTTTATAGTTGTGAATTTTGAACACAATTGTCAAGTGAGTAGGCGACCCTTTGTGGGCAAAATGTGTTTCTGACTGTCTGTGAATGTGGTTTGAGTTTACATTTACTTGTGATCAGCAAGGTGCACCGTAAAAAAGTAGTAGGATTTACTTAATTTCTATTAATTTTAAAAAAGTAACGTTTTTAACTTGTAACGTTTTTGCACAACGTTTACGTTTACTTAAGTAAAAAAATAAGTAAATTGAACTTAAAACAAAAAATTATTTTAAAACACCTTTAGCACCTTGCACTTTGCTGATAACTTTCACAAATAAACTGAAAAAAATTAAGTAAATCCTACTAGTTTAAAAAAAAGTGTAATTCTTACAAAAACGTATGATGATTTGAAAAATTGCAACACTGAAGCTTCTCCCCTAACCTCACCCCTAAACCTATAGTCACTGGCACGAGAGCAAAGCGTCCTAAAACATACGAATATGTATGAATCAGCCACCTCGTAAAACAGTTACACATTTCCATGACATTCCATGGAAAGAGATGATCATTTTTTGTTGTTTAAATTCTTTAAATAATGCATCTTACTTAGGTCGGGGTTGATCGCTCTTGCCCTAAGTTTACAGGTTGAATGTCAGACTTCAAGCGCCGTTCCTGACATTACTTCCAAATAGGTTCTGGTAAAGTTCAGATGAAGCATAAGCCGAGTGGAATGGACATGATAGACAGTCAGAAAGAAATATCCAAATTGTTATTTAAAAGTCCAAGAGTGTTCCAGAAGTCTACAGTTACATTTCAGGTTAATTCTCATTATTTTAGACAAAAAGTTACTATAAGTTATACAGTTACTATTTGCTACTATTCGCTATGCACCAAACAGAGCACAACAGAAGTCTTAAGATGTCTGGCACTGTAAGCTCAAGAGAGACATAAATCACTCCATATGGTGAACTACTGAACATGACTGGACATGGCTGGACAAACCAGTAGGGAATTAGCTCAAATGAAATGCACAGTGATCACATGATGATACATTATATAAAGATTGTAAAAAATAGCCTTATACAACGACATTTTATCACTCAGCATACTGAAATAAAATATAATAAATGGTTTTTGAAGGGTGGTAAATTATTGGACATTCAAAAGAAATGTCAGAGTAGGTTAGAAATGTGACTTTCAATATCGTATTTATACCTGGAATACAGTTTTAGGATTTAGAAATTTCCCTTTTTCAAATTGTTGGGCTGATAACTTGCCATAAAAAAACTAAATCAAACTATTTGTGACATTCAATTTCAGACATTACAGTACAGTATATTCTTGTTTACTTGGAAAGCTTCAACCACAACAACAACATATTATATATATATAGAACAAATCCTTTAATGTAAGTGATTGTTTCAGCACGGAGGTCATCTCCATCTCTATCAAACATCTGACTATAATGAAAAACGGTTAACCACACGCAGCGCTCCGTAATGCCCATGATTCTCGCTCACATATTTTCCTGTCATGCTGAAGAGGCCGCCCCATCTGAACAGCTTACGTTAATACTGTTCACAAACACCATTGCAGTCTTCTATTTATTACTCCAAAATATATTACTTCCGCCTGACCTCAACGCTCCATTAAAGCGAGCAATATCAAAGATGAATGCACTGATAATCTGATGAGAGAACTGAAGAAGGAAGACCTCCATATGACCTACCACCAACAGCGACCCATAACAGTAATGGGTATGCCACTGCTGATTATCAAGATACAGCCGAGAATTACATGGGATTTTGTGTAATGCTCAGATTAGGGAAGACTGGTGTGTAGTGCTTGGAACTTCCCTGGAGGTGCGTATGAACACTAATCACAGCTATTGACTCGGATGTTCACGGGGTATAACGCTCGCTTAGAGCATGGAAATCTACAGATATTCTGCTAATGTGTCTGCGAAGCATTTTAAAGGGTCAATGTTAGCATCTTGTGCAATCCAACTACTTTGCAGCTAGGGCTGTCAATCATTTACATATTGTGCTAATAATATATATTTGCCCAGAAAACCTCCCAAAAGGCCAACACTGTGAAAAAATTGTCAGTAATCTAAAAATGTGTTAGTTAAGATATTTTACCACTTACAATTTCATACCGGAAAAATTATAAATATTATTTAATCAGACTCATTGAATATATTACAAGAATTTTAAAAATATCTTATTATATATTGTCAGGGCCATACAGAAACGTATTCTGTTGAAACAAGACTTTACGTATTCAGACAAATTTGTGCTCTGAATCCATTTAAATCAACAGAAAATGTGCATGTCAAGACCATATGAATAAAATGCACAAAACCAACATCATTAGATAGGAAACAACATATTCAGATTATTAAAGAATTAGTTCACAAAAAAGAAAATTCTGTCACAACTGTAAGACTTTCATTCAACTTCAGAACACAAATGTGGATAGTTTCGATGAGAGCTTTCTGACCCCCCATAGACAGCAATGCAACAAACACTCAAAGCACAAAAAGTTTGCAAAGACGCTGTCCTTTACATTTTGAAAGTCTAGTGTGATACATCAACACTACACGTATGCGTCGTGTACTCTTTTCTGGACACATGTTCAGCCTTCTACAGACTGCAATTTTGGACTGTCCCAGAAGAAAGATCACAACTGTGGCGATATCTGTGGTCGTGGCTCCCAAATAATGGTCCCACGTCGTATACTGAGAGAGACTGTTAAGACTTGCGATCAAAAGACAGCCTGCGATAATTTTCTGGCAGTGTCAGAAAATTAGCTTGATCATACGACCTACACCTACTTAGAAGCCAGTAAAACTGCAACATGAACTTACGTATTGATCAACACTATATGGCCATAAAAGTTAAATGCCATGGAGGCGGAAAAAATTAAAAGCAAATAATATTGCTCTCTTCTGCTGCCACCTTTTCCTCAGCACAAATAAAGCCTAACTGCCAAAGTGTGATTCATGTTGCTGAATTTCTTTACAATTTGTGCACTCTGATCACGTTTTCTTACTTGCGCCGTAGCAAAGATTCAGAGATGTCATCATGGTACAGTGTACATGCAATATCGTTCCCAAGTTTATTAGATCCATGTTGCGCAGTGTGACCTGTCATGATATAATAGCAGGCTTTAGAGACCGATTGGGGTGACACTGAGACACTGATTGGGGTGTCCTCTACTAAGGATTTACATAGTCGATTCAGAATTTTTACGTCTTGCCTATAGTCGACTGACAGTCGAATCGCACACGTGTGTGTGCGCATGTGGGGACGAGACCAGGTGGTTAATAAGGGTACAACGCAAGTGCAGCGCAACATTGATGAACATTGACTGAAAGATAAAAGACTAGACTGAGGAGGAGTGGAAATGCTTGCTGAATTAATTTATGGAAGGAGAGAGTTTGCGAAGAGTAAGTGGGAGGGAGTTCCAAAGTTTAGGCGCAACAGTACTGAATGATATACCACCCATTGAAGAAAGTCGGAAATGTGGTGTTGTAAGTAATTTAGCGTCAGTAGGTCTAAGGGACCGAGGGGGAGAGTAATGGTGCAGGAGTTCAGAGGGATAGTGAGGTCCATGTAAACATTTAAGAACTAACAAGAGAATTTTACACTGAATACAAACATTGGTTACCCATTTCCGTAAGTCAGCGAGTAGAGGGGTATTTTGCACATACTGAAGCCTTCTAATAGATTTAACGGGCAGATCAACAAGGAGGGAGTTGCAATAGTCAAGACGAGAAATTATCATGGCGCTTATTAAAGTTTAAACTTTAAAAAATTTAACTTTAGTAATTAGGGCTGGCCGGAGTCGGGCAATATTACCAAGGTGATAAAAGACTGTCTTAGTAATGGAGTTTACGTGTGATTGAAATGTAAGTGAGTCGTAGAATAGAACACCAAGATTTTTGATAGTGTGGATAAGAGTTCAGTCATCACCATCAATAGATAGTCTTAGTTCTGCGTTTTTTAGTAGGGAAGGTGGACCAAATAAGATTACTTTAGTTTTGTCAATATTAAGTTTTAGAAAGTTGCTGTGTAACTAGGTTTTGATGTTAGTAATACAGGCATTTAAGGAGCCAAGCACATGTAGATTTGCACGTCATCGGTATAAAAATGGTAATTGAGGCCGTGACTACGGATAATATGACCAAAGGGTAGCAGATAGATATTTAATAAAACAGGGCCGAGTACAGAACCTTGGGGAGCCCCTTGTGATAATAAACAGAGAGATTCAGAATTGTGCAGAGTGATGAAAAATTGTCTGTCCGTGAGATAGGAAAGAAACCAAGACAGAGTCCTACCTGTGATACAAATAGATGAGAAATGAGAATATGGTGAGAGACTGTATCAAAGGCAGAAGTTAAGTCCAGCATTAGGAGAACAGTATTGCAGCCAGAGTCAGCAAAAATGAGTAGGTCATTATACATTTTTAACAGTGCTGTTTCAGTGCTATGGCCACAGCAGAAACCACACTGATATCGATTAAGATCGTTAATAGAGAAATGCGCATGCAGATGTGAGGCAACAACCTTTTCCAGCAGTTTGGAGATGAAAGGAAGGTTAGATACCGGTCTCAAACTGTTCATATCAGAGTAATATAAACCAGGTTTCTTTAGTATGGTAGTGACTACAGCAGTTTTTAATGGTGGCGGGACAGACCCAGAGGAGAAAGAGCAATTGATCAAGTGAGCAATAGGAGCAGAGATTGTTGATTGGCAGCATTTGAGAAGCGTGGTAGGAGCCGGATCTAGGTGACATGGAGATCAGCTAATCCGTGAAATAAGGTCAGAAACAGAAGAGGGGGTGATAGGAGTAAAGCCAGACGGAACATGGTTTATGGGTTGAGGTTGAGACCAATTTGTGGGAACGTCAGTGGGATTCAATGAACAGCTGAGAAAAGATCAATTGTATTTTAACCTTTATATTTTAACTTGTGAGCCAGGAGATTTGGATAGTGTACTTCTAGGCTGCTATTCCTATACAAGGGGTAATTTGCCAATTTGTTTAAGCAGGTGGAGCTCAGGCATGTGCCAAGGGGACGTGGGAGAGGATGGTACATGTTTAGTTATCATGGGGGTGTGTGTCTAGAGTTTCAGAAATTGCCGAGTTATGGACAGAGAGAACAGCAGAAGGACAGTGAAAGTCTGCGTATGTAGGGAAAGAAGATGCATTAATAGAATTTGTGAAGGCCAGACGATCAACAGATTTAATATTGCGATAAGTAGGTTTTTGAGGGAGAGGGAAATCAAATATGATTTTCATCAGCATGTGATCAGGTTCCAAACTGTGAGCCAGATACAGAGACATTGTTAATACCAGTAGTGCAGACAAGATCAAGCATATGACCATGGGTGGGAAAATTTACATGTTGTATTAAATTGAAGTTATCAAGAGGGAAACTAAGGTCACTGCAATTAGAGCAGGCCATGTCAACATGTATATTAAAATCATCGAGCAGGGTAACATAAGGGGATACAGCAAAGGCCAGAGTGAGCAGTTCATTTAATTCAGAGAGAAAATCATGCAGTGGTTTGGGAGGACAATATATTAATATAACCAAGAAAGAGGTGTGACCAAGTAACTAGCTACTTGGTCACACCTCTCTCTTGGTTATCATATACTCAAAAGATTTGACATTCATGGAAACTCGACCATTACAGTTTTCATCACAATGGTTTTCTTCCTTGGCCAGGGGCCATAAATCCCAGTGTTTCTTGAAAGATGCATAATCAAAGTTCTTTGTGGGTTCTAGTGGGTTGTCTGTTGGTCGAGATAGATCGATTACAATGTGGCCGGAACCTAGTGGAGCGGTGAACTTCGCAAATATTTCAGTGAGCAACGGTAATGAAAAGGTTCCAGAGTTGACTTGAGGATAACAGTTAAGGGTTCTGTTGTCGACTATTTTAAAGACATGTAGCACATGTCGATAACAATGAGGAGAAAGAAGGCCAACTTAGCCGCTGTAATCCGACGTACTGTCAGTCTCAAAAAGAAAAAAAAGGCCAAGCCAGGCAACGCTCAACTAACCTACCAAGAAAAAGCAATAATAGCTACACAGCCATCCAAAAAGTGTAAACTAGGAAAAATGCGCAGACAACGATACAGTCAGCAGTGAGAGTGGAGACTCACTCACTAACAGTGATGAGGCAGCCGACAAAAAGACCATAATCAAGCGGACATATGGAGGGCTTGCAGTAGGCAAATTGATGATGTGGAAAATATTGGAGATGGTGAAAAGTGTTCACTGCGCTAAGCAGCAGCCAGAAACGCTAAGTGTTCTACACCAGAACCTCAATAAACCAGATTCAAGTTACAATGTGTAAATTTAGGCAAAATGTCTGAAATGCAGGGAAACATATATTCAAAACACAAACCACAGATAGTAAAATGAATCTACATTTTCCTTGAACATCACGTAACAATGCTGTGACACTTACTAGACCAGATCTTGCCTCAAACTACTCTATAAAAATGAATTCTTTTTTACAAACGGGAATACAGCACATTCCTTACCAATGAACTACCAATAAAGTTATTTAAATTACCGCGTGTAAAGGAGGAACGCAATAAAGCATCTTACCCTTTAAACAAGTGGTCACCAACCTTCCTCCTGGAGATCGACCATCCTGCAGACTACAGCTCCAAGCCTGCTTCAGCACACCTGTCTATAATTATCAAGCAAACCTGAACACCTTTATTAGATAGTTCAGGTGTGTTTAAATTGGGTTAGAGCTAAAATCTTCGGGATGGTCGATCTCCAGGAGCAGTGTTGGTGACCACTTGATTTAAACAGTCAAAAAGTCCCTTTCACCTTTCTCTGTCCTCCTGATATGAATCTTCGACTATTCGGGTCAATGCAGAGAATAGGAAATTGTTCAAAAGAGTAAAAAGTTTTGTTTTAGTGCAAACAAAAAGCTTCACGGTTGAACCACTGGAGTCACATGGACATGTTTTATGATGTCTTTACAAATCGTTTGTGCTTTGACTGTATGTTGCATTGTGGTTTATGACGAAGTCAGAAAACATTCGGATCTCATCAAAACTATCTTAATTTGTTTTCCCAAAATGAACAGAGGTTGCTGTGGAACGTCCTGAGCCTGAGTAATTCATGACAGAGTTTTCATTCTTTGGTGAACTATCCCTTTAATTATATTCACATCTCACAAATCCCTATTTTCACCAGGCTGTCCTGACCTAATATTTATAAAACCCCTATTGTGAGAATACACTTCCACCTACCCCAAAATAAGCCCTTTCACTTACCATCCTTTAATGTTTGCTGTTACAAAAACATAACAACACTTAAATTATATGTGGAAGACAGAATAAATACACACGAAGAAACCCTTGTAGAGAAAATGATTTGTGTGCTTTGAATTGTGACTCACACCCTTGCTGTTACGGAGATATAGCCAAGCCCTAGCAACAATTTCCCACGTGTCTCCGTATTTAATATATTTCATATGTTCTTCACACACACAGGTATGACAAAGGCGCAGCAGACCGCTGCCAGAGGGAAGGCATCGATATGAAAGATGAACTTCACTCGTGATTATAGGAATCACTTTAGCGTTAACACCCCAGCAAAGGATATTAGTCATTTACATCACATAGGCTCTGTAAAGATCAATGGCGGTGTCCAGGAGTGAATGGTGACAGTGAAGTGACATGCCCACAGTATTTGAACAGATACTCTCTTACTCTGCTGGAAGCTCCTGCCTAATAATGGAACAAAAGCAGGAGATAAGCGAAACACATAAATCATGCCAATGTTCTCACACCGCCGCATTGTCCTCAGGAACGGCGTTGGAACTGAAACAGATTACCACTATCAAAACCTGTGATGAAAACAATTAACACCTCAAGCTTCTGACAGACACAGCTCTGTGCGGTAAGGTAATGAATTTAACTCATTGCTATTAAGCTTTCGATGCCACACGGCTGTTATATCGAGCACTTATCGAGCGTAGATTACTGGCTTGGACTCAGCAATGTACTTAACCTCACAAGTGTAATGTAAATAACTACAGCACGACTTTGCCAATAAACACAACACATGATCACACAAGACAGCCGAACTCAGACCGTACATCTGTGCTTCTTTTCACAACTAGCAAACATATAACCCCACTCTGTGACTTTCTCCATTTTCACCAGGTCTGTTGAACTGTCATTGAACTAGGAGTCTGTCTATTTGCTCGCCAGAGATGCAATCTTTCTCAGTGCACTTTCATGCCAAGACCACATACTATGTGACATCTAATAGGCTTTTCCTAAGGTTACAAACAGCAGAAGAGAAAGTATGAGGGAAGTATACTTCAAAGACATACCTGCAACTCGGCTAGCTCACTGTGAATAAATGCTTTTCACACGAATGATTTCAACTTAGAAGTAGCTTTATGGCAGTTTGTTGACTGGTATTACAGATGCATTTAACATAATACCGTTTCATTGTATTCTCTGGGAAATTGTATTCTCTCTGAATTTGCAAATAACTTTTGAAGAATGACTTCACCACAATCAGCTGCTAAACATCATCATTACAATTCAGCAATTGTTTTATTATACCCGACATCAGTAGATTCGAAGCACAATTGTAAGGCTTTCATTCATATTCAGAACTCAAATTAAGATCTGACCCCCATAGACAGCAACGCAACACAATCAAAGCACAAAACATTAGTAAAGACGCAGTCGTTCACATTCTTAAAGTCTAGTGTGACCGCATTCAGTTGTAATGGCCGCTGAAGTATTTCTACTTTAAATTCATTTTAATGAATATACTGTATGTCCCTGCAACAGAAAATTTAAGAAATACAACACAAACATGCCTTCAAAGAAAAAGGTTTGACTTACAATTTAAAAAAGATAATGAAATACTTAGGGCTGCATATGACAATGTAATGCAATAACTTGCTATATGATGTTTAACAGTTAAAAGGTTATTTTAAAACAGAAATCTATATAACCAACAAACAGGTTTCACATTCTTCCCGATCGTTTATCATCTTCCATGCATCACTGCACAATATTTGCGTAAGTCAGGGATCTCCAATAAAATTTAAAGATTGGCTACTGAAGCTTGTCGAATCATAAATAAGACACTAAGACTGGACACAACTGACAGTTCTTCTTGCGCCTGGAACTGATTCTAGTCTTTGACAATCAGAAACGAGCATATACTGTATACTAGTCAACTGGTGGCCTGCGGGCCAAATGCAGCCCGCCAATCATCTTTACCTGGCCCGCCTTAACATTTCAAAGAAGTGGAGAGACTTTAAGAACAGTGTGCTTTAAGAAATTCACACCCTGACTACACCACATCTCTGAAAGTCCAAAACGCTGCTGTTCGATATAAAAGTAATTCCCACAGCTCATATGATGAAGATTGCGCACTTGTTATGTCGCATTCCCAAACGCGCCCATGAAGGTAACTGCAGGAAGGGTACACCACGTAGAGGTTTTCTCAGATAAGGGAAAAACTGTGTTGTTTTTATTTCTGCATTAATTGTGTATGATTCAAACGGCTAAATTGACGAAAAACAGCTGTTTATCTCTCTCCGGATCTTGCACTACAAAGCATCAACCTTTTTAAGTGCTCGGGGCAATCCAATCGCACTTAACCTTTTTAAGTGCGATTGGATTCACCCGAAGATGCGATAATATCGTGCAATTAACTCTCTTATTAAAATTATTAAAACGTCACACACTTTTGTGCTGAATGTATTAGCCTTTTTTACTTTCATCGATTTCACTTTTATTACTTCAACCAAATATATTCATAAATATAAAAAATCAATGCCACCCACATCTTGGATGGACTGTTGGCGAGTTAACTAACAGCAATTATATTTTTGGGTAAACTACTGCATCAAGGAATATAAAATAAAATCTAAAAGACAATATCCCTTTATCTTAACATGCAATAACCGACTGCATGATTTAATATGTGACCAATAAGTAACAGCAACAAAAACAGTATAAAAGGGACAGAAAGCTATAAATAACAGAAGAAATTAAGATAAAAAACTGGCCCGCATCCTATTTATACTTTTGAAATCTGGCCCTTAAAGAAAAGTAGTTGAAGACCCCTGCTGTAGGATATCTAACGACTGCATCAGACCACTACACAACACATTTACCAACTCTTGAGTCACGACTGGATATTCTGCCAAACCATAAAATCTATCAATCGATGTACCAAAATAGATTAGCAAGCTCAGTGTTATTGAACATTTACATTAACATTTGGCAGTCGCTTTGGGCGACTTACATTGCATTATACTATACATTTGTTTCGGAGTATGTGCAATCCCTGGGATCGAACACAAGACCTTGGCGTTGTTAGTGCCATGCTCCTAACTACTGAGCTGCAGGAAAGCTCACATATTACTTTTTGTTAGTAGGCCAATAATACTACAGGTTGAAGCAACCACAATCACGTTTTGTTTTTCCAATTAAGTTATGAGCTTTTTGTTTTAGACTTCAATGATGCATAATAAAGGTCAAATAAGTTGGTAATGAAAACAAGAGTTAAGAGAGTAATTTATTATTCGTGAAAGTAAAAAACATAGTGTTAACCTACATAATGCAGTAGCCTATGCATAAAACCTGAAGTATAATTCCCTTTTATGCGTACGTGAGGGACAGTGTACAGTGAGCGTGACACAAATTTCACCATCAGAATAGAACATGCATCGGCGGAATTGTATTACCTCGCGTACAATACATCCTCATTACATTTCTTGCAGTAACCACCAGGTGGCAACCGTTTAGAGACAATGCCCGGAGAGCTATTGTCTCTAATTTGTCATAATGCGCATGTGTCAAAACCGGTGGATACGCGTATGAGCAAAAAACTGTATACTTTGCCAGGCTGTGGGTTCAACTGTAAAAAAATATAAGTCTGCAACAGGCTTTAGTTCCAAACTGCACCCCAAACAAAACTGAGATAATATTAGGCAGCATCTTCTGCCTCTAAAAAAAACTTCTGCCTCTAATATAAACTTGATGCTGTAGCCTACCTGGCTGCAGCCCAGTGCCGTGGAGGAGCGCATTTCTCCGCAACCATCCTCAACAGACTGAGACCCAAATGAACCCAGGCATTTAGATATGATTTTACCCGACAAAGCATGTGAAACAAAACACGATGCTTATATGCCAACTCTCTTGAGTGTTTAAATTTGCATTTAGTCATTTAGCAGACTAGGTGCTAATACAAAGTTACTAATTTCAACAAATGCTAGACCACTACATGTTGAGAGAAGAGGGTTAGTGTACGATTTTTTTTCTTCTCATTTGTCTGTCAAGTATTGCACTTCAGAGCCATTAAAAGATAAAAGATCCCATTCATTCACCATGAAATAAATAAACAAAAAATTCTGTCATCATTTATTCACCCTCGCGTTGTTCAAAACCTGTACAGTATATGACTCTTTCTTCAGTGGAACACAAATTAAGATGTTGTGAGAAATGACTCAGTTGGTTTGTGTCCATACAATGAAAGTCAAAGGTGTCAAATGTTATTTAGCTACCAACATTCTTACAAAATTCTTATTCGCTGAACAGGTGTGTTTTAAGTCGTTTTTTGAAGGTTGTGAGAGACGTGGTTGACCAGACCGCATTGATTTACGTATGTTTATGTATGTTCTCTATTCTTATGGGCAGTCTGCTTTTTTACCGTGTTTTTCTTTCGCCCTGCACGAGCCTGAAATAATTTTGTTCTGTAACGTATCCCTATATTAACACACTGCATATTTTCGATTAAGAAACTTTGAATATGAGGACATTTTAAGTAATACTACGTTGAATTATATAACCGTTCATCTGCCTGCGCTTTGGTTCTAATTCATGACACGGTGATTGGTTACAATCAAATTTCTTTCATAATCATAGTAAAATCGTTACGTGTGTTCCCAGCTTAGTCCTGTGTCAGCTACTGTAGTGCTTCGAAAGGGGGGGTGGACTGAGCAGTTGGCTGCAATTCTCAACCTGACTGCTAGATGTAACTTTATTTCATACACTTGACCTTTAAAATCATGTAACAAAATAATTTAACTAATTTTTAAATAATTCATGTTTTTTGCAGGAGAGAAAAAAATTCCGACCAGACTTAACCTCCTGCAGCCTTGTCTTTGTTATACTTGTTGTGTAACATTGTTTCTAGAGGAAAATAATTCAATCAAATAAGCTATTTAACATACAAGAAAAACATAATCTCCCACAGTTTTTTTTGCCATTCTGCCTTTTTTTGCTCACTTTAGTATCTTTGTGACACTTGAGCATTGTATTGGGTGTTTCATGTTCTACCCTCTATGCTAATTCCTAACATCACAGCAGCTGAAGCATTGGAATCACAGTATGGACAAAGTGCACTAACGCATGGCTCAACTCTTCTGGGTAATTTTTGGTTTCCTTCCGTCCTCTTGCTCTGTGTTTCTCAGAAAGCTTTTACTTTAAGAGCTCTCTGAAGACGAAGGACTCATACGGGCTGAAGAGAATGGCTAGGGTGCTACTGGGCGTGTGTCTTATCTGTAAATCTTTCATTTAGGACTGAAGCCTCAGAGGTCCCGCTGTGAGGAATCTACACGTTGGAGAGTGACTGGCCATGTCTGGGTGGCCAGCGACAGACGGCTTGTCCAATCTTCTTTCGCTGTTTGTGTGTTTTTGAAGAGGAGGAAAGATAGCAGGAGTGATGGGGATCCCTTGCTAGGGCTAAATTATACACTATATTTGTTACTACAGATAGATGTACAAAGTGAACTAAACAGTGGCCGTCCACTTTCTAAGCAGCTTTCTGGAAGCTCTTAAAAGCCTCCAAAAACTCACTATAATACTGATTCTTGTTTATGGCAACAACAGCTTTTATGGTGGATTTATCTTCCAAATTCGTATATCAACACCTCAGAGCTCATGGTGGGCCTGTCAGAAATGTTTCAACGTTATCACTACAAATCCATTTCTCTGACAATTTAAAATGGACTTTACCTCCAGCACCCTTCTTTTGAGGTCCACAAGAAATATTTTCTAAAACAGATGAGGGAGTGTGAATGTGAGGGAAGCAGCTGTGAGGGAGTTTCAAGCCATTAAAAGATAAAAGATCCCATTCGTTCACCATGAAATAAATTAACAAAAAACAATTCTGTCATCACTTATTCACCCTCGCGTTGTTCAAAACCTGTACAGTATATGACTCTTTCTTCAGTGGAACACAAATTAAGATGTTTTGAGAAATGTCTCAGTGGGTTCGTGTCCATACAATGAAAGTCAATGGTGTCAAATGTTATTTAGCTACCAACATTCTTACAAAATTCGTATTTTTTGTGTTCTGCAGAAGAAAGTCATACAGTCAAGGACAAAAGTCAATGACATTTTAATTGTTTTCGGATCCTAGTTGAAACCATAGTGAGTAGAGTCATCTATAGATATGCAGACACTTAAACCAGTAAATCATTTCTTTTCAAAAGCTACACTAGTAATGTGTTTTTAAAGGGATAGTTCACCCAGAAATAAAGATTCTGTCATGAATTTCTCAACCTCAAGTTGTTCCAAACCTGTATACAAAGTTAGCAACTGAGATTTCTGGGGCACCATTGACTATTGATTAAAATGGTTGTCAAAGGTGCCCCAGAACTGTTAGTTTTCCTAAATTCCTCAAAATATCTATATATACTAATGTGTGTTCAACCAAATAAAGACATGTTTACAGGTTTGGAACAACTTGAGGGTGAGTAATTCATGACAAAATGTTTCAGTCTTGGGTGAACTATCCCTTTACTGATGTGACTAATGTTAGTTAGCTACTCTAAAATGACTAAAACGTGTGTACAGTTCTATTAGATTTTAACCGTATCTTACTTGAGGGTCTGTCTCTAAGCAGCAGTCACTGGAATCTAATTGCACAAAAGCCAGGGGCTTAACTCCAATTGAACAAGCATTTCGTCCACCTCAGCATCCCCGACTTCCCCAACAGCGTCTGTTTTCACTGATAAGAGCGACTCGGATCCCATCCGATTCCTCGCGAAGATGAATTACGACACTTGTTGTGAAAATCCTGGCAGACGATTCTGCCGATTTTGTGCATCACCCTGAACTTACATGCAGAGTAAGTAAGTTCCTTAATGTTGTTTGCTCGGGTTCTGGCAGCCCGAAGCGCTCGCTGTGGCTGTGAACAATAGCTTCTGAACATGGCGGGAGGTTATCGGTTCTCAACCCCGGCTTTAAAAAACCTGCCTTGTGTAGTTATTAAGGAATGAGATATTTCCTCCCAGTACACAACAGCTGTATTTGAACGCTAGTGTGACAAGTAAGGCAGGAAGCAAATATATAAATAACAGGACAGACATCTGCTTTTGCAGATAAGGTGAGCATTGCGTGACATTGATTAAGGTCCGCCTCTACTCAGCATTGTGAATCTGCTGATTTAACCACTACAAATGCATAAGTTTCCTGATATTTGTATTATCCATACCAAATCTGTCAGGATCGGTGAGTGCAGGGACAGAGGACCCAGGCGCAGACAGCAGGTAAGGGGTTAACACAAGGCTTATTTATTAATAAAGACAAAACAAAAGTTTAAAAAACATGACGGATAAACTGGAACATAGACTAGACTAGACTAGACTCGACTAAGGAACTCAATCACACGAATCAAAATGAACCAGCACAAGACAGAAAACACAGGGGCATTAAATATGGGATCAAATCAAGAGGGAACAGCTATGGGGGATGAAATAATAAACAATAAAAAAATTAGGAAACCAGAGGGCGGGACAAAGACGGGACCAGAGCGAGCAAAACAAACAATGCCATGTCTCTCTCTACGCTAAACATGAGGCTCTGTCATGATCCTGCCACTTGACCAAGAAAGACATGACATGATGAGGCAACATCATGGTACGTGAAAGGGATAAGTTCGCCCAAAAATAAAAATGCTGTTGTTCAAAAGAAAATATTACGAGAAAGTATGGTTTTGTGTACATACAATGAAAACTATTGGAGGTCCAAAGTTGTTTGGTTAGCAACTTTCTTCAAACTATCTTCTTTTGTGTTCTGCAGAAGAAACAAAGTCATACAGGTTTGAAAAAACATGAGGGCGAGTACATGATGAAAAGTCATTGCTGTCCTTTCTTGACATACAGCATGATGACAGGTACGGCAGAAGACTCCTTTTGAGTTGTCACGGAAGAAAGTAAATAATAAATAACACAGGTCTGAAAACATTTTGAGTGACGCGCCTCCCTAAAAAGTTAAAAGTTTATTTTTTTAATATATAACTTATCTACAGCAGTACAAAAAACATTTACTGTTGTATCAAATGCATTTCTGTCACTATACAATAACAATTTGCTTATATTGACGTTTAATTGAGATTTACTGAGTTAAAATTTTTTGGTAATCTTTCATTGGTCTATACCTGAGAAAGTGATAAAAATAAACTATTGCCCTCTGCTTAATTATTTTACTTACTTTATATTTCTATGTGATATTTTTAGCCTGTACTAATAGTCTTTCAAACAATGACAGCGGGTACTGTAAGTATCTATTGTTCTCAGGGTCAAGGTAGTACTGATCTCAGAAGAGGTGACATTTTGATGCTCTTGACTTCAGAAGAACGAGAGCGAGAGAGAGAGAGAGAGAGAGAAACAAGAAAATAGAAATCTTGGCTCGATCAGACAAGCTTTCAAAAGCCATTTCAGGCGAGAACATTGTCATTTTTGTAGAGCGGGGCTCAATAAACACGGGCAGGTGCTTGCTGGCATGGGTGAAGAGTTAATCATAGCCAAACACTACCCAGATGAACACTGTCAATACAGACGACCGTGATGGAAATAGATTGCACTAGTGATTGTGGCAGGCGTTTCGACTGTTTATGAAAGTTTCATGGAAATACGGCACACTCTATGCGGTTGCTCTTAAATAGGGCTGTGCGTGTATTCTTATGGCCTTGTGCGCTTTTATTTTTACGAGCGGCGAGCTCTATGTGTTGCTACAAACTGACGCAGTCCCCTGCTGCCTTTGTGTTCAATACTGTATGAGATCTGTATTTATTACTTTGGAATTTTTATATATAAGATACATAAATAGTCACAAAAGTGAAGGTCTTTAGTTTCTATTTCAGTTTTCCCTTTAAATCTTTAATGCACATGACTGACCTCTCTGTAATGTTGCACTAAACATGTGGTTGAATATTGAAAAGGAAATTTATACATGCTAAACAATTTATTTACATGAAATGATTTCATAATGCTGTATTTGAAATATCACTAAATATTACTTTACTTTCTTTAATCTTTAATTTGGTTAATGAGACTCGCATGTAAATGGCAGCATACATCTGATGTAGTAACTGAAGCAACCTTGACAGAGGCGTTTTAGCACAATTTAAGCTTAAGAAACAAAAGTTATGTTGCGATTGATGTCAAGTTTAATTGTTGATCAGAGAAATGCCGTTTTATTGTGATTTTTGCCAGCGATTTTAGAATGATCTGCCTTCAACCATTCAAGTACAAAGGACTGTGGTAGCTGCTTGGAGGTGATCCAAACATGACCACGGAGTGGCACTGCGTCCGTGAATGGACCTGATAACTTGCCTAGCTTCAAAATGATGCGATTGACCAATCAGAATCAAGTTATCCAGTAAAATGTGTATTAAAAAGTGGTAATGCGCAATTGGAAGGACGTATATCTAGACTGGAAAAAATGAACAGATATTTACTTTAAAATGTTTGGTGTATTGATTCATTGTCATGAATCAATAAAAAGATATTCAAGCAAATGTCACATGATAAACTTAAATTGTTTACAAAATAGTGAGCTGAGAGTTGTCTCAGTACTGGAGTTAGCACCATTACTGTTACATTTTTGTTGAGAACAAGAACACAACTGCATTAAGTGTATTCAATTAATTTCTTGAAACAGAATAGTTCTTTACTTGATCTACTCTATAAAAATATGTTTAACCCAGTCAAGTTGACTCAGTCATTTTAAAAAATATTCGAATAAAAACAGCAGCTTTAGATGTGACCACATTGAAACATATTTAATTACTGACATTTCTGCATGTTGCGTAATAAGCACACTTCTGCATAAAACAGGTTTGAGCGGACCACAGTGACACGACTTACTGAAGAGCTGTGCAGAAACACGCCTCTGATAATAGGACTCACTCTGAGAGAAAGAGGAAAGAGGATGGTGATTTTTCTCAATCCGCTTAAAGGAAAGACTAAAGCTCATTTTACTTATCTGGCCTCAAAAGGAAGGGAATCGATACTCTGCATATTTTTCCATTTTATTTCAGGCTTTTTTTCTACATTCATTCTAAACGTAATAAATTTTGCAGTTACAGCGGGCAAATTCACTTCACCCATTTCATTGATTCCATATGCATGTAAGTGGACCATTTCAATATCGCCTCGCGGGTTTGGCCATTTCTCAATTCCTCTGCCCGTATGCGAGAGAGCCGGCATTTAATTACACAGATGGTTGATACTGGCCTGTCTCTGGGAACTTTCTTGATCCAGTGTGCTGCCGGCACTGAGTGGATTCTGGATTCAATGCCTCTCTGCCTCAACATTACCCCAGTTCTCTGTGCTGGTAAGCGGGGCTAGTTGTCACATGGGACAGATGTGTATCTCCAAATCCACGCTAAATCCATCCATCGCAAGTGTTTACTCTGCGAAAGTAGCTACAGGAGGAATCTTATATGTCGTTTCATTGATCCAGTGTTAGGGGCTGTTCTCTGTAATGAAATCAGAATTGTCCAATTACATGAGATTGCATAAAGTGCTTCTAAAAAGCTGTAGATCAGGTTCTGGTCACACTATTAGTGTCAATTTGCTGTATTCATTACCTTGAAGCAAAAGCCCTATAGCAGTTCTTATGACACCGGTTATGTCCACCTATTTGTGACTTCTATTAACTGTAAACACATTTGCTGGGAATCCGTGACTACCTATAGTAGTTTCGCAAACATTACTGTTCATCACTGACATTACACTGAATTATGCCGGAGGACAGAGAAACGGCACAGATATGCCAGAAGCCAATAATTTCCCAATAAGTCAGGCGCTAATGTAAAGTCTGCATGCTGTTCGGCTTCCAGATGGTGTCATTGCAATTAAAAGTTGCCAATGACAGTTTATATAATGACTTTGAAAGACTGTTTTCATTTTTCATTTCGACTTATGTTTATGAAAGCTTTATATGTATTTATGTACTCAATTGTTTTGAGAACAAAATACAAATCATGATATTTCACTTATTAAAGCCCCATTTCATTTGGAGGGATCGGAAAAGCGTGAAATAGAATTATTGTTTCTTACATAGGCTAATTTTGCTGATCTGACCAGGTCCACCAGAACCGCGCCCCTAAACCTAACGTCACAAAATCATAAAAAAACGTTAAACGTATTATTTCCCATCAGATTGCTTTATTTATACATATGAAAGATAACGCATATTAAAATATGTTAGATTGAAAGTCGTGCTGGGTGACATGAAAAAAAGGGGAAATCAATAGATTACATTTCATGACCAAGTCACGAATTCCCTCGAGACTGTGTTGACAAAATCACGACCATCCGATTCAAATGGCATATCTAGCAGTACACTCCTACAACATATCAGATGTGTGTAAATACTGAAATGTTGCATTCATGATACAAAGCAACCCATGATCATATGTTGGTTTGGCCAAGCTTGCCTCATGCGCATGCTGTGTTTTGCCAAGGACAGATTTAATATGCCTGTGGATGGAAAGGACAATACCATGCCCTTGAATATTTACAGCTGTAATACTGTATTTGATAGTAAACTCTACTTTGTTATTACTCTACCCCTGCACTGTATACATTAGCTAGTTAAAAGCAGCATTTTGAATAGAAGCAAATCCATATGCAAAGAAGATATGCGGCTAACTCGCATATCAAGCATCATTAAAATCAGCACAGTGTGCCTTATCGACACATTCATTAAATTCTGCCCTCTGATGCTCTTTAACTGTTCTGTTTCTTATGCATTGAACAATTACATTGTTTTGTGAGCAATAATGGCCTGAATGGTGCGTGCCAACTCGTGACTGTCTAATATTCACCTTTAAAACATCATAAGAGAATAATTACAGATGGTGCAAAACACTGAATATTTAATTAAAGAGTCGACAGCGTTCAAATGCTGTTGTCTTCTGCTAACCTCTGCCTAGGCAGAACTTTGTGGAATCACTGCAATTATTATTTCCTCCCACTCAACATGACACTTTAATAGGAAATGGCAGCTGTGGTCTTAGTGAGTCAAGCTGCTCCCATTAAACCAAATGGCAAAGCCAGTTAAAAGCTAAAATGACTTGAACCGGCTGACGCGTAATTGGCTTTATGTTGTTGATTTGGCCATTACGTTGTCATCGCGTGGTCAGATTGTAATTGGCTGTATGATATTTCACTTTACGATGCCGCGGTGACATGTCGTGTATAATTAGTTTATTATTATTCTAATGGGATTTTTAAGCATTAAAAATCAATAGGATTCGTAATTATTTGCACATCTCTAAACTTTAAAATACTGTATGTTATGGTTCCTGTGTCAATGTTGTACGTAGCAGGGATAGTTCCAGGGCTAGGTCTGGGGGGGCTCGGGGGCATTTCTCCCTCCAGATTTCCCCTTTAAAATACAGCATCTACCTGACAATTAAAATAATTAAAAACGTATCGGTATGATCTTGCAGGTCAAATTTGGTTGGTCAGAGCTGCACAGTCTAATATAACGTCATTGTCTGAAGCACAAACATACACTTGGTGTAATCGCGGATTTATGTTTAATATGTAAGGTTGGAAGGTTTACCTAAATCAGGGGTTCTCAACTTTTTTACTCCAAGGATGACTATATGCAACAATATTCAATCCATTCCAAACTCAATATTTCGTCCTAATAAAATATTTTAGAACTTGAAAATATTTAGACATTGTAAAAATGCCCAAGTAACAAGAAATGGCTCGTTTTAAGCGTATTTCAATGCTCATTTTGTCTAATGTTTAAATATTAGTCATCTTGAGCCCCCTTGGAAGTCAGCTAGGGCCCCCCATTGAAAACCACTGCTCTAAACACACAAGCAATACTAATAGATGTGTGTAGGAAAATGCCACTAAATAAACAAAATCCTACATACACGCATTAACAAATAATCTGCATGTCGGACATTTATCCGCTCTTGTCTATCCATTCCTGCAATTGATGAGTTCCACTTACTGTCTGTCAAATGATTTCTTTCCTGATAAGCAGATGTTTTTCTAAATGAGTTTTTTTCTGGCACTGTTTGAGTCATCCACACCTCGTTTACTTGAGGACAAGAGTGGATACAGAATTGATAGACCATCAACTGACAGAGCACCTCTGGGAATTAGACAGTGATTTCCCTCATAGCATGCCATTCGTAGTCTCAGAGCTAATTGATTTCTGACAGGCTTTCCAAGCAACAGGTTTCCCCCCTTCTTCAAACCTCTATTTCTTCACATATGTCCTTTCCGTGCAGCTGAGAATAATCTGGAAATGTACTACCGCTTGTCAAGCGAAATGGTTTTGCAGATTTGCTAGACGCAGGCGTGTGTTGCTGAAACAGCGTTACCTTAAGAGCGGTAATCAAATTAGCATTTAGAAATGTTAGCAATTAGATTTCATTACTGACATGGTGGAACCTCTGTAGACGCATGCATAAGTGTTGTTATTGTTCAGATGCATTAGTTGTAGAGCACCGCAAACTGTTTGCCAGCTGGCCAACTGCCATAATTACAGTATACACACACATCGAACATCCGTGACCCGTGAAATGCCTGTGAAATGCCTGACTGATGCACACAAATGCTAAAACAGCATGATGGCATAATACAGAAGTTGTTACTAAACTGCTTACTTTGGCAGAGTTCTTCTTGCTGCTCGATCTACCAGATAATGGTTTTCTTTGCATAAGACTTCCACTGCAATCCGGTTCGGCTCAATGTGCATTAATAGTACAACTAGACAAAACATTTATTATTTATTTATTTACTTTTATATTTGGTGTTTGTTTTATACTGTAACAAAACCAGACATTGGTGAGATGTAGTTGAAGAAGACAACGTTGCCTACTCAATCTATAATATATAATAAAGTTGAATCATTCATTAAAGACAGATTTTTGCTGAGGTCTATGGACCGAATGTTCCGATGCAGTTTTAATACGGCCACATAAGGGATTGTAGAAATAAGACCGGTAACTATTTTACACAAAGCAACAACTAAACATTCAGAATGCTCTACCCTTCTATCGAAATCACTTACAATACCAAATAATAACCCCAATAAGATTCAGTATGAGAGACAATGATTTTTGTATTACAAACTATTTGTTTACATTTTTTTTATTTCATAGCGCTTTTGATAAGTTTGCATTGTTGCAAAGCAGCTTCAGAGTAAATTCATGAATAGAGACAAAGTTAAAAGGGAAAATTCTAAAATATATGGAATACATGGTATTACTGCAACATTTTCAATAAGACGTAAACTGAGTTGTGTATATTCACAGGGATGTTACATTTACATTTACACATTTGGCAGACGCTTTTATCCAAAGCGACATACATAGCATTATAGCCTACTTTACATTTCTGAGTATGTGCAATCCCTGGAATCAAACCCATGACCTTTGCGTTGCTATCACCATGCTCCAACCACTGAGCTACAGGGAAGATTATTATGTCTGTAAACTTATAATCAGTTTTTAAACCGAAATATGATTGAATTATTAACAACTACATCTAATTTGCACCATTTCAAGAAACGGGCACGGGTCAGAAATACCATATAATTTAGAGACTCTCACCTACCACAATGCTTTATGAGAAGACAACGATCATAATGGTTTATACTATGAGACTATAGATGTTTAACCAATTATTATGACAAATGATTCAATTTGCAATTTATGATCCTCTTGCAGGACAACTGGCCAGACAAGGACAAACTTCGACTATTCATGTATCAGGTCCTGAAGGGCCACTTTTCTGGGAAATTTGTTTCAACCATAATCAAATACACTTGTACGTGAATTTGAAGTAATCTTCAAGACTTCAATTGGCTTCTTCAGGTTTGTTTGACTAGGAATGAAGCTAAACTTGACAGGACAGAGTCAATGGCCAAGTCTTGGTGAATGTAAGTACACTACACATATCATATTATATATATACACATACAGTATATGAATACAGAACATTACACAATAGAGGAAAATTAAAACGTCACAAACAAGAGAGTACACACCAAATGGCAAAATATCTACCGTGACATCTTTCTATCTCTGTTTAGGTCATTGTTGTTGTGTTATCATGTGAAGCTGGCAGCTAGTGTGACGTTTTTCCTCACACCACCACATTTCCTATGTGACTCACCGAGGAGGATCAAGGGAGGACACTCAGCCCACTGCTGACATCACAAATTGCTAGTTGCCTGCTATGCCATTGCGAGCCTAAAAGATCACATGCATTTTTCTAACAATCGCCTTTAATGGATGACAGTAAGGGTGCCCTGCAAAGCTATCCGTGCATAGACATGAATGCGGTCCCAACCTTTCGCTTTGTAGTTCAAACGACCGTTTATCAAGGAGACTTGAGCATGAAGAGACAGAAGCGGGTCTGACCCAACAACTAAACGCAGATTAGAGGTCATAAGAAGACTAAGTAACAAAGGAGGAGCGAATGTAAAATGTTATTGCCAAATGAACAAAGGATGTTTAGTGTACACAAATTGTTGTCCATCAGCATTGGGTTTCCGTAAAAAAGGATTTTAAAATTTCAGAATGTCAGAATTGCCCAAAATACTAGGGGTGATATTTGTAATGGAATACAATTCAAACACAAACCTTTTCCAAGATAGTTGTACCATGTTAACCATTTAACATTTAGGGAGTGTTCAATGGAAAAGATAAGCACAAAATGTCCTTCTTTTAACTGCTCAGTTGTTGGAAGGGTTAATCCACAGACTGGATGCGAGTGATGCAGCGGGTGAGTGATGTGTGTTGCAGTATCTCTCTTGGATTATTTATCTTGCATGCCTGCTGGTCTACAGTGAGTTAACATGACAGTATTTCTCTCTCTCTCTCTCTCTCTCTCTCTCTCTGTAGCAACTGCAGTGATGCAGCACATATTATCCCTAAAGTCACAGCCCTTTGAGTTCAAATACAAAACTGTATTAGAGAATATTCCATTTCATCAACATCATTTTATTGGTCACATGAAGCTCTGACCTGTGAGGTATAAGCCGGGTAAAGGCTTGTACACACGGGGAAGATGATCGCACATGCCATCGTTTCTCACTGGCAATGAGCCGAGTGAACATGCTAATTCACTCCCTGACATAGATGGCGCTTAATGGAAAACAGAAATACCCGGGTAAGGTGGCGCCTCGCAACATTATGCTTCTGACACTTGCTTGTCACACAGAAGAAGAATTCACCTTGCTTACTTCCTCTTCGTCGTCGGTACCAATGTTTGCTCGCCCAGTCCGTTTTGTGCTTGAGTGCCAACAAGACGTGTTTTACTGTACCTCAGCAGCTCCAGGCACTTGAACGAAAGCGCCAGTGGGGAAGTCCTAACTAAAAAAGGGTGTACTATACTACAGCATATAACCATGACTCCGACCTCAAATGGCCAAAAGACAGCTCAGTGTGTTTGTTTGTTTTTCTAGCAATATATGACAATTATTTAAGAAGTTGAAAAAACAGGTGTTTACCAGTACTGTTGACCACAATACAATATTCTTACAAAGCATCACATCTTTTCAAGACATCACATATACAAGATTACGTAAATACATATGCAAGATGCTACATTATTTTAAAAGTAGAATAAACGTATCAAGGAGGTCTAAAACGACTGTAAAGGGAATGAGGATACCGAGAGAATGTTAGGATTCTGACTTGATACTTCTGATACTGATTTTAAACAGAATGGCTATGGAGGTGGTAATAAAGCTAGTATTAAAAGTTGTGAGTCGTGACAGATATCAAAGATTCTCGAATGCACTGAAATATCATAAAGAGATAAAGCAGCGATTATCATCCTGGTATGTCCAAGCCTTTACCTAAACAGCATTTCCATAATCAGGGCATTGAAGACTATTATTTCTTTCTTTGGGGGCTAGAAACTATACAATTTACCTCATGTATGGACTAAAGTAAACCAAACTCTATTTTCAGTGTACAATAGGTGATAACTACCTCGAGTCCATGTTTTTTTCTTTATAACGCCTTGAGAGAAATAAAAATAGGTACAATTAATTGTACGTTGTAAACAACAGGGGGAGAACGGCTTGAGTTCATTCAATCTCAGATTTGTGAAAAAATGTATGGTAGCAAACCTGAGCACAAGTCGAAACAATGTTGAGATCTCATCTGAAACCCAAGACGCACTTGATATTACAACCATCATTTCTCAGGAAAACATAATAAAGACACGGAACACTTTAAATCTCCATTTTATTTTATTTGATCTTAAATCAATATAGATAAAGTTATCTAAAAAATATTTTTAATCAAATGAATCAATAAATCCAGCATATCTCCATATCAGCCCATTGAAAAGGACAACCTAGGTTTTGAACTAAGATTTTATTGATCTGTGTCTTGGAGGTCAACCTGTTATAGACCGCTTCATTGGATGTACATTCGTGGGGGACTGCCCTTAACTTCCGGTTTGTTTATCGGTCTGGCTAGTGTCTAAAAATATAACTATTTTCTTTTGCTTTTGGAAATAATCTACATGCACTCTATTATTTGCGAATGTGTACCGGAAGTTAGGGGCATCCCACGAATTTGCGCTTGCGCAGTAACATTTGGTTATGTTGTTGCTTTGATACGTCTATAGACTGGGAGCCGAACTATACTGTTTAATTACATTGTATTAATTTAATAGAATATGATGATCATAGCATGCACAGTACTACTTTAGCAGGTTTTATAATGGCACACTCATCAACATGCTGAGCTGTTTCTGTGACTGCAGAGGAGAATGTTGCCTCTGGCTGTGTTGTGCTGCTATTCTGTGTTGTTCTACACTAGCAAGCACAAGCTCCATAGACCAAACAGTCTGGGGACTTACTTTGAAGCTGTTGGCTTTGAGTAGTGATAACAGTTTGCTATAGCTGACTGACACTGCTGTTAGACTGAGCATATCATATCCAATCTTACAGCTGCTGAACCTACATATTTGCTTTGTAGCTTATCGCATTAAAAAAGCAAAGCTTGTACTGTGTGTGTGTGTGTGTGTGTACATAAATTCGCAATCTAAAATGATTCAGTTTGTATTAAGAAACTGTCATTTAATCTGATTTGAAGACTTTTTTTAAATACAAGTTTTAAAAAGTGCCCGTGGCTGACTTCTCTTAGATTTTTGTATGTTGTCGGGTAGTGGTTAACTACTGCAGAATATCTATTATTTTATAATAATAGATATTCGTATAATACGTAGTCATAAAAACGTTCCAGTTTTACAAATGCCAAGAACTGACTTATTTCACACCTAGTGGAGGCAAAGCGTGACACTGACACATTTTCGAGTAGACCAGCATGTCTATTACACTTTGGCATGATATTAGGTTGTATAGTTATTGTTGAATTCACGTTTTGCATTGACTTTGTATGTAATCTACTCGTGGAAATAATACAGCCTATGCAGGTGTCGTCACCGTGCACGTCACGTCACAAGTCAAGCGAGTCACGCTCACTGAGTGTCAGAAAGACTGAATGCAGCAGTGTTTAGTGCTCTCTGTACTCGGGAAAAAGTTGTTGTGTGATTGATTGCACAAATAGATTCAGCACGAAATCTGAGAGTTCACTTTATAGACTATCACTAATAGCAAATGAATCGCTGCAATTGGCTGTAACAAACGGAATACTGAAACGTGGATGTTGGCTAGTCATTTCATATCAGACTCAGCTCAGGTAAGTTGTTTTTGTTGAAGCATATGGTGATATCGTACATACCTATTTTTATACACCTTCATATGCATACATATAAATGTATTTCTTTCAACATTCTAAGCAGATGTATTTCATACAAACGTAAAGATCAGGAAATGCAACTTTGCACGATATTTCAGTGTCCAAGGACACCTGGTTCCTATGTAAGTCATAGGGATCACTGTCAAGTCCAACTGCTTTTAATTTCAGCTAACAATTGTGTGTTTTAGTCCCAGTTTCTTTGTTTCTCCTATTGAAAGTAGCCATTTTGTGTTTTGCCACTCAAGGGAGCATGTCCCGCCTCTCGAGTGGGCGTGTCCAGGTCTACACACGTAAGAAAGTGACATCAATGCATACCCTTTATTTAATTCACTTTCGGTGCACACACCTTTACACCTCAATTTTTCATTATTAAAAAATCCTACCCTCTGATTGGTCACAAGAAAAAATAGAACCAGTGACCTCTTTTATGATGCGTGAAGTGTCCTCTTGTGCTCAACAGAGGAACAATTATACAGTGGTGAAATGGCCTGGGTTTGAGTAAATGATGACCGAATTGTTATTCATAGGTGAACTCTGTCTTTAATCACATGTGTGCTGTCTATCAAATGTCTCTGTGTTCTCATAATGTTTCTGTTTCTTTAGTATTCAGCTCATGTTTAATAAAGGAAGAGAAATTGTATGCTGTGCCGCAGGCAAATTCATCCTCTCGCTGCGAGGGCCTTGACTCATTGTTGGTAGTCGTTCCTCATGCAGGGCATCTAAAGATACAGGTGAATAAACGGAGCACATTAAAGCAAGTCTCATTTTCATTCAATGCTGGATGGTCCTCTAGACCCACCTGGAGGCCAGTTGCTTCTGTCCTCTTTTCCTCCCTGTCTATTCATTTCCCTCTCTCTCTCTCTCTCTCTCTCTCTCTCACTCCCCTTTTCTTTTTGAATATGAGCAGTGAATTTTCTTGGTAACAGATGGGTCCCTGCCACAGTCAGTACATCATGTCCAAATCATAGCAATCTGCCACGGAAAGAAGCGGAATGGATATGAAGTCATCCAAGAGCCAGAGGCGTTTCAAGCGGTTTGCAGGAACACTGTTCCCCTTAAACCTTACTATTTACTTTCTGCCTTTTGGAAAAAGGTCAAATCATTTATGCCAGCACTTCATCATCACATGATGAATAAACAATTTCAGTTATACCGTACAGTTTTTTGATGGATTATGGGATGATATTTGCATTTGTGGGGTGTAATTTAAACTTGATTTAAGTTACATAAAAATCATTTTTATGATAATTTTATTCGATTAACACGTCTGTTTCCATTTCTGTATCTGCCTCACGGTTGAATAGAAATGTTACCCCAAAAGAGTTAATTATATTTGAGTAAAATTAGGATCCAACATTTCTGGCATCGTCATAGTTGGGTCTATCAGATCACCCAAAAATTCTCTCATAATTTATCATAATGCTATTCCAGATGTACCCAGCACATGATCCATTGGCTAATAAATTCCTCTTGAAATGAAACAATAGTAGTTTGAGATAAAAAAGTTCATATTTTGAGCAAACTTATAAAATGATAAAAGATTAAAAAGGGTTTAAGAGTTTAAACAATACGTGTAATATTGCTTTAAATGGTTGTTGTGCTGTCTAATTAAATTGTTTTTGTTTTTCTGAGCAAAAAATTGATATTATACAGGCTGATTTACACGACGCCCACTTAAATGTCATTCAGTGCAACAATCTTGTCAGGCCTATATACAACAAAAATCTATTTATGACATGTTAAAAGACTAATTATTTTCACCCCAAATCCTAATTAGTGGTAATTCTACAGTGTTTTTTATGAACTATTCTAGGTTTTGGCCATTTGTCAACATGATATTTTTACTCATTTAAAGCCCGATCAAATGTATTATGCTCCCTTATTCTTCTATACATTTGTAATTTGTACACGTTAGAATAAGCATATTGTTTGAATTTGTACATACATACTGTGTTACACTGAATGACAATGTATCATTAACATTATTAACCAAATTGTGACATTTTATTCTCCAAAAATGTATATTATACAGATCTATATCTCTCTCTCTCTCTCTCTATATATATATATATATATATATATATACACATATATTATTGTTGTAGGATTATAGAAAACAATGACTGCTTTTCTTCCCGTCCTTTATTTTAAAGGCATATGGCCATATGTCGTTCTATATTACCTTTAATATATATCATAATAATCCAGGTGAGCTCTATGGTTCAACACTGAAATTTAATACGATAAAAAGAACTAATGAATTTTCGTTAGAAATACTAGTCATCATCTGAGACTGCTGCTTAAAAACAAATGGCCAGTAATGTAGAACATTTTTTGTCCTGTGTCTTAAGAATAAACGTTTAATATTTCAGTTTAGCACTGTTCAGATAACACAAACGCTGCCTCAGAAGTACCTTTAAACTAACGGAACGAAAAGAATGAATGAGTGACGTAAACACAGCAGCCCATTGCCTGAGCATGCACTTCAACTGAAGCCTGTTCAACTGCACATTCATTGCTGTCAACTCTTGCATCAGAGCACAAGGTCTGGGGAATCGTACCATATTTGGAGGCATATATTAGTGACCAGCAGTATGTAACAGAAAAGGACTGTCAGAGTGAATTATTCCAGATGCATAGAGAGAGAGAAACCTGGAGATCAGGGAAAAAAATGAAACTGTGAGCTACACCTGAGGGTCACATCAAGGCAGTGAGGTAGAAAGCGGCGAGACAGTTGTTTACAAATACATCCGTCTGTTTGCTCTTCACCATGGATGGGAATTAAAAGGCAAATTAGAGCTGCTGTGGTGGCGATAAGTATTAGGATGGGGGCCAAGACGCAACCAAAGAAGGAATGATGTTCTCTGCAGACGTGCAGGATGATATTTCCTCAGGGGTCTGGAAAATCGACATCAACAATCAATCATACGGCCTTGGCTGCAGCCGAGCTTTGCGCGATGTTCTGTTCTCAAGAAAATATAATGCACACAAAAAAGTGAGATAATCAAAAAACAACAAGCCCATGGTGCCACTTTTCTCATAAATTTAGAAAAACAATTGTAGTTTCACACAACCAATGAATGACTTCCACAAAGAACCTTTCAGTCAAAGGCTTTTGAAGAACCCATTTGATTTTTAAAAGTGTAGCTTTTCTCTATTGTAATATTCAAATGTCTGTGAGAAGAAGAAAAAAAGTAACTTTTATATATCACCATGCATGTACAGTATTAAATAAGCTCATGAGTAATACGCATAACAGACCTGAAGCAGATACTCCAACGAAATGGAAAATGTTTTCCAGTTTCTGCATTTGACGTTGGGCATTTTTGTGATACAATTACATTTGCTCCATAGTTACTTTAACTTAACTTGACATTTTGGCTAGCGGTGTGTTGGTGAAACGTATAAAATTCATAAAGTAAAAAAAACCGTAACATTTCTAAATGTTGATGAGTATAAGAATAACAGTATAAGGGCCAGATCAGCAAAACACGTCTTGTGCTGTTAGACGCGCCTCTTTTGAATTGTTTTCTGTTGGCAGGGAGCGTTTTGCGTGCATATTATGGGCACCGGGCAACGGAGAGTAGTAAATTGCATACTTCATGGCTTTGATGTAAACTTGAGGTCATGCCCAGAAGAAACTATAGAAGAGGGGAAGCAAATGTGCAGGAAAGTGTGCTTGATAGAAAGAGGAAGAGAGAGAGACACTATTCAACTGAGGATGACTGCCAGACAATAGTTATCATGATAATTTATGATTGAACAGGGAACATTACTTCCCAAATACTGATAAACATTTTTTATCACAAAATGGACCCAATTGTGAAAATTTTGAGGGTCTGTATTAATTATGCACCGTATTAAATACTTCATCAACAAAGACCATTGTGTGTCCTTCATTTTTACTATACTAGCTTCGTAAATGTTGAAACTCTGCTAATGGAAACTGGAATATTGAGGCAGGGTAGAACCAGAGGGGTGTTACCTTAATTCTCACTTACAAGATGAAATATTTTCCAGGGAGTTTCTGTATTGTTAAGTCTCATCACCTGCGTGTTTATAGAGGTGTTAAGACTGTAAGGTACACAACGATTCAGTGCAAAGCTCCTCACAGCAATATAGAATCAAAACTTCAGACTCGTGGGGTGCTGAGGGAGAGCGGTGCATGATTTATTGAATTTGACATTGCATCTGCCGTTGTCATGCGTACGTAATGGAAAATCAGTTATCGTTAAGTGAGATTTGAAATGCTTTTGGTCTATATAAGAAGAAATAGTTACAGAGACGGAGTGTGCTTTTGTCAGGTTTGAAACGATTTTAAGAAAAGTATTGCTTTTTTCAGATTTGGGGCTTTTTATTAGCTCTGTCAATCAAGTAAAAGTTTCAGTTATGTAAAGTGCATGACATGCCGATAAATGAATCAAATGAATCTCCATCAGTCACATACTGTACATCAGTCAGCTTTGAATGCATGCATGCTTACTGTTCATGCCACTATAATTTTCAGCGAAATAGGTTTTTTAGACTAACTAGCTGAGTTACTGCAAGCCAAACAGCACGAAGTAAAATGACCCCCTTCCCCAGCATTAATAGTGTCAGCATGACTTACATTCTTCCAGAAATAGACTGTCATCCTGACTCGGGTCAAAGTGAAAAGCAGGATTTCACCCGCTACTGTATAGAAACCTGTGCTTTTCTTTATTTCTTAAAAATAGGCAAAGGGAAAATGAGAAAACGAGCATCAAAGTTTGATTTTGACTTTTAACTTAAATCTTTGGCCTTAGTCAGTATTAAATATGCCAAGGGTATTTTCATATGCCAGAACTTTCTTTATAAACCATTGGGAATGTAATTTACTTCCTGACCTTACCATGGACACTCCTAAATTACACTTGTATATCGTACACAATCGATAAAGGAAGAGGATCACAAGGATCATCTACACTCTTAAATATAAAGGTGCTTAAAAGGTTGTTTACAGCGATGCCGTAGAAGAACCATTTTTGGTTGCACAAAGAACCATTCAGTCAAAGGTTCTTTAAAGCGGTCGTATCTAGAGTTTCTGTATATCTCATTTTAATCTTAAGTACTAACAGAATAGTATCGCACCCTTCAAATATCCGCAGAGTCTTTAGTTTGATCAGTTTCACTCACCGCGTGCGGTTCATGTCCGGCATCTTTTTGAAACCTGTAGAAACACTGGGGGAGTGGATCGAGCACAGAAATACTACGTATTACGTCCAACTCGTTTTTGGGAAGTTGACCACGAGAAGAAGCACGTTTGACATTGTAAAGAAGTCAAAATGCATGACACACCGTTGCACCACCCCTTTAAAGAACCATCTCTTTTCTTGTAATCGGAAGAACCTTTTTTCACCACAAAGAACCTTTTGTGAAACAGAAAGGTTCTTCAGATGCTAAAGGTTCCTTATGGAACCAAAAGGATCTTCTTTGGCATCGAAAGCACATTTTGAAGCATCTTTGTATAAGAATGTGGGTGATATCATAGATCTTTCAACTGTAAAATATGTGAACATTTTTTAAGATAAGGGAAGTTGTTTAATGACTGCCTGAGCTTTTTTTTGAAGAAACTAATCAATAAATTTGACTTACTTTAAGCTGGCATCAAATCTTTAAAAAGAAACTTTTTGTCTTCGGTCTGTTACATAGTTTTAAAATCTATTTCATATAGCCCCAAACATACAAAAAGAAAGACTGGTTGATCTTACATGTCAGTCCAATGGTCTCTTCCTCTCCATGTTGGCTGTTCTCGGTAAAGAAAACCTGCAATCTGGACCTGACTTTATGCCGTGGTCAGAATTCAGGCTAGGTGTGACTAAAGTTTCACAAATGTCAGAGCAATTTTGCTTTTAAAATTGGGATCTGCAATGTATCTTTCCATGACCACTTTATTTCCAAAGACATGCGCAGCGGTAGGTTGATTGTCAGGATGCTCCCCAGGTAGCAATTTGCAATAAATGTGCAGAAAAATGGTAGGGGAGGATGGTGAACCTCAGTAATACTACGGCTGGTACAATTCTCACCGAGTCAAATCTCGAGCCCTTAAAGTGCCAGCTTTAACTGAATACTGGACCTGTTAGCAGAAAGAATGGCTAATGTCAGTCGAACTGATTATCCATAATTAGGAATGACATGCTGGGATGAAATTAAGCATAGGGTTGTTCTCAGGTAAATGGGATTTTGAAAAGCAGCTACAGTATTTTACGATGGTAAAATTGAACAAAGAAAGAGAACAATAAATCAATCACCTGTGGAAATATGCACCTTATGTCTATACTTGTGATAATAACAGATTTTTGAATGACGAGTTTTACAGTGGGTTTTTGCATGTTAAAACATTGTGTAACATGAATAATAAATATGAAAGATTTAATATTTAAGCCACAGTTACATACAAAACAATTGTGACGTGTGACTAATTTGCACATTGGAGTGAGTAGGATGCTCAATGGGAATAAATCACATAGCGTAACATACTACTATCTGATTGGTTGATGGAGAAAGTTTATTTCTAGACCAACAGTGATGTCATGTTGTCTAAAGGCCGCACTCTTTATTCACCCTTATGTCATTCAAAACCTGTTTACAACTTGTCTCAGTGGTTTCGTGTTCATACAATGGAAGTCTATGGGATCCAACAATATATCAAAATATCTTCGATTGTGTTCAGCAGAATAAGATGAAAACCCATACAAGTTTGGAATGTCATGAGAACAAATAAGCGATGAAAGAATTTTCCTTAATCCAAAGAGAGACACCTAAATTCGTCCAAAACGTTTGTGCGTTTAACTTCTCACTTTTATGTTGAAATACAATTTATGAGATCATGAAAATTCGACGTCAACTAGAGGTCTCAAACCCTTCCCATTCTATTGTACACATTTTGAGCGACATGGAAATATTTTGCATTGGGTTTTTCATGAAATGATTAAGGATGTAAATAGGCTAAGGTCAGACAATATGATGTGTGTTTGTGGTAAATGATTTGAATTCTCACTGGAACGCTCGCAGTCCTAAATGAGGAAGCAATCAATCAGGGATTCATGTGTAATCGATGCCCATAGAAAATTCATACACTGTCCTATTCATAATTCAGCACAATGCCTCTTAATTGCTCGCCGTCTGAACGCATACATTACGTAAATTACTTTAGCTTTAAAGAAGACTTCCTGCACAGCTGCCGCAACCAGACAAAGGTAGAATATCTGCCAGGACCTCTGAGAAAACCCTGTTATTTTTCCTCGGCTTCTAGAAAAACATCCCACAACAGCTGCATTAATTTGCCTCCAAATAGACACCGGCTTAGAAAGACAAAGGGTGCAAAAAAGAATGTTTCTGGGTGTGTATGTAGGTCGCTGTGGTTGTTTGTGCGGCGTGTAATGCATGCTGTATACGGGCACGGTTCGGGCTGGGAGATGAACAAACGCCGGAGCCGACTGTGTCCAACGAGTACCACATTGAATCAGCCTCTGTGTGTCCTTCACAGGGCACCCAGCCGGAAAAACTTAAAATTGAGTCGAGCCAATTTTGTCTGCATCCATGGCTCTCTCGCTTGTCTCTCTCTCCACCTCTGGTGTTCAGAACTAATGTCAGATATATACGATTCGGTAAGTGGATTATGTAAGAGGATAAAAATAATCTGACCTTTAATTCATGCAGAATTTACCTCCCTTGGGTGAAATATTACAAAAATTGCATCCATAGTTCACATGCCGTAGAGATAAGATTTTTTTGGCAGACTCCTCATCAAAATGTCCGTAGGAATTTTAGTTCGTACCATCAAATCCATCCTAGATTCTTATGGGATATTGTGTAACATTTAACAGATACTTGCATAAGACTGGACACTACTTTTCAATTAAGTCACAGGGAAAGAGACACAGACAGTCAAACGTGTCGACCCGATCTCACTGGAATATGTAACTATTTTACGAGTCATCTTATCCGAATGAAACCGTACGTTGTGAATCAATAACACCCCCAACCCTAGCGTGAATGGAGCAAAAGGAAATCATACTAAAATGTACGAATGGGATCGTACGAATTGGTGCAAATTAGCCCAAATTAGCAACATCGTAAAATAGTTGCGTTTTTGCCGTGAGATTGTGTTGAATGTGTTCAGATCAGTATTTTGTATACGAAAGTGTGCGCTTCTGGGACGTACCATATTGGCATCTCATGTCTCCACAACTTTGTACTGACACCTTTTGCCATGCACATGCTCTGTCATCAGAGATAAAAGCGCCGGGGCTGTCATAAAAATGCAAATGAGTCGCTCCTCGGGAGGCATTGGGTCTATACGCCTGTTGTAGCACTGATACATGAACACAATGTTAGTTATGAGCGTGACTCTGTTATGACATGTGACATATTGCTTTTTAGCGTCTCTGAGTAATTCTCTTTACCTAAGATGTCTTCACTGAATGTGATACTTCAAGTAAGGTCCGTGTTAAAGTAACCGTGCTTCTTGTTATACGTCGCTCGATCAAAGCTTTTAAAGGGGACAATGTTTTGTCAGCTCTTTGCTTAAAAATCCTATTGTGATTATACATTCTGCAACCTGACAACATAATTTGAAAAAAACTAAACTTGTTCTGTTGATTGACTTTATTTTGCAAGATACCGTGATTTTATCCCATAATGTCCCAATGTTTATGGTCAAGTCTTTTCAAACCGGAAAAGAAATGAGATAGCTACTGACAATATAGAGTACATAAATAAAAACATTAATGAATCACTTCAAACATAGTTAACATTAGTTAACATTAGCCAATAATTTAGATTATTAATCCTTGTTAATGTTGGTTCATGTCAATACAGTTATTGATGTTAGTTAATGGTGCATAAACTACAGTTAGTAGTGACAACGTCGATTTTAATCATGTGTTAGTAAATGCTGAAATGAAAATTAATACATGCTGTATTGTTCATTGTTTGTTCATGTTAGCTAATGCATTCAGTACTTCTTAACAAATAGCACCTTACTGTAACTAGTGACTTTGTTTAAACCAGTAACTTTGTATTAGCACAGGTATCGTACTATTGCTCTCGTTTGACATAACGCTTATTGTTCCCTGAATTCTTTGCACTTCGCTTTGGATAAAAGCGTCTGCAAAATGACTAAATGTAAATGTTATCACCAAATTTAATGCAGAATCTAAATGTGACTTTATATAAGTTCTCTAAGTTAGTCAGTGGTCTAACAACAGTTGACAGGCGTCAAACTCAGTTGGAAATAAAAGGTAAAGGGAACAAGTCGACATTTAATGTTTGCTCTCTCCGTTATTTTCTCAAGTCAGCATGGGACATTTTTAGTGCTGAATTAACACTACCTGCTGAGATCAAGTTTTCTTTTGTCAGAATGAATAGGTTTCTGTCTTTACAAGGGTACAGGAGTTAAAAGGTCACATGCAGCTTGCCATCACCGCATGGATAAGTGTGACAAGGTTTAACAGATTTAAACCTCATGCTACTTTTTATGGATTGTACAAGCTTTCTGCCCCTTCTCAGTTGGAAGCCCTATTTTCTACTTCACATACGGACATACATCTTTGCTGGTGTGCTGTTAAACTACTGCATTACTATACTTGTGTTCCATGTATAAAGTATATTGGGGTGCATACAATCTTATATTCAAACATTTTAATAATATTTGCCTTCGTGCCTGTGATGTTAGGTTTAGGGAGGGACAGAGCGGAGCGGGGTTAGTGGTTAATTAGCCCTTGGATCTTTGTAAGTATTTACAATTTGAAATCTGTCATGATCGTGTTGCGGGAACAGAGACAGAGGACCCAAGCACAGACAGCGGATGAAGGGTTAACAAGGGATTTTAATAATAAATACAAAACAAGAAACAAACAGTACGGGTACACAGGAACATAAACTGACTACACTAAACTAACATACAACTTCAGACAAAACACTAAACTAGAATAGACTAGACTAGACTAGACTTACGTTACATGACAAGGCAGGAGACAAGTGCAACATCTGACACATAAACAATGATCCGACACAAGACAGAAGACACTAGTGCATTAAATAGGGAAATAATCAAGATGGGGACAGGTGTGGGCATGAACTAATTAACAAGCAATAACAAGGAAACCAGAGGACGGGAACAGAGACGGGACCGGGGAGAGCCTATGGCAAACCAAATAAACCATAATCGCCACATGAGGTTGAAACAATCTTTTTTAATACACCAAACTATGATTCCCACTCATATAATTAAGATTTTTATTTTATTTGACGTATTAAACCAAAACACAAAGGTTTCGACTGAAAGCATTCTTCATTGCTTTAAGCCATTGCGCAATATTTTAGTCTGGTGTAACAGTCTGCTGACGGATAGATGAGGACACAAGTGAACTGATGGTGAAAGTGCGTATTTACTGTACAACGGTGACTTCAACAACAGGTACACATCCAAGGGAACAGGTAAATCCAAAAACTATGGAACATCCAAAGGAAACAGGTAAATCCAAAAACGAGGGAACATCCAAAGGAAACAGGTAAATCCAAAAACAAGGGAACATCCAAAGGAAACAGGTAAATCCAAGAACAAGGGAACATCTAAAGGAAAAAGGTAAATCCAAGAACAAGGGAACATCCAAAGGAAACAGGTAAATCCAAAAACAAGGGAACATCCGAGGGAAACAGGTAAATCCAAAAACAAGGGAACATCCAAAGGAAACAGGTAAATCCAAGAACAAGGGAACATCTAAAGGAAAAAGGTAAATCCAAAAACAAGGGAACATCCGAGGGAAACAGGTAAATCCAAAAACAAGGGAACATCCAAAGGAAACAGGTAAATCCAAAAACAAGGGAACATCCGAGGGAAACAGGTAAATCCAAAAACAAGGGAACATCCAAAGGAAACAGGTAAATCCAAGAACAAGGGAACATCTAAAGGAAACAGGTAAATCCAAGAACAAGGGAACATCCAAAGGAAACAGGTAAATCCAAAAACAAGGGAACATCCGAGGGAAACAGGTAAATCCAAAAACAAGGCAACATCCGAGGGAAACAGGTAAAAAAGCGATTCAGGACCAATCTGAGAGCAACTTTGAGCAAGGAAAGGACAAAAACATTTATCTTTGTGAGGAGACGAGGCTGACCGCGTTGCTACGTATGACACAGTTTTTTAAAGACTGTAATTGGTTGGTTGGCCAAGAAGGAAGAAAGAGTTTTTTTATTGATCAAAGATTATAATGTACAAAGAAGTACAAACACAAATCTATCACATAGATGTAACGAAACAAGAACAATAACAACAGCCAGGGGAGATAAGGAAGTGAATAGAGACTTTAGATAAAATACAGATGTAAACAAAGTAAAGGAAATGAAAAAAATATATTATAATAAAATAAAAACAAAAAAGACTGCAAGTAAACTACAATTGTAAAATAAGATACAATAAAACCAGGACTAAAGCTAATGGGGAAAGACAAGCAAGATAACGTTTTTTCTTTCTTTGGTATTCTTCGATACAGAAAGTGTTGTAAGGTATTGATTCAATTGAAGAGCGCTTTTAAGTATAGGGTCATTAGTTTGAAATTGCATGTATTTTTACCTGTTTTACCGTACTCACGCACACGCATTTCTGCGCTGTCTTGGAGATGCTAGTGTGTCTCAAACCCTGCACGATCTAATGTGTTCTGTCTTATTATCTCATTTAATTCTATGTAATTTTATTTTATAGCGCATTTACAATTTGCATTGAACCAAAGCAGCTACATGTGTACAAGAAAACCAAAACCAAGATAAACTAAAGTTGAACACACACAAAAAACATTAAAAACAAAAAATCTGACGAACCTTAAAGTAATAGGGAAGCTGTCATGCATTGCAACACATTTCTTCTCACTTTTCACGTTTTGTCCTTTTTCTCAGCTGCTCCTCCTCAAGTCCTCCTCGCAACTCCTGCAATTTTGGACCTTAAGAGCTCTTTTAAGGGTTAGATGCTTTATGAATCACATTTTTCTTTGAAGGATCTTTTCTGTCATTTTTTAAGGAGAAACGCCCACATTTCTAAGAATTTTCTTAGAATTTTGTCACTAGGAGAAACATCTCGGTTACGTCTGTAACCTACGTTCCCTGATGGAGGGAACGAGACATTGTGTTGAGAGACTGACTGGGGTTTGATCTTGAGAACATACCTTCTCCGAGATAATTAATTATAAAAAGCCAATGGGCTTGGCGAAAGGCACGCTCACGCCAGTCTCCGCCCCGTACATACGGGTATAAAGGAAGATGGCGGCGGTCATTCACTCACCCTTTGTACTGAGGAACCTGAGAGGGCACTCCCGGTCACTGCAGTGGTTCGGCGCAGTGTTGTGGCATGGAGACACAACGTCTCGTTCCCTCCATCAGGGAACGGAGGTTACAGATGTAACCGAGACGTTCCCCTTCAGTCAGTCTCTCGACGTTGTGTTGAGAGACTGGGGATCCATCTAAACGCCACAGCGGTTGCACCGATATCACAACCTCCAGCGGAGCGACCCTGACTAGCGAGTCACAAGAGTGCTACCGCGAGATGTAATCTTCCAGTCACATAGTATTAGTCATACTGAGAAGCCTGTACTGACGGCATCACGGACAGTGGCGTACGCCTCTAGTAGCGAAGAGCTGTCCGGAGCCGAATACTGGGGATACACTGCTCTCCTCTTTGAAGAGTGTGTTACGGAGGCCACATCCTACCCGGAGGGGAGGTTACATGTTGAGACACTAACATGGTCTCACCGGTGGGGAGAACAACATGCGACAAAAGGTGTCAGCCCGAGTAGGGGGACAAATCCAGGTGGGAAACCACCGGCGGGGAGGTCACAGATTCACCAATCGGGAAATCATGAGTGAGGAATTCAACACACGGGACGACCCAGAGAGGAGTCACTACGTATGGGGCACTAGCCCTAGTACAGGGGTCTACCTGAGTAGGGATGACTCTACCTATACTGGACCTGGTTCCAACAGACGGCTCCGCTCAGTCTGTTACCAAGTGCAAATGCTTAGTGATGGATATACTTCGCCGCGAGAGGGGAAAGTAGGGAGGCTAAAATAGTGCACTAGTCTCACCTGGGGAGGGGAGAAGGCGCTTTCGCGGGTGTACGCCCAAACCAGGAGCCCAACCTAAACGTTGGCGGCGTTAAGGACATGTGCTGCAACTGGTTCCACGTGGAGATTGTAAAACCTTGTGAAGGTACTGGGCGTTGCCCAGCCCGCAGTTCTACAAATGTCTGCCAGAGAGGCGCCCTGTGCCAGTGTCCACGAGTGGAGTGGGCTCTCACTGCGAGTGGGCACGGCGATCCTGGGATTGGTACCCAGTGCGCCACCTCTGTTTGGAGACAGCCCCCCCCGGGTGCTGTCTCCCAGAACAGACAAAAAGCTGCTCAGAGCTGCTCAGGGGAGAACACCAGGACAAAATGGCGCCACTTATAAGCGTATAACCGCCTAGAGGCGGGGCTCTAGCCTGTAAGACAGTCTCCCGGACCGCTAACGGCAAGCCCTCATCCTTTCCATGGGCCAGGCATGGAGGTTCCAGAGGCCTGCGTTGGGGTGCCACAACGTGCCCTTCCCCTGCAACAGAAGGTCCTTCGTCAGGGGAATGGGCCAGGGGGGGCCGTCATCAGATCTACCAGATCCGAGAGCCAGGTCTGGTTTGGGCCAGTATGGCGCCACTTACCAGAACCTGATGCCCCTCTTCCCTGACCTTGCACAGGACCTGTGCAAGGAGGCTCACTGGGGGGAAGGCGTACTTCCGCTTGTCCTGCGGCCAGCTGTGTGCTAGGGCATCCGTGCCGAGGGGACCCTCAGTCAGGGAATACCAGAGCGGGTAATGGGTGGAGTCCGGGGAGGCAACAGGTCCACCTGTGCCTGCCGAACCGCTTCCCATGTGAGCCGGGCTGCACGGGGATGGAGTCGCCACTCTCCGCGGGGAGTACCCTGTCGAGAGAGCGCATCGGCTGTCTGGTTCAGGTTGCCCGGAAGAAACGTGGCCCGCAGGGATTTCATCTGCTGACTCCAAAGGAGGAGGCGTCGGGCAAGTTGTGATAACTGTGGTGAGCGTATGCCACCTTGCGATTGATGTACGCCACGGCAGTCGTGCTGCCGGACTAGCACGTGTTTGTCCTGCACGAGGGGCTGGAGCCTCCTTAGTGCCAGAAGAACTTCCAGCAACTCTAGGCAGTTGATATGCCAACGCAGTCGGGGACCCGTCCACCGACCCAATACTGCATGCCCACTTGCACACCGCACCCCACCCTTGCAGGGAGACGTCTGTCGTTACCACGACACGCCTCAACCTGTCCGAGCGGAACCCCCGCTGTCCCCGCTGCTCGAAAAGAACGTAGCCAACCGTGACCGCAACACCCTGATTGCTATGTCCGCACACATACCGCATCAGTGAAACCTGCCTCAGCATGCTTGAGCCCCAAGCAAGTGACACAGGTATCATGGCCGTCAGACTCCGGGACAAGTCTGTCGCACCCAAGGATACAGCTACGAGACATGCTCATAGCCGGAGGGATTTACCTCTTAAGGTCTTTAGCCTTCTGCCGAAACGCCCAGGGGAAGTTCACCGAAAGGAGAAGTCTGCTGCTCCGCGTCATAAATCCAGCAGGTTAAAAGTTTTCTCGAAGTCGAGTATCGCGTGTAGCATCAGCACACACAGGTTCCGAAGAACAAAGGATGAGTGAGTGACCGCCGCCATCTTCCTTTATACCCGTATGTACGGGGCGGAGACTGGCGTGCGCGTGCCATTCGCCAAGCCCATTGGCGTTTTATAATTAATTATCTCGGAGAAGGTAGGTTCTCAAGATCAAACCCCAGTCAGTCTCTCAACACAACGTCGAGAGACTGACTGAAGGGGAACTCTTTGCACAAAGATTTTTCATGAATACGGGCCCCGGAGTTTATCTATTTTTCTTTTCTTCTTCTTGCATATTCGGGACAAACAGCACTGTCACTTTAGCACCTGTCACAAAAACATCATCATTTTGATTTAGTTTTCCGTATTTAAATTTTAGTGGCTTGCTGTAATAAATAACTATACATACAGTGTATACAAACTTAAGGCATTTTTGACAAACTCCTGATGGTAATTTAGACGAAAACAAGATGCAAGAGTCATGAGAGATAATTCACAGACTCACATAATTTAAATCAGTGAGGGTCAAACCATCTTTCTTACAGATTTATTAAAAACCATGTAATGTTGAAGATTCTAATTAACTTAAACAAGTGTTTCTAGCCATAGTTACAGTAATTTCACACATATCTGGAGCTTGACAAATATTAATTTCCAAAACCTTGTCTTTGTGGTCTACTGTCCTCTTCCGATCCTGTTCATCTGATCTTCTCCTCTCTTTCTTTTCTCTACAGTCTCACAGGAATTCATAATTATTTGCGAGGTAGCTAATTTGTACGATCTTATTCATTTGTACGTTTTTGTAAGATTTTCTTTACCACCAGAGAAGTTAGGTTTGGGGCGGGGCAGGGTTAGGGTGGTGGGGTTTATGTGCTTCAGTATTTCTATTTTTAATAATCATACGTTTTTGTATTCATACAAACTGGCTACCGTTAGTCTTTTCTCTTCTTCTCTGAGATTGAATTCAGTATCAGCTGTGTTGTGACTCATTATGGGAATGGCTTAAATATAACTACTGTGAAAACAATTGAATGCACAATTGGAAACAGTACCCGAGAGCTTTAATAGACCACGTGGTGAATGCAGAACGTAATAAGATGAGTGTGTGTAATAGTGCAGTCGGCCTGTTCTGTTTCCCACGTGCATGAAAAAAAATTTTAACCACCGACTTTAAACTTTTGTTTGCATAGCAATACATTTACACGGCGACATGCTGTTTGTGTTTGTTTATATATCTATCACAATGCATCAGGTAATTTATAAAGTGACAGGGCTAAAATGAGAGCGATCCTTCATTTGGGATGCAGACCAGACGACACGCGAGCACCATTTGCTTGGCTGTTTTTCAGATTTACGAGCGGGTGAAAAGAAGGTTGCTTTTGTTCATCCCAATAAGCACCGCACATAAAGAAACAAATCATAATTTGACCCCACACAGCAGGGGTTGACACTAAAGGAAATGAAAACAGTAGTCTGGAACAGAGCTTAAGAAGAGAGGTCAGTTCTGTACCAGCGGCCTTGTGAATTTCTTCCTCTGAGGTTAATGATAAACGATGAACTAGAAAAATCTGGTCCTGGATGATGATTGGTCAATAGAGTATTACAGCTGTACTTAAACACATGGTATAGTAAGAGTCATGTTATGAAATATTTGTTCACCATACTACTGTGTGAAATCATTTTACAGCACCAGTAGTGAACTGTAACATAATAAGCCGCAAAATATGGGGATGTTAAAGCTGTTACGTGGACACAAGAGTGTCCTGTGATTCAAACACGAAACCTGTAGAAGGCTCCGTTTTTTTAAGTTATCTTTTGGCCTTTATAGCCTTTATTTTTGATTGGACAGTGGAGAGAGACAGAGGAAGATACGGTATGAGGAAGAGAGAGAATTTGAGCTGAGAAAGAACCACCAGCCTGGACTTTTTCTGCAGTGGTGCAGGGGTCACTTGTATATACCATCCACTTTTTGTCCAATTGTAACACAAAGTGTACATTTCCCTTTCGCCAGATGACATCGAACATACAATACATATATTTACATAATACAATGGAAATAATATAATAGTCAAAAGCTCTTTCTTTCACTTTCTTACTGTTTATAATCTGATTAACCTTTTTTCACCACAAAGAACCTCAAAGAAGGTTCTTTATATAAGACAAAAACATGTAGTCTATTGTGTGAAGTTTATAAGCACTTAACTAGAAACAAACAAACATTTTCTGTATTCTCAAAGCACTAAAATGAGTAAAATAAAACATTCACACTGTATTCTCAGTGTATGTTTGCAAACATAGACACAAATGAACGAACTCTTAAACCAGATCAACACTGCAGCCGTTGCCGGAAATGTATGTAAAATTAGATCCTACTTTTGACTTTGCCATTTTATTGTTGTGATCCACTTTTTATTCAGTTTGAATACAAGGTTTACATTTCACTTTTACTACATGCCATGTAACATACATATACATTCATGTACATAATACAGCAGAAAGTAGAACAAAAAACAATAAAATAAAAACCATTAAATGATGAATTTAACAATTAATAACCATTGTCATGAAAACCATTAAAAGTATGAATATAATGAAATTATATATTTAAAATTTAATATTGAAACATTTGTGGATTTTGATATACAGTGTATATCAAAACCAAAAGGTTTGTCGTAATCTGTCAATGTTATTATTGTCCCCGGTATCCTTCTGGAACATAAAAAGATCAAGCAGGGGAGAAACAAACAGAAAATGTTTGCACTTCTTATAAACTGCAGGTTGATTGTGTCCCGCCTCCACTGCACCATGTCCTGCGTATGACAATTAGCCTTTCAGCTGCACTTCTAAGGTAAAAATGGAATGCGTTATTATTTAATAGATAGCCATATGCCTCTTTGAAAATAATACCTGGCACACTATTCATCATTTCATTATACACGCTTCAGACCGTAAATTTTGCCCAGCTGTGTTACACAGCTTTTGGCTGCTCAGAAATCACTGTTAAGTGTCTTGGCTTTTTCTTTTATGCATTGTTTCCTCTAGTATTTTTTATAGTGAGCAAGTAAATAGGGACTGCTATAAAATTTCCGGCTTCGGAAAAGAAAGGAAAGTTCTATTAGATTTCATTTTCCTTCATGTTGTTCCAAATGCATATTTCGTTCTTATACGAGTTACAAAAGAAACGTGTCCGAGCTTTTCTTAACAATAAAATAATAGCCTACATTAAACAGAGGATGTCAAGCTCCAAAACCAAAAGACCAAAAATGTTGAGTGTTCTGAAACATTCTGAATGTTTTAACTTTTTGTGACAGACGGATCAACATTTATTTGACCTCAAATCAAATTACTTTTGTACTGCATTCAAACCTGTGAGAACAAAAAGAGAGAGATGTTTGACATCACTGAATAAATTTACACGCACCCTCGTATAGTGAAGGTGGTATTTATGCCATATTACGATTGTATTTAAATAATGTAATTCAGCTCAAATAACACGAAACATGTGGCGTATCTGGCACAAAGAGATTTGCCAATTTAATTTGAGAGCAAACCTGTTTTGGAATGACATCAGGGCTGCGTTTCCCAAAACCTTCTCAACGGTACGTCATTCTTAAGTTATACCTTAAGCTGTACCTTATCGGTAATACGTGTTTCTCGAAACCTTTTTAAGGCTACGTCATTCTTAAGTTATACCTTAAGCTGTACCTTATCGTTAATACGCGTTTCTCAAAACCTTCTTAACGCTACGTCGTACTTAAGTTATACCGTAAGCTGTACCTTATCGTTAATACGTGTTTCTCGAAACCTTCTTAACGCTACGTCATTCTTAAGTTATACCTTAAGCTGTACCTTATCGTTAATATGCGTTTCTCAAAACCTTCTTAACGCTACGTCATTCTTAAGTTTTACCTTAAGCTGTACCTTATCGTTAATACGTGTTTCTCGAAACCTTCTAAACGCTACGTCATTCTTAAGTTATACACCAAGCTGTACCTTATCGTTAATACGTGTTTCTCGAAACCTTCTTAACGCTACGTCATTCTTAAGTTATACACCAAGCTGTACCTTATCGTTAATACGTGTTTCTCGAAACCTTCTTAACGCTACGTTGTTCTTGTAAGCTGTACCTTATCGTTAATAAGTGTTTCCCGAAACCTTCTTAGTTAAGTATACCTTCTGTAAGATATACTTTTGTAAGTTTGGTCTGGAGCGCTCTTAGCTATACCTTATTACCTTTGATGGTTCATACTAGGGATGCACCGAAATGAAAATTCTTGGCCGAAACCGAAATCCGAAAAAGAGCAAACCAAGGCCGAAAACCGAAATACCGAAATAAATTATGTTAATTATTAGTACCATGGAATTTATAGCTATTACCTTGTACTAACTTTACTAAAATCAAGGCATTGCAATTGCATAAATTAATATTAAAGTTTCAAAGAATAAATCAATTACAAATGATGCAAATATTTATTTAGCACATTGCAACAATGCACAGTATAAAATAAAATTCTAACTTAAATGTTTAACTTGACTCTACTCATTAAATAATAATGTATGTCATGATTCCGCTATCATGTCATGTTTATTCTTGGTCTTGCAGCGGAGTCATGGCATAGCCTTAGGTTTTGTGTGAGAAAGGCATGGCTTTGTTATGAAATGTAGACTTGCCATGTTCTTTCTCGTGTCTCGTCAGTATTTCCCGCCATCTCGTTTCCTCGTTAACCTTCCCTGAGTGTCTCATTACCTTCACCTGCCCCTTGTTAATTATCCTGTGTTTGTTCCCCTATAAAACATCCTCGTGTTCATTGTCCTGTGCTCGTTCATTGTATACTGTACCCTGTATTTTGTACCTTGTCCGTGTATGCTGTTCCCAGTCGATAGTTCTTGTACATTGTATTTTGAGTGAGTCTAGTCTTGTCCTTGGTGTTTTTCCTAGTTTAGTTATTCCATGTCCTGATTATTATTTACCTTGTCTTGTTTTACCCACTTGTGGGTTTTTGTTTTGTGTTTATTTTTATATTAAATTCCTTGTTAACCCCGTCATCCCTGCGTCTGCCTGCAATTGGGTTCTCTCCCTACACCACGATTCTGACAGAATGAACGAGCCAGAACTGAACCCAGTAGCCAGCATTATGGACAATGCAGTGTCCCGACGGTCTCTCCAAGCTCGCCTGCTGTTTGGGTTCCGTCAGGGAGGGCATGGGACCCAGGAGTTCGCCAAGGCATTCTCTTCGGTGGCGCGGGAGACAGAGTTTGGTGACGCAGAATTAAAGGTCATCTTTGATGGCTGCCTCACCAACCGCCTCCGGCCATCGGAGAGGAAGTTGCTTGAGCCCCTGGGGTTTGATGACATGGTCAGGTATGTGATCAACCGGGACGATGTCAGAGTTCCGGTCGTGGCATCTGTTCCGTTGGCTAGCGTCCCGGAGGATTGCATCCTGACTGAGTCCGCCCTGGGGGGCTCGGTGCCTTCCGGCTCGAGCTCCGGGGTTCCTGCTTCTTCTGGCGGCATCCGCGGCGGGTGGGGGAGGAGAAATTCAGGGACGGTGTCTGCAAGCCCCTCCGACGCTGATCTTGCCCCTTGTTCTGCTGCGCTCGGGAATGCGTCCCCCTGTGCAGGGGGTTGTGTTGTTCGGGTTGGGGCTGTGTGCCTCTCCTCACCCTCTGCACCCTTCGAGTCCAGTCCGAAGCTCCAGCCGGAGAATAACACCGGGACTCAGCCCAAATATTTTTTGGGGGGGCGCCGTATGAGCAGGAGGGCCCGATCGTCTAGCGGGCCTCCTGATGTCCCAAGTCCGGTGGTCCCAAGTCCGGTGGTCCCAAGTCCGGTGGTCCCGCCTGCACCCACTCCAGTTTCAAGTCCTGCCCAGGCGTCCACGCAAGTGCCAAGTCCTGCCCAGGCGTCCACGCAAGTGCCAAGTCCTGCCCAGGCGTCCACGCAAGTGCCAAGTCCTGCCCAGGCGTCCACGCAAGTGCCAAGTCCTGCCCAGGCATCCACACAAGTGCCAAGTCCTGCATCCAGTCCTGCCCGGCCGGCCTTCCAGCCGGCGCCAAGTCCTGCACCCAGTCCTGCCCGGCCGGCCTTCCAGCCGGCGTCAAGTCCTGCACCCAGTCCTGCCCGGCCGGCCTTCCAGCCGGCGTCAAGTCCTGCACCCAGTCCTGCCCGGCCGGCCTTCCAGCCGGCGCCAAGTCCTGCACCCAGTCCTGCCCGGCCGGCCTTCCAGCCGGCGCCAAGTCCTGCACCCAGTCCTGCCCGGCCGGCCTTCCAGCCGGCGCCAAGTCCTGCACCCAGTCCTGCCCGGCCGGCCTTCCAGCCGGCGCCAAGTCCTGCACCCAGTCCTGCCCGGCCGGCCTTCCGGCCGGCGCCAAGTCCTGCACCCAGTCCTGCCCGGCCGGACTTCCGGCCGGCGCCAAGTCCTGCACCCAGTCCTGCCCGGCCGGCCTTCCGGCCGGCGCCAAGTCCTGCACCCAGTCCTGCCCGGCCGGCCTTCCGGGCGGCGCCAAGTCCTGCACCCAGTCCTGCCCTGCCGGCCTTCCGGCCGGCGTCAAGTCTTGCCCTGCCGGCCTTCCAGCCAACGTCAAGTCCTGCCCTGCCGGCCTTCCAGCCGGCGTCAAGTCCTGCCCAGCCGGGGACTTCGCGCTCTCGAGTGGAGAACATTAACACATGGTGGCAAACTATGAGATTAAAAATGACCCTTTCAAAAAAAAGCGAAACCAAACAACCAGTTAATGTAGCTGGTTAACGCAGAAAACGTATGGCCGTGAGGGGGTGGGACACTTTCAAAATTATAAATACATACGCACACACACACATATTTCTTTCTTTCTTTCTACTATTTCAGTGAGCCCTGATAAATGCAATTTCTACGGTTTCTAAAGCGCTTCTTTGTAATAAAAATTGTTTTCTCAATACTTTACCCACTCTATAACGCAAGGTAGAGCGAAAAATCTATTCTCGAGGCATCAATATCAGCCTAACGTTGCATTTAAGAAGGTCTACCTTAAGTAACCTCAAAAGGTATAGTTCGGGGAACACGTCTAGAAAAGGTATAACTCCAGTTAAGGTGTACCTTTAGAATCTTCGTAGCGTGCTAAGAGACAACGTTATCGGGAAACGCAGTTCTGGTGAACTGTTCTGTTAAAAGTTTGTTGTTTGTTTGGTTTTATAAGTAAGTGAGAGAGAGAAAGACATGAAATATTCCAATCCTCACATCTGTTTGACTGTAGATAACTTCCCGATGCTGCTGGTGGGCATTAGAGACGTTTCTCTGTGTGGGCTTTTGAACAGAGAGATAACATTTGAGATGTGTTATAGACGTATGTTTGCTATACGTCCACATGCTAACATTTCTGTGCTTTGGATGTGAAATGTCAAATTAACCGATGTTTTCTTCTTTTTCTCTACCCTCGAAAAATTTCAATTTTACTCTGTCAGTGTTATCAGGCGGCATGTCATAGCGAGTCCTCATCCTCGCCTTACCGTAAACCTTTTGTGACAGGTTTCTGCAAAGGGATTTTTGTTTACTTATTTATTTCAAATCACAGGCGGGAGACAGTGAAGGATAAACATGCAGTTGTATCCTAATTCACACTGGATTGGGCTGTTTATCAGCCCACAGAGTTTGTTTCTGTTTATCTCTGGAGCTACTGCTGCACATTTTTCCTCAGGCTAACAGCCTCGACGTGTGTTTACCTGTGAATTTCAATCAACATGGTAGAAAAACAAAACACCTCTTTCATTTGTTTCAATTCATTATCGGAACAAAGGCTCATTATTATGGAGTGGGTAAATACACAGGAAGGTTACAGTAACTTGTTTTGGTTACATTTGTAAACCAATATTAATAGAAACTAATTTATATAGTTTATATGGATATGGATATGTATGGTTTTGTTTGAAGTAGATGTATGTAGAAACAGACAGTGCTAACAATCCAATAACTCTTACAATGTTATTTTTGTGTTGCCGATTATCAAGGATAGTTTCAATATGAGGCAGTAAAAGATGAGAAATGTAATTTTGAGTAACCAAAGGTCACACATTACCGTTTTCTCCTAAAACAATTTTTTTGCGTTTTGACTGTTCATAGACACGACAGCAAAGTTTGGGGGCATGCAAATGCTTACGTTGCACAACAATGCTATTATTGTCTCGGTGTAATGTAATCTACAAAACTGCTAACTTGTTAAAGCTGTGACATCATGAGCACACATAAGCATGCACTATAAAACAAATACCTGTAAATAAATAGTAATATTTCGACTAGAATTCGTTTTTTCATGCTGTTTTATAGCTAACTTTTGAATTCGCAATCTATTACTGGAATTTGACTTTGTTTTACCGTAATTGACGGTATGCTGTACGCTGGTACTTCACAGATGCTTGGTTGTTTTTTATAAATTGACATCGCCTGGCCTACTAGAATGCATAATAAAGTTATTTAATAAAGAGTTGTTCAAAGTCGTTTTTGCACTTGTGTGTAAATGGAAATCCTTTTGACGATATTGTCATCTTGCAAGCAAAACTTGCAAACAAACATGAAAGAAAACCAAAATTTATGTTATACGTTTTTGAGTCCAAAGCTTGTAGTTACAAAGACACTCTCTCAGGATACTCACTACCGGATAACCATTAAGATTTCCTTCTGCTGCTGTGAACCTCAAACAAGCCATACAGTATGTCAGATATTAGTCACATGATAACAGCTGACACAGCATTTTCTCTCCAGTCAGAGGATAAGGCTTCTCTTTCTCACAACAACAGACACATGAAATATAACCGGGTTAGAAGTGCGGAGGGACACATACGGGTGCAGCTGTAATGGTTTCTCTTCCCCTTGTTGCTCCGAGATTGTTTTATTCCAAGAACGCAGACAGACGCCAGTGATCTTTGGGAGCAATTGCGATCCATCAGTGAGATGGGATGTGGAAATCCAACAACATAGATGTGGGTGGCATTATCAGCTTGACAAAAGTTCTAGGCCAACCATAAATCATGTACTGGAAATCTACCCTCCGGGGAGCCCGACTTTCATCAAGGCTGCTTGAAATCTTTGCAGTATTCCCAGGTTTCCGTTTTTTTATTTAATACTTTTCCATGCTTTGAAAGGTTTAAAAAATCCTGTTTAAGTTCCACTTTTACAAATTCCCATTAAATGAAACAAAATAGACTTTATGACGTATATGAATATGCCTTCTGAAGTAGTACCTTTCGTTAGAACTCTGCCGTTCTCAAGTCTCATATATGTATAGGTGATTCAGTGGGGTTTTGGTGTCAATGATGTCAAACCTTATCCGGCCGAACACGCTTTTTTATCCTATTATCAACTGGGTAGTTTTGGTTGCCAAACCTTTGTTGCATCCATACCTTTTATTCCCCGGGACATAACGGTGAGAAAATAAACCTGTGGTGGAACGTTTGATGTGTAAGGCTTCCACAGCAGCGGATTGTGAAAGAAATGGAGAAGTGGGATAATATAATGGAACGGTGAGCCCTACAGCATCCTGCAGGAAGGAGCGCAGGCAGAATTATTCAGCATTATACATAAACTGCACGCTACCAGAAGACTGTGACAGATAGATCCCGAGAATAAAAGAGGCTGAAAAATACGGAGAGGTCGGGAGATCGTAGGCTTGCTAATGCTAATTTCACGGGAGTTCATAAAGTAACAGAATCTGTGAAAGAGGTCAGCAAAAGCTGCAGGTTGAAATATCTAAAGGTGTAAACGAAAAAGTAAAAATACTCCAGTGCCTGATATCTCACTGGTTTGCTTTTAATAGACGCTTTTCATGCTGAGAAATGTTTGGGTGAGAGGTGAGTTGTTTTCAGATTCTCATTCACTGCATAATGCTCTGCGGTCATTAATTATCTCCAAAAAACAATGCAAAGTGATGCATTGTCCCTTTAGCTTTGCAGATACTGTACATTGTGTTGCACATGGGATGTGAGCAGGCTTATCTTTGGTGGACAGTTGGGCTTCAAATAGACGAGGAGAGGCCTGCAACACAAACCAGGGAAACCTTTTTCTGGGACATTAAGTTTATCTATTGAATGTTTTATCTATGTATTTAGGTTTTTTAGCAGGTGTGTAGCAATGTTATGTCAAAGCCTCTACGTGTTCTTTTTTTTAAATGCATAAAATATGTTAATTCTCTCTGTGAAGTCATACTGAAATGCTAAATAAAAAAATACAGATATTCCTGAAAAGACAGGAAAATCAAGAATGTTTCTCCAAAATCTGTCACCAGTTTCAGGCCTTTTGCAACACAGGAGAGCTGTCAATTTCCAACATCATCGAAGTATGATAAAAGTAATTCAGATAGGCCTATGACTAGATAATAAACTATATTTTCAATCCTGTAATCTTTTTGTCACTTGTGGGTATTTAAAGGGATTCCTAAATATGATCATCCTTTTATTTACTCACCCTCGTGTCATTTCAAACATATATGACTTTTGTTATTTAAGTATACAAACAAGACTGACCCCCATCGACTTCCGTTGTATTACACAAAACCACTGAGACATTTCTCAAAATATCTTCTTTTATATTTTACAGAAGAAAAAGTCTGAAGATTTCCTTTAAGAGCCAGTTGAACTTGCGCCATGGCGGATTCGCTATTTACACTGTGGAATTCGGAAGAACAAAGACTGGACACTTCTCCAGAATGGAAATGCGTCTGCTCGTGCAAGAGGTTAAAGCACGCAAGCAGACCATCTACAGGACAAGACAGATTTTTATCTTTATGTCCACAATAACAATCGTTAACATCGTAATCCATTTATTTGTAATATTTGGCATTATTGTGTGCTGATGCGCTTCCCTCTGTGTGTATAGCAGAATGTACATGCGCTGTGCACCCGCGTATAGGCGCATATTACCAACACACTTTTTAAACAACTAAAAAATATTGTGTCTTTGACTTTACCTCTAAATAGCAACGAGCCAACAATGCGCCTGAAACACCTCGTTTTCAGACCAACATGCCCATGGGCACACAAATGGGTGCAAATGCATTTGCTATCAAAACAACGTGGCGCAAAATGTGACAATAGATAACTGCGTCGAGCTGAAACTAGCAAACAACACTTGGGTGCCACCATGCCTGCAACACATTGGTGCCAAATGTACGATAGGGCCCTTAATCTGTCTTTGGTAAACTGCAGTTTTATGCAGAAAATATTTTGCAATGGTTTAAACCACATTAAAATCTGTCACTCTAAAAAATGTACTTACTGAAAAGGTTCTCCACAGGGGTGCCATAGAAAATTATTTTTTTATTCCACAAAGAACCATGTAATCTAATGTTCTTCATAGAACCACCGTCGTTCGCATCCCGCCTGTCTGACCACTTACTCTCTTCATCCCTACGGACACTGTTAACTCCTTGACCGACCCACGCCTGCCCGACTACGATTCTCGCCTTCTTCTGCCTTTTGCCTGGCTAGATGGCTGCATACCTCTGTTTGCCTTTGACTTTTGTGTTTTAATAAACCTTCTAATTCATCTGCGTTTGGGTCGACCTTCTGTTCCTGACAAAAAGAGGAAGGCTTTTTGCATGTTAAAGGTTCTTTATGGAACCATTTACACAGCGCCGCCGCTCCCACCACGCGCATCACGCACTGTGCGTAGGGCACCAAGTGCCGAGGGGGCACCAAAAATAGCCTGATGAATTTAAAAAATTTTAAGGCATATTTTAGCCATGTATATGTAAAAAAAACGGCCGAACAATCCCATATCACCCCATCCACACCACGGCAGTGCCGGTTGATCGCGCGTGCGCCTGACGCAGTTTGACAGAGGCCAGCTAGTGAAGAGCTATGTATTGTGTAAACCTCACTATTAATCAATAGAGACGCTTTAGCCTCCTCGTTAGAGCGCTCGTCTCCCAACCGACGTCGATTTGAAGCCCGGGGCGACTAACTTTAATTTCGGTGCAGCAATCTGAATTGAGATTTTACTGTTAAACATTGATATTTTTTGTTTTACTATTCTGTTTACTGAAGAAAAGTTTGCACCTTTAAGGGGGGGGGGGCATCATAATGGAATTATGCTTAGGGCACCAAAATGGCTAGCAGCGGCCCTGCATTTACACCAAAAAAGTTATTCTATGGCATTGTGAAACACCTTTCTTTTTGAGAGTTTATAGGTGAAATAGGCCTTTTTGTGTTCTTGTGTATTTAGGTAAGGGAGGACAAATTGAATTCTGGAGGCAGAAGATCAAACTGCTCATGGATGTGTGTTGGCATTAATGTGAACTCAGAGATGTCATGTATTCTTCTTGCTTTGAAGTTCTTTACTCTTTCAAGAAGACCATCTCAGCAGAAAATGCGGTGGTAAATGACGACAGCTGCAGCATCTCTTTCATGTAACTAACACTATAGATTTTTCAGTTTTAGTCAGAAAGCAGCCAAGATATCAGCCTCATCCTTCCTGAATACTAATCTATGGTCTGCTTTTCTTGGGAGATGCTGGGGAACCCAACACTTTTCAGAAATCTATATTCTTTAACATGCTAGTCAGGTATGAGTTTCTCTAAGTGAGATTTACAAAAAACGACAAAATTGGGTAATTTAGTCACCACAACGTCATTCAAAACCTGTCTATGACTCTTTCTTCTGTGGAACACAAAATTTGGAGAAACGTTACCATCGTCCTTAAAAATATATTATTATGTGTTTTGCAGAAGGTTTGAAATGAGGATGAAAAAAATATTAAAGACTTTTAAGGGGGGGGGGGACTATCCCTGTAGTTCAATGTACATAAATGTTCTGCTTCCATTTCTGCAGCAATGATTGACTTGCGCAAGAACCAGCAACATAAATCTCTGTAAACTGCATTATATTACAAGACTTCTAGCTGTTATAAATAATACACATCTGAGACATCCGTTCTCTAAAGCTACTGTGTAGTAGAGGTGGCTTGTCAGTGTATTGGGTATTGCACAAGATTATTTAACACAGTTGAGTGACATTCTGGGCAGTTTTCAATGTTCATGAGGTAGATGGCCCGAAGGGAAAAAAAATTCTCGTTTCTGACTGTTCTGGCGCTCTTTGCTTTATACAGTAACACATTTCAGAAGGAAAAGTTCAAAGAGGCAGTGGACGGAATGTGTGAGGTCCAGAGTGATTTCTCCAGCCCTGACTCACTCTCCAAAGATCCTCACAGAAGTCCGGACTGTCTAAGTATGATTTGACAGGTTATTTATGTGCAGATATTATACATAATTTAATGTTTTACTATAATGCCTGAAGATTTTTCCCTCTCTCCGGGATTAATTGTGAAGTATGATATGTGAAATGCTTCACATGTAGTTTTTAATTTTAAATTTACTGTAAAAAATGGACACAGTTTGAATAAAAGAAACCCTAAGCTGTGAGAACTAAATCTCAATTCGACCAACAGATGCAGATGTAGCTGACAGTTCATTTCAGACCCCGTTTGCAGCATTTTGAAATTCAGTGTATGATGTGCATATGAAAACTAGTTTCTGATGAGCTGTTACGATTGTGTATATGTTGATTTTGAGTGACAGATTTAAATCAAGTCGTGATATATTTCTCTTGTAGTTTCTTTCATCTTTTTAAACCATAAACACAAACTTAACATGTGTCCGGGCCCGGTCCTCTCTCGTCAACAGTCCTGCCGCTGGTCCTTTTAAGCTCCGATCTCCTCCGTGAGATATGCGGGACCGGTGCATGCACGGCTAATTGCAGTGCCTGGGGGTATGCATCGACGAGAGAACGGAAACGGGAGCCCCAGGAGGATCAGGGACGAGAGAGAGTAAAATAAAAATGGTCCGATTCCCCGACACGCTATCACTCAGTCCTCAGCCCAGCCGAGAGGCTCTTCCTCGCGCTGCAGTGCGGTGGTGCTGGATCTCAGGGGGACGGGTGAGGGCAGCGGGTCCCCCGTTTCCTGTTCCTCGCCCTCTTGGTTGTTGGACACAGGATTCCATCCCATGCTGCCCGAACTCCTGTGCACCGCGATGCCCCTCGGCAGCGAGGGCTCATCGACAGCATGTCCCTCCTTCCTCCCGGGTTTTGGCACCAGTGTAATGAGATCCATAAAGGGGAAGGAAGGAGACGGGAACCGGCGAACATAAAATAACTTTTAATTAATAAAATAAAACGTTAATAAACACACACAAACCACAACATAAAATCCAGGCCTGGTCCTCTCTCACTGACGGTCCGGTCACTCGTCCTTTTATATGCTCCACAATCTCCTCCGTGATACGAGACCGGTGCGCGTACAGCTGATGCTCGTTAACACAGGGGTTCCGTCCAATCAGCAGTAACTACCCCGGTCACACAAAAGACCTACCTTTTCCGGTTTTACCGATTTGTCGTTGTGTTTTCTGACTTTTTATTTCGTTTCCGGAATTGTTAATGTGCTTTATGGTTTGTAAATGTGTTTTCAGATTTGGTGTTGCGTTTTCAGATTTGTAATTGTGATTCATTTGTTGTTTGTTTTGCGATTTGTTGTTTTGTTTGGCACTTTACGGCTTCCGTAACTTTATACATAATCCCATACCCACCAATATTACAATAATAAATTAGTTAAATCTGCTATGATATTTGACTCTTTGGACAAGCAATTTAAACACAACTTGACCAGCTTTGCTACAGTAATTTCCAATTATCACACACAAAACCACCCACAAAACATTTCTGTGGCATCACCTCCTTCCGGTACAGGTGCTAATTTAATAAGCACCAATAAACTATAATCCATACGGTCATTTGGGTTGTAGGCTATGGAGAAATATACACTGAAGTAAAAATCGTAACAAATAGCCATGGTCTTCTTTATGTATACGCCCCGTGCAACCTTTCAGTGACCCTCTCTTTAAGAGCCTTTGATGAAGAAATGGGGAAAATTCTAACCAAGCACTTTTGGGCCTTTTATTACCTGTTTATCCATCACGGGTGATTGTCTTCAGTGAGTGAGCCGCAGTGTGACAGTCCTGGATGATTCATTTTGTGAAGGAGGATAGCTGGAAAGAGGCCAAGTGAGATACAGGCTGTCTCAGTGCAGATCCAAAGGATCACATCTCAGAGCCTCAGGCTGTTTCAAGAGAGAAAATGAGAAAATATTTTGATGGTGCCAGTTGCACGCTAATTCCTTCACAACCAATAAAAAAACAATAGAATTGACCATTTTTGTGTTTATCCGCTAAAGTGGCACACGAAAAGTGGTCTGACTGATTCATTATACACACGGTCGTGGCCTTATGGTTAGAGAGTCGGACTCGTGACCAGAAAGTTGCCAGTTCGATCCTCAGGGCCGGCAGGTGATGACTGAGGTGCCCTTGAGCAAGGCACCTTACCCCTACTTGCTCCCCGGGCGCTGCAGTGATAGCTGCCCACTGCTCCGGGTGTACTTGTGTTCACGACTTGCTGTGCGTGTGTTCACTACTCTCTGGATGGGTTAAATGCAGAGGGCACATTTCAGGTATGGTTCTCCATAACTGACAAATAGTTCACTTTCACTAATAAAACTACAATAGTGTACTATCAATTAAACAAACAACCCTGCAAACAAAGGCATGTCTAAAAGATGTATTTTTTACGTCGGTAATGACGTTGGAAAGACGTGCAAAGAGGAGCCAGAATGAACGTTTTTATGACGTCTTCTGAACATCTGATATTGATGTCCAGGTGATCTCTATAATAGCATTGAATCAATATCACTTTTGAACCCGCAATTTATTTTGAAATGTATTAAACCACTGTTATTGTGATCATTGTTTGCTTTAGTTGGGCTCTCGCTGCTTAACCTTTATTACACAAATTCCTCTTTCCGTATAGTCAATGATGTTTTGGAAAATGTAGAAAAGACGTCTTTTGGACATGTCTTTGTTTGGTGGGAAGCAAGAAAGACAATGATGTTTTGACTATTATTAACATCTATGCAGTTAGTTATAGCAAAATACTACCTACAATGTGATCTTTTTTTAAAAGGAATGTTTATCGTAAGCGCAGACAGTCAGCTGCATTCTTCATCAAGTGTGTTTTGTGAAATAAACCTTCCCCTTCTGAGTATTCATGAACAACTGCTTCATCCTTCACTATCCAGCTGACAGTTTCAGACAGTGTGCGTGGAAAATTCCGTTTACTCTAATTTGATTAGATTGTGGTAAACTGATTTGGGAAATGTGAATGCAGTCGAGTTGTATGCAGAAAATTTTATAAACATTTGAGAAATGTGCTTTTGAGAAGCAATAAAGAGATGATTAAAAACATTAATCACAGGGCACTCTTGTTTTTGAGCGTATCCCATTAAAGAGCTTCACTCGTGAAGCTTTCACTGAAGAGTTGGCCTGACATATTTAGTATATCTCAGTGTTCAAGGATTCACAGAACACACTCAATAAAATACTTTTGCCGTCTAATCTGTACTTGTGCTTAATATTCATGTTTTTTGAGGATCACCTTGTAGGGCATTCTGTAGCCATAAATAATTGCATGTAAAATCTAGTTTGTGTTATCTTGCTTGTAGTCTTCAGTCTACCAATATAAATGTTCTTTTTGCTCTTTTGGAAATTACACTGCATCTACTGTAGAACTTAATAATTTAAAGCTGCCATAAGCGATTTCTGATTTGACTTCTGGGACTTCAAGCGGGTTCCGTAGGTGCGCAAGGCTGCATTCGATGCATCCTTGATATCGAGAGCACATCCGGGTACTTTCATGTGTTCTTCGTTCTTTTGTTGTGTTGAGTATTGGAACCGGACTTTGACAGTTACTGATGATTTAGAGCGAGAACACGAGGATTCAAGACTGCTGAAGAACCGATATTGAGAAACGGCCGTAGTGAAAGGTATTTTGATTCATTTGAGTGATTCGTTCTTTTTTAGACTCGTTCACTCTTTTGTTTAGTGACCATTTAGTACAAACTCGGACCAAGTTAACACTCGGTTCTCCGCTCATGAGCAAGCTCGCTCAAATTACAACATTAAACATTTCAGATATTTAACTGCTTCAATTCATAACAATAATTTTTGTTTAATCCTAACCTTAATCTTCACAGGGGAAACAGAGAATCATAATCTCACTGGGAGTCAGATTTTGATACTACACCGCCGCCTGTGTGTATCGTGTTTTTGTGATAATCAGCTGCTGATAGGTAGACGTGCTGGATAAGCGCACACAGTCAATGTTTTCACGTAGGACCATAGACCTGACCCAGGACCCGTAGTGGTTGGGGTCTATATTTTAAATGGCCAGCCGGGTCTGGGTCGGATCCCAATCTTATTTCTTTCGGTCTGTGTAATACCCGAGTCGATTGGGGAACAGCAGTGATCGGTGTCAGTTAGAACTGACAGACAGCATACAGTTTTGCAACTTTTGAAATTAGGATGATAAATGTGTGAACCTGGAAAAAGCTAAAATAACAAGAGGGATCTCAACCGTCAGAAGAACTCCGCCGCAGTGATCATGGATGCCTTCATAGCTGCATCTCTATTCAAAGGCTGCATGATCTGGACTGAGGTCACAACAACTATCACAGACAGACACAGCTGATGTGAAAAACGGTTATCCCGCTGGCACCTCTTCTGTCTGGGACTCCTTTGTGCAAATCACGGACAGAGGGAGAAGGCTACTAATAGTAGGTAACACAAAAAGTTCTGTTTTCAAGACTTTTTCATATATGTGCCGATCGGGTTCAGTCACGTCTGTGTCTTTCCAGCCTGGTTCGTTCGGGGCCAGCTTTTAAATAATATTCAGGTCCGGGAAGTGCATTTCTCAGGTTTGCAAAGATTTAGATCCGCACAATCACGGGTCTTTTCGGGTTCGGCTTACGATTTTTGGATGCGTGACGACCTCTATCACACTCTCATTTTTCTCCACCACATCAGCTTCAAGTGATAGCGCATGGGTTACAGGAAGGTCTGAACTGTAAAAACGCAACCTACAAATAAACACACCAACACAACACCAAACTTTTTCTTGCATGTTGGATTGTGTATACAGTAAAGTGTTATCAGCACGGAGATGATGCTGCATCAGACTGCTTGTCTGGGGAAATAAATGATAGGCTTTTAATCAATACTCACGGATGAAAGGGTTAAATGTCTTTTAAGTATAGCAGTCATGCATCAATTATCGTAATACATTTAACTGTGTTGTCTAACTTATTTATTTAAATATTTAAACAGCTTTCCTGTAGCTCAGTGGTAAGAGCATGGCCAAGGTTAACAATGCCAAGGTTGTGGGTTCGATCCCAAGGTATTGCACATACTTAGAAACAAATGTGTAGGATAAAGCAATGTAAGTTGCTTTGGATAAAAGCTTCTGCCAAATGCATAAATGTAAATATGTCTAGATTGGCAAATTTATAGAGCTAAAAGACAATAACACCCCCTTTCAGGTTTTAATAATTTCAAATTTTTCTAACTGTAAATATATCCTCCAATGGCCTGTGTCTTCACAATTTCTATGTTTCTCGGTCTCAGTCTTTATCTTTACTTATTTGTCTTCCACTGTCCACTGGCGCCCTCGCTACAAAACCTATAATAAGTCATCTTTTTTTCTTTTAAACGGCAACATTAATCTGGTTTACTATATCTTTTTTGATTGGAGTGGAAACTCCTTTAATAATTGTTAACTTGACTGGATGGTTAATTTCTGCTGTAACGTGAATGGAACAACCTCATAATGTACAAAGTTAGTTACAACGTTGCTAGTAGTTACTCAGACTTTAGTGAGGACTTTATGTTCTCATTTAAACTTACCAATGGCTGTTGCATACCTACACAGGTCCTTTCGTTCGTGTACAAACGAGATCTCCCTCGTCCAGACTCAAAACATCGTTCAGTATATTCAACCAATCATTTTCTCTGTCAACGCAATCTCCTTCTGACTTGTATCCTCCTCCTCCTGACTTTTATGTGTTAAATCCACGGATTCTTTAAATCTATGTAATCGATCTTTCAGTCTTTCTAATGCCTGCCTGTTCTCATCTCTGTGTCGTCATGAGCGGTCACACCCCTTACTGCTGACTGGCTACAAGTTTGTTTTTTATACTCATCCCGACTTATTTCTAAAGCGTTTTTGACAAAATACTAACCCTGCTTTTTATTTTTTGAGTGTGTAGTAGAAGTCTTCACGGGTCCACTTAGATCCGAAAACCCGAGGTCCGGCCCGAGACCCGAGCGGGTTCAGGTCTAAAAGATTCACGGGAGCTTCGGACACGGGTCGGGTATGTTATTAGGGTCTCGGGAAATATAAAGTAAAAATGTTTTTTGCTGAATTGACCCGAGGAAGACCCGAACTATCCTGTACAATAACAGCGCGTCGCTCGTGTGTGTGCGTGTAGTTACCAACTCTCCTCTTGCAAAAAAACAGATCTGTGCAGGTGATTAATCAGGAAACTGGATTAAGCTGTGTCTTTATGCTGTTTTGTGTAGGCTATTTAGCCTGAGTTTGCGCAATTTGCCAAAGCAAAACAAGAGGATCAACATTTCCATTGCCATATCAATTTCATTTCCATTAATAACGCTTACATTTAGGTCTAGTCGGTTTTGAAAAAAAATATACGAAGGGTCGGGTCGGACTCGGGTCTAACGTTATCGGGTCTGTCTCGGGTTCGGGGCTTTACCTTTTTTTTTTAAATTGGCATGTCGGGTTCGGGTAAAAGTGATTCGGGTCATTTCGGGTCGGGTAAAGATCTTTGGACCCGAGAAGACCTCTAGTGTGTTGTAATATTTTACAGTAATTCTCCTGACTTTGTACTTTGCACCCATGTTGTAACTTAGAATTTTCCTCAAAGTCGAGCTTGAGTTTTGGTATGCAGAATGAATAAAAGGCATCCAGGTATGCATAATGAATAAAAAGTTTTTACTACATCTTCATTATCATATTTGAAAAAAAACTGTCAATTGCCTAAGGTTGAACATCACTTTGACCAGGACTATACACTGTATATATACACCACAGTTTAACAAATTGTTTATGTGGTGGGTTACAAAGTATGCCTTTGTTCTTTATATATCAGCTGCTTTGCTATTTTGTATTAAAGGTGAGATCTTGAACATTCAAAGCCACAGAATGACCTCCTACTATAACCACAGCGATTCTTATGGTCGTAGGTCATTGTGTCTCTACTAAAGTTAACAATACCCTTCTTGCAATTGTGACATTCAATGTTGCTTTGGCACATGCTGGCCTCATTATGTCTGCTAGTAGGTTCATTAAACTCAGAATGGAAAGTCTTTGCTAGACAACATTTACTGGCTTTTTATTGCTCTCTATTTTCTGCCGCTGCCCTGTCATTACCTCTTTGACAATAATTTGTGTTATTTGGGAGAGTTATTGGGAGAGCTGTTCACAAGTTGACCAAGTGTCACTTGTTTTTCTTAATGATCATGGGTAATTGCTGGAAGACATATCATGATCAAGAGTGATTCAAGGGATGGATGGTTTAACCTGTAATCTAATAGACATATCAATCAGATAAATTAAACAGAACAGCTCATGTGCTAAATAACAGGAAACCAAATAATGTTTATCTACAAAGCATGGGACCTTGGACCCGATGTGTCTCTGGACCGAAAAACACTACTATTTGTGTGCTCTGCATCAGATTGCATGACAATAAAATTAGACATAATATGTCTTAATGAAAAACTTTGTTCCCGACACCCCATATAGTCCACTACGTGCTATTCATAATATGTGATGTAAGACTTTTGTAATGGAAGAGGAGGTACGCTTCAGATTTTAAAGAGCATTGTTACGTTCTGAGTGTTAAATGCAGTCTAAGATATGGAGTAACAGTATTAATAAAAAAAATAAGAATAACAACAAGAGAAAGTTCAGTTCACAGACCCAACATATGACGTCTTATAAATAAGGTTTGCTCAGCCATCTCCATAATAAGTAGCAAAAAAAGAGAGCATTCAAACAATAATAAGGAAGCAAACAGGACTTCGGGGGCCATTTTCAGAAAGGAGGTTTAGTGAAAATTTACTCTGTTACTTCTGTAACCTAGATACGGGAACGAGTACAGTGTAGCAGGACGCTATGGGAAAAAATTTAGCTTTTTCAATAAAGCAGTGAAAACTGCGTGGCCATTGGTTGTGAGTAAAACTTTTAACCAATGGCAGCGATGCTGCACGTACCTAAGGTGATGGGGCCTGCCAATGTAGGCGGGGCTTATAAGCAGACACATCGCTGCAGTGTCTTCAGGTTACTTCGACTGAAGCCACGACCATGCAGCTTGTAAGCACGGCCAGGAACACAATACTCGTTCCCGTATCCCCGAGGTTATGCAAGTAACCGAGTACGTTTCCTATTGATACTTCACTTGTACTGCGTAGCAGGATGCTATGGGGAACCAGTATTATCCCGTCTTGCTACAAGGGGAATGAAAAACACCATTTAATCCCGGAGGCGTGGATAGGGTATGAAGCAGAGAAGCCCTGCAGAAGGCGAAAAAAAAGCCAATCTAATAAGTGGCCTAATCCGGTTAATCATCCCAAAAATGTTCTAGGTGCGGGTGCCGTTGAGAGCAACCGGGACCCAGCAGTCTAGTCTTAAACAGAAGGGACCTGGGCATGTAAGGCCGGAACGTCCAGACTGTAGAATCTGCTAATTGTGGAATGCGAAGCCCAGCAGGCTGCCGCACAAATATCTGATATGGAGACTCGGCTAGACCACACCCAGGAAGAGGCGACAACTCTAGTAGAATGGGCTCTAACTCCTGTGGTCTATGCTTCGTGACCGAAGACTCTTTGGTGCGGTCAACGAAACAAACAAAGAGCTGTTCCGAGCGCCTGAAGGGGAGAGAATGCTGGATGAATACATTCAGTGCTCTGACGGGGCAGAGCGGGTTTAGCCCAGGTTCCTGCTCGGAGGAGGGGAGCAAGGAAGCTTCACTACCGGTGCCCTGAACGGGGTAGAGAGCACCTTCGGTACGTAGCCATGTCTTGGTTTGACGACCACCCTAGAATCATCAGGCCGAATTCAAGACTAGGGAACGAAGGTCCACAGACTTCGGAGCTCTAAACACTGTGGGAAGTTCCCATACAGGGATAGTAGAGAGGCGAGACAGTCAGAGCCGCCTTGACCCTTTGAACAAACTAACAACGAGGTTGTTCTTTCCCACCGTTTGGCCTGCTATGGGGGCGAGGGAAACGGCAATGGCTGCCACATAGACCTTGAGCATTGAAGGGGAACGACCCTTATCCAACAGCTCCTGCAGGAAGGACAGTATCAATGATAAGATTCTGGGTCAGTACCACGGGCAGTAAACCAGGCAGAAAAGAAAGACCACTTAAGGTTATAGAGTCGTCTCGTGGACGGAGCTCTAGCCTGAGAGATAGTATTCATGACACTCTCCGGGAGGACAGTAGGCTCCCATTGAGAGGCCAGAGGTGCAGAGCCCACAGCTCGGACTGGGGGTGCCAAATCGTGTTGCAATGAGTGGTCTTCTGAGGCAAAAAGGTCGACTTCTGACCTGCCGATGGTCTGAATCGTCAGCGGGTGGAGCGTCCATTCTTAGTGAATTTGTTAAATAAATCAACTTTTTGATGATATTCTAATTATTCTAATCAGTCATGACCAGCTCCTGTATATGCTCAAGCCATACCTGATTGAATTATGTTCTTATATTTCATTTTAAGCTGCTGCCAGGATCTTTGTATGCATCAAGTTTACAACAGGCTTCAACCAGCCCTTACATTGGCCAAATTTAACAGGCTCTTTACAACAACAGGCGCTTAGGATGACAATCCCTCCTGGACTTTAAGCAGGTTGTGGCTGTCTGCAAACTAGCTACAGGTGGTGTCAGCAATCAGTGCACTCTCTCCCACTCCATTCCTCTCCAACCTTACAGGAACAACACAAGAAAGAAAAAGGAAACAACAAAACCACAACAAAAGAAAATATACGTCTACACGTAACACCCTCACCTGTACGTTTTTAAACATCACCAATGTTCTAAAGAGGAAACTGAGGAGGGAGAAAAACTTTATTCCTCCACATAGTGCACTCTGGAAAAAGCATCAGCAATAGTATTCTCAGATCCCTTGCAATAAAGAATATTCAAAGGGTACTCTTGAATAATTAAAGACCACCTCATTAATCGTTGGTTTGAATTACGCATTCTCTGCAAAAACACCAAAGGATTATGGTCGGTATACACAGTGATGGACTGATCACTACTTACAAGATACTTCAAAGTGCTGTAAAGCCAGTAGTAGAGCCAGTGCCTCTTTTTCAATGGTACTATATTTCTGTTGAGGATATGTGAACTTCTTGGAAAAGTAGCACACAAGATGTTCTATTCCACAGGAATCACCCTGCAATAGTACAGCTCCCCCACTCGAAAAGCTGACGTCTACCCCCATCCTAAACGGTAGAACAAAATTCCTGAAAAACCCTCTATGCATCCCGAGGAATCACCGCAACTCTCTTTTATTAAGAGGGGCTGGAAAATCAAGTATAGCGGCCACCTTTGCTTCTACCGGTCTCACTTGACCTTGGCCTACATTTTTATCCAGATAGGTGACAATCGCTTTTGCAAACTCACATTTCTGTAAGTTAAGGGTAAGCAAAGCTTCAGCCAACTTGCTGAAAATGTGCTTTAGACTACTTAGATGGTCTTCCCATGTATGAGAGTAAATTACAACGTGATCCAATAAGGCATCACAACTAGGAATTCTAGATATTACCCTTTGCATTAATCTCTGGCAGGTTGCCGGTGCATTATGCCTACCGAAGGGCATGACTGTATATTTCCAAAAGTTATCTGGGGTAACAAAGGCAGAAATCTCTGACACTTGCTGAGTTAATGGCACTTGCCAATATCCCTTTAAATGGTCTAGTTTGGTTATATAACTGGCCGAGCCAACTCTGTCTACACAATCTTCCATGCAGGGCAGAGGGAAGGAGTCAGGCTTAGTAAAACTCTTGACAAAAGCTGAAGGAGGAGCTCCAAGGGCTTTGACTGGGCACAGCTAGACCATGTTTTAAAAGGTACTCCACATCCTTTTGCATCACCTCACGCTTCTGGGGATTGACACGGTATGGATGTTGCTTTATGGAAAGACATTCATCAACATTTATGTCATGAGTGATTACTGTCCCAGGGACATTAGGGCCCAAATCTGATATTTAGGCAGGTATGCAAGATAAGCATCAATATTATTTAATACCTCCAATTTTTTTAAATGTTTGCACAGCATTTCATTTACATTCAGATCATCTCCCTAATGAGATTAAATGGCAGCTGGCATTACTGGAACAGGTTTGGTATATACACTCAAGGTCACAGGGTTAGAACACACAATCTCTTTACCATATAAGACTTTATCATATTGTGCAAAGAGTTGGAGATTGAGGTAAAGTTGGAGCCTCGATCATTTTGGATTACCCTCAGCAACCCAAACGTGGAGCAGAACATTATGACCTCCTTAACTATAATGTTAGCTTTTAAGGAACGAAGCGGAATAGCCTCTGGAAAGCGAGTAGCCGCGCACATTAAGGTCAAAATGTACTGGTGTCCAGATCTAGCTTTAGGTAGAGGCCCAACACAGTCCCTAACCAAACGATTCAAAAGGCTCACCCATTACTTGTATGGGATGAAGGGGGGCAGAGTCTAGTTTGGTTTACCTGCAACTTGACACTTGACAGAGCGCAGAAAAAGCACTACAATAGACGAAATCACAACTTGTATAACAAGAAAAGCAAAACAAAAGCACTACAATAAACGAAATCACAACTTATAAAACAAGAAAAGCAATACAAAAGAAAAGAAACGAAAGGGCTAGCTCCAAGCGGATGGCGAGGATAACAGGACTCTGAGTGAACGACAAGTGTGGATTAACTCCGCCCGATGCAAAACCACTATGGACTCAATGTGTCCCAGTATCCGGACAACGACAACAGTAACTCGTCCATGAAAATATGAGCAGTAGTTCCTTTATGTAAACGTCATAGAGCCATTTTATAGTATACAGCAGAAACAGCGACTGAGCTGCACCATTAATCAGCTCGCATGTCACGGTTCATAAATCCTATGCCTATCCAGGTTAACGCTCTCTTCGTTCCTGTCAAGTCTCTGTGGAATTACGGTTTTGTTTCGTCTCGTCTCACCAGTGCATCTCTACACTTCACTCATCTGGCATCTGACCATCGAAGTCCCTCAAGACTTCCTCTGCTACCATAATTTGTTCACTACAATAAAGAGGGTTCTATTTGCAATTGCTTTCGAGTATCTATCGTGACAGAATGATCTGACCGTTTCAATGGAAGCAGCACTTCAGGATCACTGAAGGAATTTTTGAACAGAAGCATACTTCGAATGGATTCCCAGGAGAAGAATCTCAACGATACAGCTCGCGCTGTTCAGGCATTAGTGGCGCAGGTGTCCGAGCTCACCCAGCAGCTCCAACTTCTGCGAGGTCCCATGTGCCTCCTCCACCGCTGGTTACCCCACCACCGCCCGCGAATCCCTCCCAGTCTACCAGTGCCAGAGCCATATTCAGGTGAACCCAGCTACTGTCAAGCTTTTCTAACACGATGTTCCATGCATTTTTCTCTCCAACCCAGGATGGCATTAAGAGTGGACGCGTGTCTATCCAGATTCGAACGTCGAGTACAGCCCAATAGTCCTTCAGGAGGATCCGAAGCCCAACGTTTTGGAGGCGGGGACACGGCCCTGTCTACGATCACGAACCCACCCAGGTGGGATAGTAAGTATGAGGCTACTATCGGGTGGAATCTCCGCCGAGAAGACCTCATCCACATCTACTCTCCTTCCAGTAAGACTGAGATGGTCAACTCACCATCAGGACTGTCGAGCACAATTTCATGGACTACACTTTTGCAAGCAAATTCCAGATTCCCCTCAGACCCCTCACCCACCGGATTTCCGTACATGCTCTCAACGGCCAGGAACTTACCATCTCACTCATCACTGAAGACATCATCTCATCACATCAGGAAATCAAACCGAAACCATCTCCTTTTACATACTGGACACTCCTCGTGTACCCATCATCCTTGGAGCAGTGACGTGGAGCAGTCATTGTCATGAGTCTTGTCTAGTGTCAGCCTGTCCGTCTGTTTCTGTTCCTATGTTTCAGGAGGAGGCAGTGGATTTATCTAACGTGCCCACAGAGTACCTGGACCTGAAGCAGTTGTTCAGCAAGTCTTGGGCTGCTTCTCTTCCCCCGCATCTTCCCTATGACTGTGCCATAGAGTTACTCCCAGGTACGTCTCCGCCTAAGGGCAAGTTATATTCACTCTCTACCCCAGAGAGGGAGGCTATGGAGAAATATTTTTCTGATTCTCTTGCAACGGAGTTCATCCGCCATTCCTCTTCTCCAGCGGGGGCGGGATTCTTTTTTGTGGGGAAGAAGGACGGGTCTCTGCGACCTTGTATTGATTACCGGGGGCTGAACAGCATCACGATAAAGAATACTTATCCTTTGCCATTGATGTCTTCAACCTTTGAGAGGTTGCAGGGAGCGTCTATCTTCACGAAATCGGATTTACGTAATGCTTATCATTTGGTTCGCATCAGGGAGGGGGATGAATGGAAGGGAATGTCGATTGAGGGAATGCACATGGATTCTGAGAAGATCAAGGCTGTGGTGGATTGGCCAACTCCAGATTCCTGTAAGGTCCTACAGAGGTTTCTGGGGTTTGCCGTTTCATTCTCAATTTCAGCCAACTAAAGACGTTCAGGTGGTCAGACGCAGCCGAGGCTGGGTTTGCCAAACTGAAGGGTTGCTTTGTTTCAGCCCCCATTCTAATAACCCGTGATCCTTCATGTCAGTTCGTGGTGGAGGTCGATGCGTCAGAGGTGGGGGTAGGTGCAGTGCTATCCCAATGCTCTCCCTCAGACGACAAGATGCATCCATGCACTTGTCTCATCGTTCTTGTCTCATCGTTTGTTCCCTGCCGAACGCAATTATGACATTTGGAAGAGAGAGTTGTTGGCAGTCAAGTTAGCCTTGGAGGAATGGCGTCACTGGTTAGAGGGGTCGGGGTACCTTTTATCGTTTGGACTGATCACAAGAACTTGGTATACATTAGAACCGCTAAAAGATTAAACTCCAGGCAGGCTTGGTGGGCTCTTCTTTTAGGTTGTTTTGATTTTACTCTCTTGTACCGCCTGGGTTCCAAAAACATCAAACCCGGTTCTTTATCGCGCATTTTTGACCGTTCCGAACGCCCGTCTACTCCCGAGTGCATTTTACCTGAGACCCTATTTGTCTCTACACTCACATGGGAGATCGAATCGAAGGGCAAGACGGCCTTAGAATGAGTAACGCCTCCGGCCCGCTGCCCACCTAATCACTCATTTGTGCCGGAGAGTTTACGGTCCAGCATTATTTAGTGGGGACATTGTTCCAATGTGGCTTGTCATCCATGAGTTAATCGCACTAAATTGTTGGTCAAGCAATGGTGGCCTCTCATGGCTCATGACGTTCACAATTTTGTATTGGTTTGCTCAGTTTGCGCCACTGTAAGACTTCCAATCAATCCCCAGATGGGTTACTTCAACTGCTGCCGGTCCCTTCGAGACCCTGGTCCATATCACACTAGATTTTTATTACCGCCACCGGTTCTGTAATAGGACTAGTTAGATGCATTCAATGGAAGACTGTACTGGCTTTTATGACTCTGAATTATAATCATGTGAGACAAGGTTACTTTAAAAAGCCATTGACTTTTAAAGAGTAGTTTAAAGAAATAGCTTGTGAATAACAATGCATACACCTTTCACATTCCACCTAAAACCATCCTTCTGTGGCGCTGTAATTCAGACCATATCGATTGCTGGACTACAAACACAGGCCTGCAGACAGCTCTTGATATTTGTAACATAAGCAACTGCTTGTATTAACCAACTTTGTTCTTTAGTGAATCAATATGAGTCTGATCCCAAAGAAAAATACTGGAGTTTGGATAAAAAAGCAATTGACTCGAAAATGAGGATTAAACAAGCCTACATTTAGTCAAAGATATTTTTAATGTTAAAAGAAAACTTTTGAAGTGTATGTTTAGATTGCAGCTTTAAATCAAAGTGTTATAACATTTCTGTTCCAGCCTAGACTGATGAAAACAAAGTAATAGTGGCAACAAAGTGACTAAGGCAACATCTTGAAAATTTGAGCAAATTGGTTCTTGTGTCAAGTGTAACTGCACTTCTGAAGAAAAATTAAGTCTAGCATTTTTAATTGCTCATAAATAGATAGACATGACTGTGCCAACATCATATCATGTTCCTTATCTTTGTCAGCTAAAAGCAAGTTTGGAAATTATCAGAACAAATATAATCTTGCCCTATAGGTATTTAGTGTTAGCAGTTAAGGCCACCTGATATAGGGTTTGACCATTGTTGAAGCCACCATGCTCTTTTACTTAGCTTCTCATTGAGGTGACTTGTGGAGTATAGTGTTGTTTATAAGAATAAGACCTCAAGTCTCTTCAGTTGAACTACTAGGCAATGTCTTTGATCAACAATGAAGTAATGTTCTTAAATAAAATAATATGGGCTAAAAAAATAATAATAAATACATGAAGATGGTTATGAATTTTTTTTAAATGCATATAAGACAAGCGATTCAGTAGTATACAATTAATCATATAGATTTGTGTGAGTGTTAATTAATTGATAATCTGATCTTATATTGGTTGAAAAATACAAGAAGGTTGTCAAAAGAAATATGATGGCCTCATGAAAATTTGCTCTGGTGGACACACAGCCTAATGGTAATAAGCACTGCTGGTACAGCCACGGAAACAATAAGAGTTAATTTAAAATATAATCAATAAGAATAAAACCTCATGAGTGACAAGGTTCAATGTTGAACATTGTCATGCTTGTCAGTTGTCATGGTTCACAAATTGTGTCCGTCAGTATAGCAGGGAGTGTTTTGGAGGGTTGTATTATTCTAACATTTTTAATTTAAAATATTATTACGGCAACATGATTCATGAACTGACTGTTTCTGTTACACACTTTGAAAATTCTTTGCAATGTTATGAATTACAAATACAGATTGTCTTACATTCCTCAGAATTCCTTTTTACACATAAAAAAATATTAGTACTTCAGAGAGTTGGGAGACGAGTGGTCACTAAGTGGGTTAAGTGCAAATAGTAAACACCTTTGTCTCGTTCCAGAAGGGGCGTGGAGAGATCGCATAAAAAGACAGAGTGATAAAGAGAGAGACACGGATGGAACGACTGGGGATAAAGGACTATGTTATTGTGATGCTTTTGAAGGACTTTACTTTATATGTTGGATCGCTTAGCTTCCTTAGCAGCAGCCGCCTATGTTTGTTTTCTGGTATTTGTCCCGTTTCAGTCCAGCCAACCTCGTCCTTTTCCTTCCTGATTACTGATATCATTACACTCAACTACAACCCATGTGCAGCATCCACCTGGATGATGCAACGGCAGTCATGTTGCGCCACACACCCACCACGCAACAGCTTATTGGTGGAGAGGAGACAGAGTTACGAAGCAAATGAATACATATAGGGATGATTAGAAGGCCATGATGTATAGAGGAGAATGGGCAAATTTTTTTGTGGGATTTTTAATGACCATAGAGAGTCAGGACCTCGGTTTAACATCTCATCTGAAGGACGTTGCTTTTTGACAGTATTGTGTTCCGTCACTATACTGGGACATTAGGACCCACACAGAGCACAGTGTGAGAGCCGCCTGCTGGCCTCACTAACATCTCTTCCAGCAGCAACCTAGTTTTTCCCAGGAGGTCTCCCATCCAGGAACTGAACAGGCTCAACCCTGCTTAGCTCCAGTGGGAAACCGTGTGATATGGCTGCCTGACAAGACAAGACGTGAAGCATTGTTTCGTCTCATCAAGACTTTTTATATGTACTACCAAAAAAAAGGAAATGGTAAGTTTGGGTTGCTCTGGTCTATAGATATTCTATAGATATTTTTGGATTGAAAGTACTGTAGGTGGAGTCATGCATTTCTAGTGCAGGTTGGCTTGTTCAGAATATTAGACCTTACAGTGGTACGATCCATTTAGTAGGGCCTAGTTTAAGAAATTAAGGTTTTTCAGTGGGTTACCTCCAAAGCAGAAAGACTTCATCAGTCAGTCTCTGTTAAATTCAACATCAACATACTCCTGCAAGAAAAGAGTGTGAAGATATTATTTGTCATTCAATATGGGATACGGGAACCGCCTCTTTTATCACATTGTCAAGCTGTACACATATAGACTAATTTAATGAGCTGTCATTTCCATCTCGTTGTACCACATTCAAATATTTTGGTCCTCAAACACGCACCACAGCGAGTGACAGTAATGATAATGGACATCTTGGACAAAAACCACTGAAGATCTCTGCGAGATGAAAACTCACCCTTCTTTGCGAAGGTCATGATAGATTTTGAGGGGTCATTCTAGAGCAGCTTTGTAGCTGAGAAGACCTCTCAGTATATATGAATAATAAAAATATGTTTACGACCCTTCAGACTCTAAGTAGACACCTGCGGTGACAACATCTATCAAGGTTTAGAGCAACCCAAATGATGAAAGACAAAATTGAGAAAGTCGGAGGAGATACAGGTGAGAGGCATGCACATACTGAAGAATAGATTACCACGAGGAATTTTGTATGCTTTATTCCTCTTTTTACTTTCAGCATGTTTGTTTTATAGATGTTTTATACAATATCCTGCTTTATCATTCCCACACACTAGTAATGAAACATGGCAACCATAAAAACAAAACCACCGTACAACTAAATCATTTTCTAAGCTGTGAGGTACGATTGTAGGGTCCTGGGGAGACGGAGTGGATGATGTCAGTGCCGGCCCGAGCCTCTTGGGGGCCCTAAGCAGAATTTGATTTGGGGCCCCCCTCCCACAACGCGGAGTCACCATGTGCTTGAAGATTATTGACACAAATGTCATGCTATAATGTTACATTATAAATGAATACAGTGAGGTTATGTATTAATACAAAATAAATAATACAAAATCGATACTTAAATAAAATACTTTACTTCTGAATACAAACTGTCACAAAACATCAAATAAATAATTTGCAAATGTGAAAATGCAAATGTTCATTAAATGTTCAATCTTTTAAATAAAACAAAAATAGACAAACATTAATATAATCAAAAATAGAATGTTACAAAAAATAGATACTTAAGCAAACATAAGAACAGCACTCGGTTCAACAATGACAATTGTACAACAATTACCTAAAAATCGCATAACTGCAGCCTATAAATATGAGGATAGCCCTACTACATCACTCGCCACCATATTAATAAAATTGAAGTCTATTTTCATCACAGAAGTCTCCCCACCCAACATGGTATTGGTATATTTTCTAACGTTCACTTCAACACACACAGCAGGATGATATGGTTGAGAGAGTCGTCAAGGAGGGGCTTCAGCGGGTGGTTTAGGGGAATATTAGTTCGAAATAGGAAGGTATTGGGGAGTTGGTCCACTTCTGGTGCCAGCCACCTGAACTTCTGAAGAGCAAAACGGGAGATAGAGTGAGCTATTTGTTTATTTTGACCCAGGAATGTGTTTTGCAGTTAAGATAAATTGGTTGCATGCTGATGTCCAAATTAGTCAAAGGCGTAAGTGCGAGGGAATGGGAACAGCCTTTATTGATGCATTGCACGGCTGCTTCGTTGTCACAGTGAACTGTGATGCTGTTGGTTGACCATTCTTTCCCACACAGAAAGGCTGCAATGACCAATGGGTATCGCTCGAACAATGCCAAGGACGAGGAAGACTGAGGGAGATTCAACAGCTGAGGGGGCCACGCGGATGCGAACCAGCGACCTTGGTAATAATCTCGAAACCAACGGATGGATGTTTTTTTCACAAGTTGACCAAGTCAAGCATGAGAAGACAACATGTTTAACATTGTAAGTAAGTCAAAATGCATGAAACATTGTTGCAGGGCCACTTTAAAATGGTCATGATAAACCAAATTATACGATCATTTCACAAATTCAATTATGTGGAGATTCACAGAGGGGCTCTAATTGGGACATATTTAAAAAAATGTAAACCGTTGAGGCAGAAAAGGCCACATTTTTGTGTGTTTCAAATGTGCATAGCATTTAGAGGCATTCTCATGGTTTAAATCCTCTACATTTTTCATGCGGAACATTGTCTTTACGTAAAATTCACCTTTTTGGACTCTGTCTCCCCAGGTTCCCCTCATTTCCACTACTGTTTATGTTGGTAAAATTACATTTTGCGTTCTCATTGCGTTGGTAAAGTCACATTTGCTGTTTCATTAAAAAACGGTATATTTTTGTAGAGCCTATTTTTCCTTTAAGACTGTAATGCAAACACCTGCTGTTACAAATAACTCATTTAAAAAATATCGCCCCTCCCTGTAATGCAGAAGTGTCTAGAAGGGTTTAGAAACCCTGGCTGATAAATGACAACCTCTCCAAAAACTGCTGTGTATGTCTAAATCTCAATCAGAAGAGAAGAATGCTCTCTCATCACGAAAAACTATAACTGTTTAGTTTAGCACAGATAACATATGTTGCACCCTAAGCCATAAATATCACACAGTCATCAACAGATGAAACATTAGAATAAAACTGGTTACTTACGGGTTTGCTGTGGGGTCCGATAAAGTTTTTAACTGCCTCTTCGTTTAATAAAAGTGTCTCTGAAAGTCTACATTATATGAGACCAGGTACTTTCTACTTTATAATGTTTGGATCTTTGTTATATAATAATCCTGAAAAAATTTGATTTTATTTGTGTACAGTATGTACAGTAATAGAAAATGCAAGAATATATAATTAAATTGAATCATTTACAGTACATTGCATTTCTATGGTTATACATACATATCTTTTCTTTCCAAAACAATAAAGATTTTCCAAGGCCTTGAAGATACACATTATATGTGTATTAAAACATCCAGGGTGCAGTTATCAGCTCAAATGTGTCTGTGAGAGCTGATGGTGTAGGGGTACGCCAGCAGAAATTCAGGCCGTGGTGCCATGTGCTTTTCCTGCGGGATGAGCTACTCTTAATGAGTGTAGACAGTCTATACAAGGTTATATCCCTTGAGAGCGAGGGTGTAAAATGGTTTTCTATTCCTGCAGATGAGTCCCATGGTTTTCCGTTAGCGGCTCCGATGAGAGCGTACGGTGTGTTTGTGGGTTCATATGTTGGAATTCGTGAAGCTATATTGGTTCAGGAAAACAGTGGGTTTATTTTTGTGGTTTGTTGGTGATTTAAAGTGTTGACTGACACACCAAGCGGTCAGGAGAGGTCATACCTTACAGGAGTCAAGCAAATGTGGTGAATTTTAACAACAAATTTGCATTTCTGTGAGCGTGAATATAGAAAATATATGTGTTAGCTTTGACACCTTTTCCACAAAACACAAAAGAAGATATTTTGAAGAATGTAGGTAACTGAAGAGCGGTGGCACCCATTCACTACTATCGCATGCAAAACTAAAGCAAGTCAATGGGATTCAGATCTTAAAATCTTGTTTTTCAGACCAAGCAAGTGACATTTTTTAATTTATGTAAACTTGCTCATTGTGTGCATGATAGAATTATTAGAATTTCGTTTACATACACCCTAGTTCGAGAAAAGTATATCTTACATTTTATGTCAATATTTTTTCGCGAAAAAGTTTGCCGGTCTGGATGTTGGGGAAAAAAGTAAATTTTCCTTGTTCGGTGAACAAGTCCTTTAACCTTTTTCTCATTACAATTCTAGTCACTTTGGAGTCGCCATTTATTGAGAGATGTTACGGTGTCAACCCCAAACAAATGGCTGCTAAAGTAAAATAAAATTATACAAAAACATTTGATAAGAGAGAATTAAATTAAAATCCATCCACCCTGCGGCCGAGTTCCTGGTCACATTTGATGAATCATCTAATCCTCTCCAGCAAGCATGCTTTGGGTACCGAGCAAAGCCGGGCGAGATGTTAGCAGATATCTTCCCTCGCCAGCTTGAACATTCATCACTACGTCCACCCCCACGGCATTCCGTGGATGTGCTGTTCGCTCCTCGGCCGGACTCGTCACCTCCGCTCACAGGCCTGAATCTGTCCACACTGATTTACAATGGCTACTTGCTTCTTCTATCTGCTTGTGTTGTCATCCGCTCATCCACGCTCTGCTGACCACGGCACGCTCCGTCTCGCTTGTAAATCTGTCCAAAACAGCACCTGTGAGGTTCTGCCTCTAAAGCATTGGTCCTGGCAATGCTGTGGAGGTCTGATATTCGCTCGCGCAATCTCACCCGAACAGGACTGCGTTATGAGCCTGATGAGGCAGAACAGGCAGAAAATACATTGAATATACGGTGTAAAATACATTGTGATCTGATAGAAGTTTTCCAATTACCTACCGCAGGAAGCAGAGCTTTGATCGAGGACTCTTGCTGAGGTTTCTCATCTCTGTCACATCCAATCCTGATAAAAACGGGATTACTTTGTCTGATTGATAACTGACCTTATCGCAGCTCCATGGACAAACAATTTACAATACTTCAAGGAATAAGAAATGGAAGTCTTTGTAGGATGTGCATTTATGATGCCATGACAATTGTTATTGTTTCATATTTTCATATAGTTTGCACTGCACACAATGTGTTTTATCATGCCAAAGGTGTGGGTAAGGTAAAATGCTCTATTTAGTTGGAACAAACGCCACTTTTTGTTTTTTTTAAATCCAGCCTTTCATATGAGCGGAAAACATTCCTCTATATGGGGTTTACTGTTTGAGATTCGATGTCAATCAATCCATGTGCCTTCTCCATGACTAGTCACTCCCTTTGGACTCTCAAACTTTCATATGCTGATGTAGTTTCATGAGAAAGTTATGAGTAAATGTTACGCATGTGGCCCAAAACAAACAGATGCATCTACACATGGCTCAGCAACATCTTTATATGCACTTGAAATTTGTTTTGACTGCTTCAGAGAGAATTTGCTTGATCTTTTCATGATTGGATAGCTTTATGTTTAGAAAAAAAATGAATAAATGATCCGAAACGTATAAAACTTTGCTTTGAACATGAGTGATATTTAGTTTTGAAACGATTGCTTGATTGTTTCTTAGTTTGCGCCGGGGACATTTTTCATGGCACGGGTAAAGATTACAGTACACTTACAAAATCTTTTTCACATGAATGAACTCATACTGTTGAACTCTGGCTCATTGTGGGTAGAAGTATTGAAATTTTATATCATGGTTATTGTTTATGTCTCAATACTGGCATTCTTGCTGCAATTTGTTTTTAATATTTGTAATGTAAATTACTTTGTAATATTTGGATCTTTCCAAATCTTTCCTTAATATGCATCTCTGAATGTAGTTAAGGACAACAGATGTGTTACTTTTAACTCAATGCTGTTTCGTCCCAACCCAGACTTAAGGCAGTTCGTTGCAAAGGACATTTGGAATCTATTGATTCGTGTACATGGACTTTCAAACACAGACCGCTTGTGTATGCACATTTATAACCTGGTTTCAAAAGAAGTCATGCATATTTTAGGAGTTGGCTGACCAACACCGTACTTCACCCAAACTCCAAAATCACACCCACAAATGTGTAAAATTTGCTTTAAACTGGAGTTTTACGAGGTGGCAGAGCAACTATAAATGGCTACACTAACCCCGCCGCTAACCTAACATCACAGGGGAAAAGTTAAATAATACCAATGGAAATAGGAATTCACACGAATGAGCCACCTTGTAAAATAGGTATGAATTTCCATCAGCTATTGATATATATTTATAAATATGAAAGATATTGCTTATTAAAATACATTAGATTGAAAGTCGTGCTGGGTGACACGAAAATGTCAATGCGTCAATGAACACTTTTAATGAATCAATTAATTAATCAATTAATATATTACAGTTTGTGACAATGTCACAAGTTCCTGTGAGACTGTTGGTTGTCCTTAATACAAAATCAACATGTGGTGAGGAAGGCGGGACGAGAGCCGTGACGCGGGGCCGGTGGCGTGAGTGATCAATGCAAGCAGCTGTGCACGCACCGGTCCCGCATCTTATCACGGCTCTCGTCCCGCCTTCCTCACCACACAACACAAAACGATTCATAAGGTGTTAAAACTCTATAACACAAAAGCATGTTTTTAAATAGACACAAAAATGATTACACAAATATATACTGTATATATAACGCAAATAAAAAACATACTGAGTAAAAACCCAGGATAATGCAACATATTATACAAAACGATCAACAAATATAAATAACACCTATAAAATAGTCAATGTTTGGGTTACAAATTGTTTTGATATTTCATATTAGACATCATACAAGACTATATGTAACTTTGCAATTGCATGTCCACAAACTCTTAATAACTCTCATGTCAACTTCTAACCCTGACCCTATCCAAAAAGTCTACTAATACTGGTCAGAATGTTATTTTTTGCGAGACTGTCATAGGAAAGTTGTAGCAGAGAGTTGCAGCATTATAGAGACTACGCATTATCCTCCTATTATAGTTGAAAAGAAGTTGTGTGTATATTCAAACAAAACCCATATTCCCTAATTATCTTTAGCCTAAAGTTAATTTTATACCATGTGTCTAATATTTTGATGGTTTAATCTAACCCTAGGGGCATTTAAGCAAATATTGATCAACTACAACCCCATACTTCACCTTTGGCTACTACAGTACATATTCATGCCGCTCAGGTCAAACATTCAGGATGGAATCCAATCCGAATAGTTTCTAGCAGTTTCCAAACTTAAAACAATACACTCAAGGGAAACAAATGCAGACCTTTCCTGATAACTAAACACAGTGTTATCAGACCACATGCATTACACCAAATATTTAATTACTAATGTTAAATCTCATTATATGATACCGTGGCTGATACGAGTCCCTGGTACATTCTGTGGATCAAACAATTTAAGGATCCAATGAGCTTATATCTTACTATCATGATCTTAAAGAGTATTTGAGACACACTTCTGCCTTGTGAGACCAGAACCACAGCCACTTTACTTTTATAGTTTGATTCATAAAGCATATTGATGCTTTATGACAATGACAATTGTTGGTGCAAAATATCATTTAGAATTTATGGCATATCATGCAAGTACCTCTTTAATAACCCCAAAACAGTAAGGGTATAAATATGAAATTAAAAATAAATTTCTTGAGCAAAGTGTAAACATGGAACACAGAGCACATTTAAACCACAACATGAATCAGCGTGTAATACAATGAACATCAAACAATACAACAAAGCTAAAACGGGAATATTTATACACAAACTAAGGGTAATAAGCCACAAATGGACACATTAGGGAAGAGTAACAGTAAAAAAACTACAAATACCATGGACATGACTACAACAGAACGTGAAATCATAGGAATATTCAAAATAAAAGATATGGTGACAGGAAAACACACAGAAGTCAGTGCTCATTTCAGAGTGATGCATCTGAAGTTTCGTTTTCTGTTTTGAAATTGAAGAATTATGCGAAGGTACATGGAACGTATACATTGTTGAGATCTTTTCTAATCAATATTTTGTAAATTGTTACTGTGAGAGCCTTTCCCTCACCGTGCTTTGTGCCCGGATAACCTTCTTCAGCGATTCCACTCCCTGTGCTCCCCCTTCTGTCCCTCTCCAGCAGAGACCGAGAATGCAGCGGAGCCGCGAGCCAGAATTCAAGCTTGCAGATGACCCCAGGCCGGTTGAGCCCCGGCATGCACTGGTACGCGCCTCAGTAGTCAAACGCTCTGGGGCTTCATTTACAGTAGGTTCTTTTGTCGTGCTCAAAAAGTTTCAGAGAGTACTAGGTCTCATGACTGGGGCATCCGCGCTCAATCCGCTGGGTGTGCTCTGCATGCAACCACTGCAATTTTGGCTTAAAGCGAGAGTCTCGCCTTGAGAATGGAAGTCTGATGTTCAAAGTAACGCACAACTACACAAGAAGTATGCTGGCTGCTAGCTGTTCACATTCTGTCACTCCTTCAAGACTGGTTGGACGGCGGCCAAGTCTGCATTGCGGCTATAGCTGAAAATCACGGCACCATAGACAATTGTTCAATTGGGAAGCATGATCTGATTGTTAAGTTTCTCTGCTCGCTCTCCCCTCAGTGGACAATGAGCAGCCACCGCAACCGCTCTGCCCAGTCATGGCACTACGAGTGTACACTAACCACTCTGCTCAGTACAGAAAGTCGGAAAAGCTGTTTGTATGCTTCGCAGACTGCATGCTTGGTAAGCACGCTTAGTTTGCCAATCTCAAAGCAGCCGATATAAAGATGGTTTACGACTCCATGAATTTGCCATGTTCGTAAAGGGTGAAAGCCCACTCTTCCAGAGATATGGCTTCCTCCCTGGGGCTGGTCTATGGGTATATATCTATATTGGACATTTGAGCTGTGGTCGGTTGGTCCTCGAAGTCCACTTTCACCAGATTTTACAGTCTGAACGTGCCTAAATTGGAAACGCAGATCTTATCTGCCTGATATGGGCTTGGACACTGAATGTTATGAGCCCCTGTTTGGGCTCATAATATTCAGTTAAACTGCGGTTTTAGTGCACATATGGTGAGCTCTAGTGAGCCTGAGCTCCCGCTGCCGGATTTTTAGGGCCCTTAACAGTGGCAAATCTCCGGGTTGCAAGCATTCTTTAAGTCTGTTTGTAGCAAACGAGATGGGATATGATTCCAATAGCATTTAGAAAAACCTATTGCAAAGTGAACCTTCTCAAAAGAGAACGATAAGGTTACTCAAATGACCCTGGATATCCCTGAGATAACGGGAACAAGCATTGCGCAGCATGCCATGCTTAACGCCACAGAGTCTTTACATCGCACTTCAGTGGAATATGGTACTGAATAGCGTTCAGCCCAGATTTATATAGGCGAGCGGTGTCCCCCAAAATGGTGGGCCCAAACCCCTTTGGTCTGTGATTTTCACAGACATTAACCAATAGGCTTAAAACAGGAGCTTTCCAAAAGTGTTTTGGTAAATACAATGCTCCTTCCCATTATCTTAGGGAACCAGGGTTATGTGAGTAACCTTATCAGTGTTGTTATGTACATAACAATTTTTTGGAGTATCTGTACTTTACGTGAGTCTTTGTATTTCTGCAGAGTTTTACTCCAATACATTTCCTGAACAAAATGTATACTTTTACTCTGATACATTTCCCCTAAGCATGTTTGTTACTACAAAATAAAAGCATAGAAAAAGAACTGAAATGGACAAGTTGCCGATCCGGTCACCATGACAATGCTGAACCAATCATTGGTGAAAGCTCAAAGTGCATCTGTACATCTGGAATCTGTACATCAGGAATCTGCATCTGGAATCCGCCCTTAGAGGGGGGGCTATGTCACAGTTATTAGCTGCAGTGCACTCTCAAAGCCACAAGAGGCCACTCTCCACATCACCCGGACTGTCATTCACTACATTTCCCATAAGTCACTTATGAACTAAACAGATAACATGAAACAGGTGTGAATGTCCTCTTGTGGCTTTGAGAGGGCACTGCAGGTGATGAATGTGACACTACCTAATTCAAATTACACTTTAGTTTACGAGTATTTGACTTAAACCTTTGTCGAGATACTGTGTACTATAATGTCTTCGTAACGACCAAGGCGGGAGGAGAGCCATGAGGGAACGGCTGAGACCAGTGACGCTAGTGATAATGTGTCAGCTGCGTGTTGCAGCGGTCTTGGATCTCTCACGGAGCAGCGAGGGCTCCCGACAGCATGTGTCTCTTACTCCCGGGTTTCGGCACCAACGTAACAAATATCCATAAAGGAAGGAACTAGGCGGGAAGCGGTGAACGTAAACCAACTTTAAATAAAGTAAACAAACAATAAAACAAACTCAAAATACGATAAAAACAGACTAAAACCACAACATAAACTCCGGCCTGGTCCTCTCTCGTCGTACCCTCCTGTCGCTTGTCCTTTTATTCTTCTGGAGCTCCTCCGTAAGAGATTTAAGACCGGTGCAACGCTCAGCTGACACTCATTATCACTTGGGTCACCGGCCTCTGCCATTCCCTCACAAGTCTCGAGGGAACCCGCCTTGCTTGTTCCAGTGTAATATCAAGTGTTGAAAGTATACTTACCTCGAAGTTCTGTACGCTGTCAGAGTAGCCTATTAAATACCTTTATCGCTGCTTTCACTAGTAGTTTACAAAGAGAATACTTGAAAGTGTACTTCCATAAACAAAATTTACCTTAAAGCAATATACCTTAAAGTTTGAATGTAGTATACCGTAGTTGCAGTACAAATGTAAAACATTGCAAATGCATATTACTGATACGCTTAAATTACAGTTGAAGTATACTTAAACATAAAGGTGGGCCAATTTAGTCCCAAGAAGTATTGTAATAGTACACTGGTACACAAGTATATTCTGGTACATTGATATTAATACAATGTAAAATATCTTTAAATCATACTTGAACTTAAGTATACTATAAGTGAAATGAACCTAAAGTATGCTGTACACCCAGACTTCACCACAGACTAGAAGTGCCAATTGCTTTCTTCACACAGTGTATCAACACTCTGAATATCTTTCTATCACCTTATAAACATTTACACCTGATGTACAGACTGCCTGTGGACTGAGGTTTAGTTAGTTTCATATAGAAAATGATCTTCTGCAAAGCACAGCTGGCAATTAATGGGTAAATTCTGAATATAAGCAATTGCACATAAGCTAAAGCACTATTTTTAAAAGACAAATGTTCCTATTACAGCAATGAAATATTAAGACATTGTCAGAAAAACATTTCTTCATCTTAACAAGATTGGAGACAGTGAATCTATCTTGTCTGCCTCCGATAAAGATGTAATTGATGTGTGAGGGATAATGCTGATGCCTGGAAGGGAATTTCATTTTTTGATGAATTAAGATTTCGGCTGTTATCGTGTCTTCTTGCCTCTAATTTCCCCCGTAACTAAAGCAGAGTAGACGTGCAGTCATTGCTCTTTCATCATGAGAGAGAATGCAGGTGCCGTGGAGCTTTGATGAGCCTTAAAGGAACAGGTTAACACAAAATCTAAATTCTTCTAATTATAAAATTCTTTATGTTGTTGCACTTGTGTTTGTTTTTCAATTTTCTTTGAAACATGAAGGGAGAACTTTTGAATAATGTATTGGTTGAAGTCAAATCAATGCTATACCCTTTTTTGGGGGGGTTAGTTTTTCCCCTGTAAAGCTGCTTTGGAACAATGCAAATTGTGAAAAGCGCTATATAAATAAATAAAATTGAAAACGGAAGGAAGGAGGCGGGAACCGGCAGACATTCAAACAATAAAACTTTAATTAAACAAACAATAAACACAGAACTAACCGGCAGCCATCTCACGGTAGACTGCCGGCCATAAAACATAAACACAAACTAAACATAAGCTCCCGATCTCCTCCGTAAGATATGCACAGGACTTCATCACGATCCATGTAAAGGTAATGGTTCGTAATGGTCGTTTTAACCTTTGAAACTTCAGTAAACGCACAAGGACTGTTTTGGAGTGACATTTCTAGGCTCACAAACATGCCATGCAAAACTAAACTTCATCGCATACCTGACAGTTATATGGGCTCTTAGGCAGTTCCCGGCCAGAAAGCTGCACCGGCAGCCACCTTCCTTCCACCTTCCTTGTGGTTCTAGGTGATGTGCATGTCTGTCTGTGTGCGAGTTTGTGGGTGGAGTGTTTTGTGTGTGTGGCTGAATCTGTCTTCTGTGTGGTTTCATCTTTTTTGTTTCTTGTACAGCAGCTTTGTAACAATACAAATTTTTAAAAGCGCTATATAAATAAAGTTAACCTGTTGACGTCATTTCCTGTTTGCTGCGAGTTTGCTGAGAATTTACTGAGAGCACGTGGTTTGAGCTGGAGCTCTTTCAAATCTAATAATTTTTGTTACATCTTGAAGAATTGTGTCTTAAATTGTTATTAAGCGAGAGTGAAACCTATCCTCAAGTATAGCATAAACAAATATCGTTGTTAAACGTACTGATAAATTATTTGTATCGGATCATTCTGTGTTAGCCCTTAAGACTATTAGCATTACCAGCCTGCATACTGCTTAACTCGCTGTTCTCATTATTACATCACTAATGGCTAATGCTAATGCTTCAGACGTGTTTGTACCTTTGAGTGGAGATGAGGAAACGCTTGCGCTTCAGTCGGAATTGGAGGCTGTGGAGAAGTAGATCCAGGATTTACTTGAGAAGCAAACACGGCTGCGAGAACGTATAACGTCGCAAATACGCGGTAAGTTTTCATCGCGATTATAATAATTCTTCCACTTCTACTCCGCGTGTTTCTCTGCACAGAGCCCAGGCTACAAGAACACGACCAGCCCAAATGAACTTCACTCCTGCACCGGCACACCAACGGCGAAAGGTGCAAGCCAGGACTGGTGAGATGACTCGGCTACCGCCACAGGTCTTCGAGATCCCGACCAGGAACCGCTTTGCCGCCCTCTGCGAGACCGAATGCAACGCTGTGATCATCGGAGACTCGATCGTCCGGAACATACGCGCTACATCTACTAAAGGTAAGGTGCGCACTCATTGTTTTCCCGGCGCTCGTGTTCTTGATGTGTCTGGGCAGGTACCTGCGATCGTGACGGACAAGGCTAACGTCGAAGCTGTCGTGCTGCACGCGGATCGAGACGGTACGCAACGCATCGCCCACATCGAGGATTATCGTATCAGGACCGCTGCCTACCTACCGACGAGGGAATGATAACTTCAGTAGACTTTTTTCGCTTAATAAATGGTTGATGTCATGGTGTATTGAACAGAAGCTGGTCTTTGTAAATAATTTTGATCTGGTCTTGGAGTGACCTAGGCTCTTCCGCCCCGACGGCCTGCACCCCAGCAGCATCGGAGCGGCTCTCCTGTCCGACAACATCTCGAAGGCACTACGCACCGGTTGACTATGTCTCCCTCAGGTAAGTCTCCCTCAGGTAGGTCAAAACTTATAGTATGTGCGCCTCAACTGCTATAAATGTTACTGCTTCCAAATATATAGAGACTATATGTGTCCCCCGAATAATACTACAAAGTAAAAATTTTGGCAAAAGTCTGAGAAAAAATCTGATCCTGATTAAACCTGAAGACAATGTAATAAACAACAAAAACCAATTTATAAAGTTCGGCCTACTTAATATTAGATCACTAAATTCAACGGCAGTAATTGTAAATGAAATGATCACGGACAACAGTTTTGATATACTCTGTCTTACTGAGGCCTGGCTTAAACCAAATGATTATTTCGGCCTAAAAGAGTCTACCCCACCAAGTTACTGTTATATGCATGAGCTACGTCCGGTTGGTCGGGGTGGCGGCGTCGCTACAATATTTAGAAACTTTCTTACTGTAACTCAGAGAACAGAGCATAAATTTAAATCATTTGAAGTGCTTGCGTTGAACATAATTATTCCTAACAAAAGTAAAAAACCATTGCTTTCTTTTACATTGGCTACGGTGTATAGACCCCCTGGTCCCTATACTGATTTTCTGAAAGAGTTTGCGGACTTCCTATCGGACCTATTGGTTAACGTTGATAAAATATTAATTGTCGGAGATTTTAATATCCACGTAGATAGCGCTAACGATGCATTAGCACTGGCGTTTACAGAACCACTACAATCTTTTGGGGTAATAAAACACATTAAAGGACCCACTAATCGATTTAATCATACACTAGACCTGATTATATCTCACGGAGCCGATCTAACCAATATAGATATTATGCCTCAAAGCGACGATGTCACCGATCACTATCTTTGCGCACATCAGGAATCAGCCCTTTAACTCGTTATCGACAGGGTAGAACAATCACCTCCGCTACTAAAGATAGCTTCGCAAAGAGCTTGCCAGATCTGACTCCTTTAACAACCATACAAATAAATAAAGAATCGCTCGATGTCATGACATATGAAATTGGGTACTATTTTCTCTAATACATTAGAAGCTGTTGCACCTACGAAGTCAAAAAAGATTAATGAGAAAAATATTGCACCATGGTACAATAGCACCACTCGCGCCCTTAAAAGAGAAACTCGCAAACTAGAGCGCAAATGGATAAAATCGCAATTAGAAGTCTTTAAAATGGCGTGGAAAGAGAGTGCAAATTGTTATAAAAAGGCACTAAAAGCAGCAAAGGCTGAGCACCTTCATAACCTCATAGAAACCAACAAAAACAATCCAAGGTTTCTATTTAGCACAGTCGCTAAATTAACAAATAAACAGACACCACCTGACCTGGCTATTCCGCCGCACCTCGGTAGCAATGAATTCATGAAATTTTTTACAGAGAAAATCGAAAACGTTCGTGACAAAATTATAAAAACTCAACCTCCAAATCTGTCTTATGAATTAGCACCAACCATCGCTCCAAAACAAAGGCTCCAGCGTTTTTCACCTATAAAACAGGAAGATTTAATTCAACTTATCGCAACTTCTAAACCTACAACTTGCTTACTAGACCCCATACCAACTAAATTATTAAAAGAGTTACTACCTGTTGCAATTGAGCCCATTTATAACATTATCAACTCGTCAATTAATCTAGGCCATGTCCCAGGACCCTTTAAGATGGCCGTCATTAAGCCTCTAATCAAGAAACCAAACTTAGATCCAAATGAACTTGGAAACTATAGACCGATTTCAAATCTCCCATACCTGTCTAAAATACTAGAAAAAGTAGTGTGCACTCAGTTGTGCTCTTTCTTACAAAATAACAACATGCACGAAAAATTTCAGTCAGGCTTTAGATCGCATCATAGCACTGAAACTGCGCTCGTTAAAATTACAAACTACCTGCTTATAGCATCAGATAAAGGTAACATCTCACTCCTGGTCCTGCTTGACCTTAGTGCTGCGTTCGATACCGTAGACCATAACATACTTCTAAATCGCTTACACAATTATACCGGTATTGAGGGACAGGCACTACAATGGTTTAGATCTTACTTGTCAGACAGACATCAATTTGTCCATTTAAATGGGGAATCATCCAATCTAACGCAAGTAAATTATGGATTACCTCAGGGATCGGTTCTGGGACCCGTGCTGTTCTCCATATACATGCTTCCCCTCGGAAACATTATTAAAAAACATGGAATTAGCTTCCATTGCTATGCAGATGATACTCAGCTATATATCTCATCAAGACCAGATGATTCCTCCCAGCTATCCAAATTGGCAGAGTGCATTAAAGATATACAACATTGGATGACCTGTAATTTCCTTCTTTTAAATTCTAATAAAACAGAAATATTACTTATCGGACCAAAGACACGCAAAACAAATATTTCTGATTATAAACTGCAAGTTGAAGGATGTACTGTTACTCCAACTGATACTGTAAAAGATCTAGGCGTTATATTAGACAGCAACCTGTCATTTCGAAATCACATCTCAAATGTCACAAAAACAGCCTTTTTCCACCTAAGACATAAGAAATATTCTGTGTGTTGCTGACGCGGAGAAGCTTATTCATGCATTTACTACCTCAAGACTTGACTACTGTAATGCACTACTTAGTGGTTGTCCTGCATCATCAATAAACAAACTACAGTTAGTTCAGAACGCAGCTGCCAGAGTTCTAACCAGGTCCAGAAAATACGATCACATAACCCCAATGTTATCAACCCTTCACTGGCTACCCATTAAGTATCGTACTGACTTTAAAGTTCTTTTAATCACTTATAAAGCCTTAAAGGGTTTATCCCCTACCTACCTAACAGAGCTTCTATCACACCACAACCCATCACGCTCTCTAAGATCTCAAAACGCACGACTTTTGATAACACCTAGAATAACTAAATCCACCAAAGGGGGTCGAGCTTTCTCATACGTAGACATTATGCTGACATTAGATATTATTTACTAGAATAATTGGATTTATTATATAAAACACCATGTAGTGTGTTTTACCCTTTCTTGGGTTTTTCGTTTTTCCCCTGTAAAGCTGCTTTGGAACAATGCAAATTGTGAAATTTTTGCTGCCCCATTACCTTCAACCGCCCGTACAACGCGATCTACATCTTCAATGTATAGTATCCCATCCAACCATAGCCACCCAGCCTACCCACAGCGACCGCCTCTGCAGGGGCCCGTGCTTGCAACCGTACTCTGCCCAAACAAATTCCAATTCTACAGAAGCCAGAAGCGCAGGTGCCCAGTCCTCTTCCCAGGGGTCACTGCAGATTCTACTTCCTTTGCCTCCAGGAGTCCTAAGCTACACACCGCACTGCCGATGTAGTGCTGCTCCCAACGAGCCCTACCTATACTCCACACTACCACAGGAGTTCCTGCTCCACCAGAGCCTTATCTTGTTTCCTTGGCGCAACCGACACGCTCGCTCCAGTAGGAACCCGCAACGAAGGGCCAACATCTCGCCAACTCAAGCCAGCCTCTTTAGGGGGATACGTTTCTCAAGCTGCTGTCCTGCATCTATTGCATTTTTGTGGGTTTGATCCGGGTCCAGGCACACACCAAGCCTGGGGCCCTCTACCTGACAAAGGTTCATGAGCTCAGAGTTCGAGTAGCATTCCTGAGATGTGAGCCCTTTGCCCCCTGGCACAGCACGCCAAACACGCATACTATCCATCCCAGTTCATTAGCTGCAAGGCAAACTCGTGAAATTATGTTTTATTAAACAGGTTCAGGAGGAGCACATGCAGATAATTACCTTGGCTGGCTTTCGATAAACAATCACTGAAATCATCCTAACAGCCTAATAGTCAAGCCACCTCACCTCCTTTCTCTCGGAAGTTTCGAAACATCCCGACTCCACACCACAAGCCTGTTACCATTTTTAATGATCAGGGTCTGGGCACACACCCAGCCCGAGTTGCTCCGAGTTCGAGAAGGATTACTGAGCTCAGAACCCTCGCCCCGGGACAGCACGCCAAACACACATACTATCCGTCTCAGTTCATTAGCTGCAAGGCGAACTTGTGAAAAAGATGTGAACTTAATATGGTGGTGCAACAGTGTGTCATGCATTCTGACTTCTTTAGAATGTTAAATGTGCCGTCTTCTCATGCTTAACATGGTCAACTTGTCAAAAAACTAGTTGGACATATTATGAAGTATTTCTGTGCTCGATACATTCCCACGGTGTTTGTACAGGTTTCGGAAAGTTTTTTTCAAAAAATCCTTAAGTATAACTTTCCTTGGTCCCTTATTAGACAATTCTCCCGGAAAAGCATATGGCAAGCCCATGCATCAACCATGGAGAGCAGGAGAAGGAGCTTGCGCACAAGTCACTTTCACTTGTATACAGGAGAGAGAGAGCACTATGTTAGATAAGTAAACAGTGGATATAATGCTGGATTTGGAGATCGTTTGAAACTGATAGATGGAGCAGCGGTCCCAGTGCTAAAAGATGCTGGACATGAACCGCAACCGTAAGTGAAACTGATGTCTGTGTTTTCTTGACAATGTGTGCGCACATGCTTAAGTTCCGTACCCCCCAAACATGTCCCTGTATCTGTACGATTATCTGTGCGATTTTATAAATGTGATCAAACTAGAGACACTGCGGATATTTGAAGAGTGTGAAACTGTCTGAATTATGGCCGCTTTAGAAAATCAGTATGACTGGATTATTGAGTCAGTCAGTGAGTCCATCGTGAACCAATTCATGAATAAATCCTTTAGATCACTTTTGTAAATCTGATCAATCAATTCATTTTTCTTAAACAATGGAAATATGTATTTATTATTCAGGTATGTTGCTTTTCTCATCATCTTGCATAAATGTGTTACAGAGTGGAGGTCAAGATTGTCAACACTGTCTTTCAATTCTTCACACATTGAGTTACTTTAAGCTACTATGAGCATCAGAAGGTTCAGAACATAGCCAAAGGTCATAAGATACTTAATCTGTGATTCTTTATGATGCTTGGGTTCTTTTTGAAGCTTAAAGGTCCCTTGACTTGTACAGGCAAATATAAAAAGACCAAAATCAGGGCGAGTACACGATGACAGGATTGTCCCATTAAAGTACAAAGCTTAGTGTTGTTTCTAAGAAACTGTCCTTTAACACAAAGAAAGGTCATGCTTGACAGAAAAAAAACATTATGCTAATGAAAATCTGTGAGGGTTTGACTAATTTGAACTATTCTTAATTTTTCATGTCAATTTCCAACAGTGCAGTGACTGATAAGTGTGACCTACAGCTTATGGTAAAAACTCGTATACAATTCCATTATTATTTTGGGATATTCCCAAACCCTCTTGCAAAACAAACTGCATATGCTGGGATGGGTATGTTTTGATGCAGTTTTGCTGTTTTGTGCTGGTTTAAGCTGGTCATGTTCTGGTTCCTCACCAGCTTAAACCAGCTAAGAACCTGCACATGGCCAGCTTTAACTAGCACATGACCACCATAAACCAGGACAAACCAGCAGCAAAACATAACCAACCCAGCCTATGCTGTATTTTTCAACAGGGAATTAGCGACACTTCATGTTAACTTAATAAAATGTATATAAAATATCTGTTATATGCAAACTTTACAGTCCCATTTTTGTGTTTGCTCACCTATAATACATTGTTCAAATTATTTCAGACCATTTAGCAAAACATTGTATAATATGATAATAGTCAGCGTGGCATGGTGATGGATAAAACCGATGCTATTAAAAAAGGAAAATTGTGTTTAAAATAGTGACTTTAAAACATAATTGCACACTGAGGGCTTACAAATACCAAAAAAAAGATATTGCAGTTATTGGTACCAAACATTTTATTCAAGATTCCTGAATTATAGATGTCCTGCTCTCTAATGACTGCAACATTAAATATTAAAATGTCCCTGATTTAACAACCAGTGGCTGTGCTTTTTAAAATAGGTATTTGAGGTAATCTTATAAAGAAAAAGAAAACACTTCTTATCCATTAAAGTTTTAAGAATTGTGTAAATGTTTATTGTATATGTTTAGAATGCTTCTGCTGCAGAATGTGTCAGAATGATCAAAGAGTCGCTGAAACATCTGCTACTTTAACTTTCTTTTTACTGATTATGTTTATTTGTTCTGTTTGTTGTACAGTAAAGCATCCAATGCAGGATATATATCAGCTCATGCAGCGATAATGATCTAAAACTGCAGACGGTCTTCTATAAATCAAAGGTGACTCGCTTTATTGCATTAAAATAAGAGGAAAATATTTTATACCTAGCATTAAACATTTTGAGAGTGATATCGAGGGAAGGGTATACAGTAAATGTTCTCACAAGACCTTTTGTTTACTCTTAGCGTGTTCTTACTTTTTTTAAAATACACGTATTTTCACAATATGCATTGTCGTTATACCTTTTAACACACTTGAACTTATTTCAACTTTTTGGTTGCATGATTGCCTTCAAGTGTGGTGCTTTAAATAGTGTTTGATGTTGCCATGTGTGTACAATACATGTTGTTAGCATGTCAATGTTTTCTGGCCCACGTTAAATTGGCGACCCTCTAGTCTCAATGATATTTTGGTCCCTATGACTCGGGTCCCTACTAAATCTTAGTCTTTTTCATTTCCAGTATTCAAAATTGTTAGTATACTTTCTTAAATATGTAAATGCACACAGTCCCTCAACATTGTGTGCACGATTTGTGCCCACAGCACATGCAGATGAGTTATGTGCCAAAGTTTAACACATAGGGCCCTATTGAATGAAATAGAATTTCGATTCCTAACCCTACCATGCACACAGGCGCGCCGACCATTTTTTTCCGCCATTGTTGGCGTGGATTCGGACACACCCTGAGTGCACCTGCGCAGTGCACTTTAAACCATGCACTTAGATAGTGAAAATAGGGCCCATAGGGTTAATGTTTGTTCAAATCCCTAACACCTATAATGATAGTGGTGCTGAAAATAAATCAAGCTCAGTGAAGTAAAAATGTGTCTTTTCTGAGGATCAACTAGGTGGAAATATGACAAAGACCACCAAAGCATAAACGTATCAGTAATTTCACAACCTTAGCCTTGAATACATTTAAAAAGGATTAAGCTTCATTTTTCCATGTCATTGCTCCATATGAAATGAAGACAGTCCCCGGTCAATTGGGTAAAGGTCAGCAGAACATCCTGCGGGCCAGCTGATATGAAAGAAGAAAAAAGGCTAATCATAATAATAGTATGAATGCTTCTTTGGCTCATCTCTGTGTCAGCCATTTTAAGTTATGCCAGAAGGCATGGCGAGGATAGAAAAAGAAACAAAGAATGGAATAAATGTCTGCGAATGATACAAGACTGTAGGCAGGGTGAGATGAGCCCTGTGCTCAGCCCTGGGAACCAAAACAGGCCAGAGTAACGGAGTTGGCATCTCTAATGCTACAGGCCCCCGACTGATAAGACCGTACACACTTGGGGCTGCATCCGTTACTGTCATCCGTATGCAGATGTGTCTAAGGTCAAGAAAGATCCATACTGAGCCAGCGGCTTTATTTCCCATGCATGTGTTATTTCATATGTTTTCTCTGGTAAACGTGTAATGGATGTCTGAGGGTGGAGATAAATCTGGTACATAATGAGAGATGCTTCAAGCCTGATGATTGAGATATGTTGATGTTTGCCAAAGTGAATGTGATAGTAATATTCTTGCTGTGCAAATCATAAAAGTTGGTGTTTTTCTCCCAGCAGAAACTTTCTGAACCAGTTTCCTACAGCTTGGGTTGTGTGGTAAATCATTTGGAATGTCTGCTGTAGGGCCACTTTGCTCAATAATAAGAATTTGGGTATTTGGCACAACAAAGACAAGAGTCAAACCCCAGCAGAGCATCTGCCATTGAGATGAATAGAAGTGCTGACCAACCACTTTCTCTCCACTTCATGCATTTATACTAGTCCAAATGCATGATCTGCATCATGAATGAATCCATCCACTTCACTGCAATTTCCCAAAGGGCAAATGTAATGCATTAAACAAAAATCAGTTAAACATACCGTAGTGATGATGTGCTCTATTGAAACACTATGCATACGTATGCTTATATAGTGCCCTGCATACGGTATTTATCACATTTGTCTGCTGAGATGTTTTTATAAAACATCCAGGAAACAGTATATGCGCCCTGCTTCTCTAATAAAAAGGTGCTACAATAACTGAAAACATGTCATAAACCTGATGAAAACAATGTTGCACAAACTGTGAATAATTATACTGTAGTAAAACAAGTGAAGTGCCATGGTAATCAGACAGCGTGATTATGCAAAAACATGTCAGTGCATAATGCCCTGTTTTCATTTACTTGACACAAACGTTTATGAATATGTAAAAGCATTGCTGTAAATAGAGATATGTGAATTTAAATCTCAAGTAACATAATAATCGTTCAGTTTGATCTAATAATTATTTAGTATAGCAAACTAGGAAATGTAACTGAAACCATATAAATTCTTAATAAATAAAGAAATGTTAGATTCTAGCATCTTTAGTAAAAATGCTGGGATATTTCCAGTGCTGGGTCAAAAAAGGGACAAACCCAGCATTTTGGGCAGAAGCAACCCAGCATAGGTTAATTTACATCCCAACAGTTCGCTTCCGTCTCTTTTTGACCCAATTTAATATTGGGTTGAAAATAATAATGGAATCATCGTTTGCTCAGAATGTAACAAATGTTGGCCTACTTCTGGCATTTTACCAGCCAGTTTTTTGTAAGATCTCACCCTGAGATGATTTTGAACAATATTGATGTAGTCCCCATCTGTTCAAGACTCTTTTAACTTTAGTTATTTTCAACTCAGCGTTGTGTGAAAAATTGAAAAACCACGCCGTTCGGGTTAAATTAAGACAGTAATTGTTTACTTTTGACCAACGAACAATGGGTTAAAAATACCCAGAATTTTGGACTGAACCAACTCTGTACATGTTAATTTACAACCCGACAGTTGGGTTTACCATTTTTTTGCCAAATGTTAGGTTGAAATGAAGGATACAGTCTTTTAAAGGTCCAGTGTATAAAATGTAGCATCATCTACGGGGTGCAAATTGCAACCAACGGCTCACTCCACTGCTCACCCCCCCCCCCCCCCTTTCGAAGCACTGCGGCGGCTGACACAGAACTAACACCGTATCTACACCGGATGCACCGCTCCGCATCCATTGGGACAAAATGTAAAATTATAATGGGTTCTGATGAGTTTCTAGTGTCTTTTGAGGGCGATAACGTATTTACGAAACACGTTCTTTAGCAGTTTGTCCTGTAGAAACAACATGGCCGAATTTCATGCAACAGTGTACTAAATAGCTCATTCTATGGTAATAAAAAACATATCGCTTCATTATGGAAGTGTTTCGATATAGCTGTCTATAGTATATTGCATTTCTGTCAATAGATACTCTCAAATATTACACACTGAAACTTTAAAGAAAACTTTGGCAATTCTGCAAGCTTGTTAATGCTTATTAAATGAAAGAAGTAAATGTACACGCACTAATGGAACACTTCATGTTCAAATTTAGAAAGTATCCCAGAAAGTGAGAGTTTCCATTTACAGAGAGGTTCTTTGTGTCATTGGAGGTGGCTGTCTGACATATCCAGAATGTTTTTGAGTTGTCTTGCAGTGATGTGATTTCCATATTTTTTTATTTGTTTTTTTCTAACCTACTTGACACATGTTCAAATTATAGTTATCGCACAATAGTTGATTGACAGGTGAGTAGGCGGTCTTTGTTGTCCATGTTTGGTTAGATATCACATTACAAAACGTGATGTGATGACGTGCATTTTTGACTGCTTTCTTGTGTTTTTTTGTGATCAGATCTCAAAACCTTTTGAATTCAGTTCACACCTGTGTTAAGCGATCACTGCTGAGATATATACAGGGACCTACAGAGCCGCTAACTAGCATTTAGTATCACGAACATGAATGACTCATATAATGAGGCACATAAAATAAACTTTATTGCAACGTGTGAATTAGACGTCTATTGAGTCACACGAGGACAGGCACATATAGGTGAACAACCTTTCTTCATCTGCAAGTCTAAGCATGATATGTTGCTGACAGCACAGTGTGTTTTGTTGCTCCCAGATGAACATTTCCCGCCATTACAAAAGTGGTAGACCAAAGCGTTCCTCTCCCCTCAGGGAAGCAGCATTTCTTCCTCTTTGTTTTCAGCATACGGATGGTGTGTTTCTTTGTATCCGTGGGATTTTGAAGATTCAGCGAGAGGCAAACGACAGCTCGCTTTTCAATTTCTCCAGAGAGCCACAATGTTTTCAATATGCTGATATACCGCAAAACCCTTTTCACTTTTACAAATGGGCTGCGATATTAAAATGAACACCCCATCCTGAAATCCATTTACTCTCTGCTGGTTTAAAACCATCCCTGAATTGAAATCAATCTTTCTCTCCACCTTCAGGTAATATTCATTAAAATAATCTTAATGAAAATAGCTTCAATCCACGTCACCCGTCCCGTGTTTAAATCTGCATTCAGATTCCTCTTTTCTTAAGAAAAATCCTGTCACCAAACTGTCTTGAGTCACGGTGTACAAAATACAGGCTTTCATAAGATTAAAATGACATTTTTCACAATAAAACTGATCTTTATACTCTGAAATCAATGCGAGGTTTTTTTTTTGCTTGACCACTGTCATTGCTTTAAATACATTTTATGACTGTTGGTATAATAGTTTACAGAGAACAGCTGCAGGTGCTGTTTATTGCATCGACAAAAAAATATTATTTCACAGATGGACTCTGATCATAACTTTATGAACACTATTAGTTTTGTCTCTTATTTAGATAAAATGCAACCTGACAGAAAACGAGCCTATACAAGCTGGCAATTTTCCACTGAAATGCCTTGGAACATGGTGCATTATTTGATGTGTTGACGTAATTTTAACTGAATAATGGAAAGAGAGATATCGAGTGACCCCCCACCTTTTAAAATAAGCAATAGAGTTTAGTTTATGGCAAGTCTATTGAAAAGATTAGGAAGATCAGTGATTTGTCTTCTTATCAGGAACGCGATTGTCTGATCTCTTCCATAGAGAATTAACATTTAACATACTGTATAGACTTGAATCGGGTCAGATACCGTAAAAAGTTTACTCAGTGGATTTGTGCTCTGCTAGTGAAGGGGGCGGGACTCTTTGGATTCTAAAGCGGATTGGATTGGACAAGAACTTTGACGAGAGTGTTGTGTAGTGTAAAGCCTTTTATTTTTAATAAAAGGAAAAAACTTTAATTTTGATTTCGGTGGGGCTTTATATGTTTTATTTCATGTATTATTTTAAAAGAATTGTATAGAAAATCTAAATTTAAGCTCCTACCATAATCACTGGGGAAAAAGCAGATCGTACCAAAATGTATGAATAAGATCGTACGAATTAGCCATGTCATAAAATATAGCTTTTATGTTTGTCACTTGGTTTTGCAAAGGTCCAATCAATAAAAATTATTAAAAAGTGCCTGTCAACTTTGACAACAGATTATGTAATCGTTTTTTCCATTGTTTGTCTCGGAAATAAAACAATGATATGTTTAGAATTGCCATGATATTGTGTTTAAATTTATTAATTTTGCAATAAATGCTGGACAATAGTAGTGTAATAATGCAATACTTACAGATATAACTGCTATATGTTGGGGTCTCGGGTCTAGAACTAAAAACAATTTTTTGTTGTGTTGGGCACTTGGTGCTGTTTTGACAGCTCGCCGCGTGCTCGGAGTCTGCATGCTTAACGCGGTCTCCTGCCCCTCTCGTTACCTTGTTAATCCTCTCATTTGGTGTTCCCTGTTTCACCTCGGTCTCCTCACTATTTCCCTCTACTCGGCTTGTACCCTTTCGGATTGACCGTTTAATAAATTCTTGCCATGTATAGTCGTGCAGTATTTTTGGGTCGTGTAGCTCACCGCGTCGTGTCGTGTTTTGGCTCCAGAGTTTGGTGCACTCCCGGGGTGTCTGCCTCTCTTTAACATTGTCTACCCAGGGACCACCTCTGCAGTTTCGGGTGGTTCCTGCCCAGTGTATTATTCCTTCTCCGAGTGTTTTCCTGTCTAGAGGAGTATTCGTGCTTCGAGTGGATTTTGAATGTGGATTACTCCCTATTTGCTACCTCAGAGTTTTTTGTCCCTCAAGGAACAAAGGATTCTGTTACTTCTCCCTCTTGGTTCACCCCTCACTACCGGCCGAGCGCTCGAGCCATTTAGCTCATTATTTACCCCCTGAACCTTGCACTGTCTCCGTTGCGGCATTCTGATAATTCATTTAATTCCAAGAAGTTCTACAATGGCAGCTGATTCAACAACTGATTCATGCAAAACATGCTGCATGCTGGGTTATTTCCAACCCATGGTTGGGTCAAACAAGGGCGAACCCAACCATGGGTTAAAACATCTCATCATTTTGGGCTGAAACAAAGCCTAGGTTAATTTGTAACTCTACTGTTGGGTTCGTTTTTGACCCAAGCATTGATTGAAAGTAATTTTGTAAAGTTTACAATACCTGCACAGTACTTCAATTACTTTCCACATCAAGACGTAATAATGTTTAGGAACATAAGTGGGCTGTTTTATTCACTATTCACTTATTCCCTCTGTGATTTGGAAAATATATGATTATGAAATCTTCTAGAAACTTAACGTTGTTCATTTTTCTTCATGAGGTCCACTCAAGAATCCCACGCAACATTGTCACCCCGTGGGTGAATATAATCAATACTGCTCGGCAGACATGCTATTCCCCCACATGAACACAGGCTGAAGTGAGGAGGTCAAACTCATTGCAACATAATGATTGAGACCTATAGCCAGATAAAATAAGCAAAACAAATTCTCTGTAATTATGAAGGTCGTACCCTTAGCTTGCTCATCATAATATGATTTACTCTTGATTCTTTGACCTTACTTGGGGTTTTAGCTGGACTGCAGAAGTAATTAGGTCTTTGGTTTTCATTAATGTGACTCTGGAGGCCTTTTTGTCTCTATGTTGATGCAAGGGAAAAATAAAACATTTGGGTTGCTTTTAGGCTCATGTTCATTTTGGTGATTCTTTTGCATCTTCTTTGGTTCTGGTTCGTTGGTTTAGGAATAGTAAAACCAAACTATTCCTTTACATGAACCATACAGCCAAAAATAGCACTGTTATTTGTAAGAGCTCTTTTATATCCTCTCTCCATTTTATAATCTCTTTCTCCTCTCTTTAAATAAGAACCACCTGATATTAAAACATATCTCAGCAATGGTTGTGATATTGTTGTGCAGTGGGCTTATTCAGCCATGACCTGAAAGTCGCTCACCAACATCACCTCAACACACTCCATGACATCAAATGGAATATTTACCACAATGGCATCCGTAAAGATTTTCATGCTCTCTCAGTGCGTGACTCGCCTAAGAGATCTATCTGTAGACTATCTGTATCCGGTGTGTTTTTTTTCTCCACAGGGGTTAAGCTGTTGCATCACCTGAAACGGAAGCTCTCTTCAAACAGGCTACATTAATGGAGCCTGCAGTAAAACAAGTCATTATTAAACCACATTTCTATTTCATTTGCGCAAGATAACTGAAGACAAACTTCAGGAGGGAAGCCAAATAAAAGTGACAGAATTCAGCATGACAGTGCTGCAAAGCAATTAGTACATTCCTTCATATTATTTTGCCCAGTAATGATCGCATATGAGAATAATTTAGCTGATGAGATGGAATAAATATCCCATCAAAGAAGTTTACAACAATGATGCTTATTGATTAATTAAATCCTCATGGAAAGTTTCGTATTTGCTCATGCTTTTCAGAAGTTTTTCAAGAAATAAGGCATATCTGCATGAATGTAATGGTATATCAGAGCTTTACATCAGGTCATCTGCGGTTGATGTTTGATTCTAAAAGCTAAATCCCAGGGTCTGTTATGACGTATTCTTTATGATCTGCACATAGTTGATTGTGATAAACGGAATGGAAAACTACAATTTCTAGGCGATTATGCAAACAAGGACGACAGTCAGATGTTGGAGTTTGTTTATCAGATCACATAATTGAGCAAACATAGTTAAGAAGTGGAAGTTTATTTTGGGAAGTGGATTTCTGTTTGCTTCTGTTCGTGTCTGACAACTTCAAATGGTTGTTAAATTGATTATTGCAGCATACAACAAAAAACTGTAACAGAAAACTGATATCTGCTGGCCAAACAAAAGAACATTTCTTTTTTATTCCGTCATGTTTGTGTCTGTTATAAATATATATGTGTAGTTTATTTTTGTAGAAATATTTTGAGCGATGTTACAGTCAAATTTATACCATTACACTATCTATTATTTAACATGTATGGGGAGGTCCCTCATAATAAGTTTATTTTTTTTGTATTTTTAGTACATTTGTTGAAGAACATTTATCGATTGTTGTTGTTACCCAATTTGAACTTGCATCCTGTGTGGTGTTATCTATGATATTGATTTTAATGCTTTATTGTAGGACACGGTGGATACAACGGTGTGATGTTTGGTTGTTTTGATGTTTTCTGTATTTTAAATTGATGGATGATGGGAAGTGTAGTCCGGTGTGGAATGTGCTGCCAGGAACGGTAACATAGACTTGTTAAAAAAAAGAAAATAATCATATTACACGCGAATGATGTTTTTGATTTGCCGGATAAAAGTGTCGCAATATGTTACCATAACAATAGAGGCAACGTTTGTATTATTAGTACTACATTCTGTTGTTCGCATCTTAACTCTTTTCACCGAAATGATGGCAAATCTCATCATCAGATTTTTCATAATTTATGACAACACTTCCCCAGCATTGACAAGTTTGTTCATGTTATCACTGTTATACATTACTGACTGGATGCACTCAGAAAATGCTGGTTGAGAAAGAACTTCATGGTTTAAACATATACACAGGAATAGCTCACATGCAAAATCCTGTGAGAGCTAGATTTACATCATAATTAGACCAAATGAAATACAATCCTGGCTAAAAAGGACAGCACTACAGCAAAATGCTTAGGGTAGTGCATAATACATAGCTCATTGTGGACCAGTTCCTTTACTGAAGGTCAAATTTTAATACTAGCAGCCTGGAAGAACAATCTAAATGGGTCTTACTGTTACATAACTGTAGCATCTATTCTGTTTATAATCCCAAATTATGCATTTATTTATAGAATGTATATCTTTATGATGGAGGTCTTTCGTTATCTGCATGTTTTTTATAAGTGCCTCCAACCCACCGCTCTGATCTTTTGAAGATATTCAGTTCAGGAAATAGAAATACAAAATACATAAGCTCTAGTGAAATGATTAAATGACTTTGACATCAAGCAGAAATTATGTGGCATCGTAATTTCACATTTTGCAAAAGCGATAAACAAATCCATGCACCAAAACATTCTTGGCTTTGACACTTCAAACTTTTCTCTTAAAACAACAAGGAAAAAATAAACAATATTTTAATATTTAATATTTATTATGAAATAGTGCAGTGGAAGTTACATTTTCTTTATTATTTGTCTGCAGATGTATGATTCATGGCAGCGTAGTAAAAAAAAGGGTCAAACCGAGGGACTATCGAAACATTAGCTACAAATTGTAAATCCGAAACAAAACAAAATGAGAGTTTAGCAAGCCAAACAAATCAAACAGGGTGAATAGAGATGGCTCGAAATTGCAGATTGACTGTCAAGACTTAACGCTGAATGTTTGAAGAAGTGTAAATACACAAACAGGAAATTAGTCAGTGGCTAAGCACATGATAGAGTGAAATGTTCTAGCATTCTGGTGATAAATACTGTAATAGTGAGGAGGTTGAGATGCTCAGAAACTTTGGCAATATAACAGAATCCTATGTGTCCTATAATCTGTGTTATCTGTACGATCTTGTGTCTCTGTGAAGACTCACTTCACTATGTATTACCTTGAGTAAAATTAGCGGGATGTGTGATGGGGTGACGACAACAACTGATGTGGAAACGTGTTGGCGATGGACTGACTTTAATACTTGGATTTTTATGGATTTTGAGGGATTGTAGTTACAGTCCAACTACAATGTTATAAACCCTTTAAGACAATTGTATGAGATATATCCTATGTATGTTATTTATGGGATTATTATACATAAGAAAGCCTGCCTGTACATGATAAATAAACCTGTACCAGACAAGACAGCTCGCAGTACCTATGTTATCAGTCTTTAGTGGTTGACATGCAAGGGATCATGTATAGGCAGGCAGTTGTTATACATAGCTACTTACCTCACAAGTAAGTGAACATGGAATATTGATCTAATTTTTAACGAATGCAGACCCTATTTAGGGTGAAATAATGAAGTGAGTTACAGTAATATGGAAAACTGATGGTGTTATCTAGTATGTTTTTATAACTCTAATGGTGTGATGCATGGAGATATTACAATAGTCATATCTAGGTTGTTTCAGTGTCATGATATGTCACTCTTTAAAGGCTGGTGCTTGGGCCTTAAGGGGCAATTATTTTCATTTTTCTCACTTGAGCTGGGAACACAAACTACATCCTTTTTCGATCCAGCCAAGATTATTAATGCAAAAACAGACACATGCCTTCACAGGTCACTCCTTCCAGTACATTCAATGTGATTTTACTTTTCATTAGATGATTCAATGTGTTAAAACGTATTTTCAAGTTCAGAAATGTGCCTAGAGTATAAGAATATGATCTGATTCATCTTGCTTTTATCGATATACTCCTTGCTAAAAGGAAAGAACGCTTCTTGCAGTTTTCACCATGTAACTTAATAATGTGAAATTCTGTGACCTTAGAGATATTTCTGTGCCATGGTAGAAAACACGTCTGTGACATTTGATATTTCCTTGAAAACCACAACGCACTCCATCCAGTCTTATCTACAAAACTCCCTCAGATCTGCCGGGCAGTGGAGACAGATTATGGGGTTGATAAACCGTTGAAGGCCCAAATAATGTGCGGGACAAGGTCAAGCAAATCCCAGCCTGCTCACAATGAGCAGTTGCTTAAATGCTGTGTATTTCTGCAGTAAAAGAGCTGCAGAGGAGCATAAGATGAGTTATTTTCATCCCAAATTTTACTCCTTGGACCTCCGCATCTGTAACTTTCCCTCTGGTTTGTCAGGCACACTGACAAGCTCATCAGCACTTTCTCTCAGTTTCATCCGCTCCCTTTCACCGGACCTTTAACATCATGGACTACATCCCATAATCCATTGCACCCGATTATCATCATGATTGCACTCACAGTTGAACCTCATGCCCTGAACACTATATGTGCCGTGTCTTTTGTTGTGTTTTTGGTCGTGTCTAGTTATATATTGTCAGTTGCATTATGCCGTACACTGGTTTAACCTGTGGATGTTACCTGTCGAATTATCTTTCCCTGTGGATGTTACCTGTCGTTTTATAACTCACCTATGGATGTAACATGGATTATTTCACCTGTCTTCAGTTTACCTGTTAAACACAAGTCAACTTCAGTTCTCCGTGTGGCATTGTCCATCACCCCTGCAGTGTCACAGCTTCTCAGAAATACGTCAGTGTAATATCATTGATAGTTTTGGATAGACATCGGTGTCATGATATTCTGATTAATCGTAAACTATAATATAATATATATATATTTTACAGGCTGAAATAATTGACATGTTTGGCTTTTGCAAATTGCTTGACTTTTTTACCAGAAATTGAGTGGGTTTGATGGACAACATTTTATTTGAGGGTTTTTATTGACTGATTAATAAAACAACTATATTTAAAGTCGGCATGAAATGAAAGATTTTACTATACAGATGCTTGATACATATGGATTACATAAACTGCAAATAGGTAAGAGCCTCCCATTGGATGGAAGGTCTAGGTTCAGAAACGTTATGTGCCCAAAAAACGAGGTCAGCTGACTACCTGAATATACTGAATGACCAGGTTATTCCATCAATGGGTTCTTTCTTCCTTGATGGCACAGGCATTTTCCCAGATGCTAGGATTTATCAAGCTCAAATTGTGAAAGAGTGGTTCAGGGACCATGAGACATCATTTTCACAAATGGATTGGCCACCACAGAGTCCACACCTCAACCCCATTGAGAATCCTTGGGATGTGCTCGAGAAGATTATGATACTTTGCCATCATCAATACAAGATCTCAGCGTAAAATCTCCGGACATCGCAGAAGCTTATCAAACCTATAAATACTTTTCCTTACCTGAAAGCAAACACAACAGACAAAATGACCACGTTAGCTATTTTTAAACATTCTGTAATATGACACACATATATTTTCCTGTGTCACTTAATAAAGGGTAAAATATGTCCATTAGCAGGCAAATTCAGCATCCACACCTGAGCACCAAGCAAACAGATGATTTTTTATGAAATGCACCATTTTAACGGGTCACTCAGAGTAGCACGCTATTTATTTATTTGGATAGATTTCATTCTTCCCCCTTTCATCCCTTCTCTCTCACTCTCCTTACCCGTCTCATAAGTGCCCACTACAGAACCCCGCTGTGTCTATTTTCAAAACAATTTATCTTTCATGCGCACATCCAGTTTCTGTCAATCTACCTGAATGCAACGCTTCCCCTCAAGTGTAGATAAAATACACCTCTTCTACAACTTGTTTGTGTCTACTCCGTCCTTAAGCTTTCAATTTACTCCTCGAGTGAAGTAAAGTTGTTTTTGTTTTCTGTTGTTCCACTGCTGGCAGCATTCGTAGCGTGTGCTAACATTGCCATCAGCTACGTCTGAGACCCCCGAGAAAATCTCATTATGAATTCATCCCAACATGCATTGTGCTGAGGGAATATGAAATCTTGAGCTGTTGACACCGAGAATGTATGTAGTTTATATAAACTGGAAAAATAGTTTTACTATTTGGAGATCATAATAAGTCCATTATCAGTCGTGGCTTTTATATTAAGGCACAGTTGAAAATACTGTTATCATTTACTCAACCTCATTTCATTTCAAACCTATATAACTTTATTCTGCAAGCCACTAAAGAATATATTTTGAATGTTGGTAACTTGCACCCATTCACTTGCATTAGTTTTGTGTCTGTACAATAGAAGTTCTGTTCTCATGAACTCATCCAGGTCGATGCTGCAGATTGGTGGTGGTTGAGGAGATTCCCCCCTTCAATGTAATACACGTTGAGTCCCCATAAAAGCACTATATAAATGTAACAACTGTAGACTACAGCATAAATAAATACATAATTACACAAATACCTAAATAAATAGCAGGATCAAACACATTAATGGTACATGCGGATATCTGTATTGTTATTTATTTATTATATAGGCACAAGCCAGGTTATAGGATTCTTCTTTCAGTATTGCGTAGGTTTCAAATATTAAAATTTAATGTAGATAACCAATGTTCAATAATTAGGTACAAAATGAAGTAACTACCACCATTCTTTGTCAAACAAACATAATCCTGATGCTATAAATCCAACTCTAATCTATCTGAGATCTATTTTATTCCATTCACCTATTCTTAATCAAAAGGAAATGATAGATAACATTTTCAACCTTAAAGGAATTGTTCACTTTCAACATACATTTTCATGACAATTTACTCACCCCTGTTGTCATCCAAGATGTATATGTATTTTTCCTTTAGTCGAAAATAAATTAAGGTTTTTGATGAAAACATTCCAGGATTATTCTCCATATATTGGACTTCAATGGACTTTGAACGTAATTACGTCATACGTGAAGGCGTGAACGCGCTTTCGCAGAACAGAGCAAGTTTTTAAACACTGAGCGTTTGTGTTTATGAAGCATTAAAATATTCATTTGTTTTAGAAAATGAGCGATCGTTTCGCTAGATAAGACCCTTATTCATTGTCTGCCTTTGAAGCTGCACTGAAACTGTCATTTTGATGTAATTTTTACCTTTCATTTACATTTAGTCATTTAGCAGACGCTTTTATCCAAAGCGACTTACAAAGAGTTCGGGGAGCAATAAGCGATATGTCATACAAAGAGCAATAGTACAATAGGTGCTAATACAAAGTTACTAGTACCTTCAACCGTTTGAAGTCCATTGAAGTCCACTATATGGAGAATAATCCTGGAATGTTTTCATCAAAAACGTCTTGTTACGGATGTAAGCTCAGTTCCCTGATGGAGGGAACTGAACGTTGTGTCGAACCGACGGATGGGGTAGTTCATCGAAGGAAGGTTACCTATTCGGCCAAAGCGCAAAGTCAGTGGTGGCGCCAGTGCCATGCATTCCATTATGTAAGCATGATTCCATTATGATGCCCCCCCACCCTGAATATTTTTTTTTTGCCAGTTTAACTTTTTATTACCAAACATATAACTCAATAAAAATAACTCAATAGCAGCATCACAGTATAAAACTTGAGAACGCTAAATAGAGAAAGTAAAATCTTCACAGCTTTGCTGACTTTGTAAACATATTTAGAATAGCCAACACACACTACACATTTGAAAGTGCAAACTTTTCTTCAGTAAACAGAATAGCAAAACGAAAAAACTATCAATGTTTAACAGTAAAATCTCAATTCAGATTGCAAGCTGCACCGAAATTAAAGTTATAGCAACATAGTTTGCTAAAATATGTCAGCAAGTTCGAGGCGCATTGCAATTAGTAGCAGCGCATGCACATTTCCCCGAATTTAAGTTGATTAAACATCCTCTCGCAGTTTCTTCTTCTTTCTTTCCTCTGATCCTGACTCCTGCTGTCTTTTCGGAGCCATTTCCAAATAAGTTGCCTAGACTAACGTCTGTCAAACTGCGTCAGGCGCACGCAAGATCAACCGGTGCTACCGCGCGGACCGTACATGGGCGGGTGGTGATGTGGGGGCAGGCATGATATGGGATTTTTTGGCCTGCATACACGCCCACGCTGAAATTTTTTTTAGCTCTTTTTGAACATTTGCTCTTTAAGACACCTATGTCTTCCACCCAAGCAACCGAGTGGAGTTGTATACAAGAGGCGATTCCGCTGATATGCGTTGTATGCTGCAGTAGGTAGTACAGAGCAATAAATTGCTTAGCATAAAGATGATGCTTTGCAGGTTCCAAAGAACAAAAGGTGAATGAATGGGCAAGCCATCTTCTTTTTATACCCATGTGTACAGGGCGGAGTCTGGCGTGCTGCGCCATTTGCCAATTTCATTGGCCTTTTAAAAGGCCTTTTAGAGTTGATAGGTTTTCAAGATCAAAACCCATCTGTTGGTTCGACACGATGTCGAGAGAAAGGGAACCTTGATTTATGTTCGACTAAAGAAAAAAATACATAAACATCTTGGATGACAACAGGGGTGAATAAATTATCTTCAAAATGTATGTTGAAAGTGAACTATTCCTTTAAAGCCAACCCAACGTTTACAGATATATTCCAGGACCAATACATATGTTGATTCAAGTATGTTGTAAACATTCACTTCTGAATAACATAAGGTCTTCTATGACTTATGAATTATAAATACTTTTCAGGATTTGAATGTGAATACCATTAAAGCACCATTAAAATAAAGAGACTTTAAAAATTATTTTTACAAGTAGGCACTTTGCCATTGAAAACAATCAACACATCCAGTATTTTGAAAAATATGAAATGACATTGCCGTCAGGAATGAAAACAAAAGACTGAGTGCTTTGAAAGCTTTTCTCTGAATGCACTTTCCTTATCAGCAGCCTCAAACAAATTCTTGTTTGAACAACGTGAGGTAAAAAAAGCTTCTGGGAGCTTTTCTTTCTTTGAAAGAACTGTAATTTGTTCTCTTTAGCACCACTGCGGTAAAACTGTCTCGGAAGACAGATGTTTAAGTTACGTGTGTTCAAGGCTGAGAAACAAGTGCCTGCCTTGTGCCCACTGCATTGATGTATAAAAGGTCATCAGTGTCCTAATGATGGGGGAGATGTATGATCCATACATTGGAAATACAGTACACTTAAAGGCACGCATGAGGAATTTTGAGGAAAATATAAACATTTTTAGATAATGTATGTGTGTGCATGACATAGATAGATTGCGTGGGAGGTAAAGCAGAAACCAAGTGTGCAGATAGTGTGTGTTTTGGTTGTCCAAGTTCATTCATGCCTCAGTAAACACCACAACATTTTCTGTCTCACTGGCTGCCAGTGTGTTTGTATTACGTAACCCTGCACAATGACAGGGATTGAAGTGGCTCTCTTAGGCTGAATCTCCACACCAGCTATAAAACAGATCATTTATGGCTCTCATATCCTGTTCTACAACTACTGTAATTAGTAATCCAATCTGCTGCTATTTTTACAACACACATTCTGCATTCTGACACACTTTTGAACATTTGTCAAGAAAACCAATGTGGACTGCACATAAAAATAAAATGTATCATGATTGATACTTAATCTCGGTTTTAAAACCTCGTGAGACATGCTTTTTTTACTGTATACATAGGCAGCTTTCTTCATCGGCCGGGACTCTACAGCCAGCTAAATGACCTTAAAGGGATAGTTCTACCAGAAAGCCTTTGGAGGCAAAATGTAGAGTATTGAACAATTATTAAACATATATGATTATGGTAAATATGGTTATTGATTTTCTTTGGAGTAGGCCCTGTCCGTGGCTCGAATCCGGAGGGGCCAAGAAGTCCTCCACTTCCCACCTTAAGAAGAAGGCGAGGGGGTAGCCAATCCCCCTGAGGTTATATGGAAAGGGACCTCCTGGTGGGGAGGATGGGGGCGAATCACTGTTGCTTCGACTGCAGACGTAGAAAGGGGTAAGTGGCGATCTTTTATGTTTCATGTTGGGAGGTAATTGGTTAGGTGTTGATTGGTAATGGATGATGCAAGATTGAGTCTTCCCGGCAGAACTTGCGCTGAAGCTATATTTCACCCAAAAATTCTATGATGAATTACCCTCAAGTTGTTCTAAATCGGTAAACATGCCTTTGTTCAGTTGAACACAAAGGAAGATATTAAGAAGAATGTTAGCAACTGACAATTCTGAGGCACCACTGACTTCCATAGTAGAGAATTAAAAGTATGTGGCAAATATAATTGTATATTACTTATTATTAAACTTGATGTAGGGTCTTGTGTTTCTGATGCACTATAATCAATGTATATCAAGACTAAAGTGCTATTTATAAAATTATTCATATAATAGTGGAAATGAATGGATTTTTTGTGGAAATCCTTTTTGGATTTAATTAGCATTTTATGCCAGTTGGCAAAAAGATATTTGTGCATAATGACGGTATACCAGGCAAATTTTACGGTATTTGTCAGAATAAATGAGGAGAAGCATTGCGTGAATAGATTTCTCAGAGGACCATACGTATGGTGAGAAACAGTGTGTCATTTCTTTCTGTAATTTTTAGGTTGAGCGAAAAAAAAACGTGGACATAGACGTGATTAATTTGACGTTTTTCCAAACAATAATTTATTACAGGGAAACAAAAGCTCAGAAAAGAGCTAAATAAACACAAAAAATACAGAGCAAACACAAGATGCCCAGTTAAATTCAAGTTATTTTGCATTCAGATAAAATATTTGCAATTGTCCATCATCATGGATGAAAAGAACAACTCCTAACTGGACAAATTCTACTACGGTCGCCACCTGAGCAGCCTCATAGCGGCTACAAGCACATTCTGTAAATTCTGCATTTGGGTCGGTACACACAGCTCCGTCAGTGCAAAGTGGTTTCCAAACAATGTTTCTGCATTCGCCGGTTTCATCAGTTTATTCAACAAATTCACACTTCGCACTGCCCACGTGAAAGCTTATACAGCGAAATTATTTACGACACTGGTTACAGACTATCGCTTATGAACCACATGGGGAGCCGTAAGTAAAACTTCAATCGTGTGGCTTTAAAATGATAATTCACCCAAACATCATTTTCTCACCCTCACATGTATGACTGTCTTTCTTCTGCAGAACAAAAAAGTAGATATTTTGAGGAATGTTGGTAACCAAACAACATTGAACCCCTTCCATTGTACGGACACGAAAGCACCGAGACATTTCTCAAATTGCCTTCTTTTGCATTGAGCAGAAGAAAAAGCCATTAACGTTTTAAAAGACAAGGTGAATAACAGGGTCAACTGACCGCTAAGGCATGCTCACAACGTGTATCTCCAGCTGTTTTAGTGCGTTGCATGATGATCTTTAAAAGAAATAAAAACTTGCAAAATGAAGACAGTCATGTTTTATCAGATTTCTATCAAGACTTTTGACAACATTATGGATACAAAACAACTTCCCATTCAGGGATCTAGTCTTAGTCTTCAAGCCTAGATTTCACATTAACTTCCACAGTTTTATAGCATCATGATTCCGACTCCCGTTACCCAGTCTCCTGCGGTGCTGGTTAGGCCTGATTGATTTCATAATGTTGTTAAAGGAATGAGAAGAGACCGGAAAGGCTCAAGGTAATGCTCACTGCAGCTGGATTAATTCAGCAGCTAATACGTGTTGCCTTGCCTTCATGTATCACCGCATGTAGGGGCCGTCTGCAATTAGCCTGGCTTCTGGAAAGAAGTGAATATTACATTATTCATTGGTTTTATTTTAGACAGCCTCACATTCAGGGTCCATCTGATTCTGACATTCCCAGTGACAAGGGATGTCCTCGCATTAATCTTGCGTAAGCTTCAGGATGAGGTTTAATCGCTGCGGGGAATACAGCTGTCGTTTGTCTTTGGATGCAAAGTCTTTTGGCCAGACGGGAAGCTTTTAGAATCCCAATGAAGAACAGCAAGCTTTATAAACGTAGCGTAGCAGTCTACCGCTTCAACATTACTTCCAATTCAATTAGTGTATGTGCCTGGGAACACGTCGGTTACTTAGCGGCATGTGAGATGTGTGTTGCAAATGGCGATTTGATTATTTAAAGTGAAGAGATATGGAGGTGAGATCTGACTGTGGTTTGCATGCGTCCACTGTGAACCACAAGCCGTATATAATTAAGATGCAGGAAAACACTACCACTGTCGAGCAGAGCTGTGAACGGGGATATTTTGGACCTTTCCACAGATCTACAACTTGAATTGGTCCTCTCGCCTCAATAAAGTATATATCTGTTGAATATTTTCACTAGTGGCATGCTATAAATAATATCCCTCGTGATTGGTGTAAGTTTGTTTTTTTACATTTTCAAAAACTGCTCCTTAATGATTTTTAATCCATCGTAGGCGGTTGAGTGCTGATGAAGAGATTGTCCGACTCTTTCTGCATGCAAGAATCTGGACTCCATCCTCCCACGCTTTCAGCTCTTTCAAATAAAAATCTAGTCTACGTCAATGCAGCACCTCTCCAGGTGATCCAGAATGCGGCGGCAAGAGTGGTCTTCAATGAACCGAAGAGAGCGCATGTAACTCCGCTCTTCATCCGGTTACACTGGCTCCCTGTTGCCTCCCGCATAAAGTTCAAAGCTATGCTCCTGGCCTACAAGACCACCACTGGGTCTGCACCATCGTATCTCCACTCGCTAATGCAGATCTATGTTCCTACCAGATCACTGCGGTCTGCAAAGGAACAACGACTAGTGGTACCATCCCAAAAAGGAAAAAAGTCACTCTCCCGTACCTTCTCTGGATCTGTTCCACATTGGTGGAATGATCTACCAGCTGCTACAAGATCAGCAGACTCGGTTGCCATCTTTAAAAAACGCCTAAAACGCATCTCTTCCGTCAACACTTTGCTGATTGATTTTTCCTAATTCTCTTCCCTTTCCTTCTTTAAAAAAACAAACAAACACTTACTAACCTCACTATTCTTAGCTTTTTATACTGTGCTAGGCTTTAATGGACTAGTTTGATGCACTTATGTATTTTGTTGCCTATGTTGTTGTAATTGCTTCCAATGTTTCCTCATCTGTAAGTCGCTTTGGATAAAAGCGTTTGCTAAATGACTAAATGTAAAATGTAAATGTAAGATTCAGAAGAGACGTTTCACACTGAACCATTTAAACACTTAATGAGGAAACCATTGTATTGGCTATTATTTTTTATTTGCTATTGTAACACTCCCGTCCGTTTCCCTGCCGGTTTTTCCCCATGGACTTATATTCACTATCCCGCACCTGTCCGTCATTTGTGATCACGCTGTTCCCGCACCTGCCAGCCATCATTGTTCGTTATCAAAGACTATTTATACTCTGTGTTTCCGTTTTTCCCATTGTCAGTTATTGATTGTCTTGCGTTTTGTGTACCAGTCTGTGTTAGTGATTAAAAGTTTCCCGTTTTTTGTATGCCTGCATTCTAGTCTGTCTCGATCCGGCACGACACCGTGACAGCTATAAAGACAAAACCTCACAATTTAAATCTAAAGTAATTCTATTTGTGGGTTAAATGTATAAATTTAATACATTAAATCACTTCGGATGAAACGTCTGATAAATGTATGAATATCAAACATAATATTTCTGCTGTTTGTCCAAAACCTCGTTTCTCCACATTTCGTGATTTTTATTTTTTTGTCATGAATCATAATTAGCCACTCGAAAATATCTAACCAATAAAAAAATATAAAAAAGTGCTTGTAAACTGTGACAAAACTGTATTTAATCTAGTAAAAAGGGCAGTGTTTTTTTTTTTCCTGAAAATAACGAATTTCGAGTTTTCAGGAGGACGGCGATGATAAAGAAATTTTTGTTTTTCAACAGGGAAAGCGATACAATATATATCGTTCTCTAAAGCATTTATAATAAAGGTCAGAAAAGGTGCCTGTCCATTGAGTGTTCAGAATGTAACCGAAGACTCTCTTATCTCAAGCTCACACAAGTGCAGTCCAGGCAGAAATAAGTTTGAAATATCTTCTCAATAGTGCACTTTTCACTTAAATTCAATGAATGTATCAGCATTATAGTAAAAGTGATATTCCTAGCTCGCCTGTGACTAAAAGAGACTTCTCTGTGAAATTCAACGGTTCAGTTTCTGCTGAATCCTCACTTTATTCGTGTGGTTTTAGTGGTTTCCCAGGAGAATTTGAAATTGCTTTTAAGTGTAAGTCAGAGAAATCGGCAATCACTATAAACCTGATTCTTCTGCTGAGTTGCTGATGTAGAGTTGATGAGTGTTGCCGGGACACGTTGTCTGCTTCACGCTGCTTCCTGTATCGACTGGAGTATTCTGTAGCATACTGGGTCAATGACCCTCCACACAGCTTGTTTTCAGTCACTGTGTCTGACAGAGAGGATGGTATTACTGCCTGAATCTTTAACTGCATCTGAACCGCCAGATAGAACAGGTCATACCTGCTTAAGGCGGATTACCCGGTGTGTCCTACCATCTACGAGATGACCTCTCTCTACAACCAGCTAGAGAAAACATTTAAAATCAATACAAATCTCGTACCGTGACGAAAGCATTTTTGAACACAACACATTTGATATCATGCTAATGCAATGTATGCTAATGTGGCTCATGCAATTCAGGCAACATGGTGACTGGCGTAAGTGACCTCATCTCGCAAATGTATAGCACCTTATTTAATGACAGAGATCTAGACATGCATATATAGCACTAGATGTAACAGATGACAGCATTTTCACCTTAACATCCATGTTGAGGTAGAAGCGCAAGGACACCGAGGGAGGCTAGCACCATGCACATTCCCTGTCAACACCAACCTCCTGTTGAAACCCATTATATTGGTGTTAATGAGAAACGGGTGACTCTGGGATCTCTTGACCCTGTCACCACTCGTGACAACGGTGAATCGAACCACCCATCGCTCGATACTGCCGTTTCTGGGTCTCAGCAGAGACCTGTTTTCTCAAAGGAAATGGACATTAGTTTCACTGAGAATTTCTCCTGAAATGTTGTTTCTTTTATGATAAACATACTGTAGCCCCATTGTTTTGACACTTGTTTAAAATGTTTTGATGCAAACGTGGGACTTAGTTTTTCGAAAAGAAAAAAATAATTTACATTTAAAATTATTATATTATTTTATTAATTATGTACAGTATAAAACAGCTAGCATGTTATGCATTTAAAATACACAAAAAAATGTTTGTGAGAAAGAGAAAATTCCATCATTATTGGAAATAAAACACATCTTTCATTTTATATCAAGTGCGATCATAACATTCTTTTGGAAAAAATACTGTTCATGGAGGTCATTCTTAAAACTATACTTTTTTGAAGAAAAATAAAAAACTCTGCGCTAAAAACTGGTTCAGTTTTTTTATGTCCATTTAATGGAAGTCAACAGGGTTCAATGTTGTTTGGAAAACGGTACATTCTTAAAAGAAACCATACCAGGATTAGAATGACATGCGGATAAGATAATGTTGAACTGTTGAAACCATTAATAATTTGAATATTGTATAATGTCATGACCAGTCATGTCATGCACCCATTTGTTTAAGGGGGCAGAGTGTGCACAAGACACAGAAACATATACGTCTGTCCTATACGTACAAATACATACATTTAAAGCAATATTAAAGAGAATATCTCGTAAGCGTATTCAAAACATCTCACAAATCATTGCGAGAATTAATATTAAAACACTTTCTGAGGATGATCATGAATCTTCTTCCCAGTAAAAAAATACATTTTTAAGGTAAATGCATCAGTCTGGTGGGTTTTGTATATCTTGTTTTCAATTTTGTGCTATAGTTGTTAAAGAGTCATTGTTAAAAACTAAAATTAAAATGAAGCAAAATGGTTACCCTTTATTAAACTGCAATAATACAGATTTATTATCCATTGCGAAATTCTTTCCATTATGAAACAAAAATACGTAATGCAATATAATACATCATACATTCATTTAAGTTCATCTTAATATTTTAAAAGTGTAAATTCTTTATGTATTATTATAAAATATTGTATATATTATTTTAACTAATATATACTACTATATTTATTTCCAAATCTATATTCAATTATTGAATAAATTATTTAGGGTTTATTTCGAGGAAATTTTATTTTCTTTAAGAGTATTGTCAGCTATTGCACCCTGAAATTAAACTGTAACAAACGTTATTCACTTTATTATTTTTTGCGTTTTTTAATGGAAATACTACTCATTTGAAATGAGTGAAATATAATTCATAGTGGAAGAGTTAAGAAAACGTCATCTGTCAGCCAGAATATATTTGCTGCAGTTAGTTTTAGAAGTGTTTCCAGACATCTTTGGAGAACTCAATAGGATGTGTGGTTTGGTAAAACGAGTTTTCTGCCAGGCACCCAGACGTCGTCTTGAATTGAGGGACTTCATGATGCAGGGCCCGTCTCCTCTCATGCCAGTGTTTGCTGTCCAGACAAGATGGGGATCCTAGAAAAAAGCGGTTCAATACCTGGCCCAAAACATGGATGTCTTGCATGAGTCAGCTGGAGGACCTCAGTATGCTATTTGAGTATGGGTCCAATGCTGAGACTGGCGTCCTCGCACTAGAGAACTACTGAAGAAGTTAAATGACGTGGAGCGGCACACTTGTTCACAGCTGTTTAAGGAAGCAATGGCAAAATGTCCAATACAGTTACAGGTTGTAATGGACGGACATCCTTGCAATGAACTACTTTAAGCCCTCCCAATCTTTGATCCAGTCAAGGTCTCTGGTTTCAAATCTGATATTAAAGATTATATCAAAGTTTCCCTGCTTTGAACAAGGTGTCTGCAGAAGAGTGGCATGCAGGAGACGTTAGTGCAGTAGAGCGGCTAGGGAAGACAGAATGCCAAAACTTGCCTCACTGGCCGCTCCCTACTACTTCAGTTGATGTTGAGAGATTTTTTTCTCTCCATTCTTCACTTTTAACACAGCACAGACGCAGTCTAACTGAGGACAATGATGCAAATTGTATCAATTGAAGTTCAACACCAGAGGTTATAAATGAGCTCCAAACCCCAGAGATAGTTTCAGCTGGGTCACTTGTTTTCTTATGTTTATCAGACTGTTTTGTAGTTAAGTGATTGTCACAACGGCCAGTACTTTTCAATGGATTAAATATGTTTTTATTATTTGTATTCGTACTGTAGAATTCATATAAATATGGAGTATTTTCTGCATCTTTTTTGTGATATGCAATGTACCTTTATCTCTGTATTACTTCCGGAGATGTTGAGTTTTTTTCCTCTAAGATGCTGATTGCAAAATTGAACACTAGAGATTATAAATGCAAACACCAGAATCGTTTTCCGTTTCGTTACTTGTTTGCTATTGTTTTTATCAGACTATTCTGTAACTGTAGTTAAAATTTTAACATTCAATTCTGCATGGAATTAACAAAAAAAAGTCTGCAGATTACGTGTGGCCCTGGTCATGACTCATTTTTACATTTACATTTATTCATTTGGCAGATGCTTTTATCCAAAGCGACTTACAAGTAGGAGATCATATAAACATTTTGTCAGCACGCTAAACAGTAGCCTACCGTTAGTTTACAAGGCCATGCTACTGGGAGGAATAAAGCTGGAATAAGCAAGGGAGAGAATTAACAAAAAATTTTGACACAAGACATAGACAGTTATTGGTTAGTCAAAACAATGTGGAACAGGCATGATTTTAGTGAAAGTTTTGAAAGTTGTGAAGGATGTTGCAGTTCTGGTGGACGCTGGCAGATCATTCCACCACAGAAGTAAAGGTTTTTGCAAGCGATTTGGTGCCTTGCTGTGATTGAACAACCAGGCGTCGCTCATTTTCAGACCGAAGGTGACGGGAGGGGATGTAGACCTGAAGCATTGAATTAATGTAAAGGGGCGAATTTGTCGCTACCGTTCTGAAGGCCAGTGTCAGCGATTTAAACTTGACGCGGACGACAACTGGCAGCCAGTGAAGTGAAATCAGGAGGGGTGTTACATGGGTTCTTTTAGGCTGATTGAAAACTAGACGTGCAGCTGCATTCTGGATCATTTTCAAGTGCTTGACTGCATTGGTTGGAAGGCCAGCCAGTAGAGAAATGCAGATTTTTATGATGGGAGTTTTCATATTTTAGGATGGAAACGCTGCTTGGCACCTGAAAAGTACAGCAAAAACACAGTTTTATACTGTATATGATATGATATAACATTCACATGTATGACGAGTGCTAGATAATTTTATGTTCAATGCACCCTACCCAGTCTACCACAATGTTGAATTAAAGCAATCAAGTTTTTAGTTTTTGACATTTGTACTTGTCATTTTCTAAAAGTGATCCACCTGTATCATTTGATGGACTCATGGAAGAGCTATCAGAGAACTGTAAAGATACGTTCATTTCCAGAAGGACGAGGGATTCACAGATGACAAGAAAACACGTTCATGAAAAAATGACTCAATGCAATTACACAGAACTTAGTTTTTTTATTTTGGTTTACTTATTGACAGACATTGAATCACAGCAACTTTTTTTCGGAACATGTGCAAAATGTATCATCATTGGTCCTTTATGTTGTGAAAAAGAAAGCAGATTTTTAGTTTTTTAGTTAGCACACCTACATCGCCGAAGTTGATTGGAAAAGCATTACACATGGTTTTATTATGCATCCTAACTGTGTGCAAACATCTTTTGCAGTGTGTTAGGTGTTACAAATAATAAATGTATACATCAGCACAGCAAGTTCGGCAGATTTCATCTTGAGATGAAAATCAAGCCACAACTATTGCTATTATTGCAAAATAATACCCCAAAATATATATTTTATAATGACGGTAGGCGATAGTTTTGCGTGCACCGGGACAGGCGCTAAATTAGTAGACCCTTGTGTTTTTCGTATTTGAGGAAGGAATGTAGTATGGGTTTGAGGGTATGTAGAACATTTGTTAGGACAAAATTATTCATAATACGAAAGTCCAAGTCATATATTTCCCATCAGTTTTAAAGTTAATATGATGCAGCTTCTTATGCACTTATGACTTAGAGTTTTGCTCTTATTCAAATTACCTAATTATTGTGTTTGGCCCATCAGATTCGTTGATTAAACCAAAACATGTCTGTGATTTAACCCCTGCTGTGAAACCTTGGGTAAAAAATCTTTATGTTATTTTTGATGAAGGCTTGAAGTTTGACAAACAGATAAACACATTTGTCAAATCATGTTTCCTTCAGCTTCGACTTTAAAAGACTCAAAAGTAAGACTCGGAAGTAAAACCTATTTTGAAAAGAATTTTAAAAGAGTTCTTGCTTTTATCACATCTAGACTGGACTATTGCAATTCCATGTATTTATGGGATCAACCAGCTTTATCCCGCTTGCAACTTGCAAAATGCAGCTGCAAGAAAAGTAGTTCACATTACACCGATCTTACGATCTCTGCACTGGTTGCATGTGCGCTATCGTATCAATTTTAAGATTATTTGGGGGGGTTGAAGGCACTATATTTTATAATAAAAGTTTATTTTATTTATTACATTTCCACCATGAACCGTAGATATTGGGATTATTGTCTGTGAATTCAATTTTATTAGCTACATTTTTTTTAATAAACGTATATAAGCATTAAAACATCTAACAGACAAGGTCTAAGAGCCACAAAATGAATATTTTGATTTTAAAGGGTAGCTTGGTCTAAAAAAGCAATATTAATTGCAAATGAATGCAATAGCCACGTTACAACACAAAAAACGTTTTATATATATATATATATAAATTGTCATGTAAATTAGGATATAAGATTATCATCAGAAGTGGTTGGCTACTCATGCGGCAGGATTTGGTACACAGTCCACACATTCCACACATTATCATTCAGAGAAATGACTCCGTCTTCAGCTACTCTCGAAAATGGAAAGAAGTTCAAAACATTCAGTAAGTGCTGAATCAGCGAGAACGAAAATTAATGCAGGTAACAGTTTGTCAAATATATCTGCAAAAGCATTCAGCTGTAGCACTGTTCCTGGACCCAAGAACACAAGCTGGAGAAAACAAATTCTGATTTATTTGTCTAGTCCCTTTGTTGTTTATGATTTAGCAAAGGCCAGTTTGAACTATAATGCTGTTGTTTTGATCCTTGGCTTCCTCACGGCTAAAATAATAATAGCTTTTTTAATTTAAAAGTTGAAAGACAACACGTTTAATTATTTATGACTAAGTAACAATAAAACATTATTGTACAAAGAATACCGCCTATACAGATATAGCCTACCCATGTTATTTTATATTGCTATGCTTTTTAGCTTCTTAAGATTTCAACATCCACAAGTGCTCAATACAGTACAAAACTGAATTTCTATTAAAGATAATACAGTTATTTAGTTAATCATTTCATTTCTAAAACAACCACAGATGGCTTAAAACAAATGTTTCACAGAAATCCTTCTCAGTCACAGTACATAGTTGTATTGCATACATCTTGACATACACAGCGGTACACAGTTACATTATTATTCAATAAGCCAATAATTAACCAGAAACACTTTCACCAACAAATAGAAAACAAAACAAATAATAGCAGGTACAACATGTTTTTTTTCACAAATCACAAAAAAGGAAAAGATTTAATGAAGTGACACCGTACAACACTTGGATTCACGATGGGATTAGTACTCCCACTGATGCCAACAATCGACACCTACGGCAGTCTGTAAATAAAACAATGTCACAAACAAGTATAAACATGCCTTCACATTATTCCTTAAAACACTGAAGGTGTCAACTTACCGTTACTTCTCATGAACTGGCTTTATGCTTACTCACCAGCGCCAACTAACACCACAAGCCAGTATACGCAGGCCTTAGTGATCTGAGTCTGAAAAGAATATATATACACTCATAATTTTATATCGGCATGATGTTCAAATGTAGTCTTTAAACGTTTGACACCATGGTTTAAGTGTTATTAAAGCAGCTCTGGTCTAATGGAAGTGACCTCTGCTGAACTGTCCTCACTTGACTTTCACACACAACCAAGATGTTTTGAATGCAAATTTAACCTTGCCTCTAAAATTGACTTTCATTTTTTAAAGGAAAACCAATAACGGTTGGAAAAAAATGTTTAGCATTCATAGTCCTGATTTTTTTCGTTCAACATTTTAATTGAAATATAAAATTCATGTGAAGGTACAAGGTCACCCGCATTGAAAGATGAAGAGTGTAATTTCTGCACTTCTAGCGACACCCAAACTAAACAATGACCATCTTCAAACACGATTCAGACATTCCCCATATGCCATTGGTTGAATGATTGGGTAGTTCCACAAAGTCACATGAAGCCAATTACATTTATAAAAGAATGCGTTTGGTGCTGCCAATGCACAGAAATGTCACACCTCAACACTGTATGTACTGTATATTTGAGGTCATCAATATACAGTATTAGACAAATTCACATTTAATCACTTCTGGGATAATAAACCAAAATCATTGATCACAAATCTTTGCATAGATTGTTTAGAATGAAACTAGCGAACCATTACTCATGGCCATAAACTCAACTATGGCTATTATCTATTTGAGGAAAAATGGCACTATTTCTTTGACAGGAGAATGAATGTAATACAATCTGTTGGTATAGTACATGAAGTGTGCTGGATCATCTTCTCATGGGGCTGGTTGAGAGGAAAGATGTAATCATAGCCTGTCTGGAGAGAAACGTAATGGAAGGTCCCAAGATAGTGATTCATTGGGAGAGACACATCATTATCTCTCCAGATGTTCAACACCCTCACTCATGCGGAAAACCTACACAGTGTGGCGTATGATGTCAGTTTACAAGATTAATAACTTTCAGCATGAAAAAAAAATGTATTCATTGTTATTCTGCAGCGAAAAGAAATGAGGGATTTTTATGGGTGATCAAATCAAATAACAGGATTGATTATCCTTTTCATTTCTTTTAAAGATCAACATTGCCAAAGGGGTTCCTTTGAAAAACTGATAAAAAAGTAGACCCATATGGGAAATGTTGAGTATAGAACTATATAATAATGTGAATACCATCGATCGGATAGTTTTGTCCTGGAAGAAATTGCTTAGGAATTACTTTGAATGCTTTGGTGTCTGAACACATCCATCTTAGATAAGCAATTCAGATATCAAAGAAATTATGTTTGTCCTGAGGGTATTTTCATACAGACGAAATAACATGATCAGATCTGCAAAACCTTTTATTGGGTTTGTGTTTCTGTTAAGTAGTTGTGTCATTTACAATTGACATTTTATTTTATTCGAACTGCGCATAAGCAAATATTATTGAATTTATGACAAAAACACTCTCTCCCTCAGCACCTACAGCACTAGTTAATAATACAACTTTTATTTTTCTTAAAGAGAATACGCCTTTAGTGCACTGTGCGCTTGACTCGATTGAAAATCATTGTGTCTACCCTGCAAGAAAGAAAGAGCCCATAAAACACCAAAATGAGCTTTAAAAGCTCAAACAATCAATTGTGCAAATGTGGAATTACCTTCCTATTGATTTCCTTCAGTGTAGTGTACAGCGTGTTCACACACAGCTCACCAACAGGATAGAGAAGACTACAGCTTATCTGCTCTATGATGGAAAGATGTTGCAGTTCTCAGACTCACTGTTACAGAAGAAATACATTAAACCTGGGAAATAGGTGTTCTAATTTAAAGTATAGTGGACATGCAAGTCGTGGTTAGTTAAAGGGAATGGTAACTTATCATTTGGAGTATAGATAAGAAAACATTGTTATTGGTTCATAAATGCAGACATTATGGTGTTCTTCATCCTGAAAAACAGCAGCTCCCTGGTTCACTTATGTGTGTTCATAGGGCAATCTTGGCATCCCAAATGTGACTGACAAACCATATGACGTGATGTATAGGCATCTGTTTATGTCTAGAACTGGGAGCACCAAGAATTGTCCTGCACATTGATATTGTCAATGGTGGCAAAAAAACTTTGTGTAAAGTCCAATATGTCCTAACCAAATGTACTATGACAAGTTTCCAGCATCGAGTAATTTGTCCGTCCCACTAAAAGAGGTAATGCACCAAAATTACAGTCAGTCAAAACAGGGTATGGGCGAAATTATTCTGTGGTACATGCTCGCTCGCACTTTCTCTCTCAAAATGTTGACTTTTGCGTAGGCTTAAATAAGAGGTATACGTTTTATAGATTCCCTTAGGGATCCTGAGAAATTCAATATGTGCGATGTTTGTAAATCTACGTATTCCGATTTTCCTCATCAATGTTTAATATACCAGAGGAGCTGGATGTTGGTCTACAAAGGATTTATTTTGGGGGGGACTACCTTGTAAAGCATGATGACGCAGAATTAAACAAAGTTACTGTTGTATATTACAGCTAAAAGCTTAAACGTGACCCCATATCAATTTAGTTGTCTTTGCCAATGTCACATGCCAATTAAAGACACACTGGCATAAAGCATAAAACACCACTGTTCTCCAGCAGCTCCCTGCACACATACCACACCAGACACACTCAACATCTCTATCACTCATTCACAGCAGTTTTATGACATAGCGGGACACTTTTACTAACTTTACTCTGCATCGCTTGACGACCCCATCCTGTTCCTGCTCCAAAAACAGTGAGGGATAAATGCTAATTTTGAAATCTTCAAACAGCACAGGTCAACTCAATAACATCCCTAAATAAAAGTCCCTAAATCAAATCGCAGCCCTTATAGTTAGTGAATACAGTTTCAGAATTGATACCTGATTTTCCCAAACAAATATAACACAAAACAATGCTTTTTTGAGCAACCTGGCGTTTTAGAAAATACTGGGTGATTTCCAACCAATGGCTGGGCCAAAAAGGTATGAATCCAACCGCTGGGTTATAAATTAACCTGGGTTATTTTAGCCCAAAATGCTGGATTGTTTCTTCCTATGGTTGGGTCAAATATAAACAATTTCTGGGTTAATTTAATCCAAACGAGTGCAAATTCTGAAAATAATTGTGTTGAACTAAACTACAAAAGTGAAAATGTTGATAGCATGCACATTATGCACAATATGTGAACAGTACTTAAAAAGCGCAGTGTGTTTCTTTACAGTGACATCGCCAACTACTAGCTTTTTAATTGTGTTATTTAATTCTGCAATTCTAATTTATGCAAAAGACAGCGAACATCAATCTAAATTGACTGGATAATATAAAAGACAATAGATCTGTCCAGGAATGTGTTTTGGTCTCAATCCATGCTAAAGCCCATGAGACCCAAAGTCAATGACACAAACAAAAAGTGTTTACGGAGTAGTGTGTTTCAAGCAACAGTCTATTCAAGTCCATTTTACCACAGAACAGTCAAGTTACTGCTTTAGAACCGAAGCAAACAGAATCTTGTGATACGATGAGATAAACCCTGTTAAACATCGTTCTTCTCCAACTGGTGAAATTTCCAAAATGCATTTGTTCTCCAGGAGTTGCTATTCTTATCTGCCTCTGGCCAACTCTGAGTGGATAGTGCGTTTGGGGAGCTTGGGCTTTGGCATGAGCAAATAGAGAAATTCACATTCGATTCGCTCGAGCAGAGACTCCGGCCACAGTCAACGATACTGAATGATTTTGGATTCTCTGCAGTACCTGCTCAGTAATGGAGCAATTTCTAGGATTTCATAATCACACCCATTGCGTATAAAACTGTCAGACAAAGGAAATACATTTTTCATCCCCGCTATTCCATTGTCTGGCTGTTTCACTCTTGCTGAATATATGTTTGCTAATGAGAAATTTATGACCGGCAAAAGGTCACGCCACGTTATTGTTTAACCAAACTAAACCCGTAAAAAGTTTTATCTGAGAAAGCCATGAGCTTTGCAATGGCCTCCTCCAAACAAGCGTCATTTCTGATGTTTTCAGCACTGGCTTTATGCACTTGTTGAGTGTCCATGTGGCTCCTGTTGAACGTGTGGTAAAAAGCCAAACCATGTACCAGACAGCTGTACCAACATAAAAATTAGTCTCTGGGAAAATTCCCCTCTCTAACAAATGTTATGACACTTAAATAACTGTTAAGTGCTGAATTATTAGTACCCAACAGTTAGTCACTTCATAGCTCATCAGAGAGCCGTGACAAGAGGTTCAGAGTTTAAAAGCATCAGATGTCACGGTATTATTCAGCATACTGATAGTAGCAGGGACGATTTTTATGGATGGGGTATCTCCCTTCCCATTGCTGGACCCAATAAGTAATGAGCAATTCCACAGAAGACCTCAAGTATATTGGCCCTCTTTTCACAGGGCCAAAACAGGGTTACCAGTTGGGCCCCCAGTGGCTCTGGTTGGACAAATTGATCACAGGCTGTTCGATCCACAGCATTGATTGTATATCATCCATTACCTTTGTGCACCAGTGGCATGCAGTTAACCTCTAGACCTTGGGATGTACTTCAGTGACCCTTTGCTCTCACCCACTGCTTCAGTTTGTTTTTTACAAATTTGAATTGGAAGACATCAGCACAATGTTGAGTCGACACACTAGTGCAAAGTATAAACATGCTATTATTATTATTTTAACCTTTGAATGATTGTGGTTCCAAATGCAATACCATGGGATGTGAACATCTTAGATTTTCAAAACAACTGTTGTTAACCTTACTTTGTTATACCTCAGAAAACACAGAAAAAGTAAATATACTGTAATAATCATCCATGACCACAGAACATTGGACCATTATGGTTTCTATCACCAGATACCATAACTATACTAGAGTACTTTAACATTCTGCACTGAAAACTAAATGAAAATTAAAATATGCAGATGTGAATATTTATTCACCATAAAAGCTATAAAACTGAATAAAGATGAGTGTTTTCAAATGTTTCGAACTACTTTCAATAAAGAACAACTAAATAAGACTACTTGGAAAGTGTCGGAATGTCATCCCCGATGTTAAGCATATCATTACGTCATGTTTGCACTCACCAGAAATAAATAACGAGGCCCGGTATAATAGACATGGCTTAAGACAAGTCACAGACTAAAACGAATGTTTGAGCTGGCTTAACCATAAATAACTTGCCCTGACATACATTCAAATTGTGTCAGGCCTGAGTCTTCTGAAACTTTTTTACACCACACTTGTGTGGCAGTACTGGTGACACATCTATGTATAAAGTAATTTTTTCACTGAAACTTTTTTTTAGGCTGCTAAATTACCAAACATCCCACAGACAAGAACAATAGAAACAGGGATAGGGAACAGAGTGGTATATATACGCAAACTAATTAGGGTTAACAAGACATACCTGGACACAATTAGGGTTGAGAAACCGTAAACGAACTACAAAGACAATGGACATGACTACAACAGGATATGGCAACAACTTTCAAAATAAAAGACACGACAATAAACAATAAAACTGAATCCTCACAGGTTCTACCACAGTATGGTATTGTAAGGGTTGGTGTGTCATGTTTCAAGACTACTGTGTAGATAGTAAGGGATTATAATTCTGGAATAACTGATATCACTTCATACATAGTGTTCTTTTCACCAGCAATTGTGAACATGACAAAACCCAATATTTCTGTATATTAATAAAATGACTTTTTTTCGTTTGGGCTGGGATTATGTCACATTGCACAGGACGTTCCCTCTCCGTGCAGGAAGACAAATTACTATATAGTGTTTTTACTAAAGAAATAATTCAGTCATTTATTGATGGGACTTGTATGTTTCTGTTTCGCAATGAATAGTTCAATCAGTGAATTACTCTTCTCATTATTACCATTGTGTTGTTGTTTACTGTTGTCATTGTTTGATCAGTAGGTAAACACTGCATTCCTCATCAGCAGGCACGTGTTATATCAAACATGCACATAAATAAGAATATATTTAAGAAAATGTAATTAAAAATGAATGTATTGAAATGTGGAAAAGCATGTAAATATTAATTTCCAAATAGCCTAGATGTATGATGAACATGTTGATCTGTCTCACTGATGTAAACACAAGAGACATGAACATTGGCTGATCCGCCCAGGGACATGACATGCCATGCCTAGGACAAATTACGCATCTTTGATAACTAACATCGCACAGAAACATATTCAGAAATGTGCTTTGATTACTAGTTCAGCCATATGGAAATCTGCAAGTGTTTACGTAAAATGTGTATGACTGGAAAACATGACGTTTATTGGCAATACATTTAGGTATTCATATGTTCAGGATGTTTTTATAATGTCTGGATTTTAACCATGAATTTACTTTCCTGGCTTTACTTGGTTGGGATTAAATATGATATTTTTCACAGAATGTTCTGTGATTTTCAGATTTTGTAGCATGATTTTATATTTAAAACAGTAATCATAAACAAATTACTAGCTGGGTTTTCACAGAGAGGTTCTGTGAAAAAAAAACAATAATGTGTGTCATACTAATGTCTAAGAGACATACATTTGGTCCTGATGTTGATTTAATGAAATCTATAAATATGTATTTAGAATGTCAGAATAATTTAATATATATGTAAAGGGATACTCCACCCAAAGATTCTGTCATGAATTACTGTCTCTCTAGTCGTTCCAAACTTGTATACATTTTCATATAAGAAATTTGGAAGAATGTTAGCAACTAACATTTCTAGGCCCTACCAGAAATGTAAAAGTATAAATAAAATAGTCAAAGGTGCCCCAGAACTGTTTGCTTTCCTACATTTCTTAAAATGTCTTATTTTGTTATAAATAAACGAAAATTAACTATTATTAAAGGGGCCCAGCATTTTTTCCAAATATTCTTATTTTTGTTTAGCAAAATTACATTTATACAGGTTTGGATCAACCCGAGGGTGAATAAATAATGACAGTGAACTATCCCTTTAACACTGTTACATTTAAAATACAACGTTAACATATTTGACGTTAGAAATTGCACAAAACAGGTTGAAGCCATTACAAAAATGTATCTCAAAAGTTGCAAAACACAAGTTTGTACGTGCGTACTTTGCACACAAATGGTAAATACAAACTACATATAAGCCACAGTCCCGTTTTCAAACATTCAAAGAGAGAGGATGTATCAATAAGACAATGCAGTTTCCTGAGGTTTGGGACAGTGCCAGTCGTCTTCTACCAACTGCTGAATCGGCTGTCAGGGAGACATCCGTTGGGCAAGCGTCTGACAACACATTCAACCCAAACAAATAAATGGCATCTGACACGCTGTTTAAAGACTTTTAAAAACGAACCATCGGCTGACGGGGAAACCATTCACTTCTCATCCCTCTCAGACTAACTATTTAATCAGGCCTCAATCCCTTAGAGACATAATAAATGGTGCTGCCAAGTTCCATAAATGAAGGATCAATTGTAATTGATTTCATAGTCTGATACATTTATTAAAGTGACATCCATTTATGCATTTGCTTACTTGTTTTCTCAATCAGGGCCTTGCTGCAGTTCTCTGGAGATGACGCCCCCAGTGCTGACTAACCACACACTCCATTAGCAAAGTCAGGCAAAGAATTTCATTACAATAAAATAATTGCAGCAAACTGACAAGGGGAAGTTGACGCAAAGGGGGGGGTGGCAGTTCATTTTTCATGTCAGTTTGCCTGAATACTTGGCCTCGTAATTTGCTAACTGCGTGGTGTGTGTTGGTTTGGGCTCAACAGACGGCTGAGGAACGTAATTTCCTTTAAGAGCTGAATAAATTAGTTCCAGGTTGTCGGCGGCTGTCGCTCGAGCGTCGATCCCCGTGCAGATGAACCCTGTCACTCAGCGCTGGTGATAATTTCATCCTAGCGTAGCTTCTACCTGTCCGCTTAAATTAGAGCAGAAGCGCACCTCACGAACATCGACAGCAGGATGTGAGACAGAGGAGGGGGGATGGAGTATAAAAAGAGACATCTGCGATATCATTATGCTTTGTTTCTCCAGCGTTTCGCATTATGTCTCACTGCGCTGACAGATGATTGGTTTGGACACACTGGAGTGTTTTTGCTGAGTTTATATTTTAGCAGCAGTACTACCTCAAGACTTGTCAAAGGAAGATTTCAGGTTTTTTGCAGGTGTGAATTGAGTTAGCCTGACGTTTTGCTGTACAATTCAGCAAACACGTAGCTATTTTTCGATGTGGAACATTTTTGCTAATTGGTTTGAATTCGTACACTTTCATTTGTACATTTTACTACAATTAGCTTTTTGCTCCGACGCATTAGGGTTATGTGAAGCGTTGCCTTGTTCCTAGCGATCGTACATTTTTGTACGATTCACGACGTGCAAATTCAGACGAATTAGCCACCTCGTAAAATTGTTATGAATTCCTGTGAGATCAGCGTGGTCAGACACTGCATTCACAATCAACAACTTGCATAATATATAGACCACTTTACAAAACATACATACAACCTGAGAACCCACCGTCGTTCATGGGTGCTTCGCTAGCCAACAATGGTGGGAAGTTCCATAATTGACATTGTTGTTCAAAAGTGTTTACCAAACCTATAATATCCACGAACACTCACGAACGCAATAGTAGTCTTCAGACGCAGTGTACATTATGTACAGCAATAATCTGACATTCTTTGGTAGAAGAATTATTACATTGAGTGTAAAAATTATAAATATATATTACTTAATTCCACAAAAAGAATACGTGTCTATTGAAAATAAACTGGAGGGTTCAGATATGTTGAGCTTTCGCATTTAACAAAGCATCTATAATAATTGTAATAAGTATTTGCTTTACTAGCGTTATTTCAGTCATACTTTTAAGGTATATTCTAGAATCTAGATCCACTGGCTGAAGTTGTTTTTGTTCTTCGCACTCACTCTAATGTATTGTTTTATTCACACGCCTATTTTTACCCTGCCTTGAGCACCGTCTTGTGTCCACAGCTGTCCTTCAAAAACAGTTTGGGATTTTATCGAGCATTACTGTTCCTTATGTCCAAATCAAGAATGATGTGATGAGGAGAGGGAAAAATCGATCCTAGTGAAAAATCTGTCAATTAGTCTTGTGGAGGCGTCAACCGTAATATCCGTAGAAACCCTCTGGTAAGATTGGATTGAATCCTTTATACTGTGTGCTATTGGTTTAAAAATGGCAGAGAGGCCAGATTAGTTCCATGTTTTTGACATTTCACATGAGAGGAAAGAGTGATTTTAACATTTGATGAGGCCAAAGCCAATCAGTGGCAAGCTAACTCACAGATTAGAATCCATGCATAATGTCAGCCGGTATGAATATATGAATAAACCATGCTGTGTTTTCCTTCAAGCCGCACTAAAATATATTCTGTTAAAACATTCAGCCTGAATAACAGCCGGCCATTATGGCCTGGAGCACTGCTTTTGTGTGCACATTGCTTAGAACAGCTATATTTTTATCTCGGTAGAAAAGAAGTTTTATCGTATTCGATTTTTCCTGAACATGCCGACTGCTAATGACAATCAAACGCAGAGAAACGCTAATAAACAGACGCAGCTGATAATCAACCCAATCCTGCGAGAGTGATGTTTAAAATTACAGTGTGGTGGAAGGAAACGCTTTTTGAAATCACCGCCCCGTTTCTCTCTTTCAGAGGCGTAATTAATGAACTTCTCAATCTCAGGAGTTTAATGATGGTAGACGTCGTGTCGCTCGTGTGATTAATTTCCACTGAGGTTAGGTCACTGCTTTTCACCTTTGGTTTACAACAGCGCCCATTACAAACGACTGTATTTACATTTACCCACACTACATGTGTGTGTCTGAGGAGAAAGGAAAGATGAATTCAACATAATGGATTTGTGAACGTTTGCGGGACGTCACTAAAATCTTTTCCATGTGATAGCAGTTCGTAGTAAAATATTGGCTTAAAAGTGGTTAATTTGACTGTATTCTTCCGGAGTCAAACAATAAGCAGAGCCGATTCCTATACTTCCTATACGTAAACTACACAAGTTGCGTAGGGCCCCTGCCCCATCAGGGGGCACCCTTAAGTATTGAATAAAAAAAACACTATAATGTAAACAAGATGCAGATTCAACTTTCTGTCTTCGGAGTGTTCTGTTAAAAACTTTACAGCAATCATTTGGAAATTTCCTTTGTAATATTTAATTTATTGAATTACTGTGACATACTCCAACATCATACAGTGCGCTCAGGTGATGATATGCGCATAATGTGATGATGCAACTTTACATATGGCCATGGATTAAAAAACGAAGCTAACCCATGTAGCGGAAAAAAACAGCAACAACGCGAAGTAAAAGAACAAGGCATGTGTTTTTCTACTACTTCAAAGTCTTATTTAGTTTTGCCAAAGTATGCAAGTACAGATTTACAAATTCAGTTTTTGTCCACTGGCATACAGTTGTTTTAACTGTGGACGTTCCATAGCTGTGAATTTAGGGATCGTATGCAGAGTTACCAACACACGTTTATATGCTAACTTCAATTGCATTTACAGGGAATAACGTACAGTCACAAAACTATCTGTCCATGTGAGTCTTGGCTGTAATGCATGCCACTGCAATAAACTATATTTCGTTTGCCCATTATATTTCATTTTTGTGTCATCACATTTAGAGAATTATTGATGTATTGAGTTAACTATATTTATCATGTTTATTTTTGTTAATCACTCATTTGGTTAGTAAAAATATAGATGTTCCAGAGCCACGTGTTACTTTAGGTAAAGGATTACTTACATGTGAATCAAAATGTGAATTTTATACTTAAATGTTCTTATTGTCTCTGTAATGTTTTTATTATTTCAGTTTGAATTCCTTTAGGTGTGTTCATTGATTAATAATTTTAATTTCTTACAGTTAACTATTATGACGAGAGCCCCTCACAAAGGTTTGCATAGGGCCCCCAGATGTCTAGGATCGGCACTGATAATAAGAGTTCTGGTTGAGAAACAAATTGAACCAAATGTTAATTCTGGTTTAAATAAAATATATTTTCATGTTTGTGGGTATTATTAAACAATTTAAAACAGCATAAAAATTTGAAAAAGAAAGGTTGAATGGATGTTAAAATGTCTTGTTATTAAAATTTAAATTGTTATGAGGGCAGACTTTGTTGTGAATTTGTAAATTAAAGTGTTTATGATATACAGAAATATGGTGGTAGCATTCCTGTTACACATGTTTGTATAGTACTATAGATTCTTTGTAAATGTGTATATGTATATGACGAGTTTTAATGCAAAAGCGTTTTTGTATATTGATAGATATATATAATAAACAAAACTAAAACTAAATGTTATTAATCTTATATAGCAACATAAAAAAGCATGTAACAAAGTGCCTAAATACTGAACTAAAATAAAAAATAAAAGCTAATAAAAAATATGAATAAAAACTAAATTAAATTAAAATCAGAACTATAAAAGACCGTCCAAAATAAAATCACGATGCTGAATGCTCTCCGCAAATAATATACATTACTCAAATCATTTTGCTTCAAATCCTACCAAATACCATACTCTGCCCGATCTTAAATGTTGTTGTTTAGATTAGAATAAAAAACACCAGAGCAGACCCCGCCTCTTCATTCCAGTCCAGACACATGACCGTGTGTTTTGACTCATGTAGTTTAAAGTCAAAACTTCTCCATAAACTCAAGAGAAATTCATTAGCTCTCAGATTGTGTAGGAAATGATGTGTGATGACTGATAACACTGAATTCAGTCTGGTGTTATCTGCACCTGATGCTCTAATCTCAGCCAATCCAGAAGCGTGCCACATGCAGGTAATCCTGTCCGTGTCACAGATAACACTGATGTTCAGTCAGTGTTAAACATACTCTTATCATCATGCAAAAAACACAAATGGAGAGCGGTCTCCTTTCACAGTATGGAGCGCTGAAAACTGATGACGTTACTGATCCTTTGTGCGCACATACATACAGTAGGCTACATAAATACATCTTCCACCTATACGTGCTAGCGCGGAGTATAGCACAGTGTCTTATAAAACAGGGTCATGTGACCCACAGCTTCACTTTCAGACGGCACAAGCCATTCACTGACCATCTGAGGCTAATTCCAGTTTTGGATGCGCTTGTGAAAATTAGTACGTACTTTTTCAAATGTTATATAGAAATTATCTAGAATATACGATTCAATTTCACAGACAATTCCACTCATTTAAGTAGGTTTTTGTGTACAACCATTCCCAGGGACTTCAAACCATGTGCTTTACATAATCCATTATTATGCCTGGATGTCCCCCGGTCGCCTCAGGTGAGCTGTCTTTTAGCATACTGCACCATGAAGCACAACTACATTTTCCAAATGACATACTATTATTGGTGATATGTTTGTGTTCAGAAACAGCCATGTTGCTGTGTGTAAGACATCATTCAGATTCCCGTGGGAAGCTGTAGCGCTTATGTGACAGCAAACTCTTGCCTCTTAGACTACACTCCATAACACACCCCATCTAGTAATTTAAAAAGGCTTACCTATAAATGCCTGAGTTCACCGATCACTATAAAGCCATTGATGCATCTCAAAACAAAAATCTAATACTCACTAATGTGCGACTAGATTTAATTATAGTGTGTCTGGGTTGGTGAAAGTGGTTTGCTTTGAGCCCTCCCAACAATTACAATGCCAGTGATCTCCACCTCTGTGTTCACTGACTGGGGATTCAGGCGACTCCAACTGCCCGAGGGTATTCTATAAATAACTGTAAATTCAAAGAAAAGACGAAAATAAACGTTTTTTTGCCATTGTGTTGATATGTGGTTGTGCATGAAACAGGTGATGCTATTAGTGAGGAAAATATGGTTTACCTGTAGTACCAGATTGAGATGTCTGGCCCACAGACCACCCGCAATGTGTACTCATAAATACACGATAGAGCCTGTTCTTATTTCAGATGGTCAGAAATGAGCATGTCAAAACAAGTTTCTGTAAAAGATCACATCAAGAGGGAATTAGTTTAATTCACACCAGTATACAATTATGAAATAATGTGTTTCAAATAAAAGTTAATTAAGTTATTGATTTAGTTGTAGTAAGCTAATAGATTTGTTTTTATATTTTTCTTTTTTATTCATTCAAATTGTTTGTAATATGTGACCATATTTCATCTGCAGGTGAATGTTCAGATGCTGCTTCTTTAAAGCGGCCCTAGCTTATACAGTTTCTGTAAATGTCATATTAATCTTGAGTACTTACAGAATAGTATACTCTTCAAAGCAGAGTCTTCAGTTTGATCACATTTATAAAAGACATATACAGCTGTACGATAATTTCCAAAAACATGTGACGCTTGTGGGTGACACGTTGCCACAAAACACAGATCAGTTTCACTTGCGGTTCATGTCCGCCATCTTTTAGCGCTGCGACCGCCACTTCATCTATCAGTTTCAAAAGATCTCCAAATCCAGCGTTATATCCACTGTTTATATAACATTCATCACCCAAATGCGGCGAACAAACAACACAGCTGAACTTCGCGAACATAGTTGTCTCTCTCTCTCTGTCTCCCTGTGCTTATGCTCCTTCTCCTCATTGACTTCCATTGTATGGACACAAAACCACTGCAGCATTTCTCAAAATATTTATTTTGTGTTCCACCGAAGAAAAAGTCACTCGTGAGGGGTGAACATCTTCAAGAATCTTCAAAAGTTTGCTACGTGACACTGATTTACCCATAATGCATACAGTAAGAACACACATCTAAGATGCACCTTTTGAAGTCAATACAGCTTTGGCTCTGAACAACAGTCACATCTTTGTGTTTGGCGCCCTCATTTGGTGCTTGTGTTTAACTGCACCACTGTCCTTTGTGCTAAATGTTTTTTTTTTTGCAACATTCCACATGCTGTTTGCATCCATTTTATCTTTGAATGACGTTTGGAATAACATCAACCGGCTTGTGACTACAGAGATATAAAATATCAGAGATCTTTAAAAGACAAAAACTCTAAACAAAAATCATGCATGAAGATATTTCCATTTCCTGCTGATCTCTGTGAGGCAAAAGATAAATTCAGATTATGCAGTCAATTTATGCAACTATTTTACATATTATGTTTTCACTCATTGCAAGAAGTGATTTTACATGTGGATTACCTTCAATTTATAAGCAATGATGTAGGGCACTCTTGCATTGCACCGATAGCCCGAGAGACACATATACGAAGCTCTTGCACATTGCGAGACGATTGGAGACTCTTTCATATCTTTAAAGGACTTTACATTTTCCAAATGGGTTACCTCGCCTCTGACAAATGATCCAGGTGCATGACATTGACTGTTAAATAAGCTCACAGCCCAAGCTATTCATTCTGTTTTGTTGCTTCAATGGAATGTGTGTCCCACCATAAAAATCTTATTTTCCACCCTGGGAAGGTAAACAGCAAGCAGCGCTTGTCTGTATGCAAGTTTAATGCATACTTTGAATACAAACGGTCACATTTAGGGCTAACTGATAGACTTCTTCAAGGGTAACGGTGTATGAAAACATCTCTTGTTTGGTTGCTCTTTCATTTGAACCGAACTGCGGTAGACAGACAAAATGGAGGGTTTTCTAAAAAGAAAACCATTAATACCTTTTGGATTTTGTACATGGGAGTTTTGGGAGTTTTATGCTAGATGTTAATATTGTCATTGGCCGATATTTAATGGATGCCAAATGTGAAGAGTTGGTCCTACCACTGTTGCAATAATTGACTCTTCTAGGAGGATTGTTCAATGTGTATTGGAACATGGATGTGAGAATTTAAATAGAATATATCAGTGAGGTCAGACATGGCTTGCACATATGAATGCATCCCAAAGGTGTTCAATAGTGTTCATATGGCTTTGTGCTTGCAAGTAAAGTTCTGCCATGCCAGGCTCGATGACCCAATTCCTTGATGGACTGTGCCTGCACAGTGGCTACACAGTTGCCTGTTAGAACAGAAAATCATTCCAGTTAAACTTAAAAATTTTAAGTTTGCATAAAGATATGGCATGCATTATTCCAGATGTTATGCAATTGTTAATGGTTTTATTTGAAATGGTCAAACTTACATAACCATGTATTCTATTAAGCCTTCTGTAAAATGTACAACAATAAAGAACACAAACGGGTTAAAATGAAAGAGAGTCGAGACGCTTGATTATCTCAATAAGTGGCATGTATAAACAGTGCGATAGTTTATTCAGACAATCCATTCGTTGCCGAGCAACATAAACTAGATGGTGGAGAGTGGTCGATGCATGAAATTGAGGTATATTAGCATGAGGGGATAATTCAGGAAATGGGAAATATGGAGGGTCTCAAATTATGTTATCTGACTGTAGACATTTGATGACTTCTGATAACTGCTGAAGCTGAAAGTTTTTATCTCACAATTACAGAAAAGGTGAGAGCTCCGATCTTAGTGCAAACTGGCTGATAGGAGAACAAAACAGAAAAAGAAAAAAAAAGATATTTTCCAGGTGAGGGTTAAAATGAGTGGAACACTTCATCTCATGAATTGTAATTAACTTGCAAGTATAGAGATGCTTTTTGTTTTTTGCATTGCTTTGTTCATTTGTTAATCGTAACATTATTATTACAGTTTTGTTACATTGTTGTACCATTGTATTAGACAAAAACCTTGTCTCAAAGCACTGATTGACTTTTTTGACAAAGAAAAGCTCATGTTTTGGCAGTTGCCTATAATTCTTCAGTAAGATGACACAAAGACAAATATATTTTGTTTTTTGGAGGGCATTCAAACCATTTTCAATGGCAGTGATGAAGCTCCTCAAGTCGCCCTGTGATAAATTCCACTTTACTTGGGTTCACATTCAGCACGCTGTCCTCAAGTAAGATGATTAATTACTGCTGCAGGCTAATTTGCATGAATGAATTATTGAATATATAAAATAAGACAGACTTATAAGTGTATTACTTCACCTAAAGCAAATGTAATCATGACAAATGGGGTTTCACCAGGTATTATTATCACTATTTGAATTCCTTTATTTAACCTCTCTGCAGAGCAATCCAAGCGCTTAGTCATTTATTTCATGGTCTCCGTAAGCTTCCTTAAAATGGCAGCACCAGCCAGTCCTGTCATACCACAGCGTGTGACCAAATTTAAAGGGTTTTGCATGGAAGTACCTACTAAGAAAACTGGTTTCAGACATGCACGGCAATGTCACATCTGATGATTCAACAGAGCATAAGACAGAGCATAACTACCCAGTAGCAATGTGATAACCTTGTTCTGCTTGATAGCCCCGCCTACACTGAAAGCTTATTGGTCAAGAGTCTTGCTTCAAAAATGCTTAAAAAAATTGCTGTAATCGTGTCACATTTTCGAGCTGTTTTGTGTTCAATGTATGGGCAGACTACTAAGGCTGTGTTCACATTTGACAAGTTGACAATGGCGCTTTTTAGTAAAAAAACTGAAGGCAGATCAGAGAGACAGACTGCATAGGCAACATAACTGAATTATATATTTATCATGAACAGAGAGTGTCTTTGCCATTACTTATCGCATATTTAAAAACGACAATACCAATTTCTCACTAGAACTGCAATTGAAAGTGAAAATTAAACGTACATTTATAAAAACTATGGTTCGACCAGCGTTTCAGCTGTCATTTATTATTTTTCGAGCTTGATCCTGCATGACCAATCACTTTCCTCGCATGTTGTTATTAAACAACAGGTCTCGCTACTCGCTCATCATTGGTTATTTCTGAAAAAGGTGCTCAATTATGATGTTAAACAGACACTAGCAGCTTCAAAAAAGAAGTCAAATGTGAACACAGCCTAACTTAGGTTTTTTGGACACAGTGTAAACAATAAATAAGCATATAATGCTAACAACTGCAGTTCTTATGTAGCAGTTTTGATCGAATAATGACAAACTAACAGCTCAAACTAAATTAAATGACCTTTTAGCCCATACCTCCATCCACATGCAAAGGATTGTGGGATGCAAAAGGGATAAAATCACTGAAAGGTGTGTTCGACTTAATGTTGTACAGCACAAGCTGATGGCGTATGACATAAAAGCGATCAAAGCGATTTGAAAGCTAAGCTGTGCATTTGAATCACTTTTTCTATTCTTTGATATCATACGCCGATCGATCTATGCAATGCCGTATAAAGTCGAACACACCCTTCCTAAAAATACAGAAAAAAGACTTTTAGCTTGAAAACCATCATTATTTTTGCAGCTCTGTTTGGTGACAACAGTAACACAGAAATTACACACTGCTACTTTGACCAAGTTTTTAGAATCTATGTCTGCAGAGTTTGAATTGTCCGGATTCTGCACAATTTCTCGAAAAGGCACTTTGTAGTTTTCTTGTCCCTCCTCACCGTTTCTGCCGAGTTTCTACATGAGTCTTGCACACGAGTCCGCTCACCATGCTTGAAGCCAAACAAGATGAGAGAATTTTGTTCGGTAGAGTCCTCTACAGTAAAAATATCAAAAGAAATGCATTAAATGCACCACAGAGTCCTATAATAAACATACGGTATTAGGCTAAAATGAGTATTTTTTATGTAGAATTAACTATTTAGTTGCCTTTGTAATCTATAAATGGATTTTCACGCATATAAAACAAATGTCAACACTGTAATTCAATAAGCATATATGAACTACTGTAGATTAAACAGCAGATGATAGACCGTATTAGGCCTGCAAATGTTCCAATCTGTTTTCTCGTTTCAGCGCAAGATAATGTGAATCGAATTATACCCAGGCTATTAACATTTTGACTTATTAGAAAAGCGAATTCCACAGTACGGATAAAAGGCTGCCACATTTATTTTCCTTTTTATTTATCTTCTAGTTTATTTATTTATTTAGACAGCTGCCTCGTGCCCTTCGGCAGAAAATAGTGAGCAATCATGTTACCTCAAAGTGAGAGAAATCTCATTCCACTTTTAATAAAAGTGGAAAATCTCCAGAGTGCTGTTCTATTGCACTGCTTGTGCAAGCCTGAACCTTTGACCTCGAAATGACCACCAATCTCTGGACATTTGAGTGACACAGGTGAGCTCTATAGCTCTATAAAATTGAACCGACTTTGACAGTTCGATGATGGATACAGACTGTGTTTTTTCTTCTGCACAGAGGAAACAGTCTGGGATTATATGGCCATGTTAATGGACAAACATTCATAATCACCAGTCATTTGTCAGACAGCAGTGAGACTGTTATTGGCACTTGAACCCGCAGCGAGAGAAAATTCACACAGCTGTTAGCTGGAGCCTGCAGCCAGAGTTCACGCTAGTAATGAATGCTTGTTGTTTCTCTTGAAATGTATTGTTGGGTTCTATTTAAACACAAAAACCATCCTTTTAAGTCCCAGTGAAATAAAAAAAAACTATCCGTATTTTTCATAAAATATTGCAGCGTTTATAGGAAATAGCTTATTTACTATAGCTCATTTTCTTTTAAAAATGCATGTACCCTCATAATCTTTAGGTTTTGTGCAATCTGAAAATGCACTTCCACCCTGAAATGACGATCCATCTCAAATGACGTAAATTAGACGGCTCGACCGGAGCACCTGTTAACTCCTCCCCCTCATCTGTCAGTCTGCTGCCAGTTTCATTTCAAAATCAATGCAACAGCTGTTTTTACATCCAATCAAATCACAGTGAAAAACGCAAGCCACACCCGCCAATGTTCTGCTTTGATATTTATTTTCGTTCTGAAATGTGCATATGGAATACGGAAGTGAAAACAAACGTGACTTCCGGTTCTTTGTTCTGTTGACACAGCATATAAAATCCAGATATTTTCTTTACAATGGCAGTTTATGGTTTACTTAGTCCATATTAGTTGTATGCTATCCGAGTCTTTCTCAATACCTTGATGTAAGCCAAACAAAAAACTAAATATGTTGATCTCTTCTCTGCCAACACTGTTAAAATCACCCATGCCAAAATAAAGATGACGCAGGTTCCAAGTTGATCAAGGCCAAGATGGCATTAATACTCATGTGTTAAAACCAAATGGAGATAGTCAAGAGAAATTAAATTATATTTTTGTGCTGTAGGAGACATTTTAATGACGAATAAACTCAGAAAATGAGAAAAGGGATACTTCACCCAAAAATTTACATTCTGTCATCAACCTTTATACATTTCTTTGTTCAACAGATCTCTTTCCCTATTGACTCCCATAATATTTATTTTCCCTACTGTGTATGGCAGTAAATGATATCTATTACTGACATTCTTCCAAATATCTTCCTTTGTGTTTAGCCTAACATAGAAATGTATACGGGTTTGGAACAACCTGAGGGTGAGTAAATGATGACAGAATCTTGCCTTTTTTGGGTGAACTGTCCCTTTAACCATCATTATTTGAAAAAGAACATTACTCTATTTGCGTGCAGACATCTGACAGGATGTAGTTTTGAATTACACAGAGATGAGAATAAATAATGACAAATGGTTTATATGGAAAAATCCTTTGACTACATCAGGCACGTAGTTGTTCTTTGGTATCAGACTTTAAACTCAAAATTCGTTTTCGGTGACTAATCAGAAAACATTTGGATGCTTTGAGCGTTTCCTTTAGTGAATTCATTTTCATCCGCAAAACGTTTGCAGGCTGAAGTTGTTTAAAGAGAGATTGAATAAGAACTAATTTGCACTTTTATCTCAAAGCCTCATTTCACTGAAATGAAATGCAATGTGTGTGTTTCCCTCTGATAGTTCCACTTTAATTCCACAGGTTTTTTAAATGTACCAAAAAAATCTTGCTGTGTAATGACACATCACTCACCAGGCAATAACATTAAAAATGTATGTTTATTTCAATAAAAATTGTCATGCCACATTTTATTGCTAAATATGTCTATATATTTAAATATTGTAATGTGTTTTTCATTTATCGATTTCTTTTTACGTTTTTTAACTTTAGTGCAACACCTCCATTAATGTTGCATGCAAAAAAAACGTTAAACGCCACACTCCAGCAGTGCTGTCTGTATGCTGGAAAACCAGAACAGCTCAACATACGCAATGAGGCTGAGAAGCTAGTGAGCTTCATGCGTACTTTCTAAACGAAATGATTCTGGCAATCACATTATGCATTGCAATGATTTCATTGAAAGATTTTATCCATGTGTAGAGAATCAAGTTACATTTTGATTATAAATAGACATTAGATGGGGCCTGAATTGTATATGCACTCATGTAAAACAACATGAACAATTACGAAAAAAGTATTCAGTTTTTTATTAAATATTAATACAAACATTATAATAATAATAATAAAGTGTTCCTTTTAAGAAGCTCCACCCAAATTAATAAAAAAATACATAAAATAATGAAATGAAAGAAAGAGATATTAATAATAATACCTACTGTTCCATTTAAGGTGTTTGAAATCACTTTTGTTGACAAAGATATTATTGTGCCACATTTTAACTTAATGTATTAGAAAATCACATTTTGGAACCAAATAATGAATTAAAAAGCGGTCAATAAGAGTCCAGCAAAGATGTAAATTTCTTCAGTAGTGTATAAGAACGTCCCAGGTTGAGACCTCAAGAGGCTAACATTTGAAGTGCACGATTCTAGACAAAGGGAGACTACTTTAAAGATGCTAAAATATAACAGAGTTAATTTATTTTGGATGCTTCTATTCACAACATAGTTCCCACAGCAACATCTGTGTTATTACAGGGTTTTGGTGAGTTTAATATTATTCTAAACTGTGGTAAAACATGAATAAAAACATGAATAAACGTTTGACCGGTAGTGTATGTATAGGCAGACTGTCCATTATCTTATCTTAGCAACATGCTAGGTGTGCACTTAAGGAGAGTTCATTGTGTGGCATAGTGCTGCCTATGTAGTGTTTCAGATGAGGAGCTTAGATAATATAAGGTTTAGGAGTCTTAGAAAGGCCGCTGCTTAGACACCAGATAGTGAAACAGTGCACCACAGGGACTGGATAAGAGCCAAGTGTACCCTGTGTTGCCTATATGTGTGTGTGTGTTTGTTTATGTCTGTGTATAGATTTCTTAGTTGAGCGGATTACTCCGCTCTAATCCTGCTCAGAGTGCCCCTGCACAGCCAAGCGGTGGCCACCCCTCTGCATTGCGTTGGTACTGCCCAGGTGCCAAACTCCCAAACCTCCGTTCAACTCCATGGGGCAGACATGGATTAGCTAGTCAAGGCTTTGATGTCAGATTCTCTCACATATTCAATACACAGCATGAGCTCTGAAGGATTAAAACGATAACCACACCATGCCGTTACTTTAGCAACAGAAAATATCAAGCATGAGCAGCTCTTAGAACTGAGACTATGTGAAAGTTGAAGAGTTGAAATGAGTGGTTGTGCAATCTTTTTTCGGATTATTGATGTATGTTTGGCGACACATGATCGATTAATGATGAAGGCCTCTTGGAGATGGAGCTGGGGTAACCCCCTTTTTCTCAAAGATTGTGTAAATACAAATATTATATAAATTAAAATAAAAGTTATCTCTACACCATGTTATCTTCTTATAAATGATCAAAATATAGTAAAGCTTCAAAATGTTAAATGGATACGCTTTCTGGAGCGGTACTATTTTGAGTACAAAATTATAACATAACATGATCAAGTAACTTTTTTGTGTTCAGCAGAAGTAAGAAATTCAATGTACATCAGGGATGGCATGGGGTAGGTAAATTATGAGAGAATGTCTCATAATTATTTTATATGAACTATTCCTTTTAATGTATTTTTAATTATAATAAGGTTAATTAATAAGTCACAGCAAAATTATCAGGTTGAATTTCACCCTTACTGTAACCTCTACTTTCAGGTCAAGAAGCCTCAGTAAAAATAAAAGCCAGTGGATAAAATCAGATACTAAAAAATTTGTATCTGTTTATCCTAACTGTCATGTTTCTACCTCATTTGAACTTATGCATGTATATATACTGTATATAGCCAGAAACAATTAGTTTGCTGCATTAATACAAGCAACGCTGTACTGTATGTCTCGTGAAGCATTTATTTATAATAACATAGACATGCTAAATATCTTTTTTCAGCGGTGTTCACTGACTGAGGGTTTCGCGTTCTGCTGCACTACAATTCCCATACCAGACAGTGATGCAGCTGCTCAGCATGCTCGCGATAGTTCCCCTGTAAGAAGGTGGTGAGGACGGTTTGAGGTAGACTTGCTGTTTTCAGCCGGCAGAGAAAGTGTAGCCGTTGTTGTGCCTTCTCAAAGAGTGATGTGGTGTTGGTGGTCTAGGTGAGATCCTCTGTGATGTGCACCCCAGGAATTTAGTGCTGCTAACCCTTTCCACAGTTGTGCTGTCGATAGTCAGTGTGGGGTGGTCAGTCGAGTTTCACCTGAATCCATCAAAACCTCCTTTGTCTTCTCCACATTGAGGGACAGGTTGTTTGTGCCACACCATACCGCCAGCTGTGCCACTTCATCTCTGATGAGACCTACCAACGCTGTGTCATCATTGAAATTGATGATGTGGCTGGAGCTGAAATTGGCAGTGCAGTCATGGGTCAGTAGTGTGAAGACACATTGAGGTATTAAAGCATATAAGGTGGCTGTTATTAGGCCCCTTGTCAAAAAAACTAAACTTGAGCCTAGGGACTTCGTTAACAATAGACCTATATCAAATTTACATTCCATTTCTAAAGCACTTGTAAAGGTTGTTTCATCACAGCTATGCTCCTTCCTCCAAAGGAATGACATCTGGGAAGAATTCTAGTTAGGATTTAGAGTACATCACAGAACAGAGACTGGTTATATCAGAGTAACTAATCATTTTCTTTTGGCATCTGATTGTTGCTGCATCTCGTTACTTTTGATGTTATAACTCAGTGCTGGTTTTTTAGCATTATAATGGTTTCGTTCATATCTATCTAACCGTTTTCAGTTTGTTGCAATAAACATTGATGCGTCAGGGAAATCACTAGTCCAGTACAGCGTGGCACAGGGCTCAGTCTTAGGGCCTCTGCTCTTCGCACTGTACATGCTTACTCTAGGAGGTTTAATTAAAGATACCAAGACTAAGTTTTCACTGCTATGCTGATCTGTTATTTGAAATCCATGTAGCCAACACCTGCAAAATTGTGTTTTTTGTTTTAAGAATATATCTAAATGACGTAATTTGCTGTCACTATCAAATGCAGAAAAGTTCATTGATACATTCATGACGTCAAGACTAGATTATTGTAATGCACTATTGGGTGTTTGCCTTGTAGGTTTATTAGGAAAACTCCAACTAGTTCAAAACGCGGCAGCTAGAATTCTTACAGGAAAAAAAAGTATGAGCATATTAGCCCAGTCCTGTCAACATTGCACTGGTTACCAATAAAGCAACGTATTAACTTAAATATCTTACTGACTACCTATAAGGCCCTGCAAGGCCCCAATCTTCTAACTACTATACTTAGGGTTGCCACCTTCAATACAGAAAAATAAGGGACGCCTGCCGCAGCGGGGGACACACCCCTCGGGGCCATGATGACCACAGTCCCGATGGCCTGCCAGTGGTGGTATATCATAAGTTAAAACATGTTTTCATAAAAATATTAAGATTGATACCAATGGACATTATAATAAGACATCTGCTGTTGAAATCAGTGTGTGAACACATGCACTCAGTCTCTCACTATCACAACTTAAGTGGTCATATTCAAAAAATATATTTATATGAACTTGTGAGATGGGAACCATATTTTATTAACTTATTAAGTTAACAGATCCATAACTTTGTAATTATAAATTAAACAAATGCTTTGATACTCAAAAAAGTATATTGGAACAAAATATATATAGTGCAGAAGACTTTCAAAGGATCTTCCATGAACATAACAACATCAGTGGACCAGAAGTAGTAGTGTCCAGTTTTGGAGCATGTCAGGCCTACTAATTCTATAGTATTGAATGATGCAATTATTTGAATTGGTTAAACATAACAAATAGCCTAGTTGTTTATTTTATTCACATAGGTACTATATTTTGAATAAATATGTATTAAATATATCTCTCTTATATCTTATTAAAGTAATGCTTATGTGTCTGACTGTACAACTTAACTTTAATAAACAAATCTAACATAACATGATTAATGTACATTATTAACATTATTTCTTAATAGACAACATGTGAAATAATCAATCCAAAAATGAAGGTGATAAAAAAACATGACACTATCTGCCTCAGTAGATGATGGAGGTATGAAGAAATGTGAGACAGTGCTCTGATTTCGGTGAGGCCACCGTGAGCCACAGATAACACTCGTCGACAAATTGTGCAATTCGCTTTATATTCATTACCGCTGACACTTTCCAGCCAAGTATTCGATTCCTCCCACTCTCGTCTGTATTTTTGCATCCGCTTTCGTTTCAGCTGTGAAACTTTTAGAGCCGGACGTGCTTGGTGTACTTGGACCCGCCTCTGCCATCGTCTCAAGTGGATTCTCTGTTGCCAAAAGAACCGGCGAGGCGTCGTCCCGCCCTCCTCTGACTCTGATTGGCCGTGATTAACCAACAAACCAATCAAACCAACGATGGCAGCGAGTATTACCCAATCAGGGGCAGAATAGGACGTGTCTTCACACAATCCGGGTGCGGAGATTTGCATAGGATGCTAAATAATGTGGACCAATGTAAAATACAGGACAAATCGCGTCCCGTATTGATATGATACGGGACGCGTCATTTTGTTTGGAAATACGGCACGATTCCGTATTTCACGTGACGGGTGGCAACCCTAACTATACTGCCCTACAAAGGCAAAGTGCAAACTACACATTTGGTCAAAATTACGATTGGCTATTTAACATCTGTTCTGTCTTTCAACCAGTCTCCTGGTAAAATTTTGTCCCGTTTCAGAGAAACAAGAGTGTCAAAATTGCATTAATTGCCTTCAATGACTGGCTGGTTTGAAAAGTTTGAAGGCTTTTTTCTCAGTTTCAGTTTTTGTGTAGTTACTGCACTTTGGCCTTGAAGGGCAGTATACAGTCACCAACGTTCACTACACTCTTTGAGCTCTGGACAGTTGGTAATACCTAGAGTTTCAAAATTGAGTGCAGGTGGTAGATCTTTTTCCTACCCAGTGCCCAAACTCTGTCTCTGCTAGAGATAGACACGCTCTGTCAGTTTAAATCTAGATTAAAGACGCATCTCTTCAACCTTGTGTACACAAAACTTCTATAATACAAATCCTCTAAGGATTATTAGGCTGCATTATTTAGATTAACCAGAACAAGGAACACTTCCTATAAATTATTCACATTTTGAACAGTATTCTGCTCTCAGTTGTCTTCTCTCTTTGTTCCGGGTTTCGTAACATTCTAGATGGGGGAGCTTAAAGGGGCTGTGCTGACCTGACATGTTCTCATCGCACAACAAAATTGCAAATGCAATTAGCTTTTAGAATATTAAGATAATATTAAATCTATCATCCACCTCTTTTTTCTATGTTTATCCAGCCTAGTTGTGCAAGTACTGTTGAGCTTGTAGAGGTGCAGCAGTAGTGCCATATGAGAAATGGTTCCCCTGGCTGGGCTTGGGTGCTCCCGAGTCACATTGTTGTATTAAGTACAATAAAAATTAGTACAGTACTTTAGTATTTTTTGGGAGTATCTGTACTTTACTTAAATTTTCATATTTATGCAGACATTAACTTTTACTCCATTACATTTCCTGAACAAAATGTATACTTTTACGAAGATACATTTTCTCTAAGCATGTTCGTTACTACAAAATAAAAGCATAGAAGCAGAACTGAAATAGACAAGTCAGCTATCTGGTCACCTTGACAGTGCTGAACCAATCATTGGTTAAAGGTCAATGTGCAAGTGCAAAAAGGTGCTCTGGTCAAATTGGTCAATTTCAACACAAGGTTTTAATGTGCTGCTTCTTTTAATGATAAACAGCAATTTTTCAGTTTCAATGAATTATCAATTCTTTTACTCTAACATTTTGTTAGAGGGATAATATTGTGGGGTGGGAGCGAACTATCCTTTTATAAATTTATAAAGTAAAGCTATAAAGATCAGGTTTCTGAACTTGTATTTTTATAGTTTAGAAATTTGTCATCATTTTGTTCCAGATAAATCTACTGAACTTGAGTGTCATGATTCTGCCTTCTCTTGTCTTGATTTTCTGGTCTGGGGTAGAATCATGACAGACGCACGTGTTTTATGTGGAGAGAAACATATTGTCAATCAGGACATAATGTGCGTTCTCGCCAGTCTCGTCATTTGGCCCCGCACCTCTCGTTCCTAGTATAGCTTTCCTCATGTGTCTCATTACCCACACCTGCCCATCGTTATCTCCTTTGTTAGTCTCCCTATACAATGTCTATTAATTATAAATTATAAATCTTGTCTATTGTCTTGTGCTCGTTCGTTGTACATGTTTCCTGCACTGTACTAAAGAGTTCCTTTGTTCATGGTCCGGGCTGCTGTTTGTATGTCAAATTACTTCGTGAGTTTTGTGTTTGGTTATTTTTGCCCCCCTTGTGGGACATGGTTGTTTTCAGTTTTGCACTCTAGTTTAGTTAGTGTTTTTTTTTTTATTTGATTTGATTCAATTTATTGTCATTACACACATACAAGTACAGTGCAACGAAATGTATTAAGAAATGTATAACAGAGTTTTCCCCCATTGTGGGTGTTTGTTTTGTGTTTTATTATTAAAGTCTTGTTAACCCCTTCACCAACGCTGCCTGCAATTGGGTTCTTCCACGACGTCCCTTGACATTGATACAGAGCTTTTTCAAAGTTGTACATTTCTATGCAAGCACACTTTTTTATATATTTAAGCTAAAACAATTATTTACTACTTTACTTAAAAAACATAGATTTAATGTTAAATGTACCCTTGAAACTTAAGTACAATACTTATCAGTTACATTAAGACTTTTACTCAAGTCATATTCTAAAAGGGTACTTTCACTTCTACCAAAGTAATTTTCTGGAAAGATATTTGTACTTTTACTCAATATTGGTTTTAGGTACTTTAAACATCACCAAACTCCACTAGAGTTGCACACTGGCTGCACTCGGGTGCTGCTGAAATCATCTTTAGAATTTTGTACTTTTTAATTTTTGTATTCTTAAATGTAACATTTTGCGTGAATTATTATTGCCCCATATAGGACTTGAAAGTCTGCATAAAATATTACCTGCGTTTTTTTTTCTCTATCTGTGTGTGACAGTGATATTTAATGGCTTTCTTATAGTTAACATGTTTTCATGTACACCTGCTTTGTAACAAGGAATATTTTAAAAGAGCCATATAAATAAAAGTTGAGTTACTATTTAAAGGGGGTTTGATTAATTTTGGGGCAGGATCTGTCGCATTTCTTTCCCTTTTAAACGTATGCATATATAGCCAGAAACAATTTGTTTGATGCATGCACACAAGCAACACTGTATGTGTCATTAAGCATTTATTCATTTAATTTCATAGACATACAAAAATTTCAAGGCCACACGCACACAATGTCAAAATGACAGGATAATATTTAAAGGATGTTGGGAGTAATTTTGGCGCATGGCCTTTTTTTATCTAACCGTCACGTTTCTACCCCCTTTAAACTTATGCATGGCTGCATATATAGCCATAAACACTTACTTTGATGCATCCACACAAACAAGAAGCATTGTCTCAAGAAGCATTTATTCATAATTACATAGACATGCTAAAATGTCAAGGCCACACAATGCATATTACACATGACATGATATCTGCAAATCAACCTCTATTTTACAAATACGAACCACAATTAATAAAGACTTGTTTCTCGATATTCTGCCTGAATTGTCTCAATTCTCTTGCACTTCTGATAACCTAGAAGATCTTGACATCTTGATATTAACCCTGTCTTCTCCGAAACACTAAACACAGCTCCTGTGACTAAAGAAAATTTAAGATAGCAGTTCAACACTGTGGTTTAATGAGCACACACATGCTCTTAAGAGATCAGCCGGAAAATTTAGTGTAACTTAAAGAAAACAAATGTTGGTCATGCTTTAAATCATGCAAAAATCAAGTAAAAAAAACCTCTGGTTAATTGTTTTGTATACATAGTGTACATACTACATTTTTCTATACATTTAGTTAGTTTTATTGGAATATCAATGTTATAAAGCCGTGCAATTTTCAATGTACATAATATAATTAAATTAAAGTATTTAGCGCATATCAACATAAAAGTTTGAGTTTAAACATCTTATATCTTTATTGAAGTTAAGAAATGACAATGCTGTCAAACAGATTGGACGTCACCATCTTACAGGGCACCAAAGTTAAAAATTTTGTTTATTCAAACATGCCACTAAATATAATTAACACGTCCTTTGTCAAATCCATATTTTCAGATGAAGGATGCATAAAATATCAAGAGCACACAAACCAAGACACATTGCACATCCCGTTCACTCTCACGCCCGTCCCATTCACGCCTCTACTTCTACACCTCTGTCTCTCTCTGTGGGTCTCTGGAACTGCCAGTCAGCTGTGAACAAGACGGACTTCATCCATGCATTTGCTAAACAGTCTGTCATCACATTTTAGGACCTAATTAGACATGGATTCCAAACCCTCACTGCCTCCTTCGACCTCACGCCACAGCCGGTACTCACAGATCAGGAAATATCAGCTTGATCTCATCTACACCTGTAACTGCACCACAGACAACATTAAAGTCACACCTCTTCGCATTTCTGACCACTTCTTCAGAAAGGCTCGTTTTAAAAGCTACTGTTAAATGTGTTTGTCTATTTATAACAGCCACCAAGAAAAAGGCTGAAAAAAACTGGTGGTTGTCCTGCACCCCCACAATATGCCCCAGCAGAAGGGCTGGCCGTTGGGTTGAATTCATACCCACCCATTGTGGAGGGCTTCTCTGGGGGCAACTCTTCTTTAAACCCAAAGCCAGGGACCAGAAGCAGCTACACCTTCATTACTGGTAGGCTAAATGAGCTTTCAATTCTCTTAAAATGGTTTGTTGCTGCTGCATTAAATGGAAGTATAATCCAAATGGCTGGTACAGTCATTTCAAATGTTTGTGAAAGTGAAAACTTCTAAACTTTTAGTTAATATAAAATATGTTGCAATGAGTTATTGATCACATTAATTTTACAGTGTAGTTAAATGTAATGACATTATTTCCTATTTATACTTTTGTGCAGTTTTAGATAATAGCCCAGCACGTTTACCTGTTCCCAAGCAAGTGGTGGCTGAAGCATATGCAGTAAATTTTGTACTTTTACATCAAAAGGGAAGAGTGCAACACTTTGTAATACTCATTTATTTCCATTGCACAGGACAGTGAAGAAACCCTCTCAGATGACTGTCCTTTGGAGGAAGAACCTGTAAGTGCATAAATAACTTTACCCTAATTTGTATATACTTGTGCACCTATTCTTTTTGTCTGCTACATGACTTGCAGGAGTCCAACCCTAGAGAAAGGCCTACAGAACAGTCTGCACAAAGAACTGATACAGAGGTGGGCAGTGTTGTACATGCAAGAGGCATGTTTTTACCCTTTTTTCCCCCACAAAATTACACAGGGTGACATCTGTTCCCTATATAAGCGGCAACTTAATCATAAAATAGAGTATTTTGAGGTGAAAAAAGAGAAATTAAGAGGAGAAATTGAACTTGGCAACTTGAAAAAGAAAGAAAATGCACTGGAGATAGAGTTGCTTCAAAAGGACCTGCAGAGTAAGTGCTAATACACTATTTCACACATAGTAGTATTGCTGACTTTACATAACTATCTCTTATTGCAGGCAAAAGATGACTTGCTGGCTTTTCTTTATAAAGAATCTTTTAAATAAAACTCAAGGAACTGTGTCTTTTTATTTCATTCAGACCGAGAGATCGAACAGCTCCAGGCAGCCGCAACTCGAGCTCCGCTAGCCGAACCGCGTCACCAGGCTACCATGCTACTGACGAAGATGTCAGCCCAAGATGACGTCGAGGCATATCTACACACCTTCGAAGTTATCGCCAACAGGGAGGGGTGGAGGAATGACCAGTGGGCACGCATCCTAGCACCCTTCTTGACAGGAGAAGCGCAGCGAGCCTACTACGCCCTACCAACTGCCCAGGCTGACGATTACCGTGTGCTGAAAAGTGAGATCCTGGCACGAGGGGGACTGTCGCCTCCCTGTGCAGCTCAACAATTTCACGGGTGGAGCTATGACGAACGAGAGCCGGTACGACAACAGGTCGCTCAACTGACGCGCCTGGTTCATCTCTGGCGGAAGCCTCATCTGCACGAGACACTGGAGATAGAGAGAGAATGGCGCCCCGGAGAGGTGGATACGACAAGCCACGGCCGGAGGGTACTTTCCGACCAGTGAATAGGCCGGCGGCCCCCGAACCCGGGGACGAGCCCATGCCCACCGAACCCGCGTCCCCCGGCATCCGTGCATGGATGACGGGATGCACCATGCACCGCACTGTTCCCCAGGGAGCACCCATAAGGGCTATCCGTGTGGGGAAGAAGTCGCACCGGGCTCTCCTCGACTCAGGCAGTGCTACCACCCTGGTCCAGCCCACCGTGGCCCGACCGCTGCCTGAGAGCAAAGCCACCGTTCCCATCACCTGCGTCCACGGCGACACCCAGCACATGCCAACTCGCCGGGTGACCATCACAGCCGAACCAGGGACATGGCAGATCGAGGTGGGCATTGTTCAGGACCTCCCGGTACCAGTGGTACTGGGCCGGGACTGGCCCGAGTTCGAGCGACTCTTGGCCGCCACGGTCCGGGAAAAGCTGACTGACCGGGGCCGCCAAAGACGCCGAATGCCACGGGCTCGAGACAAGCAGCCATATTTCATGGCCACCGTTAGCGAGAGAGAGGGTGAGTGCCAAAATCCCCAGCCTAATGTGTATATGGATTTATTCCAGCAGGTCACGGCAGGAGGAACGTTTGGCCGTGAACAGAGAGAAGATGAGCGCCTGAAACATTGTTGGAACCAGGTCCGACTGTTAGAGGGACAGGAGCGACTCCCTGCACCTCACCTTCTCCCCCACTTCGTGGTCAAGAACGGGCTACTTTACTGTGTCGCGCAGCGGCAGGGGGGGAAGTCGAACATCTCTTGGTGGTGCCCAGGACCAAGACAAAAGCGGTCCTCGAACTGGCTCACTCCCACCCGATGGCAGGACACCTCGGGGCCCAGAACACCCTACAGAGAATTCGAGACCGGTTCCACTGGCCAGGGATTGATGCAGAAGTGAGGAGCTTCTGCCAGAGTTGCCCCACTTGCCAGCGGACATCTCCTCGGCGTCCTCCCCCCAGCCCGCTGATACCGATGCCCATCATCGAGGTACCCTTCGGTCGGATCGGCATGGATCTGGTAGGGCCGTTGCCGAAGTCCGCCCGGGGCCATGAACACATCCTGGTCGTCGTGGACTACGCAACTCGGTACCCCGAAGCCCTTCCCTTACGTAAAGCCACCGCGAAGAATATCGCCAAGGAACTCTTCATGATGTTCAGCCGGGTGGGCATTCCTAATGCCATCCTGACGGACCAAGGCACTCCCTTCATGTCTCGGCTGATGAAGGACCTCTGTCAGCTCTTCCAGATTAAACAGCTTCGCACATCAGTTTACCATCCACGGACGGACTGGTAGAGCGGTTTAATCAGACCCTCAAGCGGATGCTACGGCGAGTGGTAGCCGAAGATGGGCGTGACTGGGACCTTCTGCTACCCTACGTTCTGTTCGGGGTTCGGGAAGTTCCCCAGGCCTCCACCGGGTTCACCCCGTTTGAGTTGTTGTTCGGCCGTCAGCCCAGAGGACTGCTAGACATAGCACGGGAAGCGTGGGAACAGCAGACTGCGCCACATCGGATGGTAATCGAACATGTGACGGAGATGCGGGAGCGGATCGACCGGGTGATGCCCCTGGTGAAACAACACCTCGCAGAGGCCCAGCGTGCCCAGCAGAGGATATACGACCGGCCCGCACAGACACGAGAGTTACAACCTGGCGAGCGGGTGCTTGTCCTCGTGCCCAACGCCACCTCCAAGTTCCTGGCATCTTGGCAAGGCCCATACTCCGTGGTCGAGAAGTTGGGGCCGGTCACGTACCGAATACATCAGCCGGGACGAAGGAAGGAGGAGAAGGTCTATCACATGCACCTGCTCAAGAGGTGGGTCGCCCCACGGGAACAAGTGGCTGCATACGCCCAGGAGTCCGATCCAGTCGTGGACATGGGGGAGCAGTTATCTGCGGCCCAGAAGACTAGACAGAAAACTAGAGGCCTTGGTTCGTCAGTACAAGGATGTGTTCACAGAGCACCCGGGTCGGACCAACGTGATCAAACATGAGATACGAACAGAGCCCGGAGTCGTCGCACGGCAACGACCCTACCGCGTACCCGAAGCCCGCCGGCTGGTTATCGAGGATGAGGTACAGCGGATGCTCAAGCTAGGGGTCATTGAGCCATCCCGTAGCCTGTGGTCCAGCCCGATCGTGATGGTCCCAAAGCCAGATGGCACCCTCCGGTTTTTTATACTCCTCACTGCTAATACTGTGTCTTCTCTTCCTATAGACTCCAGCGAGTAACGGAACCACAAAGGAATCATTTTGCACGAGCACGGACTGGCAGGCAATTGGTTGAACACGAGCACCTCGGGTTGTCACCAGTGGATTGAGTTTTTCCCCACGTGTGTCAATAAATTCCCCTCTGGGGTTGTTTACACCGGCTGTCTTGTGTCCGTAGTGTTTCTTACCCTGCCACAATGGTTTTTTATCAGTAAGTGTGTTCACTGGGATTGAAGCCATTTACGTGTAAATTATTTCAGTTAGTGCATCCATAAATAGGAGCATGTTTGTTTTGATGCGAGTTTTGTTTTTCCTTGCCACCGTTACATTTGACATTCCTGCCGGGATGTAACTTTTTTGGTCAAAAATCTTGTGCCCCGCTATAAATAAAATCCAAATATAAAATTGGTTTCATTTTTATATACTCCTTATTTATATCACTACTGCTAAAATATACTTATGTAAGCAGCTTTAAAACAATGCAAAACATTATTGTAGGAAGCACTACATGAATCAAATGTGTCAGTCATTCAGATGAATTTAATATTGCTATATACAGACAGCATTTTAACACAACACTACCCAAGCTGCACATACATTAGCACACATGCATAGATGTCTCTGCTCACACAGTTCCCACCGCACTCTCTATAGCATGAAGAGACAGTATAGACACTCTTGACCCCAGAATGTGTGAATCTGTACTGGATTTAATTAGATATATGTGTGTTTTCCACACTTCCCTGTTTGTTTGGCTCTGAACACCGAAGCCAGTGTTTGTCTCTTAGGTCAACTTTCCTTTATTCCTTCTTAATTTCCCTCTTGTCCTGCAGCCACGTTCAATATCTTCAGGCTTGGCTTTATTGTCTGCGAATGCGCAGATGTCAGCCAGTATTGACATAATCAGGAAAGACTGTGCTGATGCGGTGACATTTACTGTAATAGCATCCCGCTAATGTCCAGGTTCACGTTGCACAGCATGGGACAGTGAACACAAAAACCGTGCAAATATGCACACAGATGCGCCCAAGAATGAATTCTTAGCCTTAAGGCATTTAGCTGGTTTGAGCTGGTCTGTCAAGCTCTAAAAGGACGCATAACTAATTAAAAAGTCAGATACCATCATCAAATATCACTTTAGCATTACTATTTTTTCAAAATGATCTACATTCATACAAATATTGAACTGGCTCTTAAGTGATGTCAGACCCCCTTCACGGTAGCAAGACAAAGCGTAGCAGAGTAGTACATTGGCAATGAGACAAGACATCATTTTCTAATAAATGTCAGTGGAGGAGATACTTTAAAACTGAAAAGCGAAATAAACATATTTTCACATTCCTCATAAAATTTTATGATACCTGCCAGTTGTCATCTTTCCTACTATAGTAGGTCACTGGATGAATTCCAATGGAAAATGAGCATGCCCTACTCACTTCAAAGCCAATTTGGGGAGTAAAGCAATTGTGTCTCATACTGTAGCCATTTGGAAGACACATTTGGGGAAAGAAGTGAAGAAAAAAGTCTCTCAAGAGAAAAAAGTTTCTTGAAAAGGGTTTTCAAACATTATTTGTTTTCATACAAAAATAACTTATGCATGGATGCATAAATAGCCAGAAACAATTAGTTTGACGCATGCAAACAACCAACACTGTATGTCTCCAGAAGCATTTATTCATAATTAGATACACATGCTAAAATTTCAAGGCCACACACACAGACTCCATGTGACACAAGACATGACACATGATAGCTGCCAATTAACCTCCATTGTACACATACGGTAGAACAATAACTTCAACTAATAAAGACTTGTTTCTCGATATTCTGCCTAAATTGTCTCAATTCTCTCGCATTTCTGATAACCTATAACATCTTGATAGTGTCCCCGATAATATTAACTCTGTCTTCTCCGAAACACAAAATGCAGTCGCTCCTCTCTAAACCAACACTGTGGTATAAGGAGCACAAGCACGCTCTTAAGAGAGCAGCCCGGAAAATGGAGCATAAGTTTAAGAATACAAAATTAGAGGTATTTCGCAAAGCATGGAAGAATATATTTTAACATACCCGAGATTTCACAAAAAACATCTAGACCTGCCTACTTTTCATCAATAATAGAAGAAAATCACCACAACCCAAGTTTTTATTTAACACTAAATGATCAAAAAACATTCATCAGCGTCTTCAGATGTTGGACATCAGCATAGTAGTGACGACTTTATGAACTTCATTACGATTAAAATTTATATTGTTAGAGAAAAGATTACAGCTTATCAACAAATGGCGACACAAGCTGATCAGACTATAAACATCAGCTCCCCAAGCAGTAACGGCAACTATTCTCGGCAAAAGGTCAGGATGAATTGTCTAAAATCATTAGATCATCTAAATCGACAACATGCAAGCTAGATCCTATACCTACTAGTTTATTGAAAGAGATGCTCCCTGAAATTATAGATCTTAGATATTATTAACTCATCTCTGTCATTAGGACATGTCCCTAAATCATTAGATGGCTGTTTTTAGTCCCCTTGTCAAAAAGCCCCAACTTGACCCTAGAGACTTAGCTAACTATAGACCTATATCGAATACACCACTTAATTCTAAAATACTTGTTAAGGTTGTTTCATGACAGCTATTTTCCTTCCTCCTAAGGAATGACATCTGTGAAGAATTCCAGTCAGGATTTAGTGCCGATCAGAGTACAGAGAGTGCTCTGATCAGAGAAACGAACGATTTGCTTTTGGCATCTGATCGTGGCCGCATCTCGTAATTTTGCTGTTAGATCTTATAGCCGCTTGACACCATTGACCACAGTGTACTTTTACATAGGCTTGAAAATGATTGTGGTTTTAGTGGAATAGCATTAAAATGGTTTTGTTCATACCTATCTAACCGTTGTCAGTTTGTAGCAATAAACAATGAGGTGTCACTCAAATCACTAGAACAGTACGGCTTGCCACAGGGCTCAGTCTCAGGGCCCCTGCTCTTGGCACTGTACATGCTAATTTTAGGAGGAAGGATTAAGAGACACAGAGTAAGTTTTAGAGGATTACAAGGCTGCGTTATTTAGATCAAATTTAAACCAGGGACACTTTCTATAACAACTGATTCACTTGTAATACGGTTTTCTGCTCTATTTAGATCAACCAAAACTAGGCACACTTCCTATATCAACTGATGCACTTGTACAATGGTATTCTGCTCAATTTGGATCAGCCGGAACCAGAAACACTTCCTATAACAACTGATGCACTTGTAGGACAGTATTCTGCTCTCAGTTGGCTTTTCTCATTCTTCCAAGATCTGTGACCAGTTTAGATGGTGGAGATCTAGAAGGAGGGAGGCGGCGACCTAACATGTCCTTCTTACACAACATAATTGCAACTGCCATTAACTTTTAGAATTTTAAGATAATATTACATCTATCATCTACCTTTTTATATCTCTTTTGGTTTTTTCTTTCAGCCTAGTTGTGCAAGCACTGTTGAGCTTGCAGAGATGCATCAGTAGTGCCATATGAGAAATGGTTCCCCAGGCAGGCTAGGAATCTCCTGAGGATTTTTTTTGTTTTCGGTTCCTCGCCTCTTTTCGCAGACACTGGCGTTCAGCCAGTTTTGCTCACCAGGGTGCTGCTGACATAAGCTTTCCAATTTTTTACTGGTTAATATTATTCTTAAATGTAACAATTTGCGTGAATTATTATTTCCCCATATATGGATTGAAAGATGCATAAAATATTACCAGAGTTTCTCTTCGTATGTCTTCTGTGTGTGTGTGAGAATTCCGTATTTTCTTGCTATCAGAGTAAAATGCTATATGTACCTACAGAATTACAGAAGGTTTGTGTTTCTTTCGATTGTATTCCAGCTGTATTGCCTCTATTTTTCCAGCCTGAGAGTTGAAGCATTACACCATAAACTGGTGATAGATTTTAACATTTTGAAATAGATTTCAGAGATATGATAGAAAAACAAAGAGAGATTAGATGGGAAGAAGAAATACACAATCCCAGAGCTCCCTCATGTGGTTCTACACAAATGTTTCAACGTGTCATGTCTTAAAGCTACGGTGCAGAAAAACCTAATTCTCACTGACAACATTTCAATATCCCTTGTGTTATATTTTATATTTTCCAGTCTAATGACACATATCTTAGTTAATCTCTCCAGCTGTACACTATGAATCTTCACAGAAGTTTCACAGAAATATGCTCAGATATAATGTGATTGTGGATTCTGCCACCAGCTGTGTTGCATATTTGGTGCCTCTAATATTATGTTAATGTAGACATTAATCAGCATTGTAGGAGCTCTTTTTTATTTTCATTTTGTCCCTTGTATTTTATCATGCTTTGCTGAGCAATGTTATATTGATTTAAATCTTTAATTAACATACATTATATATACCGTAGTATAAGGGAACTGTATATAAGGGAACCTGGGGATAGTCGTCACACTTTTTACTCCACTGTTTGTTCTTTATGTACAAACTTGTCTGCAAAAAGCTATGGATGATTTGCAGTGTTATTGTCTAACCAACTATAATGGAAACGTATTTGTTATCGGCTATGTGATGATCTTCTTTTACCTAGAAGTCTGAAAGTGCAGTTTAACCAATTGTGAATTGTTTTAAAACTGTATTTACAGATGTCCCAAACATTATGAAGGAATTTGTAAATGACAGGTCTGTGCAAGCTTCATACTGCATAAATGATCATGGTATTATAGCATTTTATCACAAAATGTCAGTGCATATTCAAGTAATAACTAATTATATTTTTGTGACGAGAAGGCCAGGGCGAGAGCCGTGAGGGAACAGCGCGAGCGAGGACACAGCAGGTGGGATGGAGAGCTCGCTGCCGTGCTCCTGGGTCGAGGTGGGATGGCTGCCGTCCGAAAGGGAGCGGAGGAGTCGTTATTTTTTGTGCAATTACATATAAAGACATTTAGAAATGCTTACTAGAGTAAAAAGTTTCACAACTAGCCCGTCTTTCTTATATCTACTCAATAAAAAAGAAATAAATGCTTTTCATTTTATTAAAATAAATTATTTTATTTTATAGGGCATTAAAACCTAAAAATGGAGTATAAAAAACTGGTAGCTTTGTCTATATTAGTCTTGCATTTCCATTTAAATATTACATTGTGTGAAGAGAAACTGGCCTACTTTGAATAAGAGATTGAATTGAACAGTCTTTGCAATGTAAATTCATGCTGATTTATGCAAGATTGATGTGCAGATGTTGGGCAGATCAGAGGGGCAAAGGGACGTGTTTTCTGTTCCATCTTCATTTGTCAACAATAATGTTTATCACAGGGTGTCCAGGGAGTGATCCATCAACACCCAGATATCCTTCTACAAATGAACAACAGTTTAAAAGCTATTTTAAGCTTTAAGAAAAGTTTCATCTTTTCACTGCACTGTGCTTGTTGCCCTTATTTCCAGTAAAAATGCTAGTTTTGTACAAATAGTGTATTTTAATATTTAAAATATTTGAAACTATTACATAAAAAAAAACATTTTTGGTCACACAAAGAACCATTCAGTCAAAGGTCCTTTGAAGAACCATCTCTTTCTTACTTTCTTGAATTCTTACTTTTTATTTATTTAAGATGTAAAAGGTACTCTACGTTGCCGACATGTGAAAAATAAAAGTATGGCGAAAAAGTGCATTTGCATACTGGATATGTTTATGTCATCATTTTGAATATTTGATTTGTTGTTTGATTGGACGGTTGAGCATTTATTTCACAATTTAAATTGATGTCAATTCAATGTTTTGTTTCGAGCATTTGATTCATTGTTCGAGTCACCTGTTCGAACATTTATTTTAACTTTCAATATATAGGTTTGAGCATATCGTCACTGTCCTTCTCTCGGATGTCCAAATTCGCTGTTTTTCAGGAAATGGACAAACACTGTACTTTTTAGATAATGAAATACAGTTGTCAATGTTGACAAGCATTTTTTTCAATACTTTTAATTGGTGAAATATTAGAAAACCTCAGTGTTAAACATGAAGGTTGACTTATAATAATGATCGATGATAAAATATGGAGATTGATGGATTTGAGGTTTTAGAAGGACGGCAGCGATATGTTTCTTTGAGTTGTCATTTTGAGCGTTTGATTCATTATTTGTGTCAAACCAGCAAAGTTTTTGATTCATAATAGTAATTTTTCTCGTTGTTACATATTAAGCTTTATTATATAAATAATTAAAGATTCGAGTTGTTTTCTAGCAAGTATTCCCACAACCAACTTAAGAAATAGTTCCTGGACATCCCACAGCGTAACAGTTGTTTTAATCAAACACAGATGTGTGCTGCACCATATCAAAGTCCTGCATCCACCCCTTTCTCTGATTGGCTGGTGTGCAGCACTAGAAAGAGTTACTCCTCTTTTCCTCCCCAAAGTCATATATAACTTTAAAAAGCATAATTTCAGGCTTTTTGGTTCACTGTATAGAAGATCATGGCTTCAGCAAATGACAGAGCAGTTTTACAAGCCATCTTCAACCCAACCAGCCCCTTTGGAGATATCCCAGCATTAAACCAAGAATATGAGCTGACAGATGATGGTAAGAGGATGACACTGCTGTAAGAGAAGCTTTGAAGAGAAGAAAAACTATACAATAAAGTCTCATTCCTTAAAATTATTTCATGTATTAGCATCATATTAGTTCATTGTTTGTGAATGTTAGTTTATCGTGCCTTAGCTAATGTTACCAGATTTTGATGTGAAATGTCTTAGTAAATGGCAAATGTAACTTTAAGATTAAAATGAATAAATGTTACCATTCTTTCTTGGCTAGAATGCTTTAATGCTGAAACACAAACAGTATAGACGGAAAAAAGGTGATTTATTGTGTTCATTTTAGTTTTAAGATTGTTTTACTGTATATACCTCATTTGCATTCATCCCTACTGTATTCATTTTTCGTCTCACTATTCACTTATCACATAATGTATATTTATTTACATCAGCCATATTTTTGTCTGTTTCAAAACTGCTGCTGCTGCACATTATTTGGCAGTAAGGACTAATGTTAGCCGTCATGCTTTACTGAAGCTTTGTTCACTTAAATCTGCTTTACGTAACATTCAGTCACGGCAGGTCTATCTGCTGTCATACTGACAGCTTTAGGTACAAGGCTTGTCAGAAAAGATAAAAGAATGAATATTGTATAAATGTAGTCAGTGTGAAATGCGTGTCTGACTGGTCTCTGTGTTTGTGCAGACAGTGATTTTGACCCAGAGCTTCTGAAGCAGGTGAAAGATCTGGAACAACAGGGAGTCTCCGCCGCTGAATCTGGAGATCTGCCTGCTGCCCTTCAGCATTTTAACCAGGCCATAAGGGTCCTGCCGCGAAGGGCCTCGGCCTACAATAACCGAGCCCAGACCAAACGTCTACAGGGAGATACTGAAGGTCACACATATCTTCTTTATCTTTCGGAATCAGAGAGCAGGAAAAAAGATGCTTCAAACTCTTGAATAACATTTTAGATGCATTTTATTGCCGGTGATCACATGATCCTTTTAGGGCACATTCTTTTAAATGTATTTTTATTTAATAAATGTAAGCAGTTTAACTCAGCAGATATACATATGCTATTATTATTATTATTATTCATAAAATGGTCATAGATATTAATACAACATTGTGTTTATCCTTTCTCATTTTCAATAAGGAGTTAATGTGTTTCAGGTGCAGTGGAGGATCTTGAGAAGGCCATCTCTCTGAGCCGAGGCACAGGACGAACAGCGTGCCAGGCTCTGGTCCAGCGCGGGCTTCTGCTCAGGTTGGCGGGCCGTGATGAAGAGGCACGGGTCGACTTTGAGAAGGCAGCAGCTCTGGGCAGTGAGTTTGCCCGGCAACAGGCTGTGATTTTAAATCCATATGCTGCCCTGTGTAACCGTATGCTGTCGGATGTCATCAATAAACTACGCAACCCAGAAATATCAGAGATTAAATAAATGTCAGAAATATGTTCAATTGTAATTGCAACAAAGACATTCATTTGCACATTATGAACCACATGTTTGAAAACAATCTTGTCAATAAAAACAATAATTTTTCACAGATTATTGTGATTTTGGAAATAAGGGTCTGCAACAGCATAAGAAAACATGATATGTTTAAAAACAGAATAAACACTGCTATTGCATTTCTAACTTTATTTGCTAGTATTACAAATTATAAGTTCAAATATCTAAAAAATTACATTTTTACTTTCCGATACATTAAGTCGAGAAGCAAAGTGAAGTATGGAATAAAAAAATTTTAAATAAGAAAATAGGTTTTCACTCAAAACGAGCATAAAATATATTTTCAAATATTTTACTTTTTTCTTTTACACTATTGGCAGTTTTGCATTTGTATTTGTTTTATTTGAACAACCTCCATTTTGATTTATTTTTTATTTAAGTAAAGTAACCAGATATTTTGTTTCAAGAAAATGTATCTTTATTCAGTAATATTGTATATTTGTACTGTAAAACAAGACAAATTATGACATACTATAAAATTGTTATTTGAAGTGCACTGGCAAATTTAGGGGGTTACAGCTTTTAAAGTGTATGTGTATTGCCACTAGAGGTCATCCAAGATTTGTCAAAAAACAGCACATCAAGATTTGTCTTAAGACAACATCTTGTTCATTTATTTTTTATTTAGGGATTGATTATTTGTGTATTCATTCATGTTTATTCATTTTAAAAATAACCAAACACTAATCCATGTCCATTTTTTGTGGTTTAACTGCATGTTTTGACATCATGTACACTACCGGCCTATGTTTCAGTATTTGAAATAACAAATTGAATCGTGCCAACATACAAATCTATTTCTAGAAAACTACATGGATTACTTGGACAAAATAATGAATAATAAGTGGTCAATAAGAGTGCAACATAGATGGAAAGCGTCCCAGGTTGAGACAACAAGAAGCTGGCTTATCAAATGACAAGAGAACAATTTAGTTGATTCTAGTCTAAGGGTGACCACTTTGAAGGTGCTAAAATATAAACATAAAAACATAGAATTCATTTATTTTGAATGCTTTCAGTCACAACATAATTCCCACAGTTAGAGCTGTATTATGTCATGGTTTTGATGGGTTTGTGTATGTGAAACCGGTAGTGTATGTGAAACATTTCACATGTTCATCCGCACTTTATATACACACTGCCTGTCGACAAGCACAAGAGCTTGTGTCCTACTGAAGTCTCTTAATCTACTTGTCAGTGGTGAAAAACTCTTGACCTAAGTCTGAAAAGCCTCTCTTTCCCCCTGGAGATCTGCTATGCTGGGTAAAGCCTCAGGTTCACTCCTTATCTCCTTCTGGTAGGACAGACAGACCTTTAGGTGGGGGTCACATCTTCAAAATGAACAGACTGCTGAAGTGGAAGGAGATGAGGAAGATCCAAGATATGTTATTTTGTTGATAAAATTAGTTAAAAGTGACCTAAACGCACATATGTGCAGAAGCCATGCTGACACTTTCTGGCTGTAAAACGTTTTGCATCAAAATAATGATGAACTACCAGATGATTAAAAACACATGCTTTGGAAATCTTCGTCTTGCATCATTTGGTGCAGATACCGTTGGTTGAATTTTTTATTGTCAAGTGCAATACTGTTCATACATCAGTAAATTAGTAAATTTACAATTTACGTTCCCTCCAAAGGTGCCATCTTCCGATTGGGTCAGTCAGATCTGTAAGGTGTGACATCCTTACAGCTTAAAAGAGACCACCATCTCTTCCTATGTGCTTTTGACCATTTCCTGTATACCTGCCTCGACCAGAAGTTCATGGCATCTCTTCTGAGACTGTGGGGGAAAAGGAACAATGGACTTTTGCTGCCTCGGACACCTCGAGTAGCCTCGCGGTCACGAGCCCCGGAACTTTTCAGCAGGACCGCATTCTGAAACCAATTTCCTAGAACCTTTTCATTTCTCCAAGCGCATACGGATACACATCTAGCACAGAGCTCGCAAGCATCCGTTTCTATTCATAGAATAGCTGCGTTAAGTGTGTGCCTCTCAATATCTATTGGTGTTCGGAAATCGCTGCCATGTATTCTCCCTATTTCTATGTGCGTTTGTCTTTTATGTATTATTAATAAACAACCACATATTCACTTGTGATAGGTTTTCTGTGCTCAATGCTCATATACGAGGTGTCTTAAACCGTGTTAGATCTGTTCTGTTTAGTAAAGTCATGTTACTTATGGCCATGAGAATTAATCATCGATGAATTCGCTGGACCAATGCATTCGGATATTGTTATACTTTACATTAGAGACTGTAAAATATGTATATTTAATAACGGTAATTATATGTATTTTACTTTGAGCTAAACAAATTCCTTGACCGAAACTGATGTTTTAAATAACTCAGTTCATGGATTTGATCTTGCTAGATCTGGTAGAGAATCTTATTTGGTGAGCTAAGCTCATCATTATTTTAACATGCAGCTAAAACCGCCACAGTTCGATTTGATCTTCAATGGGCTCTAAATTACAGTAAACAAATTATATTTCTTTAGGTGTGCAGGCAGCCAGCTGGCTAAAGTTGATAAGCATGCACCCATTGTGCACCAGGTACATATTATATTCGGCAAAGGAGTTTCTCAAGAACTCCATCCTGCCAAGGGGCTAACCCTGTTTTGGAAACTTCCGCATCATTGGAAACCTGAGGGTTCACTTTTTGCACTTCATTTTCTTGACAGTCTGCTGGCATCCTTCTTTCTCCTTCACAAACATTCTGTCCCACATACTATAGTTTTCCAAACAGGCCACGTTTTTGCTCTTGGCAAGGGCCAGGCTCTCTTCTTCGGTCAGTTCATGTCCCTTTTCCCCATTCGCACTCTTCTGGGTTTGAGATATTAGTATCGCACTTTTCTCTAAGAGCCATGGCGATGTCCATCTCATTGACATAGTTAGGATTCTCCATTGCGTTCTTGTAGAAGGTTGTATCTGTTTAGCTAACAGGCCATCGATTCAATTCCAAGGTACATGTGACTTCGCTAGCAGGACACGTTTCCAGTTGCTTGACCAGTCTTTGTATGTCCATCGGTATGGTCATCGGACAGCCATAACCAGAGTTGAGGCAGATGAGACGATGCTCAACCTTTTTGCAAAGGTGGAAGGCGGGCGGCTCCGCAGTGCAGATGTTAGGTAATGAAGACACATGAGGTGGAGATGTCTATGGGAAGCTTGCACTGCTGGTTGTGACATTTCTCACAGTGCGGATGAAGGCCAGTGCTGGTTCTTGTACTCTTGCCCTGGAGGAAGGATCCAAATGTAACTCCACTCATTTAGAGAGTATATTAAACGGCAACAGAAAACCGTGTTGTGGTGTTTCTGTTAGTTCGGCTTGCTACATAAATCGTTGCTTGTCTGAAAACAGAAGTGCATTACACTTCTAATACTTGAAGTGAGAAGAGGCTTACCTTGTCTGTTGATATTTTTTTGCATATGAGGGAATAGGTTCTGAAAACAAGCGCTGGCAAGGGGCTAGTGTTGCTTTACTCTGGCAAATTATTTACTCGTTTTTATAGATCAGACATATGTAAAACACATTAAAAGACATTATCAAGCTACAAGTAAATATTTGCTTGTATTTAAAAACCCAAGTGGGAAGACAAATCTATCATCAGAGCATTTATTTGACGTCTCAACGATTATTTGAACGATTACTTTGCTAAATCTAGAGATCTATGCGTATAAAATACAAACACTGCATTACACAACATTTATATCACAACCGCTAAGAAGATTAACCCTATTGTTCTGACAAACCTGCACACTACAATACTTGTTTCTACAATACCAAGACAATGAAATGGTTTACTCAAGACGTTGTTGTCAAGTTTAAACACAGGTCATTCTTACTTACCCTTGGATACCCCGAGGTTGTGATTGTTTAAATGTGCTTGTATGGTTGTACATGTCTCTCCTCTGCTGTTATAAATAGACCAAACAAGACTTGTCAGTCTAGTGTGTGTGAGCTTTGGACAGACAAGGTTACATGACTTCACACACGATTACCGTCATTTGTGTACGGTGCTAATGTATTGTCAAGAATGATCAATGGCTCTGAATTACCACCTTCCAAATGAGGACAATAGCTTTTCATTTAACCATGGTGAGGTGAGATGGGTCAATCGATAATGACAGACTAATGTGCACTTTTTCATAAGGTAATCTGTTTAAAGTGAATCAATACCATTGTAATTCCTTTATAGACCTCTCCTGGGTAATATATTGCGAAAATATGAAACATGCAATCATAATTTTATTAGATATATTGTCCTCTAGATGGCAGTATAACTCTTTGATGTAGATGGGAGATCACAGGATTGCTCTCCCTGGAGTTATTTTTTGACCAACGCTTATGAACCGTGTGTGGGGAACAAACTCTTGATAACACAATCGGTCATTATTGAAATTTCAAATTCATCCCCATTTATTCATTTAATTGGTGTGCAGATGTAAGAGTCACACAGTTTTGACCTTTACCAAAAAGTTTCAAAATATCACATCATATCGGTGGCTTTAAATATTTATTATCATTTTTTTTAAATGATATCCCATCATATTTTTGCCCACAGCAAATGACCTTGTTAGCTTTAAGCTGTAAAAAGACAAGTAAATGATTACAGATGTCGGTCAATAAAAGAAATCAGCTGGAGTCTCACCAATGACGTGACTTAAATTTTCGTCAATGATTTTCACTTTCATACAACCTAAATTTAGCACGTAAACAACCAACATGCAACCAGTCTCGCATTATCAATGTCATAAAGTAATTTAGGGCACCTTGCAATTGTGACGTCCTAATACAAATTAGAAAAGGCGTTTTATAGGTTCCCAGAGGACATGACAAGTTGTGAAGCAGGCCTAAATCAGATCATTTGCAAGGCATTTTCTTGAGGCCGGACAGGCTAATAACAGATTAAATCACTGGCTACAGTCACAGCAGGCAGACGTGACCATAGGCCAGCACATCTAATGGAAAAACATACTCAGTGAGGTCAAACTACTACACTGAAACTTCATGACAAGTCAACGAAAGCTCTGTTTGACCGAAATTGCAGATTCTTACAAAATTTGGGAGGTATGTTAACAGTGGTAAAGCTGGTTAACTTTTGCATGTTAGCCCCTGCTGGTAGATGGTGCAACTACAACATTAGACTGACAAAGCAGGAGCTGTACACCAGAGGTGCAAGTTCCCATCCTTAATATTTTGTATTCATATAATGATTTACACTCTTTTATTATTGCATAATGTGTAATGCACAACAATACTGAGATGCAAATAGTACCTGCCACTATTTATAAGTACCTATAGCATCAAACTACTACTGTATTTACACTTAATCCAAAGAAAATAAATATATTTTCATTTAGTGAAGTATTGCCAAGAAATGCTGCTATTTTCACAGTGTAAACACCAAGTTTTCTATTTAAACTTGGTGTAAATAGCATCTGTCACTATTTTCACTTACTGTAAAAGTAGTGTCGTACAGTACCTGTATATGTAGGGGATTTCATTGTATATCGTTTACATATTTCATAAACAGTATGTAGGGGATTGCGTGTTGAAAAGTCAAAAAGTCAAGTTGTGTGTCTTCGGGAACAGGGTTGTGAAAACACTGCCCTATTTTTGTCTTACAGTGATTAAAAACTATTGGTCAGATGTCATGACATTAAACACATGAGTATTATTATCATCATAAAAAGAAAACGTATCCAAGAGACGTACAAATACAAACCAGATGTTTGCTTACAGTATACACATCCAAATAGTTAACTTGAGAACGAAATGGCCACGTAATGAGAAATGAAAAAATAACCCAATGCAAGATGCATATATCAAGTGCAAATATTTACATAACAGAATTGATTATTTTTCTTTTGCATGCAACTTACTTTTTTTGGAAACTTTTCTGTGACATTTAAAGGTTGGACTACAAGACTTTTGCTTAGATTTGATCAGATTTTCAGTATGGACTAGACTGCAGATTTTATCGAGTCGCGGTTGATGTCCTGTTTTTCCCTGCAAACTTTCAAAAAGTCTGCAAGTGTGTGATGTCTAGTTTATTTTAAAAATCTGTTCAGATTTTTAAAGTCGAGTCGTATACCTTTGGTTTTCATGTGCACTGTATAATGCCAAGTATAATACATGTGAAAAATTGTACTGCTGACTTTACCCATTTAAAGTGTTTCCATGAAACATTCTGGTGAATTTATCTGCCGCAAAACTGCACGTGTGCTGATCTTAATAAAGATCTTTTTCATTGCTTGCAAATGATAACATAGCCTACATTACATGTTCATTTTCCATACTGTAGACTAGGTTAGAAGAGTTTTTCTGACATATAATGAATGAAGACTAGGTTAGATGGCTTTTTTCTAGCATACTGTATTAAAAAATAATAACTAATGCAATGAAGTCACATGACTGGATCACTTACTAATCTGGCATGCAGCTCCGATTCTAAACAGCTGACAAAAAATAAAGGACACACATCGTTTGACGGCTGTAATATTACCAGAACTATGAATGAATTCCTTTTCGTGTAGTCCTTCAATTTAAAACATCTATAAAAATATAATGAAATAATCTAATTCTATTAATATTATATTAATAATAATTATAATACGTCAATGCAATTGATAATTATAAATATTAATAATGTTTGTCAATTTATCTACCACTCAAATGACATGCTACTTTTGAAAAAAGACAACAAAGAAGAAAGATACTTTTAACTACATGACGTATTAATGGCATTACAGAACTGACATGGCATAATAACTAGTAATAACTAGCTAAACATCCCGAGCATGCCAGGCATGTCCTGAAAAGGGAAACTAAATGTTTTAATGGCCCACTTTAGGCTGGCTTCAGAATTTACACTACACTTTAAATAAGTTTTTCCCAAAGATGGTTTCAGTCTTTTTATATAGTTACATCACTCATGTATGCTCCAGTTTTAATCTTTACTGTGAATAGGTTTGATTTCAGTTAGTTATATGATGTTTGTGTTTGAAGTTGAGTCTGTGGGAATCTGGGTGGCACCTTCCATCTCATGATCCTCACTACACGGACTCTGAATAACATCATTGGCGCATGATGTAAGTGCAATTTCTAGGACATTTTGGTGTATTTGTTTCTACAGAGGAATGAAGTAGAAACATGTCTTGTTTCACTCTATGATTGATCCCTTTGGTTCAGTGTTCAGTCCGATTTCATTTAAAGCTCGAGAGACTTAATGAAACCAAGGAAGCAAAGCTAGTGTTTTCAGCTCTGCATGCACCGGCAGGGCAACAGCCATATAACAGCAGTGCTAACAGGTATTTCTCTAGATGACAGACTTGTTTGAGTGCACTTTAAAATCTTTCCTAACCTTTAAAAAGTATAATTTTAGTTGTGGGTAGTCAGGCTTATCCAAACCACTAAAATAAAAAGCTATAGACGCTTTATTCCTAGAAAGTACATGCAGTTTTACATTATCTAGGAGTTCCCATAATGTATTGCTTTTTAATGTGTTTGCTTTCCGGCAACCAATGAGATGAACTTTTGTATCAGAGATTGACAAAAAGGCCACCAAATGTCAATGTGTGTGTGTGTGTGTTTGAATGTGTGAACACTTCTTGTGCGAGTGTGTTTGGTGTTATGGAGCTAAGAGATAAGAGGCCTGTTCCCGATAAGAGAACTGAACAGACTTCTGGGAGATGGCACATGCGGTTCACTTTGGCCGACTGATGCAAACATGGTCTATTTAACACACCCCATTTATCCCTAGACCATATTTCACCTTCGGCTTGCCAGTCGCTGCAGTGCACCTTGGTAATCTTTTCTTGTTTGCAATGAATTATTGTGTTTGTGCGCTTTGAAAGGTGTGGAAGGAAGGCTTCATCTATTTCCTCTTTCTTGTATCTCAGCCCTGTTTTTGGATCCAAATGCATTGTCTGTGACGTGTGATGTTGACTGCAAAGCTGTAAAACTGGAAACCCTTTACCTGTGCATCTACAGTGACTGCAGATTGTATTGTTTAAACGATAAAAGCAGATAGCAATTTTATAATAAAATGTATGAAATAATATAATAATAATAAAAAAAAGAAAGCATCTCCTCCAGACTTTAATGTGTTTCATCTGCTTTGTCTCTTTCTTTTACTCGTTTTGGTTACGCATTTCTTCGTAATAAACTCCTTTCACTGGCAATAGATAAATAGATTCATCATGTTTTCCTATCTTCAACGTCTTCTTTAAAGGAGAACTAAGGCCTGTCATAGTCTCAGCCCGAGACGTCACAACGCCCACAGACTGTTGGCTGAAGGTCTGATGCATAAGGCACACTTTTCTGGAAACACTTCGGTACGATCAAAGTCGTCGTCTGATGGCCACGCAAGACTAAATCAGTCTGCATATCTTTAAAAAATAACCGTACCACTGGAACTTCTAAACACAAAATACCTGGCTGAAAAAGACCTAGTCATGCGTGTTTTTCTTTGGTAGCTAGTTAAAGCTTTAAGTTGGTCTTCCAATCTAGCCAAGATGATGTGGTGGGTTCAGATGGTCAGGCATTCAGGCCATTGACTGCAGCAAAATGTTTTTTTTTGTTGGCTAAACCTGGCCAAGAACTGCCCACTTGGACCAGAAAAGCTGAAATCCAAAACAAACAGTTAATGTATTACGATTCCCCAGATGTTATCCGCATCAGAACATAAAAATGGAGACGTTTACATGACATTCCCCAGACGATCACTTTTAAACAGTCATTTAGATGATCGTGATTCTAGGCTACTTTTATAAGAATGAAGAAAATGATCCGGTTCCTCTCCTTTGTGTTTACGGATGTGATGTAAGGATGCAAGGAGGTCCTCCCCAAATGGAAATTTCCTGAATGGGGCGCCCCAAGGCAAATTATAAATCATTATTATAAGCTTACTGTTGTGAATCAAGGTAAGATAAAACAATCGTTTTGAACACTGATCCGTCTATGTATTTACTCAATAATTGATCGTTTTTACCAAAAATGTATCACGGATGGTAGCTTAAACATTACAGTGCATTTCATTGCGTACGTTTCTTAGTATATGTTGTGTCATGGGTGATGTGGGTGGCCTCGGCCTTCTCTAATTTCCATCTAGTACAGTGATAACCTTCATCTTCCTAAAGACTTCTCATGCAGACATTGTTTCATGCTGGGTTTGATAGTATGCTGTGTCTGGTCTCTGAGGGGGGTTTGTAAGTGTGTGTGTGTGTTGTCTGGGGTTTTTGAGTGCTCAACAAAATGTTCTTTGTCAATATAATTGTGGTTGTTTGTTCATCAGTCTTTGCGTATATTGCAGAGGGTTGAATGCTGGTGACAAGATTCTGTTGAGCAAATCAGCTGTCAGACTGAAGAACAGACGCCAACATACACAAGCACATCAAACATATCTACACGTGCGCAGTAAACAGATTGATAGTGTGAAAAATGTAATCTGCGGATGCACACACAAACAGTGCTGTTTGCAACACTCCAAAGCCTTCCCAAGCTCTTTCCTCTCGCAATCACACCAGCGATGAAGTGAGCAGAGATTGAAGGGGTGATTTTTTTATTTATTTGTTTTTGAGGGAGCGTTTGTCGAATACATGGCAGCCAGTCTTTTCTATCCCTTTGTGATATGAGATCATCAAAGGTGTTTGTGTCTCAGATGTGTTTGAGGAATTCTTTTGGTCTTGTGTGATGTTTCGTTGGAGGCAGAAAAATGGAAATCTTTTTTAATATTTCATCAAAGCTCTCTTTATTCTTGTACATTAGTATTTTATAATAAATGTATTATTACTTATTTTAAAAGTCTAGCTATGTGCACACATTATGGTGAAGAAGACACTTTAACGTGATATTAAATAAATAAATAAAAAAGTCAAACATTGCCTTATTAAATGCATTTCATTTGACATTATCATTTTCTGTGTTTTTTTACAGACATCTTACAGACACACATGTGTTTCTCCGTAAATGATAACGACAATCTTTACATATAATTTATTTATAAACCAATCCCAGATGTAATGTTTAACAAAATGAGTCATTTGCATGCTTTGTTTTGTAAAATGTAATTAAGATTGGAGATCAACAGGTGAATAGATTTGTCCTTCTCAAATACTTCATAATCACAAATGGACTTTAATAGAACAATTCAAGTCGTAGCAAATTGTCATGTCCAGCTGTGTTTTCTCATTCTGTTCTGTATCTCTTTAAATGAGGCATGCATTCTGTTCTTATTTCTACTTGTTATGTCCTTAGACCCCAAGCACATGACTGAAACAACTCCAGGGGTGTTTCATTTAGGTCAGGTCACTTAATGAATGTGAGGTGACATCTCATTTAGTCCCAAATTCCAGCTGTTGGTACATTGTCTCCATTGGGTGAATCCTGTTTAATTGGGTAGGGAAGCAGTGTTAGCAGGGGAGATTCCGTACCCCTTTGGGCATGACATCTTGTCCCTAATGATCAAATAATGAGGAAAATTCTGAATAATTAATAGTCCAAATGAACATCCGAGCTGAAACAATGAAACAAATATAGTATAATCCTGCATCTGAGGCATTTGTAAATTAGAGTTTAGATTTAATTTGATCTGTATTTTAATGCTTTTCAATAGCATACAAGACCTACGACCACTCTGGATTTCATTGTTGGAGTATGTGAACTACAGTACACTACTGTACCCATCTAAGGAACCTGCCTTAAAACGGAGAAGACAATAGACAGCAAGCTAGTGCACTCGGGTTTGAAAAAAAGTATTGCAGTATTTTCTCATCTATGATCTTATTTTTTTCTCTTGTAGACCGATGTCCACTCTCCCAAGCTGCAGACCCTCCTCCACTATCAAGGTGCAGTGACCTCAACACACCCCCAGCCCCATTATCCTTTGAGACTGCACACTATGAAGATAAATATATTCACCATGCAGCCATGGCAGGATTGGGCTGAATGAATGCCCTTATTGGCCGTTGCACCTTCAAGCCGGATGGCATACACACAAAAAACTGCAGACGAGATATGGGGTCTGCATAAGATGGATTTTTCCTGGGGTTTAATCGGACGCCATGGTTAATTTTGGTGACCTTCCATCCAAGGGCATCTACTAGCAGGCAGTGTAATGAGCGAGCACACAGCCAACATCAGCTACCATCAGCATAAGCGCCTGTGACACTTTATCAGGCCGACACGAATGCTTTCCCGAGTTGCTGATCTTCCCGTAAAGTATGGCTAAACCAGACCCAGAAAGCCATATTGAAAGTGACGCATCCACAATTCAAATGAGCAGCGCCTCACCTTGCATCCATTCCCTGAATTTAGATGTGTTTTAAAATAGGAACTCTTGAATTGCTAGATAAAGGGAATTGTGCTCCAGCACTGTGAGGCATCGAGCCATTCTGGGCTGAGCTGTGGGTTATTTTACTCCAAAATCAACTTATTTCAAAGTCATCTCAAGTTGGAAACTAGTGAATAGTGACTGCGCAGTTCATAACAGTTCCCACGTTACAATAGAAAAGAGTAAATAGCAAACTCCACAGGCCAGAAGCGTAATTTCCATCCAACAGAGCTGCTTTTGTGACAACTGCTATGATGACTTTTCTTTAGGCGGAGTGTCTGAGTTTGCACTGGAAGCAAATGATGCTGGAATATTGCCCACAGTAGGCTAATGCAGTTCTACTGCCCTGACGAAAAGACCGGCTCAACACAGCATCAATTTATCTCTTGATTTGTCTCTGGTCTAGCTGTTGAACCAGCATAGGCATTCAAAACATACCTGGTGGTCTTAAGACACGTTCATACCGACCACTATAAGTATAACATTTATTATAATGACGGGTTCAGCTTTGGAAATAAAATAGATTATGGGGCGGTTTCCCAGACATGCGTTAAGGCTTGCCACAGATTTAAACAAATGTTAGGGCTCTCTTAACTGAAACCAATTTGCACTGACATGTCTTAAAATACATCAGTGACATTGGTTTGTCTCAAAATATACACAATTCATGTTTCAAGATCAAGACCATCACACAGAGGCTCATTTTCTTTTAGAGACAATTGTCATGGCTTCTGGCCACCAGGAAACCGCCCGTTAAGAGTCCAAAATTTTGCATTTCTACAGGCATTGTGTTAAGTCCAGTCCAGTGTCTGTTGAAATCCGACAAAAGCAGAAGCCTCATGGGTGACAGAGTCATCTAATAGTAATGTGAAAGATTGAGAAGATCCCAATACAAGGTTCATCATTTAATTAATATCAACATTAGTTTTATTTAATCATTAATTAAATAATAACATTTCTTAAATACATATAAAATATGACTATTGTCGTAATTTAATATGAACATTTCTTTCAGATTATTTTGACCAGTTTTAATTTTCTGTAAGTAAATGCAACGGGAAACATTATTTTGAATGTTCTTAGCAAGTCGCAATTTTTTTTCTTACCTAAACACATTATTCCTCAACTGAAAATAATATCTGAGTGAACTTTTTGGGTCCACACCAAAAATTATAATGGTATGTTTATCCTAAGCTTATGTCCTGTTGTTTCACATTTTAATGCGTGCACTGTTTAAATTGGAGTGGAGTATTTCAATTGGAAAATAGTGATTGGCGGTTGTCAATGTTGTATTCATCATTTGAAAAAAACGTGGCGATATAAAAAACTTTTTATTTATTGGTTCTCGTGTCATGAAACTTTGACAATTGGTTAATCTTATAATTTTCTTAAGGTCTTGCAGCTTTCTATGAAAATAATTAGCATCCTGTGACAAAACAAAGGAAAATAGGGAGTCGACTCTGAATCATGCAAACGAGTCGTCCCTAGTTGGATTCGTGACTCGCCGCGGATTTCCGTCAGCGACATATAGTCACCTACATTTAGCCAGGACTGCCTGCGGAAACTCTGCTCTTCTCCCCCAAACACTGTGTCTCGTGAGCCTCATTCGCGGTAGACCAATCAAAGCAGACTAGACCATCTGACCAAGAAGATCAGAGTAGACTAGCGTAAAGGAGGGGATTAGACATATGAATCTTGGAACGAATCATTTGAGAGTCAGTAAAGAAGTAAGGTAAGAATAACTGCCTATTTTGACGAAATTATAATGTTTTTACACTACAGTAGTGTTGGACATAAACCAAAGAAGGAGCTTAAAAATCCATAGTTATGTTCTCTTTCAGAAACCTGTGGGTGATCCCCAACACGCAGCATTAGCCGAGTATAGAAGGGTTAAGTTCTAAAGGACTGGTCTTGTTTACTTGATCAGATGCCCTGAACCTGCAGCTCCAAATGAGATAAACCAGGGAGTAAACACTTGGGTCACCGCTGTGGTATTGATTACCTATGGCACCCCGCTATCGGTCTTAGCCTCTATCTCTTTCTCCTGTACCCTCACAAACAAACCGAAGACAAAACATCAAAAAGAAAGAATTTGTCTTTGGAGTAACTTGTTAAGTCAGAGTTTGACAACAGGCATAATTGGATGATACTAAGAAACAACTAATTGTTAGTATTTACCAGAAAGTGACATTTGGTCTTGAAAATACAGAGGCACCTGTAAAAGTCAAGATACTGACATGACAATATATCATTGTTTAGATTCATTGAAAGCCACTGTGATATTTGGATGGATTTGACCAGAAGGGCTGTCAGAGGGTAATAACACGTTTGTCTGGCACCATGTAAATGTACTGATGTTGACACAATCTGTGCTGCCGCTGTACGACTTTTTCTTAAAAAACGTAAAAACGTTCTACGTAAGTAGAATTGGAGGAAAACGCGACTAAACTGTTGAATGGATGCCTGGTACAGTTTACTGCGTGAAGTCCAGTGGAGTCAACTCAACAAGCACAGAGGAGAGATGTTGAGGTTTTTTACGTTGTTGTTTGTTAGACAGCTAAAGAATTGCTTCAAAGTGCATGCTTTGGTAAAATCCTGTATTGATCACTCTAGTATTAAACATTCTGGTTGGTTACAGAAATAAGTAACATCTGTGATAAATCCAGTTCACAAAACATACATACCAACTTACTTCTCCAGACGGTGTCATTCAAAGCGACTTGCGGTGCATTCAGGGTGCACATGTATTCTTTTAATATTGTGTTTCCATGAAAATCAAATGCATTCTATTTGCTGTTGCCATACTCCGATCTAATTTGACCCAGAGGTGACTGCCCCAAACCAAGTCCGTGCGACATGTATTGGAGTGGGTTCATGGGGTGTTTATTGAAGTCCTGAACCCTTCCATCTCTCATTAAATTGATTCATGGACACCATAAGCAGCGCCGGGGCAGCAGGTGCGGATGTCGGCGTGAAAGCTGAGCCTGGTCACATCCATCAACCTGATCAGGCAGTTAAGAGCGATCTCACACGACTTCTCCAGAGGCCCCGCTGCCAGGCCACGAGCTGCTCACCTGCTCCCACATCTGAAATGACCCCTTCACACTACACACACGTGGATACAGACAGGTAGCTAGATACAGTGGACATATGGGCCCGCACGTACACCAACGCTCCCAGGCTACCGAAAAAGTCAGAAGGTCGCAAACTGCTCTCTAAAGGCATCTTTCAAATGAGGTTTAGCTAGTGACGCGTTCATTTATCAACTACTAAAAGATTGTACTGGACTAACATCACAGCTTGATCTGGTAGAAAAGCGAGTATGTGTGTGTGTGTTTCTGGTCAGTAGTATCCAGCCTTGTATTTTCCTATTTGTCTCCAGCAGCGCTTCCTTTTTTGATAGTGTTCCTGCACAGACCAGAAAAATACTGCATGCTGAAGGTTGCGCTTCGTGTGGGTTTTAACTAGAGACCCTTCACACTTCCATTGATTTTCACTGTGCGACCGAAGAAATTACAATTGTGCATCATTTATTAAATCAACAAGAGGCAAGAAATGCTCACTACAACTATGGCTGTCACAATATCAGAATTTAACTTCACGGTTATCATGGCCAGAAGAATAGAATATGCAAGATTGCTTTTGCTTTTTGTCTCAGCCAGCTCAGGTACATCTGGGACACGCAGTGCATAGGGAACAATGACATTTTTTCACTCGGCCGCTTCAAGATCACGGTCAACAACGTTAATTAAATTATCTAAACACTACATTACACATCGACGGGGAAGGCTTCAAGCGATACAGTATGTTTAAGCTACACTGTAAAAGAAACATCATTTGCAGAATATTTCAGTTTTTTTAACCGATTGTCCACATTTTACGGAATCGTAGTGCTTTTATAGATTTTTCACATATTTTTTTAAAATACTGTGAAAAACTAGATTTGCAAAATTTTTTAAAGTTTATTTCTGCCCCCCCCCAGCTGCCAGAGAATGTTCATTTGTTCACGGGATTTGTTTTTACAGAGCACATCCACAAATATGAGGAAAGGTACTCGAGGCATGATCACAGATGCACAGAAATGCTGTCAAATCAATGAATTTTGTATACAAGTTTTTTAGTAAACGCATGGTTATCGTTAGCTGAAAAATGTCCTCAGTGGTATTAGAGCGAGTGCTATGACTGTCATCACCCTGCATTCATATAGTGTGTTCAAAATTATATCACTGTGCTTACCAATTTATTTTTTATATTTATGTCATCAATTAAACTCATCTTTATTTTGTTGATTTGTTTTGTGGGTGCAAAACCACCACCAACAATGTTGAACTGTTAACCAAATACTGGTGTATATAGTATTAAAACAATAAATATGTTTTTTTTATTTCACGGTTATCTCAATACTGGTATATTTCAACCCCCATAAACAGTTGAACCTTTGAGGTTCATCTTTGAGGTTCGTATTGTAGCCAGACTGATTTGATGTATTGGATGGTGTGGCCCAGTGGATCTCCACCCATTTACTTGCGATGGTCCACCCAAAAATGATTCTATAATCATACTCACCCTTATGTTGTTACAAGACTTTATACATTTTGTTGTTCTGCTGAACACACACAAAGAATGGGGTTTGAACCTATCATCGCTGATTCAGAGCTGCATGATTCTGGATAAATGGAGAATCACGATTCTCTTACGATTCTGAATGACAAATAAAAAGTAATTAATTAAGTCAATATTTACAACAATCACCATATGTAAATTATAGTGGTTACTTGTTATTTTACTTTGTAAAAGTTCAACTTTATTAAAAGTGTTTATGCATTGACGTGACTTAATAAAATCTTTAGAAAGATCTACAGATTGCTTGAAGAAGTCTATAGGTAAATAATGTGTTGGTGTTAACCAGTTTTATCATATTTTAAACAGTTTAAAATAACCTGAAACCATGGAATGCAGGGCAGTTTGATGAAAAACAACATACAACTTCTCTATTTGTGCAAATAAGAGCCATACACTGTCACAACGTGTTTTTACCATAGTGACAGATATCAAAGCGAACCCGGATTTGTCCGTGCTACAAACTGCAATCGTTACAGTTTTGTTTCAAACCTGTCCAGTTAAGATGTGAAGCATAATGAGAAGAATTAATTTGGGAGACTGAGAGTTTGTAAAAGCGCGTGTCTCATGCGTGCAAGTTGGCAACTATCTACTTGAATCCCAGTACTTCTGTGATCATTTGACACAGAAATAGCAATAGTCAGATTCAGTTTCACTTTATTTTTTAAAGCACAATTTAATATAAAAGGTATATTATATTTATATTTAGTATAAAAGGAAGATGGAAGGCCAATTCATTCACCAGCGAGGCATCGTCTTTGCTGAGCATTCTCATCTCTAAGATTATCCTGCCGGACATGATACCTGCATCACATGCTTGGGTCGCAAACATGCCTAAGTAGCGTTCATTGATACGTCATGTCCGCACATTGAGCACATGTCTATCAAGGTGTAGCATTCACGATTGGCTTTGTTCTTCCTAGACGCAGCCAGGTGGTTCTGAGACACTCCCTTCAGGGAACCGGTGGTGAACGTTATGTCCCGTACGCACACTGCGCCTCTCCTTGGACTGCACACTTCAGAAGCTCTGAGCAGCTCTTTGTCTGCTTTGGAGGACAGCAGAAGGTGAGGGCTGACTACAAACAGAGACTAGCGCACTGGATTGTGAACACCATAACTTTGGCATAAAGATCCCAAGATCTCCCTTGCCCACTTGTTCACACTGGACACTGGTTCAGGGCGCATCTCTGGCAGACATTTGTAGAGCTGCAGGTTGGACTATGCCCCACACTTTTGCAAGGTTCTACAGTCTTGGTGTAGAGCCAGTGTTAGCCCGCTTCTTACACTGTACCAACAGGTAAGACTGGTGGCCGGCTGGGCGTACGCCTGCGAAGCGCCTTCTCCCCTCACCAGACGAGTCGGTACACTATTCCAGCTTCCCAACTTTCCCCACCAGGGGTACCGTATACCAAGCCCAGAATAGGTAGAGTTATCCCTCACAAGGTGAACCCCTATACCTGAGCTAATGCTCCACACATAGTGACTGCCCCTATTGGGTTGTCCCATCTGACGTTTGCTCACTATTCAGTTCCCCTGTTGGTGAACCTGTGACCTCCCCTCTGTGGACTTCCACCTCTTCTGTGCAGCCCTCCATTTGACCCCTGCACGACTATTCCCATGAGATCTCCCCACTGGTGAGACTGTGTAGGTATTTCCATGTATCAACTCCCTATGGTAGGATGTGGTCTCCGTAGCCAACCCCTCAACCAAGAGTTGCGCTCCCCAGTGTCCCTTACAGTGCCGGGTCTCATCTCATCTCAAGAGTAGAAAGGCCACCGCCTTTGAGGGCCGATGGTAAGAGCCTCTCAAGTTGGTGCCTTACTACACCACTGGCAGGTCACATTTCGCGGTAGCGCTCACTTGTGACATGCCAGGCCATTCAGTGTCGCTCTGCTCTAGGTTGTGACGCAGCGTAGCATCATGGCATTTCGTATAGGAACCCCATTCTGTCTCTACACAACGTTGAGAGACCAACAGAAAGAACGTCTCGGTTACGACTGTAACCTCTGTGCTTCATGCCACACCGCTTCACTGTCTGCTTCAGTGACCTGGTGATGCCTCTCAGGTTCCTCAGCCCAAAAGGTTGAACATGAATGGGCACACCGTCTTTCTTTTATAGACGTATGCATGGGGTGGAGACTGACATGCCATTCAGCAAGTTCATTGGCCTTTTAAAAGTATAATGAAATTCAAACCCCATTCTGTCTCGACACAACCCTCCATCAGGGAACAGCAAGTCGTGACCAAGACGTTTTGGTTAAATAAACTTTGAATAGTAAATTGATTTTGATCATTTAAGTTCATTTAACACATGCTATAGTTAAGCTGTTTTAACTAAAACACAGTATTTTAACTGGGTTTAAAAAACTCACAAGCGCAAATAGTTCATTTTCTCTCATTTCTTTCAGTTGTCCTAGTGTAGTTTTTTTCAAATTTTGAGGACCCCCAAGAAGTTTGTTGAGGCCCCCTAGAAATATTTTGAGGCTCCCTAGTAGGCCTGGCCCCCTGGGGGAGAAACACTGATGTAGCCTATATGTCATCGCAAACTGTGTGAGGGAATAAACACCTTCAAAGCATGTCTACATGTCTTCAGAAATGTTTTACAAAAGAACGGTGCTTTCCCTCTGCAGGCGATGTCTGTGTAGGGTTGCAGGGAGTGAAACCAAAGAAACACCCTGGACAGGTGGCAGAGAAAGACAGAGATGAGAGAAATGTCGATATTTAACACAATCTTGGGTAGAAGCTTTGTTATTTGACTACTGTAACGCTTTGTTCAGTGTCCTTGGAAACCAGTGAGGTTAATTAAGTGGTTGGCTAACCAGGACTTATGTGTAATTATGAAATGTATGCAGTGGATTAGCCTGATTCTGTTAATGTCTTTCATTACAGTTACCTCCAGCTGCACCCGTCACTCTGCATGTTATAAATATCTACTCTTGCAGCCACCAAAAATTTACACTGCAGCAGAGTTCTCCATAGAGACTCCAACGTCTCTTTGGAGAATGAAACCTTTAATGTAATTTTTTGATATAATTAAGTGCAGGTGTTTGCGCACAATCGGTCCACGAGGCACCAATGCAGTGCCGAACACAATAGAAATATTGCCTTGTTCCATCCCCAGATGTCTACATTAAAAGGCACTTCAAAATGCAATTCCGGCCACACTGCACACCTTAAGAGCAGATATAAACAGGAAGTTAAAGTGAGTGTGTAAAATGCTGTCCGGGCACGAAAAAGCCTCATTCTTCATTCTGGTAAATGTAACATAACTGTCTGTTTGGCCATTAGGGTTATTGATGACTTTGATGGGGTCATTATACATGCTGTGGGCAAGCACATGCTCTTCACTCGCTCATGAGAGTGGCCTGCATGGTAGAAGACCCCCTAGAGAAGACCAGAAGAGAGTCAAGACTAGACCCTTGTATCTGCTGACCCTCCCAGACCAAAACATCAGCTCTATTAATGGAAATATGCATAATTTAAACTGCGTCTGTGTATTTTTTATGTCAAAAGATTTACGATTGCCTTAGTGGATAACAATAAAGGATTAATCTTGAATGTCAGTGGTGCTTTTAATGGATGGAAAAGCACTCTGAAAAAACAACAATGTTAGGCAAGTGTGAATTTCCCTGCTGGTTTAGATGCTGGTTATGCATTTTTTACCTTGTAAGTGAATCATATAATGGTCCTGGAGAGCCACGTTTGAATGAGTCCCAAAACAGTCTGTGAATTCTCTCATGAAACATATCTTTTTTTCGCAAACCCCAAATATAACTTATTTTTCATGGTATATAATGGCAAACAAATTGAAAACAAGCAAACATGTTCAACTTTTTTTTGCTTGAAATGCATGTATGCTTGTTTTCAATAAGTATTTTTTTTGTTTTGCTAGAAGATAAAGAACGAACCATGAAACATACTGTTAAAACAGTATGAGAGTCCATCTCCACAGATGATCCTCCAGTTTAATCCAGCAGGTTCCCAAGAGGCCTTTCTATACGGATGAAAGTCAATGAAGGAGATGCCTCAGTAAGCTAAAACTGTTTTGTGTGTCTGTCCTTTAAAGCCGGATTCGCATATACTGAGTGTGTGCTGTGTGTTCCCTTTCAGTATATATGATGCTCCATAAAAACACAAATGCCAAAATCTGTAAATGTGGGTAAAGGAAATGTGCTGGTGATGTGGTACTGTATTACACCCAGCTAATAAAGGTACGGTGTGTAAGCTTGTTCTTCAAAGCAGTTCATTATAAAAGAAACACATAACATGGCTCAAGGCAGCGACAAACTGAGAACATAAAACCTTTCCGTTGTCATGTTTACGTTTGATATCAGTGATAAACAAATTGATTTATTTTGTTTTCCGCTTTGGTACGCTTAACGCAAGATTTTTCCCTTTATCCATTTAATGAGGGCTCGTTTTTTTAAAGAAAGCTAGTAAGAAAGGTTTGACAGAAATTCTATCATTTAAGACAAAAATATATTTCTTGATCACTTGGGTAACAAGAATTTATATATTATTACTCCTGAAAAAAAAACACGTTTTAATATTGTTTGCATTATTCTCCTCCATGGCATACACACGCTCATTCAGAACCTTTGGCGAACACTTTTATCAAAAGGGACTCGCATACATGAAAATGTACACGTACGCACACTTCAGGCTCTGCTGTGCAGGCATTAGTCTTTAGCATTGATCTCTCACATGCAGCTGTGCAGTTGATCTGATGGTGGGCTGTTCCACAGCTGTTGCAGAGACCATGAACACTCAAGACCACAAGCTGTTCATTAGGCAATCAGCAAAAAATTATCATTACAACTTTAAGCACTAAATGGATAATAATGCAAGACAAATATCACACACATCTTCATCAAATCACCGATTCAACTGTGAACGGACTCCTATCATTGCTGTCTAACAGATTTATTATTTAGCGGGCACCTTACAGAGTTAATGCGGGCTACCAGGTGCCCAGGGGCACCACGTTGGAGACCACTGCATTAGAGTTTAGGATGAGTAAGAGTGCAATGACAAACCAATACATGTAACTGTAAAAGAATGCAGAAATTCTAGCATTCAACACAGCAGGGTTTCATATACAACAAAAAACACACTAGTGCACAAATTGCCTTCAAATGTTTGGTCTCTTCTTTTCGCTCGATCAGCAAATCCATAACAGCCAATGAACACGCTGTGTTCAGTGTATGACAGTTAGCAGCATCTAGCGGTGAGGTCGCGAATTACAACCAACGGCTCACCACCCTCCCTTTTGAAGCACTAAGGTGGCTGACACAGGGCTAAAATGTCATCTAGTTTTCGCTTCTTTACAGAAGGAAATAACATATTAAGTTTGTCCGTTTCGGGCTACTGTAGAAACAAATAGCAAAACTCCATGTAAGGGGGCCCGCGGTGTATGTATATAGAAATAGCTAATTCTAAGGTAATAAAACAGAATGCTTCATTATGTAAGATCTTTATTCACTTTTGAAGACATAGTTATGCATATCATATTACATTTCTGTCAATACATCCTCCACAAAAGAAAACACTGGACCTTTAAGTCCGACATTGCAGTTATCATGACACAGCATCAAGACCCAGGCTGGATTTGTGGGAAATGTTCTTGCAAAAGAGCCGTAATTCACATCTCTTCTACAAAACAAAGGCCTTGAATGTCTAATCAAAGCTCAGCCTTCAGCTATACTCTGCCGGCCAGATTCAACTGCTTCTCATTTTTTGCAGATTTCGGCAGACATGTTTCTCTGGTGTATGTCTTGCATTATTTGGACCCATACACACGACTAACACTCGCACATGTATCTCCCTGCAAAAACATGCCGGTTTTGCCTAAGGTTGAATTGCAAATATATATATAAAATCCCCAAGGACTGGCTGCATTTTTTATGTATAATGTTGACAAGACCTCTTACGGGCAATGTAAAATATGATATTTTTCCGGCATGCCCTCCTTCTTGTCTGTGGTCCCAACTGCCTTTCATCTGCATTCTGTATCTCTATACATTTTATCCTCATGGATTTCCTCAGGGTTTCTGATGCACGGCCAAAGTGATACCAGTCCCTTGGGCTTGATGAATTATTGCCTGTATCTAAGTCAGGTTTCTTTCCTGTCACAACGAAAAGGAAAACATATGAAATATAATTTGCATTCTGTCATAATAGTCTCTTGTGTTTAGATGGGTTTTGGTGTCAGTTTCAAGCATGCACACAGTTGCTGTATTTCTTTGCTTTGATGTTGATGTCATATACCCTGTACGTTTTGTATTGCCAATTTATTGTTCAATTTGAGGCAAGACACTTGTGATGGTAAACAGATACAATGGATTTTACTTTCCTTTTCAACTTTCTCTCACAGAAATAAATTCAAACCATCTAAACTTGGTTACATCTGTAAACATCCAAATCTTTAAGATTCTTCTATCATACTCTGAACTGTAACTTTTTACATTCCAAAAAAGCATTTTGCACACCCCATATAGCGACTTTTATAACTAGAAGGACGTGTGCAAATCACGAGGAAGTGACAGGAAGAGATTATGTTATCACAATAATCTTTCATGCACTAGCTTCCCTCCAAGTGCTAATGGCTTCCCTTTTGGCATCCTGTCTGTGTGGACCAGCACATCTCTCCAGCGGTCATCCTGGAGAAATAATGGTTCATCTGAAAGACCCACAGTAAAGTAATAACCCGAGAACGTCTGTGCAAAATGGGTTGAAACCGACACCTTAGCCCTTAATAATGGATGATGGCATCATTAGATGTAGTTTGAAGAACAGAGAGCAACACGTTGGCAGGTATTTCTTATGTGAATTAAAAGCTTCAAAATGATGGATTAGACTACAAGTAATAGGAGTTGGTTTCTAAGTAACTGGATTTTCCTTGTGACGTCAGAAATAAAATGTTCCTTGCTCTTATAAAATCAGTTTGTTATATAAAAAATTCGGCAAATTTCAGATTTTTCACCCTAATGCAAGAATTTATTGATTCCAAGCTGCAAAGACGTTCTCCAAACCTGGTGTTGCTCCTCACTATCAGCGTTTCTGTCTCTAAAAGGATCCCAACATTAATAAATGTATATTTTACATAGTTTATTTTATCTATGTGCTTGTTCATGTGTTTTCGGCACATTTCAGCATGAAGTGTTTGTGAATCAGCTTCAGCTCGATGTAGCCTTTGGAACTGAAATTTTATTAAAAGATGAAGCAGTTACTTTATTGGGACCGGTCGCAAACCCATAACCCACCAACTGTGTTTCACCTGTTTTCCACTGATAGTTCCTGCCTATGGATTAGGGTGCATCATGCAACAGTATACAACCTCTTTATGTTTGTGCTGAAGCAAGTGTAGATTATTTTTACAGTTGTTAGTTTTTAATGAATAAACACAAAATGTCACACTCTTGCTCCAAAAAATAATTGAATTGTGTTCTCATCATATGTGTTTGCCTATTAATTGAAGCATTCAGAAGCAACAGTTTTGCATTGTGTTTAACTCGTTGATATTTAAGTCGCGCATGCCTATTTTGGATTCATGAAAACAAAATCAGGCTTGCAGAAATATTAGCTTCAGCAAAAGTTCTGCCGGGAAGACTCAGTCTTATGTCACTTACTACGTATAGACCTAACCAATCATCACCTATAACAAATCATCATCTTTCACTTGGAGTATACAGTATATACAGTGTATATATATATAGAGAGAGAGAGATCGCAACTTATCCCTTGTTTGCGTTCGTAGATGATATTCACCCCCATCCTCCCCACCATCACCAGCAGGATGGTCCCTGTCTATTAACCCCAGGGAGTTGACTGCGCCCCTGCCTTCATCTTCAGGAAGGAAGGGCAATAATTCTTGACGCTCTGGATGCGAGCTATGAACCTGACCTACGCCAAAGAAATATTTATTTTACCATATTCGCACCTTGTCGCTGATCAGTTGTCTAATAAATGCTCATCGTCAAGTATTCTTACCTCCCGAGTCTTTCTGGTCAAACTGGTTCATTTTCTTTAGGTTCAGTTTCACACATATATTTAAAACAGGTTGCAGTGCGGTTTAAAAACATGTATGATAGGCAACAGTTCCTTCATTATTAATTCACCTTTATGTCATTTAAAACCTGATAGATATTTTGAGAATCGCCTTGTGGTTTTATGTCTACACAACGAAAGTCAATGGGGCCACTGTCGTTTTGTTAGCAACATTCTTCGGAAAAAAAAATTTGTGGAACAAGATTATGTCGAGTAATGATCTTTTGATGAACTGCATTTTGAAGAAAAACATCCTTCTCTTAAAAGTCTCATCAGATGGCTTTTTATTGGTTGGTTGAATTGCCCGAATCCTTCATTTTATTTAAATTTTCAGTGAGGTAAAGTCCAAAACTATTTTGGGTCAAAGCAACCAAATGTGTCCGGATGGTTCTTTTTCACGGTTGTCAGTAGACAAACACTTGTTCCTATTGAAAAACTACATGGCAATTTCAAGCTACATTTAACAGCAATGGCTCCCAAAATGGCTGCAGTTTTGTGAATGAGGCTTTAACAAGCAGGTGTGGTCCATAATGCTCCATGTTTCTTGAATGCAATTTCTTTCCCTCTGATTGGGCCAAGGAGAGGTGAGAAACCCTGTGAGTACCAATAGTTAAAGCCAGGAGAGCAAGACCAGAGGTTAGCTTCATTCAAAGTGCTCCGTGCCACAGCTGGTTGAGATTGTATTCACCCCCTCAACAACCTGTGCCCAGTGTAATGTACCTCTACGCAAGCTAGAACAAGGAGAATATTTTTATTAGTTTCACAACATGACCACAAACCACATTTACAGAAGGCAGGAAGCCTCACAGTGGTATTGTGCAAAGTTGTTTTGTCCCGGTACTAGAAGGATATCCATCAAAAATATCATAGGATGACATTTAAATATTTGGCATTATACATAATACCTAAAGCTGCAATCCATTGCCTCTGCATTGCAATCACTATTTGAAACAAAACTGCAAGTTACTGTCGTGATCGCAGGTGGTGACACACGGACAGAGGACCCAGGTGCAGACAGCGGGTAAGGGGTTTTAATAATAAATATAAAACAAGGACCCACGGGCGGGGGGGGGAGGTAACATAACAAAACAGGGAAATATAATAACAAGACAGGACTTAGACTAAATACACTGAAACAAAACTTAAATTAACTTTGAACATAAACTACAAATAACTACACATGACTAAACTGACACGCACAAGAACTCACCAAACAAATCACAATGTACCAGCACAAGACAGAAAACACTAGGGCATTAAATAAGGGACCAAATCAAGAGGGGAACAGGTGTAGGGCATGAATCAATAAAGAGGAGACCGGAGAGAGTGTATGGAAGGCCAAAAGGGCCATAACTGCCTCTCTCCACACAAAAAATGAGACTCTGTCATGATCCTGCCACTAAACCAAGAGAAACATGACATGATGCAGCAGAATAATGACAGTTACTAGCAATGGGTTTAAGACATTTCATGTGAAATCCAACGCAACAGCTTAACTTATAAATTATTATTATACGTGTCAAATTGTGAGAAATTATAAGAAGATCATTTTTTGTTTTACATACATATACATATGTTTATGTTGCTCAATAACTAACTTGTTTTTACTTTTAATAATAATGTTATGCATTGTCATTTTAAAAGATTGAAAGTGTTCTCTTTGTATATTAGCCCTTGTATTGTTCCATCTCCACATGCTACATGATATTGTTAACAAAACAATTTTCTTGTATGATTCATGTGCGGAAAAGCCAAGTGAACGAATTGATTTTAAGTTGCAGCAATTTGAAAGTTCCACAGTATTTACGCTCTTAAGTCAACCTATAGCAGTGGCTTACGTATAGTCATCTCTGCACATTAAACTGTGATAGGAGAATTTCTTTTTTGACATCAAACAAATGACTCACAGCTTTAGGTGAAATAGCCTTTTGCTGTTGCATGAAAATAAATCGATTTTTACCTCAAAAAAGAGCCCTTTTAACAAAAGTACGGTCACACAAGCCAATGCTTGTTTAATGAGGAATCCAAGCTGAATAAAAGTCATCAGTGGTGCCAGGTCACCCCACGCAGCAGCTATCGATACACAGCTCCATGCTGCGAGCGGTTCAGTGTGCGAATCTCGAGGTGTTGTTTGCCATTGTGTGTCTAAATGTAGAAAATGCAACCGCCTCCTCACTTCTTACATCATGTCTCAAAAATGTCTGCATTTGATTTTGTGACTGTGGTGTTAAATTGGCCATTTCCTTTTAAAATTTCACTTTGAAAATCAGCATTCCAAGTCTTTTAAGCTTCCTACCAAAAAAAACGGTACAGTATGCTCACTTCTAAGATGCCTTACTTTCTAAATGCTGTACGCATTAATTCAAATCCATAATGCATTACACGCTCATGGAGGATTCAGCCAAGAGAAATATCAATATAGGATTTGTGTTCAGTGCATTAAGTATCGCTAACATGTATATTTTCAGCCAATATTTGTGATTACTTGGTTTTCCACCCACATTCTCAGATTGTTTGATGTAAATTACACACGTAACTGACAGGCAGTTTATAGACCTGGCAAGATCTAACCTGAATGACTGACTTGAGCTTCCAGGAGTAAGAGGTTTATTTTGTTGCCTTGAAAAGATACCACGTTGATTCAATGAGTGCTTTTTAAGGAAGAAATGATTGATGGACATGCCAGGTTAGTTATACATTTCAGGCAAATAATCACTACGTTTATTTTGAGACGTCCCAGTGGTTTTGTGTCCATATGATGGTCCAGTGTTGTTTGGTTACCAACATTCTTCAAAATATCGTCTTGAACGTTCTTCCGAAGAAAGAAAGTCGTATTTGCATCTACATAACGATGCAATCTAGAGTCAGAATTTTGGATCTGCTTCAGGTATAAACATTTATAAAGTGAATTCTGGCTACCGTAACCTGCAGCAGTCTTTGGCTCTGGATTGTGATGATGTTGGAGATATCTGAAGCGTCTCATTAATATCCCTCTTTAGGGATCAACACAGATCGGACATTTAGATATTCACAATCAATACAACAATCAGTTTGCAGAGCAAGAACAGCTATATCCAGTATTGGTGCTGTATGAAAAAGTGCTGCAGTATGGATTCAATCATATTATGGCTGTTAAGAGCTCCTTATCCTCATCGCCTACAGTATTGATCCTGGACTCACCTCAGCTCATATTGGATGTGATGGACAGTATAGTATGTGCACCATCTAAATGTGACCGTAACAATCCCAAAGATAAAGATGGAGTAAAACGGATATTATAATTTAGGCCATTTACATCTGAAGGCCTGTATTTGCCATATTTTCACACTTTTCGGTTATATGATTAGCAATTGTCGCACTTTATTGTGCTTTGTTTTTGGCTCAGTTTCAAAATTTAGCTGCCTATGTAGATTGTATATGAGGGCGTCATAGGAACTTTTCTCCTAATGATATGGCGGTATTGTCTTAAATGGAGTAGGTATTCCACGATATATCTTGAAAAGCTTTCCAAGACTTATTGACTAACAATACACATATAAATTTAGTTTTGCTAGAAAGGGAGTTGGATGATGAATATGAAGAGCATCACAAACAATTTATCAAACAAAATCAACAATCCCGAGTGAGGTTTGGTTCAATGCCAGTTCAGCAGGGGGTTGAGAAGCCCATTCCACCACAAAGGAGAGATCGAAGTTGCCGGATAGCGACTGTGCCATCAGGAATGGATTGGAAGGTACAGTAGACTAATATAAACGGCGGAGGTATCATTGAACATCAATGCTTTTAATTTGATGCAGGCAGCCACCGGTAACCATTGGAGTGAGACCAATAGAAGATTGACATGGACCCTTTCTAATTGATTAAAGACCAGACTCGCCGTCAGGTTCCGGATGATCTGTCAAGGCTTAGTCATGCAAGCTGGCCAGCCTAGAGGGCAATGCATTAACGTTGTACAGGAAAACAATAGCATCAAGCATATTCTGTATGTGTATATATAATGAAAGGAAAAAAAATATAGCAAGTGATGGACAACAGGGCAGTGTAAGTAGAGTGTATTTACTCTTGTCTAAACTCTTAAGAATAAGGATTTGCCCTTGTCAGCCTTTAGGGTTCCATAAATAAACTTTTATTCCCAAAAAGGATTTAGACTACTTCAAGTTAAGGACTATTGTTGATTTAAGAACCTTGACCAAATATTGTACTTCTATGTATTTCAACCAGAAAGCTTGTTCTGAAAGGAAACAATTTGTCTGGAAATTAATATTAATAAGAAACTGGTCTGTAGTTTTTCGTTGTTCTGGAATAGAAGGGTTGTTTTTTTAAGCGGGAAAACCAGAGTATGCTCACATCGATGAATAACACTACTCGGCATAGTTAACTTCAGGTTGCATTTCAGCTAGCATGCTTTCTTTGCTGTCTGCTGCCTACATATAAGAAGCTACCTTCTAAGGTTAAGAGAAAAACATTTGATCAGATGCATATCTCAAAATAGCCCATGTAATGAAAATAGCAAAGACCGAGTCTTTAAGGGATCTTTTTTCCCCTTATCTTGGTGAAATTTTTAGATGCATTTGCCTTATCACACATAACTCATAATCTGATATCAGATATAAATTCGCTTTTAAACAAATTACATTAGCACTGCATTACCCTTACATCCCAGTACATACGGGGGAAAGAGGGGTGTTGCGTTACTTTACGGGCAGAGCCATTGATTTATTTGCAGTTTTCCACCTGACTCCAGCAAACACAAGCTACCAAACTGTGTACATATTTATATTTAACATAGATATTGATTTAGATGTCATAGCAATGTATCTCATTAGGGTTTCACTGTGGAAAGCACTCCTCCATGAGTGGCCGCTGAAGGCTTTCCGGCCTCGTGTCTGAGTGGTATCTAGAGGGAGGGCGATATTGATCAAGCCTCATAATTGGTACAGAGCTTAATACAGGAAACGCTGGTTTGTTTGATTTCATTTGGCACAGATACTTAGGAGGGGATGGGCTGGAGCAGAGACATCAATACCATAGAACCACAGCGGCCCGTTTAGCTTGTGTCCGAATATTGCCTTTCCGTTCGGTGGAATGAAATGTCATTTGTATTTCTGAATGTAAGATCCAAGGCTAATCAGTATTATCGATCAGTGTTAAAGATACCGAGGAAAATGTTTTGATGTTTTTTTTTTCACTAGACCCATCTGGTGTAAATGGTTAATATATGAAAGTTATCATAATAATAATAATGAAAGTATCTCAAACGTTTTCCTTGTGAGGCCTCCCTTTTCTCATAAATGTGTCAAACGTAGAATAAACTTTCTTAAAACCATTTTAATCAAACCCCAAAAAACGATATATTATACAATGCTGTTACATCAATTATTTTGGTTGGTAGCCTTATGTTTATGCTTTATTGCACAGAATATGATAATTTATGTATTTCATGAAATGCCACAAAACAGTGTCCCCCTTGGATCCATCTTGGGGCCTCCCATTTAAGAACCACTAGTTTATAGTGACCAAGTCAAGTCAAGATTATTTTTATAGCGCTTTTTACAATTTTCATTGTTACAAAGCAGCTGTACAAGAAAACATTGACTATTCGCAAAACATATAAGGTTATGCAAGTCAAAACACAGAAGACTATAAATTCCTATATACAGTGTAAATTTAATAAAACTATAAAATTCTAGCAGCCCCCCCGGCCAGGCAAACAGTGCAAAACAGTATGCAAACCCTGGCGAGGAACCCAAAACTCAAATGGAGGAGAACCTCAGAGGGAAACCAGGCCTAACCAGGGGATTCCAGTTCCCCTCTGGCAAAACCACATCTGTAAAAATAAAAAAAGACAACAATTAATCTATTTCAATACAAATAACTCCAATCCGTGTATATAATAGAAACATTTGTTTGTTGTTCTTGACAGAATTCGTCGCTATAGTTGTACAAAAATAAACTGCATTAAGATTATTTTAGTTAGCTGAAAAAGACCTGCATGCTGGTTTGAAGAGTAAATAATGACAGTTTTCTTATTTGGGGTGAACAATTTATTCACATTGACTCGCGCCCGGGAACAGAAAGACATATTTGCAGAATTTGTCTACACCACGGCCTAGCATTGCTAATTGTTTAAGACTTGCTGACAACTTGAATGCACAAACTAAAAGGCTGTGTATATAATAATTTGAAACAGAATGACAAGACAACACAAAAAGTAATTATAAAATGCAAATTACACGCAGAACCGCCAGGAAGAACCCAGTACCTATTAAACAGCCACAGCTTTAGACAGCCGATGCCGGTGAATCATATAAACATGAAAACTTTCAGAATGTGCTGAGTGTACCTATCTTCACAAACATTTTATTTGCACTGTTACTTAAAGAAAAGATCAAAGGATCAATAGCAGATCACATGCAGCATGACCATATGTTGCTGAATTCTGTTTTATGTAATTTAGCCTTTTTATGTTGTCATCCTGTCTTTTAGGCTTTAACCAATAGATTTTCTTTAAAATCTGTTGTGTGCATTTTTAAACAACTCTAGACAGTCATCCCAACAGTTTATGAGTCATTTTTATACAAAACGCATTCAATGAACACATTCTTCAGAATTAATGAAGTACTTTCTTACTCGAACCCAAATCTTAAAAATATGAATGCTATGTTTCATTTTGTTGCTTTCTAATTAAAAATTTAAAAGTGGTCCATAAGGTCCATGTTTACTAGATTTGCTGTATTTCAATGTTTGTGACAGTCTGTGTTCAAAGATGGATGTAGCACATACAGTAGATATTGAAAGTATGTGTAGATGGTATTAAATCGGAAATACAAATACTGTATTGTTCTTCTATGGTGTTGCTGTGAAGTGCTTTGAGCGGCTGGTCCTGGATGGCTGTTGAACGTGTTTCCAGTTTTAAGTTCCTGGGGACTCATATTTCGGAGGACCTGTCCTGGACCACCAACACCTCATGCCTGGTCAAGAAGGCTCACCAGCGTCTCTTCTTTCTGAGGACACTGAAGAAGAACCAACTGTCTTCAACTATCCTGGTGAACTTCTATCGCTGCACGATAGAGAGCATCCTGACCAACTGTGTCACAGTCTGGTACGGGAACTGTTCTGTTGCTGAGCGCAAGGCACTGCAGAGGGTGGTGAAAACAGCCCAGCGCATCACAGGGACTACACTCTCTCCCATTGAGGACATCCAGAAGAAACGCTGTCTGCGTCGAGCTCGCAGCATTCTCAAGGACTCCTCTCACCCCGCTCATAGACTGTTTACTCTCGGTGCCTTCCGGTAGGCGCTTCCGGTGCCTCCGGACAAGAACCAGCAGACTAAGAAACAGCTTTTTTCCCAGAGCTGTTTCATTATTGAACTCTACCCCCCCCCCCACTGATTCCACTACCTATCTTACCTTTAACTTCAATGCTGCTATAACATTGTTTACATTGCACTACAGGGCTGCCATGCATGACTGAACTGTACACACCAGTGAAATTGCCTGTGGCCTGATGGTTAGAGCGTTGGGCATGTGATCAGAAGGTTGCTGGTTCTAATCTCAGTGCCAGCAGGTCATGACTGAAGTGCCCTTGAGCAAGACACCTTACCCCTGATTGCTCTGCAGTAATGTGCCACTGTAAAAAAGAAAAAAAACTACTTGTAGGTCGCTTTGGATAAAAGCGTCTGCCAAATGAATAAATGTAAATTTAAATGAAATATGCTCATTTGCACTAATGGACCACTTTCATAACTGCACTAACTTATCTACTGCACTGTAACTCTATTAACTGCATCTACTCATCTACTGCACTGTAACTCTATTAACTGCATCTACTCATCTACTGCTCTGTAACTCTATTAACTGCATCTACTCATCTATTGCACTGTAACTCTATTAACTGCATCTACTCATCTACTGCACTGTAACTCTATTAACTGCATCTACTCATCTATTGCTCTGTAACTCTATTAACTGCATCTACTCATCTACTGCACTGTAACTCTATTAACTGCATCTACTCATCTATTGCACTGTAACTCTACTCATCTTCTGCACTGTAACTCTATTAACTGCATCTACTCATCTATTGCACTGTAACTTCAATAACTGCATTAACTAATCTACTGCACTGTAACTCTATTAACTGCATCTACTCATCTACTGCTCTGTAACTCTATTAACTGCATCTACTCATCTACTGCACTGTAACTCTATTAACTGCATCTACTCATCTATTGCACTGTAACTCTATTAACTGCATCTACTCATCTACTGCACTGTAACTCTATTAACTGCATCTACTCATCTATTGCACTGTAACTCTATTAACTGCATCTACTCATCTTCTGCACTGAAACTCTATTAACTGCATCTACTCATCTATTGCACTGTAACTTCAATAACTGCATTAACTAATCTACAGCACTGTAACTCTATTAACTGCATCTACTCATCTATTGCACTGTAACTTCAATAACTGCATTAACTAATCTACTGCACTGTAACTCTATTAACTGCATCTACTCATCTACTGCTCTGTAACTCTATTAACTGCATCTACTCATCTACTGCACTGTAACTCTATTAACTGCATCTACTCATCTACTGCTCTGTAACTCTATTAACTGCATCTACTCATCTATTGCACTGTAACTCTATTAACTGCATCTACTCATCTACTGCTCTGTAACTCTATTAACTGCATCTACTCATCTACTGCACTGTAACTCTATTAACTGCATCTACTCATCTATTGCTCTGTAACTCTATTAACTGCATCTACTCATCTACTGCACTGTAACTCTATTAACTGCATCTACTCATCTATTGCACTGTAACTCTACTCATCTTCTGCACTGTAACTCTATTAACTGCATCTACTCATCTATTGCACTGTAACTTCAATAACTGCATTAACTAATCTACTGCACTGTAACTCTATTAACTGCATCTACTCATCTACTGCTCTGTAACTCTATTAACTGCATCTACTCATCTACTGCACTGTAACTCTATTAACTGCATCTACTCATCTATTGCACTGTAACTCTATTAACTGCATCTACTCATCTACTGCACTGTAACTCTATTAACTGCATCTACTCATCTATTGCACTGTAACTCTATTAACTGCATCTACTCATCTTCTGCACTGAAACTCTATTAACTGCATCTACTCATCTATTGCACTGTAACTTCAATAACTGCATTAACTAATCTACAGCACTGTAACTCTATTAACTGCATCTACTCATCTATTGCACTGTAACTTCAATAACTGCATTAACTAATCTACTGCACTGTAACTCTATTAACTGCATCTACTCATCTACTGCTCTGTAACTCTATTAACTGCATCTACTCATCTACTGCACTGTAACTCTATTAACTGCATCTACTCATCTATTGCACTGTAACTCTATTAACTGCATCTACTCATCTACTGCACTGTAACTCTATTAACTGCATCTACTCATCTATTGCACTGTAACTCTATTAACTGCATCTACTCATCTTCTGCACTGAAACTCTATTAACTGCATCTACTCATCTATTGCACTGTAACTTCAATAACTGCATTAACTAATCTACTGCACTGTAACTCTATTAACTGCATCTACTCATCTACTGCTCTGTAACTCTATTAACTGCATCTACTCATCTACTGCACTGTAACTCTATTAACTGCATCTACTCATCTACTGCACTGTAACTCTATTAACTGCATCTACTCATCTATTGCACTGTAACTCTATTAACTGCATCTACTCATCTTCTGCACTGAAACTCTATTAACTGCATCTACTCATCTATTGCACTGTAACTTCAATAACTGCATTAACTAATCTACTGCACTGTAACTCTATTAACTGCATCTACTCATCTACTGCTCTGTAACTCTATTAACTGCATCTACTCATCTACTGCTCTGTAACTCTATTAACTGCATCTACTCATCTACTGCACTGTAACTCTATTAACTGCATCTACTCATCTATTGCACTGTAACTTCAATAACTGCATTAACTAATCTACTGCACTGTAACTCTATTAACTGCATCTACTCATCTACTGCTCTGTAACTCTATTAACTGCATCTACTCATCTACTGCACTGTAACTCTATTAACTGCATCTACTCATCTATTGCACTGTAACTTCAATAACTGCATTAACTAATCTACTGCACTGTAACTCTATTAACTGCATCTACTTATCTATTGCACTGTAACTTCAATAACTTTATTAACTAATATACTGCACTGTAACTCTATTAACTGCATCTACTCATCTATTGCACTGTAACTTCAATAACTGCATTAACTAATCTACTGCAGTGTAACCTTATTAACTGCATTTACTCATCTTCTGGACTGCAACCTATTAACTGCATTAACTCGTATATTGCATTGCAACTTCAATAATGTTCAGCTAATGTCAATAATTTATGCACATTTAAGTCACTTGCACTATTGTTTAGTCTAACTTATTATCTGTTCATATCCACCTGTACATTCATGTTCATAGTGTTAATGTTCATAGTATATAGTCATCTGTATATATTGTTCATAGTACATACCTACTGTAAAATATTTTCATAATCCATGCCCACTGTATAATATTTTCTCAATATTGTATTCTGTATTTATTCAAACTGTATATCCTGCACTTGCTAATTGCACTTCTGGTTAGACCTAAACTATATTTCGTTACACTGTGCTTGTATATGTGTAATGATAATAAAGTTGAATCTCATCTAAAAAAAAACATCCTTAAACCTTAAGGTTTACATACATGTCTATATTCAATGTGAATTTGTTTATAAATATATACAGTATATCAATTTATATGTTTATGTTAATGAAATATGTTTGTATATAGCTCCGGCCAGGTCTTACAGCTCACATTAAAGGTCAAATGTTTTGGAAGATCTATTGACAGAAATGCAATATAATATACATAATTATGTTTTCATAGAGACCTTTCGTAATGAATTTTTCTTACCTTAGAATGAGCTATTTCTATCAACATACACCACATGACCCCTTACATGGAATTGGCCATGATGTTTCTCCTTCGGTAAAAAAAACTTAAATGCGACCAAAACACAGGACCCATTCAACAAATTGTTTATTTAATAAAATGAACATTCAAAAAACCAACTTGTTTTTTTTATTGTTAATCAGGCGTGTTTAAGAGCTGCCCTGGGCTTAATCATGAACGATGAAGAGAAATATACGCTTTGAGGGATGATGTTATCGTCTCTACACAAAATCTAGCGTGACCGAAATTTTTGGCGTTGTAGTTTAGCAACTATTTGAAAGTGGGCTTTTTTAATCCGAGTTTGCTAAGTTTTGCTAACCAGTGGATCACACTGAAAAAAACTTGCCCAAGGGAGACACTATTGTGCTTTATGTTAAAGTGACCTTGATTTTTTATTATTTTCGAAATAAAAAGACATGAATAAGACCATAATAAGAATAACTAAAATGACAGGAACCATCTTTGGCAAAAATGTAATTGAGTTGTAATTAGATTTTTTGGTTTGGATCACATCGCTTTTATTTACATGCAGAGGGGGGTTTATGATTATGACTTAGACTGGCACCAACTAAATGCTTTGGGTTTGCTTTTAAAGAACTGTGGCACATTCGAGTGTGCTCCCGGTATTTGTATCTCTTTTAATCCATCTGTGGAAGACATGCTAACATGTTGTTCTTTGAGAGTTCTGTTAGTTATAAATCCAATTTAAACAGTTGCTTTCAGTAGTAAACCTGACAAATTGTCCTCAGTAGGGACGATCTAGTACTCACAATGGTACAGTATGAAAAGAGCAAAAAATGGAAAACGCAACTTGCAGCTCTGATTTGATTTCACTGCAAACATCAGAGTAATTATTTCCCACCTAACCATTACCATTGTCAAGTAAACTGTGCGTTACTTATTTTATTGACATTTTAATACACATTTATCTCTCTCTTCAGGAAGCCACTGATGGATGTTACCATATAAATAAGTTATGAGCGTCAATGTGCATTTCCATGCATACAGTATATTGTTGACAAATGAATTATTCAGAAACGCTTTGCTATAAAACTGAGCTTTATGGTCGTTCCATATAGGACACTGTATGATGAATTAAACAAGAGATGGCTGACAACCCTGGTCAATGTGATTTATTGTACGGCACCAATCTTTAAACACCAAACTGTGAAGACTTTTACAAATCTAGTGAAGTCGCAACCTGATCCAACAGGAATTCATATACTTAGAGGTGGCTTATTCGTATGAATTCGTACATTGTAAATCATACAAAATGTAAAATCTTTAGAAAAAAGGCAATACTGAGGCCCCACCCCTAACATCACTGGCACGAAAACCAAGTGGTACTAAAATGTATTAATATTTGATCGTAGGAATTCGTATGAACTGGTTCAAATTAGCCACACTGTAAAACAATTACGTTTTCGTCGTGAGATAATGTTGAAGTTTGCATACTCTGTGTTGCTGATTAAACCCAAATGCTTTAGAAGAATCAGAATAAGCTTTTTTTTAAAATATGTTTACAGACAAGGAATTTGACTTGGTGACAGGAGCTTAGTGTGGAAGAAAGTGTACACATGGTGCAAACATAGTGCAAACATAGATGAAAGAGATGAAATGTACATTGAGATGAGAATTTAATAATAACAATAATGCAGAGGGTGAGGGGGGTCAAAAGTGACTTTCTTAGACCCTTTTCTCACTCTGAAGGTGTACAGATCTTGGAGGTTTGGGCAGGGGGCACCAACAATCCTCTCAGTAGTCCTGACTGTCCTTTGTAGTCTCTTAATGTCTGATTTGGTAGCTGACCCAAACCAGACAGTTATGGATGAGCACAGGACAAACTTGATGATGGCCGAGTAGATCTGTGTGAAAAGCGGAGGAGTTTATGTGAGTATCCCACTTCAGGTCCTGAGAGAGGGTAGTGCCCAGGAACCTGAATGACTCTTCTGCAGCCACAGTGTTGTTCATGATGTTGAGTGGGGGGATGCAGTGGGGATTCTCCTGAAGTCCAAGATCAGCTCCACTGTTTTGAGCTTGTCGAACTCCTGGTTGTTGTGATTGCACCAGACAGGCAGCTCTGCATCTTCCTGTCCATAAGCAGACTCGTCTCCATTGTGGATAAGGCTGATGATGGTAGTTTCATCTGCAAATTTTAGAAGCTTGACACAGGAGTCTTTGGCAGTGCAATTGTTTGTATAGTGTTTGTATGTGTTTGTAGGGAGAAGAGAAGTGGGGAGAGTACACATCTCTGAGGGGCACAAATGCGGATTGTGAGAGTCCTGGATGTAAGTTTACCCAGCTTCACTAGTTGCTGCCTATCTGTTAGGAAGTTAGTGATCCATGCAGTTTGAGACTAAACTGAAGTCGACAAATAAGATCCTTGCATAAATCTATCAAGGTGTTGCAGAACATAATGCACCCCCATGTTGACTGCATCATCAACAAACCTGTTTGCTTTGTAGGCGAACTGAAAAGGATCCAGCAAGGGTCCAGTGATGTCCCTCAGTTAGGCCAGGACCATTCTCTCAAACGACTTCATGACCACAGACCGAAGAGTGACAGGTCTGAAGTCGTTAAGTCCAGTGATTTTGGATTTTTTGTGGAACAGAATGATATTGGTGGTTTTGAAGCAATGGGGAATGGCTTCACTTAGCCTGGTTTTCGGTGAAGAACAATGCAGAAGAGTTTGAAAAGTGCTTGTTGATGCGGATGAGAAGAAGTAGTTCATCCGTTTTGTAAGGAAGGGAATGGACATTCGCAAGATGAATGCTTGGGAGCGCTGTTCAAACGTCGCGCTCGCAAAGAACAAAAAAATATTGTCTGGGATGTGATGTTTAATGTTAAGTAGACCGTCTACATTTACATTTAGTTATTTAGCAGACGCTTTTATCCGCGACTTACTAAGACTTCAGGGAGCAATAAGCAATATGTCATAAAAGAGCAATAGTAGGATAGGTGCTAATACAAAGTTACTAGTTTCAACAAAAGCTAGACCACTACCTGTTGGAGAAGAGAAAATATTATTCTGGTAAATATTATTAAAGAAGAATGACAAAACACAGAATAAACAAACAAAAACAGTAGAAGGATTGAGGAGCTCAGCACCATGGCTGCCATTCGCGGCACCATCTTGGTGTGACTTTAACATTCACTTTAAGTAAGTTATGTCAGGAGGTTAAATATTACATTGACACTAGCTGTGAAGTAGTGGTTCATTATGGTTCCAAATTTATTGTTTAATAAAAAGACCACATGCCGTGACAGACTGGATATTTTATAAATGCTGCATGCTGTATAGCTTAATGTGAGGAACACGCTGAAATTTAGGTTGTTATTCAAATCCCTACATTCCCCTTAAAACAGACAAAAACTTTTTCTGCATATTAATTGGCGAAAACACTGCCAGGTTTGCAGAGATGGTAAGTAACGAAGTACAAATACTTCGTTACTGTACTTAAGTAGATTTTTTTGGTATCTGTACTTTACTTCACTACTTTTTTTTCCGACAACTTTTTACTTTCACTTCTTACACTTTTAACCAAATAGCTGTACTTTCTACTTACATTTTCAAACCAGACTTGTTACTTTAATCTGTATTATTTTTTGTCATGCGCGCTGTTTTTAAACAAGAATCCTGTTGGTTTATCGGTTTTTAGGTGAGTCATTCCTAATCACCCATGGCCATATATTCGGGAGATGTTTGAAATTGTCGGTGTTAAAAATTCTTGTCATAAGCAGAGTCAATGTTTTCCGTAATTATAGTCTATTTTCTATGTTTGCTAAGTCTGTAATGTTATTATGAACTCATATTTTGCTAGCGTGTTAGTTAGAAGTTGTTCATTGTTCACACTTCGCATCTTTTTTGACCAGAAAAAGAACACACACAATAACTTAATGTAGTGTTGCTTGCCTGTTATCTGTTAAGTTTTTCCCTCCAATTTTTTCAGTTTTGTTAAAGGGATGTTGCTAGTGCTGTACGTGCTGTTGGCACACACTTTAATATTCAGTCTTTAGCACAAATTGTTTAAGCCAGCGAATAGGATTATCTAGAAAGTTGCCAATTTGAGCAGTAATGATTTATAATATTTTCACTAGGCCTATTAATCTGTCATCTGGTAAACTAGGTGAGGTGTGAATTATAATGATACTTTCACTCTTGTTTGCATTTCAGTATAATTAACAATGTAACTCACTTTTGTCTGCCTGTGTTCTCTATAGCAGTTGTTCATGGATACAGGCTAAAGCAGGTAGAAGTAATGGCTACTTTTTACTTAAGTATATTTTAGAGCACATACTTTTTTACTTTTACTTGAGTAAAAAATTAAGTCAGTACTTCAACTTTTACCAGAGTATTTTTAAACATGAGTATCTGTACTTCTACTTAAGTAAGGGATGTGTGTACTTTTGCCATCTCTGCAGGTTTGACAGGGGAGGTACGAGAACAAGAACGAGAACTTTCATATGGTTTCAAAAGATGCAAAAAGATCAAGGACCCTTTTTGTGGTCCTTTTTATTACTCGACAGACCACAATGCACTTCTCAATGTAATTTATATCATGCCGCCTTTTTAAAACACCAACTTGTGACTAATAACTGTATTTACAATGCCACCTTGATTAAACCCAAATGCTGTTAAAGGCTTTGTGATTGTGAGTTAATACTATCAGGAGGGCAGCTGGTGTGGCCAACATAAGTAATGGCCAAGATAAACAGTACCTTTATCAGACAGAGCCATGGGCATTATGTTCAAAGCTGTATAGTAATGGTTCATTGTGGCTCGAAATGTTTAATAAAAGAACGTCACGCTATAAGAGCAATTAGGTTTATTTATTTCTGATCAGGAGCTTTGTCTTATATATATTTTTTTTATTGCTTGTATTGAATCCACAGTTATTTGTTTTAATGTTATCAGACGGTGAGTTAATTTTCCGGGTCTATCTAGAGAATTAAAACTGATAATAGTGTCAAAGTTTTTTTTCTGAGAGATATGCAGCTATATGCATTTCGGTTCCATTGGTTACCTAAAGCAAATGAATGCTACATTAATTTCAGTGACATATAGAGTAAAATGCAATGTCTTTGTAATATCCTACAGCTTCACTTGCTGTCGCACACACACATATCCAAATACACAGATATAGGCGAACACTACATCAAATACAGCAAAGCTGACACACACAGCACCATTTCTGGAGACAAGAGGCAGGAATGCTGTTCCTCACTGTTCCTCAGACGCTCCCCCGGTTTGCGGGGGATTGGACATCAGCTGCTAGCTTTGCTCGGACGAGGAGGGCCCCACCAAGCCGCCCCTTTGATGTCGGCCCGCAATTCAGAGGCGCTGATGCATATATCGATCAACACTGCAACTGAAGCTTTGCTCCCGCTGTTCAGTATTTCATTTGTTCCCTGCGGTTCCTTCCTCATATTGATCCTGTGGGGAGGCGGCGTCTGAGACTTACAGACGTATAAGAGTGCCGTTTACAACAGCGTACATCATTTTTATTTGTCATTTCGAAGACTGTCACACACACAACATGTCTACCATTTTCAGACGCTGGGGTTATTTCTGTTGTCTGTGGTTCGTTTGTTTTGTCAGGATAAGAATGGAATATTGCCGGGTATTATTTGGGTTATAAATACAATTTTAGGTTTAAAGTTAAGGAGGCATATAAAAATATCACAAAATATAATGATTAAGCTGTGTTCAGAATGTCTTGAAGCGACAAAATTGTAATTCTGTCATCATTTTCTCGTCCTTATGAAATTTCATTCCAGAATTACTTTCTCGCTTCAGCTGAACAAAAGCTAAGATATTTTTTAGAACATTAGTAACCAAACAACCCGATTGACTTTCTGTTGGTTCAGGTTAATACACCGTGGATGCTGCTTCCTGGTTGGTTTTTCTGGGGGGGGTTACAGATTTTACAAATATAATGTAAAACTGTTTTTTTACAGCACAAGATATCAAATGTACAAGAAAAACGGGGGGAGACATGTAATTTTAAGGATTTCAATCTTTATTTCCGTTTTTTTACAGGCTATTTTTTACAAATATACAAGAAAACCTGCTATTTTAGTTGCCAGCTTTTTATACAGTGTAGGAGGGAGTCCATACAGTTAAAATAATATGGGTTCAGTGTTTACTGATAATATTTAGTAATTAAAACCGAATTATGACTTTGAGTCTGTGTGGGCAAGGAGCTTTATTCTTGTTTACACTTGTGAGTACACATATTTGTATTGAGCAATGAAGTCCTGCGACTTCCCAAGGCATGATGATCCGGCAGTGCGGAGTTAAATCATTCCTGCACAAAGGTGCTTTGAGCAGAATTTGTGTGCAGAAAAATGTTTAGAAGTAGCAGGTTTCCGAAATACACTGAAAGGTTTCACAACTCCTTTCCGAATGTGTGGCAGCACTCTGAAATGTTAATACCTTTTATTCATGGGGTAAACCCACCTGGGATTTATTGTGAATGCTTGGCTTGAGCTAAACTGAATTCAGGTGTGCTTGATGTGCTCCAGAATTTTTTCTGCCTTCAGGACTAACTAAAAGTGTCCTACGGAGCCTGTCTGGTCACCCTTCGGAGAAAAAAAGACAAGGCTCCGCACGTATCAAAAAGGCCTATACATACAGTACTATTTTACATATTTAAGTATGTTTTTTTTACTGTTTTGTTAATGTATGGAAAATGCCCAATGCAAAAACATTTTGACAATCAACGTTTATTTACGGTGAATCCCTTACAGTTGTAATGTCAAGGAAGACTGTAAGTATATTGAGCTATTAAAAAGGGTATATAACATTAACATTTCTACCAAACACATAATTCAAATGAACTTAAACTATAAAATTCAACCTACTTTATAAGATCAACAGATACCATCACCAGTATTAAACTGATTAAACATAAAACATATTTCTTTCAATTGTTTATTTTTGGCAACCAGTTTATTATAGTCTCATCTGAATGAACTGGATCTCTAAAATGAATTAGACTTTCTTACACTAAGTAAGCAGTTTGTTTGAAAAGCTGCAAAATGTGACAAAACAAACAAAGAAAAAACTGTGATACAATGTTTTGACACGTTTTATCAGACGAGTTTTACACCTGACCGGTTTGTGTTTGGCTAGTGTCCAATAATATAGCTATTTATATTTTATTTCGTTAATATTAATTAATATTATTGTTTTATTGTATTATAAAAGATTTGTTGAATTGTGTTTTAAACAAACCGTATGGTACATTGACATCTAGCAGTTGATCTTGGTAAATTAAAAATAGTGGAGAGACAAGTTTTGCCAAATAAAAGTTCTTCTCGCTTTCTTTTGATTGTTATCAGAAATAGTCTAGAGGTGCTCTTTTGCTTGTGAATGTTGTTCCGAAACTTCAGGTGGGGATACAAAAGTGCGCATACGCAGTAATGTTTGTTTATGTTAAGATGAAAGGTTTTATCATACTGATAGGTCAGACGGCAATGTTTGTTAGGTTGGTATGTGCCGCTCCTAAAGCCTTATTTTATGTTTTTAAAGAGCCAGTAAAACAAAATTCTTTTTTTCATTAAATGTTGCAGCGTTTATTGTAAATCAGTGCAGGTCATCCTCTGTTTAAATGTGCCCTAATAATGTTCGGGTAAATCTATCTCAAATGATGCAAGTTAGACAGCTTGGGTGGAGCATCCATTTACTCCACCCCTTTAACTTTCAGTCTGCTGCTAGTTCCATTTCAATGGCTGTCTTTTCTACATTCAATCAATTTGCTGTGAAAAACGCAAGCCACGGCCACTATTTTTCTCATTCGACATTCCATTTCCCTCAGAAATGAGTAAAAATACGGACGTATAAAACGATCGCAACTTCCGGTTCGTGGGGACTTTAAAGCATAGTTTTCTATAGTCAGGTATGTGAATTGTCGCATCCATAACAAAATTGTCAAATCCACAACCGTCCATATATATGGGCACATGCAAAATAAAATTAAAGGAACTATTTCATGTTCTTTGAAGTTGCATTCCTTCTCTATTGAGTGAGTTTGCTTCTGGTTCGCAAGCTTAATCATCCAAAGTATGCTGTCTCTCCAAAACATGTCCTTTGGTCACATTCATAACACATTCCTTTTCCCTCCCTTAAAATAGAAAACTCAAGCATAGACTTTAGTAAAATATAAACAGATGGTTTAATATATTGTTGTTAAAACATTCTTTGAGAATTTATATTTAAAGTTTTAAAACATTGGAATCGCCCAGTTGTGACTTAATGTGACCAAGTCTGTGCAAACCCAGCTGAAGTAATTTTTTGTGATTTACTTTCTTTTACATAAAATGATCATACATACATACAGAATCATACAGAATGTTCTTTACATTTTCTTGATATCTTTAATATTATTTGACTATGGCTATGTCAAAAACACATGTCAAGTATAATATCTCGCACATTACCACTAGTACAACGATTTGTTCATCTCTGAAGTTGTATCGTGCATGTGTAAAAGGTTTTAGTCCCGGCAAGGCATCAGTATGTTGATGTTGTGCGTCACAGCATCTACCCAAACATGCAAAAACATACATTTGAATTCTATGAATGATTTCACCCTGCTCCTTATTTTCACTCATGATGTGTGTGCTTTAGCTTTCATCCGCTTCTCTTCATAACATTTACCTTTAGTCATGTACCAGACGCTTTTATCCAAAGCAATTTACAAATGGGGTAAACAATGTGGAAGCAATTGAAACAACAAAAGGACAAAAAAAAGCATAAACGCAGTTAAACTGGTCTCATATAGCCTACCACAGTATACAAAGCTAAGGTTTTTTTATAGAAAGAGGAGAGATAGAAAGAGATAAAAGTCAGTGCCAATTGGTCAGGTGCTGACTGAAGAGATGTGTTTTCAGCCGATTCTTAAAGATGACGAAAGAATCTGAAGATCTAGAAGCAGCGGGAAGATCATTCCACACATGTGGAACACATCCAGTTAAGGTACGTGAGAGTGATTTGTTCCCTTTTTGGGACGGCAATACAAGACGTTGTTCATTTGCAGAGCGTAGGGGTACATAAGTCTGAATTATTGAAGATATTGGGGTGCCGAACAAGTGGCGGTCTTGTAAGCCAAGAAGAGAGCTTTGAATTTAAAGCGAGCGATTATAGGGAGCCAATGTAACTTTATGAAGAGAGGGGTGGCGTGTGCTCTCACACCATTCTCATCACATGACCATACATTCACCAGGACTGCATTGTGAGACCTAATGATCTTACCTTTCACTTCGCTCAATGCCACAACGTCCCAGGATTCCCTGTCATAAATCTCATTGGCTCAATATAGATTAGGGATGGCAGGCCTTCGCTGCCCGAGAAATCATCACCTTGGCCAAGACACCGGTTGTCAATCTTGACTAATACTGCGGTCATGTTGCCGGCACCTCCCGTCACGCTGCAGAAACAGGAGTATCGGGTTTCCTCTGGGATTATAATGAAATTTACTGTGTACCTTTGTCCCAAAACCCAATTTACCTTCATATTCATGTTGGGTACTACAATGACTTGTTTGGTCCTTCAAAGCGTCTGAAAAAGGTTGTTCTTGCACTCTTGGGAGGGAAATCCAGCACACATTTTCTCGGATGACAGACTGCTATCGTTGCAGATTAATTGCTGCCGGCTCATATGAATTGACGGTTACATCAAGGAGAATATGGATTTTGGATGTCTGATGCTGATACAAGAATGGATATTAATTGCAATATTAATGGTGCATGCTGTTTTTATTTAACTCTTAACCCTGATAATGATAAGATTTTCTGTTATTTATTCCCAACAATTCAAATGCCATTGACCGTTTTTTTCTGGCTTTCCATGTTTTACTGTTATTTGGTAGGGTGCACTGTAATGCATTTATAAATCCAAAGCCAACAAATACTGGAAGATGTCCTGGACAAAATGATCTCAGCTTTCCCCCAAAAGACACCTATCAATATTATAATGAATATTAAAAAAGAAACAAATTAAGATAAAATATTTTTTTCGTTCATTTGGTTAAACTGGCATTCATGTACAGTATATAAAGGAAAATATTCTGAGGCAATTTTTTTAATATGACCAAAAATGCTAGCACTGGCTTCAAGTGTTAAGGTACTGTATAGTGAACTGAAATGGAAAAACTATTAGCAAATCCATCATCTTCAGTCCGGGCTATAAACTGCAGGCTGCAACGCCTGCAGGTCATGGAATCTAAACACATAACAAGGAAAAAGATCAGTAGACAAACATAAAACTGACTGACTGTGTCAATTTTGATGTCAGGAGATGAGTCCTCACTGTAATGGAATGCAATTGGAGTAAGGCCAATAGACACCAAGGCCCATCTCGTCCTTACTGGTCGCCACGGACCTTCACAGCATCGCTTGTGATTATACGCTGTCTCACCCATCCGTCCGCCTCTGCCTCCTCCGGCTTCGAGGAGAGTGAACGCTGTAATCCAGGTGTCCACACCACCTGTGCGCTTTTGTTAGCACCTGCGGCTTTATAGACACTCAGCGCTCTTCTGTACCCGCTTTCTTTTCTTCTGCATTGCTGGCACGGCAGTAAAGTCATGTGGGAACCTTACAAAAAAGTTAGCAATTTGTTTCTGCCCAGCAGGCGTGGTAAATACAGGCCCCCCTGGGGATGCAACACAGATGATTTTCCGGGCCACATTGTACGGGTCCCACGGGCTGTCATATCGCCTCTTTTCCAGAATGCCCTAGGCTCTGTGATAAGGCCTCTCCTGATGGGACTAATGCATAGGCGACGAGCCGCCTCTGCACTGCAGGTGATGAGAAATCAAATTTGAACAGCAGACTGCACTCATAATAGCTACAATCAGACAAACAGGTGACTCGCTGGTGAGAGACGGGCCTTTCTCTGCAATCTTCATGCCAGCATCTGTTTGCACATGGTAATGACTAAGGATAATTAGGCCTTTCACTCAAAATGCACCTGCTTTCGCTAATAGAGAATGGTTAACAATATGCTATCGCTCTAAAACTTCCTTAATTTTTTTCGTCTATAAGTTGTGTACTGTTCATGTAGCTTATTTGCTAGAGCAGCTGTTTTTAAACTGTGTTACACAGTTACAAGCTCTCTCTTCAACTCCTCCCGAACACCAGAGCCAAAATATTGACTTTTTCTTATTTGGAATTCCCACATTCCTGGGACTTTTGTTTCGCCCCTATCGCGCCCCCACGCTTTGTATTAAACTAAAGACTTAACCGATATTTGAAGGGCTCGGTACTGTTTTGTAAGTACTCTCATTAACAAGACATAAGCAGAAACTGTCTGAGACATGGCCACTTTAAGCAGTACACACACTATTTGTTACTGAGCGTTTCTAATGTGGATTACGTTTCTGTGTTTGATTCTCTGCCGCCTGCCCTGACTCTGGCCTGTGTATTGGATTTGGATTGCCCTGAGCTCTCGCCCCGACCCTAACCTGTCCCTGTTTACGATTCTGTCTCACCTACACTACTGCTGCCTGCTCTGTATAAACCCTTCCCAGTCTGACGTCGATGTCATAAAGCTACAGATGGATCCTCATTCCGCCGACTCAGTGATACACATACACACTGTACATGTACATACTGTATATGTAGGTAATATTTTTTATAAATTTAATTAAAAATGTCATAAAATTACATTTATACACAAATGTTTATTAATTTTGATATATTTCAGTATGCATTTAGCATGTGTATGTTTATAAATACAAAATAATCTGAACAGTACCCAGACATATATTAAACAGTAATTTATTCTGGATGTGATAAATCCTAATAATGTTATGGATGTGGACAGAACCCAAGCGCAGGCAGACATGTGTCGAACAACAAGACTTTAATCCAAAACAATTGACCATATTCGACATCCCAAGTCCTATCCAATACCTAAACCTAAAAACTTTCATACTAACTTTTAATAAGCACCAAATTAGGAGTTTATTGAAGCAAATAGTCAATGGGTTGTTAATAGCGAAAATTGGACAAATATATATAAAGTGTGACCAAATTAAAATATTGTTTTCTATGAGTACACACACCAGTGCAGGCAATTTACTATGTGTGAAAGCATCTATAAACAAAGACAGTGTAGCGATACTCCACGGCGGGGTAACGTTTAGTTTTGCCCAGAGATGCATCGGGTGGTAAAATCACACCTCTGCCACTCTCCCTGTACAGGTGCGGCTTTATCCATGTAAACAGTTTTTGATAAATGGCCCCGATTAAGCCACGGAGTGACAAGGCGGCTGAAAGTGATCTCCTTCTATTAAAATCCCTCCTTTGGTTATGTGGATTTATCTAAGGTTCAGTCTGAACTTGTACGTGCTGTCAGGGAAATTAGAGCCGCCGAGCAGACAAGCATGCGGCAGCATTAAGACGTTTTTTTTTTTCTGGATGGCCGCAGTCGAACCGCGGGGGCTTTTACCTACAACTCAGTGAGCGGAGATCAGACCAGAGTGAAACAGACGCACAGAGGTATAGATTTGTGCTCTGTTGGGGGTCATTCATAAATACCTTCTTTGGGTTCAATTGAAAACTAATGAAAATGTATATATTTAGAGGCAGCACTTAAAGTGTGTCCGAAGAAAGCGACTAGCATGCTGCGTGGCGTGATGCAGTTGCAATCAATCAGAATATATTGGAATCAGTTCCCTTTTCAGAACATGGCCGTTCCCATATGAACAATAGCATTTTCTTCTGTGCTTTTATGGTGAGCATGACCCCCAAGATGCCCTCAATGTATTTGGCCTGTGAACGATTAATCAAAACTAATCCTTTACAAAATAAAAGTTTTTGTTTGCATGAAATATGTGTGTGCACTGTGTATCATAATTATGGATATATAAATACATGCACATCCATGTATATTTTTAAGAAAACAAGATATATTTATATTACACATTTATATACAATATAGATTATATATAACCATAAAAATGTATATATTACATTATATGCACAGCTAAATTTACAGTATATGTATTTGTATATATTCATAATATTAAAAACAGTACACACACACACCTTGCTATAGCCTTTATAGCCTTTCTGGCTGCCATCTTTGCTTATGACCAGTTAGATTTTTTCTTTTCCAGCCATTCACCAGAACAGTAAATGTCATGTGAATGAGGACTAGTTGCTGATGGCACCACAAGAACAGTTCCAAGCGTTTTACTTCCATCTGTCTTTAGCTGTGAGAAAAAAGAAGACCATTTCACTCTTTTAAAGCTTTAAAAACAGCATGAATATCAGCATATCAAAAGATCCTATCAAAATTAAATAAGGCAAACCAGATACTATCATAGTCAGAGTTAATTTGAAAAAAAAAATTCTCTTTCAAGATCTCATTTCTTATTAAGCACTACCGTGAGAGGCAATCCGGCTGTATTCTTCAGTGGTAAGGCAGATGTTACAGCTCTAATAGAAGCAGACACATTGACCAAAACAGATCAAGACTCAATGCGAATTTGAAAAGGATTCCTCGGGTCCCGTTGACGATTTGTAGGTCTCCATCGCTCACACATACACACATCTCCTGTGTTATTAACTTATTAGGCCATTTCAATGTCAATATTCCCTCTGGAAATACAGACGTAGACAAAGTGGGAGCTTAGCTTTTCAACAGGTCGAGAGACAACACAGTGGGAAAGAAATGAGGTTCAAAGCAATAAATGGATGATTCATGCTGTCTGACTGATGTGTTTAAAGGTGAAGTTCTGTGTGCAGGAGCCCCCCGACCGACTGACTTCATTTGAGTGCTTTGTTTTCTTGAAGTGAGGTATAAATGCAGATCAAGACTTCACTGTTTGCGACCTACGGGTACAACGGCTGCAATTTGCTTCTTGATGGCTGTCAAATGCACTTTCAATTTGTCAAAAACAGTCTGAAAGCTGACAGTCCTATATATCATATGAGACACAGGGAGAACATTTTATTTTTTGAGGTTAAGGAGTAGAATTTATTTATAATTATTAAGATATTCAAGATTGATAATCATAATAATAAATTCGTTTTTGAAATGTGTAAATACTATTTGTCACGCAAAATGTAATGTTTTAATTGAAAATGAATAACACATTCAGACATTTAATTGCACTTTATGCAAATAAATATTTACACGAATTAAAAAAATAATAATCGTTCTCATACCTGTGAGATCACATTATCCTGTTGGCCTATCTATAAATAGTCGACTTGAGTCTTTTCTTTAGAAGTATTTTACAATTATTGGTTATATTGGATATGTACATGTTTTCTGCTCTTATTCTTACACTATAAGTGGATGGGGACCGATGTTATCAAACACTGTAAAAGTAGCCCTAGTACATTTACTTTTATTATAAGGGAGTGCCCGAAGTATTCTTTCAAGCTGTTCCACAAAATACGCTTCGTGTTTCCATAGAATAAAGTCATACAAAGCCACATCAAGGTGAACAAATGGCAGTTTTGTCTTGTAGAGGTGAACTGTTCCTTTAAGGAAAGGGGTAGAGGAGCATAAACCGATTTACTGAAGTATGTTAGACTAAGAGAGAGAGAGAGAGAGAGAGAGAGAGAGAGAGAGAGAGAGTAGGAACATATAGTGAACATCGTCCTGGGTGTGGGCTGTTCTTCGAGTGTCCGTTTAGCCATGAGATTTTCATCTGACTTCTCTCCTCGAACAAGACTGAGGGGAAGAGAGAGAGAGAGATATTGATTTATAGCCTCCCACAATGCATCTCTCTCATTCATCACCGTGTCCATGTGCACTGAGCCATATCACCACGACTGAAAGTCCAGATATAACCACACATGGACTATAGGCTTTGTGCTGTGTGCAGCCCCAAAACATACTTTTATGCTAAATCACATGCTTAAAGTCCTTCATTGAATAACATAATAATAATCATTATCCTTACTATTATTATCAGTATTATTCTGAATAATGCACTCTATAAAGTTAAACTGGATTTTACGTGACACAATTTACACTCAAAATAGCTGTGAAATCAATGAAATATACTGTTCAAATTTAGTAACTGTTAGTAAAACTTCAATATTTCTATTATAACTTACCAAGTGTATATTGAAAAGATTATTTGTTCGTTTTTTTAAATAAACGTAATTAATATATGTTAATTTAAGAGAAATAAACTTTTGGATATTTCATATTTCTTTTATCGATCAACAAAATGTATAACACAATTTACACTTTTGGGGTGAACTGCCCCTTTAAAAGGACATGCAGGCAATTACTCTCACCAGAAAGCCTGACAGTCACAGTACTGCAGCTACGTGTAAGATCCGGATCCGCCCGGAGTCATTATCAAGGCCATGGCTCATAGACTACATTCACTCAAGAGCCCTCTCATCATTATCAGCCACTAATTTTATTTGCTTGTTAATTTATTTCCATTAGTGTTGTTGTATTGGACGTAATCACATGTTAATGGCCGAGATGATAAGCCTTGTTAGCAGAACTGATAAAGACCAGACTGTTGGTGCACATACGTTTGTCTTTTAATGCTGCAAGATTTTAAAATGAAGTATCTCTTGTCTTGTAAAACAAAAACAAAGTATCAGCAGCCTGCAGGTAGGAAGATGATTGATCACGGTGGTAAATTACTGTCTCAATGATTAGCACCAGACATCGCTGTAGTAAAGGATTCTCAATAATTGAAAGGTTGTATTTTACCTACACCAATTTTACGGCAGAAGGATTTGTCATTCTGTCAAGTTTTAATGACCTCCTTCAAAGGGCCGTATGACTTTATTGCAGTTTAACTGCAGCAGGGATTTTAGAAATAGTTTGTTGCTTATTTATGTGTTTTAGAGGTGATTTCCAGGGCTGGAAGTGTTGAAAGGGAAGAACTTCAGTTTAAAATGAGACCAAAACTTAATTTACAAATGGTATTAAGGCACATTCACACCAATTATGATAAATATAAACATATTACTTTAACTATATTAGCGTCCACTAAATAATGTTATTTATTCACATGTTTAAAGAATAGATATTTAGTGATTTTTAATCACTACTTTGGTTTATGGAGTATGGAGTAACGAAAAACAAGTTTATGTACATACACGGTGTAAAAAACGTTTTTCTAATATTAGGCAGTTATTATTAGATTACTTCTTGACTGACTCTCAAATAAATCGTTCGGCGATTTATCCATTTAATCCCCTCCTTTGTGTCAGCGTACTCTGATCTGATTGGTCAGATGGTCTAGTCTGCTGTGATTGGTCTACCGCGTACAATGTCATAAATGGAACGAGTGATGCAAATCTGACCTGGAACTGAATTTAGTAAGGCAGACAACTCGTTCGCGTGATTCAGAACGAAAAGAACGAACTTGTGTTCTCGTGGAGACCAGTCTAGTGAAGCGTGCCTTGTTAGAACGAACTTGTGTTCTCGTGGAGACCAGTCTAGTGAAGCGTGCCTTGTAAGAACGAACTTGTGTTCTCGTGGAGACCAGTCTAGTGAAGCGTGCCTTGTAAGAACGAACTTGTGTTCTCGTGGAGACCAGTCTAGTGAAGCGTGCCTTGTTAGAACGAACTTGTGTTCTCGTGGAGACCAGTCTAGTGAAGCGTGCCTTGTAAGAACGAACTTGTGTTCTCGTGGAGACCAGTCTAGTGAAGCGTGCCTTGTAAGAACGAACTTTTGTTCTCGTGGAGACCAGTCTAGTGAAGCGTGCCTTGTAAGAACGAACTTGTGTTCTCGTGGAGACCAGTCTAGTGAAGCGTGCCTTGTAAGAACAAACTTGTGTTTTCGTGGAGACCAGTCTAGTGAAGCGTGCCTTGTAAGAACGAACTTGTGTTCTCGTGGAGACCAGTCTAGTGAAGCGTGCCTTGTAAGAACGAACTTGTGTTCTCGTGGAGACCAGTCTAGTGAAGCGTGCCTTGTAAGAACGAACTTGTGTTCTCGTGGAGACCAGTCTAGTGAAGCGTGCCTTGTAAGAACAAACTTGTGTTTTCGTGGAGACCAGTCTAGTGAAGCGTGCCTTGTAAGAACGAACTTGTGTTCTCGTGGAGACCAGTCTAGTGAAGCGTGCCTTGTAAGAACGAACTTGTGTTCTCGTGGAGACCAGTCTAGTGAAGCGTGCCTTGTAAGAACGAACTTGTGTTTTCGTGGAGACCAGTCTAATGAAGCGTGCCTTGTAAGAACGAACTTGTGTTCTCGTGGAGACCAGTCTAGTGAAGCGTGCCTTGTAAGAACGAACTTGTGTTCTCGTGGAGACCAGTCTAGTGAAGCGTGCCTTGTAAGAACAAACTTGTGTTCTCGTGGAGACCAGTCTAGTGAAGCGTGCCTTGTAAGAACGAACTTGTGTTTTCGTGGAGACTAGTCTAGTAAAGCGTGCCTTGTAAGAACGAACTTGTGTTTTCGTGGAGACCAGTATAGTGAAGCGTGCCTTGTAAGAACCAACTTTTTTTCTCGTGGAGACCAGTCTAGTGAAGCGTGCCTTGCAAGAACCAACTTTTGTTCTCGTGGAGACCAGTCTAGTGAAGTGTGCCTTGTAAGAACGAACTTGTGTTTTCGTGGAGACCAGTGTAGTGAAGCGTGCCTTGTAAGAACGAACTTGTGTTTTCGTGGAGACCAGTCTAGTGAAGCATGCCTTGTAAGAGCTAACTTGTGTTCTCATGGAGACGGATTCCCTATGTGCCCAAGGCTGCATACGATGCAGAACAGGAGGACACAAGACCGCTGAAGAACACAGCAACATTACACATGGCATGAAATTTTATTTTAAGTTACTGTGATCCATTCTGTCAATGCTTGTTGAACCCAGTGATCCCAAAGATAGCGATCCTTTATTGTTGTAGTCATGGCTATTTGCTCCAAAACATCCGTTGAGATTATATAAAAACAAATGTCTTTCTAAATGCTTTATATAAATGCAATAAATATATTTAGGCAGTGATATGTGGTTAAAATCAGAAACTCTCCCCTCAAAATCCCGCCATAAGTGGTCACAGATGCATCTCAACCACACCTTAACATGTTTATACAGGAACCATATTGTCTTCAAGTATTCTTACGCTTTCTGCAACAGAAACAAAACTCTTTCAATTTATACTAAAGTGGAATGTCAGAAAACATTTCTCCATAAGACTTGGAGGCAGTAATATACAGTATTTCTGAGAATAGCTTACATCTCTTATAGTGTAGGTCGGCCAAAGGAACATTGTGTCTTATTACACAACATCACAAGATAAAAGGAAGCTGATAGAAGCGCTTTAAAACTCATCATCCCTGGAACTGCTGGTGGAGAAAAATAGCACATAACTCCCAAGATCTCAATGGCGCTGCAATCTTGGGTAAAATTTACCACCCTGACCATCAGTTGAAGGGCATCACATGAAATAATTTCATCCACAACAACACAAACCTGCATTATCTTTCATGTGGCCTTTTGGGAACTTGTGTAAATGGTGTATCCGGAGAGACTGGAAATGAGATGCCTGCACTGCATCTGTTGAGGTTTTCGATGGTCATCTCTCACCAGCACTGTGGATCCATTATGTCTCTTCTCTGGGGTCGCCACAAGTGAGCATCCCAACATTATCATCCCTCTCTCTCTCTTTTTCATTCTCTCTCTCTCTCTCTCTCTCTCTCTCTCCCTCTCTCTCTCTCTCTCTCGCTCTCTCTCTCTCTCTGCCTCCCTCCCCCTCTCTCTCTCTTTCTCTCTCTCTCTCTCTCTCCCTCTCTCTCCCTCTCTCTCTCTCTCTCTCTCTCTCTGCCTCCCTCCCCCTCTCTTTCTCTTTCTCTCTCTCTCTCTCTCTCTCTCTCTCTCTCTCTCTCTCTCTCTCTCTCTCCCTCTCTCTCTCTCTCTCTCCCTCTCTCTCTCTCTCTCTCTGCCTCCCTCCCCCTCTCTTTCTCTTTCTCTCTCTCTCTCTCTCTCTCTCTCCCTCAGTACGACCACAGCAGGACTTCATGCAGCTTGTCAGCATTTTCACCGCATAGTAGAGACGTACCCGCACTCTGTCTGGATGTGACCCCGCCGCATAGCAACCGCACTTCCCTGCCTACATTTGCTTGGACGCACACACACGCACATATGTAAACTGACCTCGCTGTGGTCTCATCAAAGTGTGGAATCAGCCTCAATTTAGCTCTATGACCGGGATTCATTCTCGCCACCCATGAGTGCCTCTGCGCTTATCTCCCCCCAAGAAATAACTAGGTCTCCTGTCATTTTATTAAATACCCCAGTAGTCTACTGTATGTTTTCTCATCATCCCCACATATGGGGACGGTAACAATAGTTCCAGGAAAATAAATATATAGTTCACCTAAAAGTGAAAATAAGTTGAGGATAAAAGAAAACATTTTGCTTTCATAGTTTAGGAGAATTGATGAGAGTTATGTTTTTCTTTTTGTATCATTCAGATCTCTTCTTAAACTCTGTCTGAAACGTTGGTGAGATTTCTGGCTCTGTTCCATCTAACTGACATCTTCAAGAAATAACTCTTTTATAGGCTGGTCCGATTCATTGACACCCAGAGACGGCCCAAGCCTTTATCGGGTCCCAAGCAAAATTTTATTTGGGGGTCTCCCTTTGCCCCCAATACCATCGTCTATTGTCAATGTTAGATTATTTGCACACACACTTTAAATCTAAAACACCCAATTCTATTAGTTGTAGCTGTGTTTGGGATGTAGGAATGCTATTAAAACGAAAACCTTGCAAAGTCTAAACCTTGCATTACAAGTGTATTGTGATTGTTAAAACATTCAACATTTTCATTACATTCCAATTTTAGGTGACTGTCACTTTAAATTGTGATAAAAAATTGGATGTGTGTTGTGAAAAGTTTAGCCACGGTTCTTCTCAGTTTCTTTCGATTTTTCGAAATCTGTGGCATGTTGCGGTAGCACCTCCGTCTTGTGAGGATCATACTCCGCTGCTATTGTTGTTTTAATATGTAACTTACAGTTACTTGTTTTGTTTGATGTATAGATAAAAGTAAAAGAACCAGGGGCTTTTCATAAACAACTTTGCATAATGCTATTGCAGTTTTTAACACAGCAAGACCGACCTACCATAGTCATATTTCCTAATCAAAAATGTAAAAACAAAACACTGCATTGAACGAACTAGCAGGGATCCCCCCAAGATGGCGCAACATTCAACATGGCGTGACGTAGTTCGCATTCTCTATAGGGAAGTCCGGTTCTGTTGAGCCCATTTTATATCAAGTCAATTTGATTTCAGAGCTTAATTCGAGAGACTTAGCCGTTACATTTCGAGCTGTACTCGCAGAAAACGCGTTGTATGGCTCCAAAGGCTTGAAATATTGTCTCTTGATTTATGGTGACTTTAATTTAGAGAATGTAGAGATTCATTAGATGCTTCCTTTTAATTCAATGGAACAAAATGACAACACGCATACATATGTATGGGTGAACTGTTCCTTTAAGCCATCTCTAGCCTACACATTTCATGATCTTTTGCAAAGTCACTTCAACCATGGAAACAAATTCTAGATCGTTTGAAGGAGCAAGAAAAAAAAACATGTTTTGATAAATAATTGATATTTAGCTGATATTGATATCCCCATATTGCTGTATTGTAATGTAATTCATGTCATTTCCTGTTCATTTATCTGGACGACCATCTAAGGAGATCTATGGTGGTTCAATCCAAATGATTTATTGATCTGTGCTGGAGGTAACATTCAAATAAAAATAAATGGCATTTGGTCATTTTCATGTGCAGTAAACGCCGGGATATTTAATTTGATTGTTAATTCTGTTTGGTATAAAAAGCCTTTTGTAATATTGATTGTCCGACAAACATGGTCCAAATGAGAATTGAACAGAATTGCATTGCAATGTTGCAAGCATCTGATGTATATCACTGTAGACATACAGGCACCAGCAATCCTCTCCAAAACACCAGGAGCAATAACAATCCCATCAGAGTTCTGATAGGGTCCTGTATAATAAAAGTCATTCAAATGAGATGAATACCAATTCATAATCTAACAAACATTGCTACATTGTTTGGAAGAAAAGTCCAATTGACCATATACTTTTTCTGTGGCATTATTTTAAAATTAGAATTTTGCATGATTATTATTATGTCATTTATTCATTGATTATTTATGTATTATTAATATGTTGATTAATAACTTTCATAAATATATTTATTATAATATAGTTTTTCTTCATTGGGAGAATGTACACGTTGAATTCATTATAGATTTCACATATGCACATAACATCGCTTAATGACCTCTGATGGTACGGCTGTTCTAAAATATTTATGTGTTATTATTAATAAATCAGATTCTCTATGAGAAAATGGTTATTTTTTAAACAGGGATGCTGAATTGCATTTGAAATGCACACCTTCAAAAAGCAACAGTTTCATTAGTATAAAGAAATACAAAGATTAGTCCAAAGTTAATATATCTTGTGACGAAATATGAATCCATCATTTTCACTAATAATGCATTTGACTTAATGTGTGGGGCACGCTTTACTAAACACTATAGTTAAAAGGCTCATTGGATAAGCACTTTTAACAAGTTGGTATGAGTTATTATTATTATGGTATTATGATTTATTAGGGTCTTCATTAAATATCTGTAACATATTTTGCTTAAAAACACTCAATGGCTTTGTAAACGAAACCCCTTTTGCCTTGTCAAAAACAGCAATCCGTTTTGGTGTATGTCTCTTTAAATTATAATGACTTCTTTCGTAGGCGTACAACTGAATCCACAGCCTTGAAAAGTATACTGCTTTTGACTTCAACGCGTACACACAGGCAATACCTCTTCGGGCCTACAGGGATCAGGTTGTACCTGGGGTAACAATATTCCGGTGGTACGTGTACTATTCTGATGACGAAATTTGCGTATGTTGTTCCTCGTGTTCACATAAAAAGAAAAACGTAGTTCAGTGTTTTTTTACATTGAATTTGATATATCAAAACATTTCTCATCCATCCTTACATCAGTAACATTAGCTTTTTGTGTGTTACATAGCAGCATATTCTTCCGCTTACATGTATTAATAAATACAGACATACATTTAGAAATGAAGCGATAAATGTAATAAACATTAAATCCCAAAATATGCTCCGAGCAGGATTTGAACGGCCAATCATTCTGACTTTTACACAACAGTCTGAGAGCCAAACAAGTGTCCTATACACCATGACATCTCATACTCACCACTAGAGCACTGATTCGGAGTGAGAACATAATCTTTTTTTATTATAAATGTTTTTATTTCCGTTTTTTTCATTCATTTAATGATTAAATAAATGTATCTATTTATTCATTTAAAGTGCGTCCTGAGACTAAACAAATCTGTCACAGCAAACAGCGCATTCTAGTAATGAGCTCACGGTGTCGTGCATACTTGCCTGAACTCCGAGGAAAGCGCACATGCAGATCTCTGCGGAATTACATGGATTTTAGCACTTGTCATTAACAAGTTATACACACAGCGTGCAAATTAACATTCATGCACCCAAACTCCAAGTGCCCACTTGCCAAATCAAATATAAATATAGAGTAAGTTTAACACTGGCTTTGAATGTTCTATTTAGCCTGTGACTGACTAAGCTCGCTTCAATATCATACAGTACGCTTACGTTATCCTCCTATATATACGGTACATTTACGTCAAAGCAGACTGTTGACAAATATAACTAACATCGGGAGCTTTGTCTCGCTCAGTTGGTCTCGATCCCTCTTGGGGATCAACTTTGAAGCTAATCCTGCTTGTACTCTCCCAGGTTGATAAAGCACTCCGGCTTGAAGTGATTTGCGTAAACAAGCTGGTTTTTACTTATGGTTACTTAAGGGAGTTCCACTGAAAATTAAAGAAATCCACTCCTCTCGTCTCCTCCAAGGTTGTGACTCTAAATAAGGGTTTGTGTTTGTCTGTGCATCCAAAGACAGTACATGTAGCATGTTTTCCGCTAACTTTTCCCATGACGTCTGAACAAGTTCACCACTGTTGCTGCAAGTGCTGTGGGTGGAAACTTGGGTGGTAATGTTATAATAAGAGCCTCTTCCTACGTCAGAAGAGGAGTGAAATCTGTTCAGAGAAAGGTCTCACGAAAACGAAGTTACTGTGTTGTAATTTTTCACGTTTTCTGAGTTGGTAGATGCACCTGGGACGCGGTATGTATATTTACTGCAGTTTTACTTTTACAAATCAGCATCCTGCTTGCTATCTCAATTAAAATGTAGAAATAATATAAAGTCAACAGGCTGTTGGTATGGATGATATACAGTATTTCATCTTTTTGGTCGCACTTCAGTAAAGGGGGCTATTCTCGCTATTAACAAACCATCAACTACGACTTTTTCATCAATAAATCCTCAATGTGTTGCTTATTTATAGTTAGTAAGGTAGTTGTTAGGATTTGGGTAGGATTAGGGATGTAGAGTCTGGCCATGCAGAATGTGTTCTTTATACGTTCTAATAAACAGCCGATATGCCACTAGTGGGCATGCTAAAAACAACTAGTTAATTGTGAGAATGGCCCCCTATACTGAAGTGTTTCCGAAAATGTGTCACCAGCTGTCATATCGTGTTTGATATGGGAAGCGAAACTGGGGTCGAGCGAGTTAACACATCCCACTCCGTGATCCATGTCATCCATCTGATATTACATGCAGCACAGCAGTAGAATATGGATTCACTTCAGTGCCTCTATGATTTCCTCTGTGGCGGCACCCTACTCCTGTCCCAGAATTCATTGCACTCGGTTCAGCTTCCTTGCCTCTCGCTGTTTCTTGTCCTTCATGTTCAATTTGCTTTGGCCTGCTAATGAAGTCAAGCTTGCTCCCAGGCAACTGTGCGTCTCGAAACACTCATGCCAGGCTGCTTGGGATTCAGACAACTCGCAAACACTTCATCCAATGATAAATCGAAGGCTTAATGAGGACATCTTATTTAGACTGTAAATATGTGTGTGGATGTTCGGTATACAGTACTGAATCAACACTGTGGAAACTATATAAGAACAGGATATATGTTTTGAGGCTGGTGTTTGAAATTATGTCTGATCTGTAATGCCAAGTTGATAAGGAAAAAAGAAAAGACTGATATGTGACCTTTAATACTGAATCAACAGGTGTCACATGGGCTGCATCTGACCTTTAGCCTATTGTGTGACCACCATCATGCTTATTTATGAATGTATATTTATACATTATAACTAGTTTTGTATTTCCGTTCAAATGTATAGCACTTTTTATCATTCTACATTGTTGCAAAATCGCTTTACAGTAAGTACCTGTAAGTGTCAAGTTTCTGCAAAAAATTTACTTCAGAAAGTGTGTGCAAACACTTGCACAAATTTTACACAAAAAAATCATAGTAGTTGTTTGGTTCTGTGTACATTTTTGTACGATTTACAATGTACAAATTCATGCGAATTGACCACATAAATTGTAACCACTTCCTGTGAGATCAGGACTGGGTTTCCCGAAACCCTTCTTAACGCTACGTCATTCTTAAATTATACCTTAAGAGCGGTAGCGATATATTATTAAGAACGACATAGTGATACGAAGGTTTCGGGAATCCAAGCCCTGGTTGGTAAACATAAGTAAAGAGTTAACTAGTGAAGACAGACATTTAGAAAACTTGAAATATTACTATAGATGATAGATCAAAAGATAAATATGTGTAAATGTTTTATTAATATATCTTGCTTTTGGAAACATTGGACCCGAAGTCTGTATATGTTTTATAAATGATGCCTCATCTGTCTCATTCTTAAATGTTTTGTATTGTTTAATATTTATATCTATATCTGTACTTCGTTGTCTCTATGGACCTTTGTGTCTTGAATAAAGCTCATTACAACTCATTAATCAACAATGACGTCATTGCTGTCAGAGACGTTTTCAAAAGTTTTAAACAAATAAAAAGAAAAACTATTTTCACCGGGTATTCTCAGTTCAGATGGGTTAACCGTGAAGCTGTTCTTAATCATTTATGTAACGTACTGCTGTGTGTACATTTGAAAGAGACGAACCATTGTTATTTTCTGGCAGCCTTGAAAGATGAAACATTCATGCACACACACATTCAAACTAATGTGACTCGTCACTTAAAGTCACTTAATCTTAAACCTCAAGGGAAACAACATCATAGCAATGATGCTGAATGATGTGGCTGCTTTAGAAATGAAACTCACCTTATGCACAGCCGGTTTCACACGTTTTTCCACAGACCCAAGGTTCACAGCCAGGGTTTCCTGTCATTTATAACGTACAGTCTATTTCAGTTTATTCAATATACTGTATATCAGAATTCAAGCTGTAATTTACCCATTTCTTTGTAGAGAGTTGCTGCGTCTAAATTCGCTCACTCGTTCACTCATTCCCTATTCCCTATATAGCAAATACTAAATAGTCCACTTTATGGGGAAGGAAATAACTTTCAACAAGAACAAACTCAAGTGAATAAACCTACATTATTGGCAGTTGCGGTCACTCTCCTCCAGCAAATTCTTATCAGATGGTTGACTTGCGTTGTATCATGGGAAATAGCCAGTGAGCTTGTGTAGATCAGATGTACACTTAAAATCAGAGTCCATTGTGGGTAAAAAGTATTGAACGAATGTAGGGAATGAGTTGATCTCTCAGAATTCGGTCAACACCAGAATTCTGAAGACATCAAAACGGCAGACATCATGCACTATATAGGAGAAAGGGAGCGAATTCAGACACATCTAGGGTCCAAACACACATACATTGTATTATACACCTTTGCCTACCCTTATGTACAGTAAATATTAAAACCTTATTATTTTAATATTTATTAATATCAACAGTGCTTGTACTCAATAGCAATTTATCTCTCAAACTCATATTGGATATATTGTTTCCCAAGCTTTCCTTTGTTTTATCCACAGTTTACGTCAGTTCTCAACCTGAAGAGACGTTCTCAACGGAAGAACCCGCAAACCTCCTGAGGAGATTTTCACCAAAGCACAACTCCCCGGCTGCCTGCCGAGGAACATCAAGTCTCAATAAAAACAAAAATTAGATATCTACTTAGCTGTTGCCAAATGCTACGCATTTGCATGATTAAATCGGAAATATGTGAAGAATTGAATTCCCCCAAAAATCTTTTTTATTGCGGATTCCAGATAATATCAATCAAACTGCAGTTGGTTTGTTTTGATTTAAGCCATAATAACAAAACAAATACTGCTAAGTAACACAATAAAACACAATAACATAATAAAAAACATGTTTTTTGAAAAATCCCGTTTTGTAAACAGACTCTCCATGTGTCCCCCTTGGTAACCCATAGGTGAGCCATTACCTGTGTGAGCACATGTTGGATGAAGGCATCTAGCTCAAAGCCTGGCTCAGACTGCTGTCTGCGTATCTGTGTCTCTGTCTGTTGGAGCTCAGACGCTGTAGACTTGACCTTCTCTCTCTTTCTGCTTAACCTAATCAATTATGGTTCAGAACAGAAGCCAAGAATGTGTAAGAGATTGGGGGGGAGGAGAGGGGGAGCGGCGTACAACCTTGTCAGAGCCCTGAGGAGACTGTGAATAATTCCCTTTGAGCCCCATAAAGAAACCCACGGCTCAGTGAAAGACAGAGATAGAAGAAGCCAACGGACGTATGTGATAGTACGGCTCGCATCAGGAGGCCAGAAGAAAAATGCATGGCTCCGTCATAAAGAGCTAGATTTAGATACATTTTCGGAAGATAATGGGATTGACGCTTGTCCAAAACTTGTCAGGACCTTCGGGCGAGGTTCGGGGCGTTAAGACTGAATGCTTTTTATCGACTGCCACTACATTTGACTGGGGATTTTTGTCACCGTTAAATCCATTGAGGGTGTAATTATGTTCTATAATTAAGTCAGGCCAGGACTATCGGCATAAATTAAAATATCATTATTACAATATTGGCAGATCGGGGCTTAGCTAGTAGTTAAAGTTGGCCACATCGTTCGGTTCTGCAGACGAAAGTCAAGAAAGTTTGCCAGACGTATTAAGCAGCGAATACAGGCGTAAAAACAAGCAATGTAAGGATACAGCATACATAATCTGTTTGTGCATGTTACCATCAGCTCACTCATTGGTATTCAAGCCATTAAGTCCGGTGATGGTGAGTTTTCAACTACAGACCATAGCTGGAGGAACATTTTAAGTCTCTTTAATAGTTCAATAGAAGATCTGATTTAGTTGCGTTTTATTTAAGTATCGACAGATGTTTTTCCTAAAATCTCTGAGAAGAAATAAGAATATAAAGTACATAAGAATGCATTAAGGGTATGGAGTATACATTAAGGGGTGGTTTCCCGTACAGGTCTTAGTTCAAATAAATGGTAAAGCTGTCTAAACAGCTTGCATTTGCAAATTTTTAAATACATAAGTGGCATTATTTTGTCTCAAAAAACCCACATATAATGCAATTTTTTATATTTGTAAAAACTACTGTCCTAATAAAAACAAAAATGATGTACTGTTTAAACTGAGGGCCTAGTCCTGGCCTAAGATAACCCAGGTCTGGGAAACCGCCCCTAACAGTAATTCAGAACGTGAATACATGAAAAGAGTAATTCATTTGGGATTTTTAAGGTCCTACTTTATGGAGTGTCCAACAACACATTTACGCACATGGTGTAGAAACACTTTCGTTTTTTAATAATAGGCAGTTAATATTATGACTGACTCTCAAATGATTCCATCTGCGATTTATCGGTCTGATCCCCTCCTTTCAGTCAGCCTACTCTGATCTGATTGGTCAGATGGTTTACAGTGCTGCGTGCAGCGTCGCAGTGTCACAAATGCAATGTAGGCGGGCATTACACGGTGACGCAAATCTGACATTGAACAACAGATGACTCGTTCACGTGATTCAGAGTTGACATCTTTTTTCCCAAGCCAACTTTGTTTTCGGCTTTAAAGCTTGGCAGACTGCTTACTCACAGCAACATTACTCGCTGCATAAAATATCATTTTAAGAGTATGGAGTTGTGAAATTAATGTAGTTTGCATTTGTAAATAATCAGGATTTTGGTAACTTTGATTAGAATTTGTTATGTTCAGAATGCAAATTTTCAGTAATATTGACTTTATATTGCAGACTTTTGTGAGATATTTTAAATATAAATATTTAAGACACGGGAGACTTAGTTCCACCATCACCCAATGATCCAATGTTGTTTAGTTACCAACGTTCTTCAAAATATCTAAGTATAGGTCAAATAAGTCATGCAGGTTTGGAATGACATGGGAGTGAGTAAATGGTGACAGCTCTTTCAATCTTATGCCTATAGGAGACATAAACTAGATAACCAAATATATTGTTGGTTATTCCAATGAACTTAAAGAAGTAATAAAGTGTTAGGAAAGCCTTTGCGAACCACTTTGATCTATTTGAAAGATCTATCAAAGAAGAATTATTTATTATTCATAAATTGGACATCGCCAGTTAGTAGCCTGCATTGTTGCTATATGCGTTAACATCATTTGCTGTTACTATTATGTATTCTTTACTGTTTTTGCCCATAATACAGTATTAATACAGTTCATAATACATATTTTCCAAAAAAATAGAGTACATATTTCCATCTGTGCCTACTGTTCAGATAAACACATACTGTACATACACAAACACAAAAGCGTTCAGTATGTGCATGCCTGCATATGTTCTCAGTCCAGCAATAATGTCTGCGAAGAGTTCCAGCTCAGTCGAGATTGATTAATATTGCTCATAAATCCACAAAGTGCTGAGTGCAGATCCACGCAAGTGTGCTGCCAGAAACTTGCGCCTTCCACGCTCATCATCGAGACGTGTGTTTGGAGGAACTTAATGAATATGTCATTAGGAGAAGGCTGTGATTGATGCCGCTGTAACAAACACACTGGCATGCGCTGCTTTTACATTTTGCTTTGCTGAGTCTATCCTGGTTCTCTCCAGCGCCGATAGACCCTCCGCCGTCACACAATCTTGGCTGATTCATAAATGGCAGTCAGTATGCAAATTAGGAAATTCCCATCAAGCTTTTTTAAGAGAATGTTACGAAATGCGTGGCAAGAGTTCATTTTAAATTTGTCTCTAAACGATTGGCAAATGTTTTATTTAAAGACTTTTTTATTATCCATTACTGGTATTTCTTTACCAGGGTGGACTTTTCGAAAAGCATGAGGTGGGACCATTGTGGATCTACCAAAGTATGTCCGAGTACTGAATATGTACAGTCATAGGATCTTATCAGCTGATGTTGTAAACACATCAAGCACACCATCACTATTCATCCTGTCTTGTTGAAGAGATTCATGTCTCCTAATGAAGGTGAAGTATTTGGTGTTTTCAGCGTGCCGCTGCTGTGCAAGCAGCCTCCAGATTAACTTGTTCTCTGACTGCTGAGGGTTTCCATTAGGAATCTCGAATCCGTGAAGTTCTCATCAGTCATTATTAGTTGTGATGGCTGATTTCTCCTCGAGACTTTAAAGAGAAGTCTGTTGATGTTCTTACACGGTTGATGTCATCAGCGGGGACGGAGGATTAATCAAACTGCAAACATTTGGAGTTCTCTGCGAGCATATCGGATCAGCTTTACCAACGCAAATATTCTCGCGTAATGCCATTTTTTCTGTTCAAATAAATCTCTCGTTAATTCAATGATTCGACTAAAATGCCTATTCCCAAACTCTCGCAGAAAGAATCCCAAGAACGACAACAAAAAGTATTTTGGGAAGCAAGTTTATGTCTTCGACTTGGTACAAGGGCGCTTTGAGGTGATTGTACATCGCTTTACTTTCCTAAGAGTTTGTCTTTTGGAACAATAAACGTGACAGAGTGTCGTAGAATGTGTCTAAATGTAAATTCTACCTTTGTCTTCTGCAGGCAAACACAATGCAGAGAAGTAATAAGCAGTCCTTTAGAAGGACCTGACTTGCTGCCTACGATTTACAAAGGCAGCTGCTTTATAAGGTTGTTACTTATCGAACCGGAAACCGCCCTACGTAACAACCAAGAATACTGCTTAACTATTGATGGATCTTCCATACAAACCCTCATCTTCAGCTAAGAATCTTGGCTTTATATTCGATAGTACTCTGTCATTTGAGAACCAGGTCGCCAACACCTGTAAAAAAAATGTTGTACGCGTACAAAAAAGTATGAGCATATTAGCCTGGTTACCTAAAGCATCCCATTAACTTTAAAATCTTGCTTATTACCTATAAAGCCTTGCATGGTTTAGCTCCTCACTACTTGAGAGAACTTCTCACGTATTATAGTCCATCACGTGCACTACGCTCTCAGGTGTCAGGTCAGTTGGTAATACCTAGAATTTCAAAATCAAGTGCAGGCGGCAGATCCTTTTCCTATCTAGCGCCTACACTTTGGAACAGTCTTCCCTGCACTGTCCGGGAGGCGGACACACTGTCAGTTTAAATCTAGACTAAAGACGCATCTTTTTAATCTTGCATACACTACACTATCATAATATATATATTTCAAAGATCTAGGCTGCACTAGTTAGATCAACCGGAACCAGGGACACTTCCAATAACAACTGATGCATTTGTTGCATCAAAGAGTGCAGAACAGTACTCTACTCTCAGCAAGTCTTGTCTCATTGTTCCAAGGTTACTAGAGCGGGCAGGATGCAGTCCAAGGTTACCAGAGCGGGCAGGGCGCAATCCATTCCCAGACCTGACAAATGCTGGACGAAGGACGTGGCGACTCTACAAAACTTCAGTCGCCATTAGATTATAAATGATCATTTTAAATCTAACTTTTTTTATTTTGCCTTATGAAAGCACTGTTGAGCTTGTGCAGAGGCAGCAGTTTTTGCCAGAGGGAAACTGGAATCCCCTGGTTAGGCCTGGTTTCCCTCTGAGGTTTTTTTCTCCTCCAATGGAGTTTTGGGTTCCTCGCCACCGTTTACATACTGCTTTGCACTGTTTGCATGGCCGGGGGGGCTGCTAGAATTTGATAGTCTTATTTAATCAACTCTGCATATAGAAATTTATTGTGTGTCTGATGTTTGACTTCCATAACCTTTTATGTTTTACTTATAGTCAATGTTTTCTTGTACAGCTGCTTTGTAACAATGAAAATTGTAAAAAGCACTATATAAATAAAGCTGACTTGACTTGACTTATTGTTAAATAAAATGAAAACTAAATGGCTGAAATCAAGATTGAATTATTTGAATGATTATAGATAACCATGTAATACCGTAGCAAGCAAAAACTCACAAAAATGCCAAAATTCCCAAAAAATCCATTATGCCATAATCATGCTAGACTTTTGCCATGCAAATGAAATTTCCACAGAGAAGCTGCGTATAAGGGATTATGAGATTGTGATGTCGTTATTATCACTTTTTTCCCATCTTGGATTTTGAAAATGTCAAACGTCAGGTCGGTACTAGGCTGGATATTCTGAGAGGGGGCTGAGAAAAATCTCGCCCCACACAATTGGTCACACAACTTCACGTGAAGCAAATTGGCAGTTTAGAGTTCACCAAATTTTTATTTTGGATTATGTTTGAATACGAATCTTCACATTCGTATGAATGGAAGTCAATGGGATGGATAAATGTAGTGTGACTAAGGTATTTTTATATACATTTTTTATTCACCCACCATTCTGGATAGAATCTGCCCAAAAAGAGATATCCTTTCGCAAAAGTCTTCACGCTTGCCTACAATGCAGAAGCAGAGCCAGACCATTGAAACACTGCTGTTATGAGTTGTTCTTACATGGCCGTTTAATTGGGCTTTTGAGGAACAAGGAAACATTCGAGAGGTGGGCGTTTGCAGTTGCCCTCTCATTAAAAATCATTTACATTCACTTAGCTGTACATTTAGCAAGATGCATTTTCGTTTCATACTCCATTGACTCCGAAAGCCATAATAGGAAAAAAATTGAAATGCTCGGTATTTCTCAGCTTTGTCTCAAATTTTGAAACTCACAGTGATGTGCAGTTCAGAAACACGCACGTTGCACATTAGCACTACTGACCCAGTTTGTCAATGAGAGTTAAAAGGATCCCTCTTTTCTATTTGTCCACTAAGGAAGTGTAAGACCTACTTCACTCATGCAACAGACTGGGTCCTGATCAATATAGAATAGTTCCATTTCAAAAGTAAAAAACAATCCCTTTGTCCCTCACCGGCAAGTTTCCTTGTGTATCTGCAGAAACATAATATAATGAAGCGTCTCTGTGATGTTTTTTGCGCACATTAGGGAATCACATGTCATGTTTTTGTGATAAGATACAAGATGTTGAATCAGCTCATGGGGATATCCTTGTGTGTCAGGTAACATCTTTCATAACATTGCAGGAAATGTATCATTGTCTAGTACTTTAAGATTTTCGGAATCATCTAGATGTAATCTTTGTACATAAAAGTTTGTTTGCCAAGAAAATATAGGACAAATATAGGTCAAGAAGTGGATTTTGAAAAGCAAGATTACTTCCAACAATTTCGATGTAGATGTGTAATGAAGTTCCATAAAAGGGAAGGAAGGAGGCGGGAACCGGCAAACATTTAATAAACTTTAATAAAAAATAAACAAACAATAAACACAGAATTAAAGACCGGCAGCCACCTCACGGTAGACTGCCGACCATAAAACATAAACGTAACATGTCGGGGCCCGGTCCTCTCTCGTCAACAGACCTGCCGGTTGTGCTTTTAAGCTCCCGATCTCCTCCGTAAGATATGCGGGACCGGTGCGCGCACAGCTGATTGCAACTATCACTCACGCCACCGGCACAGCCTCACGGCTCTAGTCCCGCCTTCCTCACCACAATATAGTTTTAACAAACATCGGGGGTTTTTGATAATAATGTTGCTCCAGGACCAAAAAAGGTCTGTTGTGTAGTACACTTCTATAATGGCACTGTTAAAAATCCAAGAATGCTCACACATCGGTCACCCCTACAGAATTTTCTTTTAATACAAAATGCACTTTGCCTTTGAAGATTGTTTTATCCTTTCATTCCATATGACAATCTACAGAGTGTGCGTATGTTTGTCTTTAGGGTTCCCAACACACAACACAATTTCTGATTTAAAAATGTAACATTTTAAATAAGTAAGGAATAATTGATACCTCGAGTGTGCATTCATTTTGGAATAATTGAACGGACCACTTATACCACGGTTACCACGTCAAAGGTTCAAAGGTTTGATTTCAATGTTTGTCACTCCAGCTGTGGTCATTCCAAACCTGTATTTATTCCTTTTTTCGGATAAACACAAAGATAGATATTTGGAAGAATGTTAGCAAGTTACATTTCTGGGGCACCCTTGACTATCATAGTAGAAACATTTTAAATGGTAGTCAAAGGTCCCCAGAACGGTTTGCTTTCCTGAATTTCTCAAAATATCTTATTTTGTGTTCAACAGAACAAGACAAAGTACACAATTTTTCCGACTATAGTAGTCAACGGTGTCTTATAAGAATTGTCATTTTTGGGTGGAGTATCCAAAAAAAATGTCTGAACCAAACTGTTCTGGGGGACTACGGACTACCAGCGTAAGAAAAAAACCTATGGGAGTCTATAGTGACCTAGAATTGTGTTCAAGCATAGAAATAAATGGACTGATTGAATATCTGGAAAAATGCCAGATATGTGGAATAGTTTTGTTGTGCCACTTGCTCTAATAAAACAGAGAGGTTTTATGTTAATTTCAAACTTCTATGCAAATGCACATTTTCTTTTTATTGTAATATAAAAGCTGTGCACGGTTAATACTCAGAAATGTCACTCTCATTAAGAGACGATCGTTTCCTGCCGTTGTTATAGCAACCTCACCACCACAAGGGAATAAATAGCATCAAAACAGATTCGGTATTATAAACCCTAACCAGTGTGGCACAAAATACATCGAGATGTCCCTCGACAGAAGCCATCGTAATATTCAAGCAACCCTAAATGTCTTTTACCAGCGAGCCATGCTGAACCGCAGTAATCTGCTGTGTCTCACTCGATTTCTTGTGAAGGAAGTGTCTGGAGCGATGCTTCACTGATACATACCAAATTATGGCCATCGCTACCAAGACTTGTCCATCTCTCGGTGCGGAAAACCCTCACAAACCCTAATCATCAAATTGCGTGCACGCCAATGTGCAGCCATCTTTGCGAAAGACAGTTTAATGACATGGTAGTGTGGAGGGAGCCGTCAGTCCGTTTCACTTCAGCCAGGCTCAGACGTGACTAAGGGTGACTTTGAGAACAGCACAGCATCGCCTCATGAAAAAAAAACAGCCAAAAGCCAACATGAACTATCTGATTTCTAATAACCACGGCAAATGTAAATGTATAATCACAGACAATTATCTTCCCTTTCGTCGTTTGTTACGTACTGCAGCTTGCTTCTAGTCCGTCTATGTATAACTTTTTGAATCAAACATTATACTGTTCGTATAACTGCTTTACACAAAATATCATAACTATAAATATACAGAGGCAAATGACACATGCGCATTGTGACGAATTGCCATACCTCGCCTGCCCTACTGGTGTCAGTAGAGAACAGTTAAGCAGGTCTGATCGCACAGTTGCCACCCGGTGGCAAAAAATATTACGGAAAAAAATGTAATCCCAACGTGCCCCCTGCTCGTAAAAAAATCCAGCGGTACGTATATATAGTATACATGTATCTTACAGGTCGAATGTGTCATTTTTTCGGAGGATCTATTGACATAAAGGCGATTTATTGTACATACTGCTGTATGTCCTCGAAGGTGTATAATATGCTGTTATGTTTTTATAATCTTAGAGTGAGCTACACCGTGGGTCCCCTTACATGTATTTCGCCATGTTGTTTCTACAGTAGCCCTAAACACTACTCTACAGAGCGCGTTTTGTAAATATGTCTTCTTCTAAGACGACATCTTAGTCCTGTGTTTCAGCCACTGTAGTGCTTCAAAAGGGAGGGGTGTAGTGAGCCGTTGGTTGCAACCTCACTCGCTAGCTGCCGCTAAATTCCACACACTGGACCTTTAAGGTACATAGTATTTTAGTTTCCTCTTCCTTGTTTTCTTAGACCAAATTCGTCAATTATGTCGTGGTAATCAAAGGAAACAGATAAAGGGTTCTCTATTGAAAGTAGTTCAAAGTCAGTCATTGTAGATTGAATGTAGTTTTTCACTTGTTTAAAAACAGAGAGATACATTTATTTTGAGCAGTTTGAAAGAGGAAAGGGTCAAAAGTAGTCCCAAACACTTTCATTTGCTGGCTATTCTGCTGGATCAAATGAATGGCTTACCAAGCTTTCATTGTGTGTTGTATGGCTGGTGCAACTTGTTTGTGTGTGATGATGACAGACTGAGCAAGTGAGGACGAGGTTGCTGGGCCAACAGAAATGTGTTTTTCCAATTTCTCATTGTTATCTAAATCGTTTTTTTTTCATAAAAAAATAGCCCCATGGATTATTTTTGCCACTTCAAGTAATTTTCCGCAATTCTCTGTTTTCTTTTACAAATTCCTGATGTCACAAACATGTTTTTTTGAATATGTACTGTATTAGCTGTTATATTTGTGTAATGTGATCCGAATGTTGACTAAGGCATTATTAAAATGTTTCATACTATACTATATATACAGTATGGGTAGTTGACAAATATTGTATGTTTTTAAATGTGCTCTACACTTGACTCACTGGGGCCCAGGTCAGGAAGCAGACAGAATGGCATAAACGAGGGTCTGCCTGCCGTCTCACGTCGCATAATACACAAAATGCACAACATGCGATAATCCTTTCTCCCAAACATCATAAAATAGAGACTGTGTCTGTCTCCCGGATTAGCAAACATAAAATAATGCTTAAATGTAAACATGAAAAAATACAGATAATAAACTGTTACGCAGGGGCGCAACTACTCAGTGTTAGGGGGGTATGCAGAAACAGTTTTGGCGCCCCCCCTAAATAAAAAAGTGTGCCGGACATCATCATGTATGTGTTAGGACTCTGTCCTTCCTGTCTCGAGCTTTCTAGCTCCCTGGGCAGAGTCATGACATTGCCACGTTTTTCGGGTTTCTGTTGTGTTATGTGTGGAGACATGTGGCTTTATGTTGTTACTTAATGCCACGTGTCTTCCTGTTATGTCTCTCAGCCCCACCCTCCTATCTCCTGTAATTTTATTAGGGTTTCATTCCCATCGTCTGTTTTGTAATTCACCTCGTTAGGGTTTCATTCCCATCAGCTGTCACCACTCTCCCCATGTAATCACTCCTCGTTAGTGTCTCCCTTTATATGGTCTCAGTTTCAATCTGTTCAGTGTGGGTGCATTGTCTTTGTCTTATATCTATTGTACAACACTGATGTCTTGCGTGCACGGTGTTATCCCCTGTTATTGGATTACCTGGTTCCTGTTTACAGTTTGTGAACTTATTATTTTTCCTGAAGATTCTTGTTTTGTTTTTATCCCCCTCGTGGGAGGTGTTTGTTTCCAGTGTTTGGTTGCTAGTGTGTTTTTGTTCTTGTTTTTCCCCATTGCGGGTGTTTGATTTAATAAACATTTATATTTAACCCCTCGTCTGCCTGCATCTGGGTTCTGTCCAAAACCATTTCGTGACAGAATGCACCAACCCATAAGAACCCAGCAGGCGGCGATTTTCCCTGCAAGGCCTCGCCAGCCTGGTCCCCTCTCCAGCATTCGCCAGGGGAACTTGGACCGGGACGAGTACCTGGACAGGTTCCTGGAAGCCGCAGTGGAGGAGCTCTACGGGGAGGAAGAGGTGACTGCGGCGTTCAACAGCGGACTGAGGGTCCCCCTATCGCCTGAGGAGATGAGGAGGCTGAGACCGCTTGGCTTCGAGGGTGTGCTCCAGTTCGCCATGAGCCGACCGGAGCCCAGTGTCTCCGTCTGTCCGAGGTTGTCTTCTCCGTTGGGCCCCATCCCCGAGGATCACACCCTGGAGCTTGGGGTGGTGACCACCACCGCACCATCAGCCTCGGACCCTGCAACCTCTTCACCACTTACCAGTCTTCAGGGCAAGCGTGGAAGGAGAGAGTCCTGGGGGTCCTCTTCGGAGGCCTCCAACGCGGAGCCAGCCCCGTCCTTCACCTCCTTCCTCCAGCCGACTACCAGGAGATTGGCTCGGCAGAAGAGGAAGAGGCAACGGAGGGGGGCACGTAACCCAGCCCAGCCGGCGCTCCTTCCGGTTCTCCAGCCGGGTTCACAGCCAGCGATCCAGCAGGCGTCAGGACCTGCCTCTCCGCAGGCGTCAGGACCTGCCTCTCCGCAGGCGTCAGGACCTGCCTCTCCGCAGGCGTCAGCACCTGCCTCTGCGCAGGCGTCAGGACCTGCCTCTGCGCAGGCGTCAGGACCTGCCTCTGCGCAGGCGTCAGGACCTGCCTCTCCGCAGGCGTCAGGACCTGCCTCTCCGCAGGCATCAGGACCTGCCCTTCAGCAGGCATCAGGACCTGCCCTTCAGCAGGCATCAGGACCTGCCCTTCAGCAGGCATCAGGACCTGCCCTTCAGCAGGCATCAGGACCTGCCCTTCAGCAGGCATCAGGACCTGCCCTTCAGCAGGCATCAGGACCTGCCCTTCAGCAGGCATCAGGACCTGCCCTTCAGCAGGCATCAGGACCTGCCCTTCCGCAGGCATCAGGACCTGCCCTTCCGCAGGCATCAGGACCTGCCCTTCCGCAGGCATCCAGACCTGTCCTTCCGCAGGCGGACTTCCAGCCGGTGCCTCAGCCAGTTCTCCGGCCGGCATCACCTCAAACTTTTTTCCCCCTTGGACACACACCACTCCCTAGCCCCTTCAAGTCCCCGCCGGTCTCGTCCGGTTGCTTCAAGTCCCCGCCGGTCTCGTCCGGTTGCTTCAAGTCCCCGCCGGTCTCGTCCGGTTGCTTCAAGTCCCCGCCGGTCTCGTCCGGTTGCTTCAAGTCCCCGCCGGTCTCGTCCGGTTGCTTCAAGTCCCCGCCGGTCTCGTCCGGTTGCTTCAAGTCCCCGCCGGTCTCGTCCGGTTGCTTCAAGTCCCCGCCGGTCTCGTCCGGTTGCTTCAAGTCCCCGCCGGTCTCGTCCGGTTGCTTCAAGTCCCCGCCGGTCTCGTCCGGTTGCTTCAAGTCCCCGCCGGTCTCGTCCGGTTGTTTCAAGTCTCCTCAACCTGTCCCACCCTTTTCTGGTGTCCCCAAGGTTTGGCCTCCCATTCCCCCACCCCCCCTCCCATGTTTGTTGTTTTTGTTGACCCACCCGAACCCCTTCATAGCCTCCCTTATGTTCCCCTTAGTTTGTTCTGTGTTGTGCTTGTGGTGTTTGTCTTTGTGCTTTGGTGTTTTGGCCCGCTGAAGTTTCTCCCTTGAGACGCCATGGGGCGTTTCTGGGGGCGGGGGTAATGTTAGGACTCTGTCCTTCCTGTCTCGAGCTTTCTAGCTCCCTGGGCAGAGTCATGACATTGCCACGTTTTTCGGGTTTCTGTTGTGTTATGTGTGGAGACATGTGGCTTTATGTTGTTACTTAATGCCACGTGTCTTCCTGTTATGTCTCTCAGCCCCACCCTCCTATCTCCTGTAATTTTATTAGGGTTTCATTCCCATCGTCTGTTTTGTAATTCACCTCGTTAGGGTTTCATTCCCATCAGCTGTCACCACTCTCCCCATGTAATCACTCCTCGTTAGTGTCTCCCTTTATATGGTCTCAGTTTCAATCTGTTCAGTGTGGGTGCATTGTCTTTGTCTTATATCTATTGTACAACACTGATGTCTTGCGTGCACGGTGTTATCCCCTGTTATTGGATTACCTGGTTCCTGTTTACAGTTTGTGAACTTATTATTTTTCCTGAAGATTCTTGTTTTGTTTTTATCCCCCTCGTGGGAGGTGTTTGTTTCCAGTGTTTGGTTGCTAGTGTGTTTTTGTTCTTGTTTTTCCCCATTGCGGGTGTTTGATTTAATAAACATTTATATTTAACCCCTCGTCTGCCTGCATCTGGGTTCTGTCCAAAACCATTTCGTGACAGTATGGGCTTGAAATAATAAAGGTTTATTTTAAAAGTATATCAGACAGCTACTGTAAGCCTACCATAATTATATGGTATATGGACACAAATATATAAAAATGTATTCATGGAAATTTCTCTGCCATTTCTTTCTTTTTGCCGGATCTAAAACGTACCGATCCGTACCAAAACGTGACACAAGTGTGTCGTATCGAACCGAACCCTGAATTTTGTGAACCATTACACCCCTACCTTTTCCATATTAATAATATTAAGAAATGAATCTGTTGGTATCAAGTATCAAGCTGGTATCAAGCTCCCTCTACACTTCCACCTAATGTTAGACCTACCTGTTGCTTTCCCCTGTCTTTCCTGATCCACCATCCTCACACCTGAATAAAATGAACTTTGCTGTTAAATATAGCAGCCTAAATTAAATTTTTAAATCAGCCTAGGGATGGCATCAGATAAGACAACTATTATGCAGTAAGGTTGTGCTGCTGTTGAAATTACATTAACATTTGGGATTTTAAAAAGTACAAATATGACACACACACATACATATAGAAAAGTAATTACAGGGTCACATCTCTCTCTGTTTAAAGGTCTGTGCTGATATACATATATATATATATATATATATATATATATACATACATACACATATAGCACAGATCTTTAAAGAAGGAGAAATGTGGCCCTTGCAGCTTCCATGTCACCCAGCAGATGTAAAGTAGCCTGTATGTCTGATAGCACAGCTGAGCTAACATGAAGCTAATGGTAAAAGAAATTCATGATAAACCAGCCTTATTGCATAAATAACATTTTAGTATTTTAAAATAAAATTGAGATATTTCATGCATGGCATTGGTACAATAGGGTTTAACCAAAATATAAATGTACATATCGGCAGCAACATTATTTTGCATTAAGTTAGCAAACACTTGAACACCAGTCCGATATTGAACACCAGTCAATATTTATATTTGCAAGCCTCCAAGTTTGGTAGCAAATCTATTCATGATTCCACGGTCGGTTGCTCAGCAAGCTCGCTAGCTAACGTTAGTCTGTTAACATGAATATTGTATTTGCCAGAATAGACGTCACATTTTAAATCCTACCTATTGCCTTTCGCCATCCATGTATTTAGCTGCTGTCGCATCCCTTGACAGGCCATCTCCTTTTTCCATCTTTCTTTTTCTATTTTTAGCCTTTTTTGGTTTATCCATCTTTTTCAAATTTCAACGACAACTCACCAACGTTACTGCGTACTTAATGTAACTCACGGCGCCCCCGCTCACTCGCGACATTACCCTTCTATGTCTAAATAAATTATATGAGTGCATCGGTGCCGCCTAGCCTGTTAGTCCTCTTAAATGTATATAACTTTTTATATATACAATAACTTAATATAAATATAATTTTTATTATTTCACATTTTTTAAACCATCGCGTTGGGCCCCCCATGGTGCGGCGCCCCTATGCGCCGCATATAGCGCATACCCACTTTTTGCGCCACCGCTGTTATGACTCGGATTGCTAAATATTAGATCTTTCTCTAATAAAGCACTTTTTGTTAACGATATGATAAAATATCATAAAATAGACATGCTCTGTCTGACAGAAACATGGCTGAAGCCAGATGATTATATAGCTTTAAATGAGTCTGTCCCCCAATATTATTATTATAAACATGAGCCTCGCCTAAAAGGCAGAGGGGGAGGTGTTGCTGCACTTTGCAATAACTCTTTTTGCTTTCCCAGAAGTCAAACCCTAAATACAATTATTTTGAAGTCATGGTACTTCATGTATCAACACCTAATACTAAGGATTAAACATCTTTAAAATGTATGATGGCTATTGTACTTTATATAGGCCTCCAGGGCACCACAGATTTTATTAAAGAATCTGATGGGTTCTTATCAGAAGTCAGAGTCCTTGTTGATGGTGAGTTTAACATCCTTGTAGATAACGATACAGATGCTTTAGGTATGGCTTTTAAAGACACTCTTAACTCCATGGGTGTTTAACAACATGTGTCAGGACCCACTCACCTTCGTAATCATACATTAAACTTAATTCTGTTTTACAGTATAAATATGGACGACGTTAAAATCCTTTAGCAGAGCGAAGATATTTCGAGTCATTTACTGATATTATGTTTGCTTCACTGGCCTATGGCTGCAAATCAAACGCCTTGTTACAAATATGGTAGAACAATAACTTCAACTACCGAAGATGCGTTTCTTGATAATCTGCCTGAATTGTCTCAAATCTCTAGCATGAGTAATAATGTTGAAGATCTTGACTTTACCATTGAAAATGTTTACACCACCTTCTCGGAAACGCTAGACACAGTTGCTCCTCTGCGCTTAACGACACCGTGGTATAATGAACACACTCAGGCTCTAAAGAAAGCGGCACAAAGAAACAGGAAAGCCCTAAAAATGTCTAGATCCGCCTACTTTTCCTCACTAATAGAAGAAAACCAGCACAACCCCAGTTTTTATTTAACACAGTGGCTAAATTAACAAAATACAAATCATCAGCGACTTCTGATTCTGTATATCAGCATAGCAGTGATGAATTTATGAACTACTTCAAAAATAAAATCTAAGATATAGAGAAAAAAGTATTACTATACAACCAGAAAGGAAACCCGCTGAACAAACAACTAACTACAGCGCCCCTAAAGAGAAATTGCCATTATGTTCTACAGTAGATCACAATGAACTGTCTAAAATCATTAGATCATCTAAATCCACAACATACATGCTAGACCCTACAAATCGACTGAAAGAGATGCTCCCAGAAATAATAGATCCTCTTCTTAGCATTATTAACTCATCTCTGACACTAGGACATGTGTCTAAAGCATATATGGTGGCGGTTATAAGGCCCCTTGTCAAAAAAAAAACCTCAACCCTAGAGAACTAGTTAACTACAGACCTATATCGAATCTACCTTTCATATCTAAAGTTCTGGAAAAAGTAGTCTCAACTCAATTATGTTCCTTTCTCCAAAGGAATGACATCAGTGAAGATTTCCAGTCTGGATTTAGAGCACATCACAGTACAGAGACTGCTTTGATCAGAGTTACAAATGATCTGCTTTTGGCGTCTGACATAGGATGGTGTCTGACCGAGGATGTATCTCCCTATTGGTGCTGCTAGACCTTATTGCTGCATTCAACAACATTGACCAATGCATGTTCCTACATAGACTCGAAATGTATGTCGTTATTAAGGGAATAGCTTTGAAATGGTTTAGATCTTATTTATCCCACCATTTTCAATATGTAGCAATAAACAATGAGTTGTCATGCCAATCGCAAGTCCAGTAGGGTGTACCACAGGGCTCAGTCTTAGGGCCTATGCTCTTCGCATTATACATGCTACCTCTAGGAGATATAATAAAATGACACAGAGTTAGCTTTCACTGTTATGCTGATGATACGCAACTTTATATTTCCTCGAAGCCTCATGAAACACAGCAATTCCATCGAATAGTGGAATGCATAGTCGATATAATAAACTGGATGAGTTACAACGTTTTATTACTGAACTCGGACAAAACAGAAGTGTTACTTATTGGACTGAAAACCGAATACTGCTCAACTATTGACGGATGTTCCATGTAACCCTCGTCGTCAGCAAATAATCTTTCTTTCGTTTTATTCAATAGTACTCAGTCATTTGAGAACCCTCGTTTATGTTCATTCATGTTCAACATTGCGTTTTTCTATCTATAAAATGTATCTAAACCACGTCATATGCTGTCACCATCAGATGCAGAGAAGTTAATTCATGCATTTATGACATCAAGACTAGATTACTGTAATAAATTATAAGGTCTATTAAATAGGTCTTAATCTTGCTTTGCTAAAATTACACCTGTGGATAGAGGGTATCTACAAAATAGTTTTTATTTGTCTGTAGACTAAAGCACCAGGAGGCTCTGTGTTGTCAGTTTGAAAATTGGGCCGAAGCACAACAGGAGGATCTTCAAATTCAGCGCTTGTCTTTTGTAAGGATCCCACGGTGATCAGGAACAGGTTCAAAGAGTGGATATGAGTTGGGGTGGGTGTTTCAAGAACCCCCTGCTGTGACTGGCAGGGAACATGTGTCCAGCTGTCAGATCCAGATGCAGACTGCTTAGTGGGGGTCTAAGGGTGGACACGGAGGCAGGCTGCCTCATACATAGGGGAGGGTTGGGGTTGAGGACATGTGCAGAAAGAACAGCAGGTTAGAGCCTCCTCTAATGAAAGATTACTAAGCAGTATGCTGAAGATGATGAAAAGAAAGAGAAGGACGAGGCATTGAACCTGAGCCAATTTGTAAATGAAGATGAGGGTCATAGAACTGAAACTCTATGAGGCTCTAAAGGGTATTAAATGGTCCTCCCTGGAGTTTCAAAAAGGTTTTGACCCATTGTATACATTTTGGGATTGACAATTAACCGATTTTCCCATTTGTCGTTAAAACTGTTAAAAAATTTGATCTGTTTGTATTGTAAATAACAGCACACTTAACAGTCTCCCGCTATCTGTCATCAGTAAATAAAAGAGAACATCATGCTTACTGGTAGATTTATTTATAAATCGACTCCAGGTGGGATGTTTGACAAAAGCAAATTTATTTGCAGTATTTATATGGCACAATTTCATTATTTTCAGAGAATACATTTTCACCTACCCGCAAAACCGCGCAACAAAAATGTCAAGGCCACCAGCGGACTTCCGCGGGCTGGAGGAAAATGGTGATTTATTTTTTCCTTTGAATCTGAAACTATTTTATGTAAAAAAAGATTATTAATGTTAAACCTGCAATCCGTAACTTTTTCATCTCTTCTGTCTGAAACATGCATGTTACTTGCATGTAATTATCTTTATGTGTGTTTACATTTACATTTAGGCATTTGGCAGACGCTCTTGTCCAAAGCAATTTAGATTGCATTATTCTATACATTGTTTCTAAGTATGTGCAAAATCTCCTGGGATCGAACCCACGACCTTGGCGTTGTTATCGCCATGCTTTGTTGAAATCAAATCGTACAACTAACATTTCCCATCCATCCATCCATCCATTTTCTTCCGCTTATCCGGGGCCGGGTCGCGGGGGCAGCAGTCTAAGCAGAGATGCCCAGACATCCCTCTCCCTAGACACTTCCTCCAGCTCTTCCGGGGGGACACCGAGGCGTTCCCAGGCCAGCCGGGAGACATAGTCCCACCAGCGTGTCCTAGGTCTTCCCCTGGGTCTCCTCCCGGTCGGACGGGCCTGGAACACCTTCCGAGGAAGGCGTCCAGTAGGCATCCGTAACAGATGCCCAAGCCACCTAAGCTGACCCCTCTCGATGTGGAGGAGCAGTGGCTCTACTCCGAGCTCCTCGCGGGTGACCGAGCTTCTCACCCTATCTCTAAGGGATCGCCCAGCCACCCTGCGGAGGAAGCTCATTTCAGCCGCCTGTATCCGGGATCTTGTCCTTTCGGTCATGACCCAAAGCTCATGACCATAGGTGAGAGTAGGAACGTAGATTGACCGGTAAATTGAGAGCTTCGCCTTGCGGCTCAGCTCTTTCTTCACCACGACGGACCGGTACATCGACCGCATTACTGCAAAAGCTGCACCGATCCGTCTGTCAATCTCCCGTTCCCTCCTCCCCTCACTCGTGAACAAGACCCCGAGATACTTAAACTCCTCCACTTGAGGAAGGAACTCTCCACCAACCTGAAGTGGGCAAGCCACCCTTTTCCGACTGAGGACCATGGCCTCGGATTTGGAGGTACTGATTTTCATTCCATTGATTTGAAATCAAATCGTACAACTAACATTTCCCTCAAAATCCAACCAAACAGCTCAAATTCAAGATTATCAGTGGAAATAAGTTAGAAATGTTTCCTTTTTTGTTTGTACAATAAAATGTTTTGTTAATTTGTACTTAGTTAATTGTATTTATGTAATTTTATTATTATAGAAAAAGTTATAATAATTATTATATTTATTATTAATATATACATGCACTGTAAAAATAAAGTGATATTTCATAATTCACTATTTTGGAGCCACTTAAACTTAGGAAACAAAAGTTATGGTACAGTTGATGACACATTTAATTGTTAAGTGTAAATATGCAATTCTATATATATATATATATATATATATATATATATATATATATATTAGAAATATCTGTCTTTCCGATTTAAGTAGATCGAACTGGGGTCTTTCAAACATGGCCGCCGAGTTGTGATATTTTCCTAAACAAATGTTGCTTAACTCATTAAAGTTAAACAATATCAATGTATTATAGCAACGTATATGTTAATGGTTATTTTATTGAACTTACCAACTTATTGTTAACACTTTACTTAAACCATATATGTATAATGCCTTATAAAAAGTAGTTAATTATGCCTTGTTATGCATGTTATAATGAATTGCAATGTCTCATGAATAATTATATCTACAGTTAATACATTATAACACTTAACAATTCATTTTTACACTTTGAATTTTTTATTTCGTTATTATGAACAATTATAATGTATCATACCCTTTAATAACCCTTTATAAGGCATTATAAATAAAAGCTTTACGTCAAGTGTGTTATGTGTGTTAACTTCAACCATACACTCTCTAAGACTATGTTTACACGATGAGAAACGGAAAAGTTTTTACTTTGCGTTAATTGAAAATTTTCACATACACACGATCCAGGAAAACGAATAAAAACGCTGCATTATGCAGTCGGGCGAATGTAAATAATGTTTTTTCCACTCCGCTGGTCTTAGTGGTGCATTAAATCCACTTTTTGCTGAGAAAACATTAGGATATACTGTATATCCAGCAGCAGTTGCACACAGTACTGGAGAACACCATATGCACATCACCAATGTTTTCAGAAAGTTCCATCTTGCAGCGTATGGCCACACCGAGACGATAACGGCGGCATTTTCAAAATCTTGCACTTTGAAACCCATCTTCAAAAGTTTGTCTTTTAGTCCCGCAAAACACCTTTGTTGTGTAAACAAATGGCCAAAACACATACAAACATTTACATTTTCAGTTGAATATACAGCGTTTTATAAGCAGCTTCTAAAGCTCTGCTCTCCAAACATATAGTATGTATGTCAGCCAATCCCATGTCAGCAATTCCAAAATAGTTTTGCTTAATAGCTAGAATTCCACTGAGACAGATTTCTCACAATACTTATTTCAATGATATCAGTCAGTTAGTAGGGACATTTAATGCATTTAAAAAATCACTTATAGCACATTTAACATTAGCTGGAACCTAAGGGGATTGCTGTTGTTGTCTTCATTCTAATTTCTCATTCTGTTTTGTCATGCTTTTCAGTTCGCATTAAATATTGTAGTGTAGATGTAGCTGAGTGTGCAGCAGGGAGGGGGGGGCTTTTTACCATTCCTTTTACTGTTTCATAAAAGGCATAAACTCCTGGCACACTCATAAATCATTACACACAAAATTCATGAGTATCATGGTTTCTCTGCATTCTTGATACCAATTGAAAAGCACTTGTTTACGTTTGCGTTTTGGAGATTCATAGTGTCTGGTAATGGAGATACCAGTGCGGCCTAATTGTTGCACAACATCGGTCTAAGTGCATATAACTTTTTTCATTATTGATCAACATTACCACAGCACTGGGTACAGTAAAAGAGCACTCTGAAGACACTGGTAACTGTTGATCCCTCTATGAAGTCATCTGCGGAAATCAATAAAGCGGTCCGATGGAGCTGAGACAAAGCCCCGGGCAATCCGCCATTAAATGGGCACAGTTTGAATCCATTTCCTGTGAACCGAAACATGCATTTGTTTGTTTAATACGTCCGTAAGAGAAAAGCATTCAAAAACAGGTCAGCGAGGGTCACGGTTGTGCTATCCGCAGGGAAGACGCTTTCTTTCCATCTCGATTTGCGGCTCACCGACACCAGGTAAGAAACCAATTTCTGTGTCGCCTTGAGCTTTCACAAACACTACCTGGGTTGACTGCCCGACCCCTTCATTCCAGCACCACAAGACAAAAGGGAAAACTCACTTTGAAAAAGAAATTACGTTTTTTCCTCTCGCTTTGGTTTTCTTTTTACCCGCAACGCTTGTCACACGTCCCTTGGCACACATCTCGTTTATTACTCGTGATTGGGGACAGAGACACAGGTGTGCCGGGACGTACAGCTCTCATTACACGGGCCTTTCTGATGTGACCTGACACACGAATAATCCAGTATGAATCAATCATGGTACATTTAGACAAGTATTACGGACATAAATATGTTCCAAGGTGCCTGTCCGTGAGTCTTGGGTCAGCTGAAGCACCTATGAGGTACAGGAAAGGCAGATGAGTTGAGGTGTTGTAATGGATTATACTAGGGCAAATGGGTTGGATCAAAGATATGAGGGTGGAGATTTGTGTCAGCCATACGAGTTCAAGAACCACCTCAGTTTAGCCTCGGCTTCAATACAGCTGGAGAGTGAACAACTAAGAAACTGAAGAAATTGACTTCTAAGTTACTCATCAAGGTCTTACGCTTTATTTTTCCAACACAAAGAAAAGTTTGACTGTGGAAATTTTAAAACAAGCTGACTCTGTTAACACCAAGGTCATGGGTTCTAGGGAAGAAACATTTTCAGAAAATGCATACCTGAAATGCACTGTAAGTTTCTCTGCCAAATGGATAAATGCCACTAGTTTCTGTAATGGGTTTATGTCAACTAGTTATGGATCATTAACTTGATTTGGCAACTTGCAGTGCTTTCAATGTTTACATTTGATTGGTTTATGCATTGCATGGATATTGAACCCAGAACGTTCTCCACCAGTTACAGGAACCCTGACTGGTGATGCATGCACTTACAACCAACCTTCCAATGCATGCCATTAGGTTTGCTCATGACAACGCACTCTGGAATACTTTATTCTATTTAGTTCAGATAATAATAAATGCTCAAAACTCATCTTGACTTTAAATGACACAAATATAAATATGCTTAATTAATAGAATATGTTTCAAAATTTCCTGACATGACATGTTTCTTGTTTGTTCGTCGCCTTGCCTTAAGGACCCCCCTCTGGATCAAGAATTGAATGTTGTTTATATGGTTATGTGGTGTTTTTAATATGCTTTAAGACAAACCTTGTGCAAACCTATCATGTTCAACCAGAGTAATTTCTCCGTGAAACTGCAGTTTACCAAAGACAGTTTAAAAGTGCAGTTTGAAACTGCTCCAGTTATTGACATCATAAACCTGCAACCAATCACATCAACTCATTTGACCCCTGTGGGTCAGCAGTTTGAGGTATAAATATGCAAAGATGGCGAATAGATTTGGGCTAAAATGATCGCTCTCAGTTTCACTTTCAGTTATAGCAGCATCTGGAACTGCCGAGTGCGACTGAGTAGAGGTGGAGCTAATTTTGCATGCTCATGTATCGCGTAAACTTAATGAAGCTGAGGTGCACATGAGTTTCATTGAGGTCCATTGAAGCTATTTTAACACAGGAAAACACTTTTAAATATGAAATTTGGATGGTCAAAGATTATTTTTAAGGGATAAAATTATTGACTACGGTGGGACTTTGAAACCCAAAGGCAGCAGGTTTTCCTCGCAAAAGGTCTGCATTTGTTACAAATTATTTAATAAAATGTTTCCAATTAAGATTTAATTTCTAATAATTCACTCATGTGTAAGTAGTCGTCTTATAATCGGGATAATAATGTACAGCCAGCCGGTTGTTATTTCAAAATAAATCTCTTCACTCTCTTCTATGATAACAATCTGCTAGCTGTACATTATACCATACATAACATTATCCCATACATCTGTAAAACTGTTTATAATATATGTTATTAAGTATGAGCTGTGAACCTCACAGTCATCACAATTGAACAAATGGGTGTATTTGTTGTTTTTAAGCAACAATATGGCATGGCAAATATTTGTTATATTGCAATTCAAATCCATTTATTACATTTGTCAAGATAGCCTATAATGATTTCAGTATGAATATTTGAAATTGTACATCCCGATATAATGTCACTATCAAATTGTAATGACTTGATCAAAAGAAAACACCCTTTCCTCTCCATTCTGTCTGGTTCGGACTGTTTAATTGGCGTCCTCAAGTCTGCCCTTCCATCTTCAGTGTGGTCTCTCTGTCTGGAGAACAGGAGACGTGATCCTCGATAGGAGGCATTTCCAATTACAGTCCATGACCTTTCTTATTTGTATCCCATTCCCTGGTGTTGGGAGAACATGATTTGTTGTGACACGATGCTAATGATATTCCTCTGCTGACAATCCTGCCGCTGGATGGTCATGATTATGCGCTAGCGATTATGTTTGTTACTGTCCATTTCAGCCCAACGAAATCCGAACAACGGAAGGCGGCTGATAGCAACAGTTGGATTCGACAATCTCTGGTAAAAAATAGAGGGCCGCTGATGATAGATTCAATGACGGCTGAGGGTGGAGCATGATGGGAGAGACCTGATGGGGTCAGACTTCGGTCATTCGGTCACGACATCCATCAGCGGGTGGAGAGGAAGACGGTCGCGAGAGTCCCTCAGCATTTGAAGATTCTTCACTTATATTGCTGTGTCAGTTGTCCAGCTTGGCAGGTTATTGCTTTATCCGGCACGTCACCGGTGATTTCCCAAACCGCACATTGAGAAAGTCTAGCTCTGCATCAAATTGTGTCTGGAAAGGCCCTTTGCAAATATCTCTAACTGTGTACTTACCCCTTTTCAAGTGTACAGGTGATCAGTAGCACATCAAAATGTGGTTAAATGATTGTTGCATATTGCTGCAGACTTTTTAGACATGGTTAACGTCACTTAATTTATAAAGAACTATTTTAAACAACAAGTGTTCACCACAATAAAACAAAATAAAACGATGCATCGTTGATCAAAAGCAATGGCAAACAGACAAGAGTATAGTTTGGTCTTAAAATCACCTACAGTCGTGTTCCATAGTCTTGGCACACCTACTGCGAAAGCCCGGTCCCCTCAAAGTTTCAATTTAGTCCTTGGAACCACTAATATTCCCAGATTCAAGGATATCAGAGACCATTCTGAGCCATGTTCTGACAAAATAGCAGTGAGGTAAGACGGTGCTAAGCCATCTAGAGATTTATAGAGCATTAAAATAACTTTGAACTCCTGATTTAGTTTTTAAATCTAAGCTTTTCTGATGTCACTGTCAGTTTGCAAGCGATGAAATATGAAGTCAACCAATTCTGTATTTTGAGATACCAGTAACAAAGATAGTTGGGTTGTTAGAGAAATAAAGAGGAGATTCTAGCACTTCCTGCCTGAAGATGAATGCAGGGGTGCAGCCTACCCCGGAGATGTATGGACAGGAATCATCCTTGTGGTGGTGGGGAAGATGGGGGAAATGTTGCCGTTTTTATCTGTGAACGCAAAGTTTAGGTAGGGTGTCCTTTTAGTCACTTAAATTTTTAAATTTTTCTCATCTATGCCCCCTTTAATATGAAAAAATACCCTTTGCTTTGCATCAGATCTTGATCTCCTTGTTGGGTCTATTTTGCGATTACATCGGGCAGACTGTACATCAGTGGTTCTCAGGCTTTTTCATTTTAAGGCCCCCTTTGTGTAGAGTTCTCATAAACCTGTTACCAATCGCATCAACTAATTTGGCCCCTGTGGATCAGCAGTTTGAGGCTGGCTGGTATATTTGGGTTAAATTGGTCTCTACGCTGCTCTGTCAGCTCTCAGTTTCGCTTTCGGTTTTTTGATTACACAGGTCTGATCATTCTAGGCTGGCCCCTGCAGTGTACGGTCACACCAGTGTGATCAGAACAGGAAATCAGGAAAGTGGATTAATTAACTTGATGTAAATTCGACAGATCTCTGAACCACCGCAGGGAGGCGCTAGTTTATAGCTCAAATTATAGCTCAACTAACTCGATCGTTATAAAAGTTTCTAAAGAACAAAACACCTTCACATACGCATATTTGACAATTGGAATATCAGATATTTAATTACATTATTAAGAAGTTTGTGAATATTTTAAATAAAAGAAGAAAATGTGTAAAAGCAATGCATCAGTCATACAGCTGCGGTATGTCACATGATAATCAGTGCCGTCACCGTGGAAATGGTTAAGTGATACGTTCTAACATTTAAAATTAATTCTGAATGTTTTTAACTTAAGTGTGAAAGGGTTAATGAAGCCAATTTAACCAGAGCGGGCAGGACGCAGTCCATTTCTTCAATGGAGTTTTGGGTTCCTCGCCACATAATGACATAATGTTTGAGTCTATGTAGGAGCGTGATGAGGTAAACAATCAAAGCAATTGAATCAGCATAAGGACAACAAAAAGCACAAGTGCAATCAAAAACCTAGTCGCTTTATAGCTTACCACGGTATACAGAGATAAGTTTTAAAATATTTTGAAAAAGTAGAAAAGAGATAGAAGTCAGAACTGATCGGTCAGGTCATTATTACAGGCCTACTGTCGTGAATTGTGATCAAAGATAATAGGACAGTTTTCGAGACTCATTTTTCATGCATTTGCTTGATAACAGGTTTTTGTGCATTTGGGCGTAGAACTGTTGACTAACTCCTGTATCTACACAAATCTGAACCTATTGCTTAACCTCAGCTGGATACCAAAAATATTATTTCTGCTGCGTGTCTAAACAAAGCTTTAAAGACACTTGAAATGCATTCGTCTGTTTGTATCAGAGCTGATTAACTACATGATAAAAAGTCTCACTGTAGATAATATGCAGCAATGATTGGTTGTGTAGTGGGGGTGAATGGACTAAAGCTCACGTAGATGAACTCGTGGTGAAGAACAGTCATCTGTTAACAGCGCTGATTGCTCACTGGAGAGCAAGACAAGAGGGTGATGTAATCCAATATTACAAAAGTCCCCCTCTCCCTTGCGCTCTCAAAATGTTCAAGTTTATGATCTTTCATACAGGAATCATAGTTTTTCAATTCACACATTTCAAAACACATAGCAAAACATATATACGAACCACAACCAATTCTGTTTAAGTGGTGGTTTACCAGTTTATCCACTGAAACGGTTTTGTGAGTACTGTATAAAGATCAGAGGTTGGTTTTTTTTCCCAAGCTGTGTGTGTTTTATTCAATTTACCTAATTACAAGTGGCTAAGAGAGTGCAGGCAAAACCTATAATAACCTAATAATACTGTAATTGACTTATTATCAGCTTGCATTTGGCATTCAAAAACTGTCAAGATTTACTAAAGAAATGCAGTGAAAGAATACGCGTTTAAAAGGCGTGGACATTTCACCCAAAAATTACAATTCTGTCAAGAATGTCTCACTCTCTTTGGACCAATGCTTGATATCTAACAGTTCTTGGACCCCTCTGACTACCGATGAGGAAAAGTTTCAATGATATTCTAAAGTGCCCCAGAACTGTTGCTGTCCTACATTCATCAAAATATATTTTGTGTACAACAGAACCAAAAAATGATAAAGTAATTGTTCCTACTATGGTAATCAATGAGGTCCAAGAACTGTTTGGTTATAAGCATTCTTCCAAATATTGAAAACTACACCTTTAAATGAATGAAATGACACGATTGACTAACATTTACAATTGTCAATTTGATAGTATTTGCAGAATTATTTAAACAAAAGAATGTCTTAAACCATACAGTACACTTATGTGTTCTGCTCAACTTTTGGATCTGTGTTTTGCAAAGTTATGTAGTTCATGGGTATTGTAGTTTCACTGTATAAGGTAGACTGTGGTAGTGAGGTAGGCGTGATGAGAGCCGGGATTCAAGCCTCGTATCACGGAGGAGATTAGGAGCATAAGAGGATGAGCGACCGGACCATCAGTGAGAGAGGACCAGGCCTGGCTTGTAGTTGTGATTTGTGTGTGTCGCTGGCAGTTGCCCGTGAGGGGGCTGCCAGCTGTCTATTTACGTTTTTATTTATTAATTAAAAGTCCCCACCTCCTTCCTTCCTTTTATCGAACGTTTTACAACTGTATCTTCACTAGAAGCCTGCTATTGATTTGTGGAGCTCCCAATGATCAAATGCCCTATAGGAAAAATGATTTTATTTCCGGAAATCAATCCGATCATGTGTGTCATGATCAGAATATTGGTCAATCAGGATTCAGCATTTGCTGTGTTATCAAAAGTTAGTCAGATGTCAAGTTTTATCTCTTTTGTTGTTGAGTGCATCCATTGTAGAAAACTGTATTCTTTGTCTCTTTTTTATTAGTCATTTTCTTTCGGTTATTTGAAAAGTATTACTTTTTTTGCTTTTTATATAAGGAAACATATTCCCAATATATGACAAATCTAATACATATTTAGTTACGTTTTATATAACTTTTCTATTTTCTCCATACCACGACCATCTGACCATGACGATGGCTACAGTTACCTGAACCAGCAAACCCCCACCTAAGGCAAATAAATGATACCTTTACTCGATATTATACACAGACTTATTGATTGTAGGGAGCCACTACATGCATCCCTCAGATCAATAGGTCAAAAGACGCTATTCACAGATAAACTCAGCCTGAGTTATGACTGAACCGCTGGTGTGGCAGACTTCACGCCTGCTTTGATACCACTGCTTTGAGCACACAAGAGCCCTATTGGTTTTCCTTTAAAAGTTCTTCCAAATGAAAGGATTTACAGTCGTCTTTTTGAAATCTCGGATTAATCCAAACTGTAATTAGACTTTGTTGTCGTCTGTTCACGCTTCAAATAGACCCTTAATCTCTTATCTCTGGCAGAATGATTTTACGTCCCTTCCTGTTTGCATAAATACTCTGTCCAGCAGATGTTTCCACTGTCATCAATGAAAAGAGGCAATCTACCATTCCCATCTCAATACAGCACTTCTATGCAGTCAGCATCCGCTTCGCAATAAAGACCAATTGCTCGTATTTCTCCGGAATGATAATGCACCTTGCCATCTGCACTAAAAAACTTGAGTCTGCAAAACTCTGCGTGCCGTAGACAGGCCGGGTTAGAAATCAGTTAGATGTATGTTTATGAATGCCTGAGTGGGGTTTGATGCACACTCCTTCTGGAAGCAACGTAACTTACAAAGGCTAATGCACAGGTGTAGACAACGTAAATATTCATCTGTTTCCATAGACGGCCTGACTTGATCATTTATTCTGTTGAATAATGTTTCTGCTGTTCTGTTATGTGTTCAATGACTGATGTGGACCATTTTGCCCAAGCTATCACAGACCCGTAATAGGGAAAAGTAAGGTGAGACGTCCACATCCTCGGTTACCCGGTCAACCACATTTTTCAGCTTGATCACACTTTTGCCAGCACCAAACTGTAATCAGTTGGAAAACAGAACCCCTGGTATATATCTGCTTGGTTACACAAGTAGACGACACCCCCTACCACCGTTCAAACACACACGCACAACACAATCCCTCACCGCCTCCTTCCCTTTCATTGAATGCAGCCTCACTTATCATGACCACAATGTCAGGTGCCGGGAAGTGATTGGTCCCTCGTCCCCGCATCGCCTCTGGGAAACGTTGATAACATGCCGTCGGACGTTTTTCTTCGGCAGTCATTTAATTTTTACTGCATTGTATCCACGCTCATTAGCTGAATGTCAGTGTAATTCATATGGGCTTGAAAGCCAATAAGGTAAATCAGCTGTACAGTAATTCTATGCAGACTTGCGTCCGTTTTTTTGTGTTTGTGTCTTATTTACATAGGGTTACATTTTTATTTGAAAAATACAAGTACAATGTGCAATGTTTTAAATTTAGCGGCATCTAGTGGTGAGGTTGCAAATTGCAACCAATGGCTTGCTCCACCTCTCTCTTTTGAAGCACTACGGTGGCTGACAAAGGTTTTAGATGTCGTTACATTTTCACTTCTTTCCCGTGTTTATGAAACGTGCTCTGTGGACCTGTTTGTCCATTTAAGGCTACTGTAGAAACAACATGGTGAATTTCAGCCAATGTGACGGTGTATGTAGATAGAAATAGCAAATTCTAAGCTAATAAACACATAACACTTAATTATGCAAGGTCTTTATACACCTCTGAACACATGGTTATGTATATTATATTGCATTTCTGTCAATGGATCCTTCAAAAAAGTACACACTGGACCTTTAAGTCCACATTGACCAGCATAACCTTCCGAAAATGAATAGGTACGATATTAATTTATTTGTTTTTTTTTTTAGTAAAGCTAAATAAGAAATGTTATAATGATAGACCCGAAACCTTCATGTACTGTATATAGACTGTATATAAACTACTTCGGAAGACATAAAAAGCCCTGGTCCAGAATAACTTTCTGCGTCAGTTTTTTCCAACGGAACATTTATAACAGAATCAAAATGTTAAGCTTTAATTATATATGTAAGATTAAAAAGAGTGCTTCTGAACCACTGTTTACAAGTCTTCAAGTGTTTTTGCGAAGTGGTCTATTTGGCTTCTTTGCATGGTTATTGCTAACTGTAAATATAAAGGATCATTGTTTCACAGCTAATTTAAAACTTCACACATATTGCCAAAGTTCTTTTGTTTTCTCATTTTTATATATTTATTTAGACTGATTTCATAGAATAATAGAAAGGAGGCGTAATTAAAGTTCTTAGTGCTTGCTGAGAGCCCAATTATTCCAGAAGCTGAACTTTGACTTTGTTGAGCGGTCTTTCTCTATGCCTGTTAATTGCATCCTGTACTTTAAAATTCATGAAGGGCTAATGCATCCATGTTGTGAACAGCAGACAATAGAAAAATATTGTCCGAAAAGCACCTGATAGGTACCAAACTTTACAGTACAAAAAATGGACTACACAAATAATTCCAAGAAATGAAACACGAATCAAGAAGGCACACCGTGCCTTCCAGAATAAAATCTGGTATGCACAGTTGGTATGCACTTAAATGAACTACAACCACCGATGTTGGAATAGAAGGAACGTGGTTAAACGCTCAGTCAGTTAGACCTTGCTACTTCAGAGACGGCTATACAGAGCGGTGTCGCAGTCAATTGCATGCCAGCGTACCTCAGACTGCTCGCCCTGAGTGGGTAATGGAGATAAATTAACATCTGTCTCTTCCTGGAAGGCCCTCTGCTCATTCAGACGGAAAGGACTTACAATTTTCTTGCAGCGAGTCGGTAATCCGCAACACCGTCACAAGCCATCTGCGAGTTACAGATGTCAGCGCTTTCAGTGACAATTCGGCGTTGAGGAGCCGCATGGCTTCATATCACAGGAAGGAGCGGAAGGCCCCGCTTCTCTCACCCGCACCAGACGGTGTCAAAACGGGTCCCGTGGTGTAATGTGAGCGTAATACACATGAGCTTTGGTAAAAACAGGGACAATGAGTAATAAGCAAATACTTGTGTGACACCTGTTAAAGCACATCGCGAGGAAACTTCAAATATTTTCCCTTTCAGTTTTAAATAAATAATAACAGAATTCAAGGTTTCTGCTATCCTCTGTACATACAGTTGTGTTCTTACAGCTGAGTGACACCACCGGTTGAAGTAACCTATTCGCCGAAGGATGTTTAACGGCCATACTTGAAAAACTCATTTTGTTATGTTATAATCAGACAGCAGTGGCGGATGAGAGTTGATTACATCTCACCTCTTCTGTCTCCAGGAACTGATGAGAAAGTAAGTTGCATTGAGTGCATGGGAAAACCTTAAGAGATTGTGATTTGTTGCTAATTACATGGGACCAAGGTAAAGGATTATTCTGCCTAAACAGGAGAGAGATGCATTACTCCCTTGAGCGAGTATTTAATTGCTTCCAGCTATTTTACAGCAATACACAACGATGGCTGAGGAAATTTATTTCGGCATTTTTCCGAGAGGCGATTGATGAGGGCCAGAGTGGAGCGAATCACGGTGACTGATTTTCATATGGTTTCATAACGGTTGGAATTAAAGATGGATCTTTATAGAGCAATCCATGCGCTTGCGCATTGATTCTCTATTGTTTAAAAACACAGAAGAAAGGTCGGAGTCCTTTACCTGTGATGTGTTTATATTATGTTGTCATTTAATACGTTGTCGGACATATCCTGCCACTGCTGATAGTGGTTTCTACGTCAAGACCAACAGGTTTAGGGACCTGTGCAGAACCTATATTTTTTCTCATCTGTGGTTTAACCCTTCCAAATTGGACACTGGCACTCTGTCGATGAAAAAGAGGCTTTACGGGTCACTTAGTACCAGGTTCGGTCCCTATGAAGCAGACAGAGGTTAATATCCTATCCATTAACACAATAGTGATAGGTCGTGACTCATGACCTGTGCAGAGGTCAAACCAACATCCTTTTACATACTGAAACGGGACTGTTGCGGTGCATGGCTGGCGCGTTCATAAGGTCATTTTGGGTTTGAGAATTAGCCTCTTTTCTGCTTTATTAATACTGTAGGAGCAAGACACATAGGGGGTGTTCAACTTTATGCAGCACTACACAGATCAACTGGCGTTCAACGTCGAAATACCTTGAGAGTAAACTGCTTCATATGCTTTTGCTAAAACATAAAGTCATTCTATAAACGTGAAAACGAATGGTTTCATGGATTGACATTAAAAACAGTCCATAAAACAAGTCAGTCCATAAATCCAAATGTGTGAAGCATGATATATAAACAATGAATGATGACAACAAACGACAATACATAAACCAACATATCTATTATCCACAATACAAACATTAACAGACAAAATACACTGGAATCACAGGGGTTTATATACGCAAAGACTAAACATGTAACAAGACACACCAGGACACTATTCAGGATAGGGCCACCCAAAAGAACTACATAACAACATGGACATGACTACAACTGGAAATGACGCAATTCAAAATAAAAGACATGACCCACACCGTCAGACAGATACATGAAATGAAATTAGGTACCCTCGTACAAAAAGCAACATGAATTTTATATTACTAGACCCCCTTTTGTAAGGGTGTAATATTACAAACATTCTTTGATCGAGTCCCTGTTTGATGTACACATTAATAAAGAAATACACCAAGCAGCAAGGGCGCATTTGCTTGCAATTAATTAAAAGCATGAATGACATGCAGAGGAGTGCATGTCTGATGAGAGCATGGGTCTCAAAATATATTTCTGGGTAATTCAGTTCAAGCCAATGCCATGTTTTAATATGTGGTAATATTGCCTGCCTGATAACAAGCAAAAGGAATAACAAGTAAATTACATTAGCTAGCAAGTTAAAATGATATCTAGTTTGGGTTAGTAAGAAGCATGGCGTTTTTCTGGTGAGACGCTGCTCATGTGGGACGCTTCTGGAACAGACCAGGGGAAACGGAACATGGTCGTGAGTGGACGGAGAGGTGACACCCACCAGAACATAGTCGCGAACGGAGGGGTGTGTGGTTGGCAACTCTTGGCAAAAAAGTCCCAGTCTGCCCCTGAGAAGAACTGTTACTTGGTAAAACCTAAATGCGACACAGTTACACGACCCATTTATTTAATACAATTAATATACAATGAAATATGAATATAAATTAATGCAATTGAAATATAATATAAATTGTTATATCACTAGCCAGACCAATAAACACACACAGACCCGAAGATAACTTCGGATCAGGAAAGTGCATCCAATGAAACTATCTATAGCACTGGTCATGTCACATGTCTAATTGTATTCAAAGTTGTGAAGAACTAAAAATAACAGTTTATGTATAACATCATTGGTTGCGGAGTGAAATTGTCATTCATATTCAAAAGGGACCTTGGGTACAGAGAGGTGTATGGCTCATTGAAATAACAATGGCTTCGACTTTATAAATGTTAAACAGTCACAGTATTTATAAACGTTGAAAAAATATTTTTACTCGTAGGCCGCCATTTTTTGCGTCAAAGTTTGTGACGTCAAATCCATTCTCTTAATGCTAGAGCAAAGCACACATGTTTTACATATATTAAAGTTAAATATGAGACGTCAAACATAAGATCAGATTTATAAATAAACAGGGACAGTAGGTGGCAGTATGCATTATATAACGGCTTAAAACATTATATATACTGTATATTAAATTCGCAATGATTTTGCTTTCATTACCTGCTTTCTTTTGTCACCCAAGACAAAAAGAAGATTGAAAAGACTGTCTGCAGATGATGCAGAAAAGCCTGTGAGAAATAAATAACAAACACGGCCACATTTTACAGCGCTTAAACTCAAAATAGACAAAACCTGTGGAATTCACATCACACAGAAATGAGTCTGGGTTAATCCAGTCACTGTGAAATGGAGCTAACCCAGAGCCGAGCCCAAGCTTCTGTTTAATTAATGGCGGAAAGAGACTCTTACTACTCGCAGACGGAGCGTATGAGGCCGAGATATGTTATTTTTAAGCATCTGTTCTCTCTAAGGGTCATCTTGTAAAAGGAGAATAACGAGCAGAGATTTCAGCTTGAGGCCTCTTAATATTCTTCAAATCCAAAGCACAGCCAAGCAAACAGCTTTATCCGGTTAAATATCGTTTTTTTGTGACGAAATCATTTCATTAAGTGTCGTAAAACAGATATTTTCCACAGATATTTTAAAGTCCCAGTGAAATAAAAAAATAGAATATTGCAGTCTTTATTGTAAATAGTTTATCAATGTGGGTCAATCTCTTTTAAAAATATGTGTGCCCTCATAATCTTAAATGAAAATCTGAAAATGCACTTCCTTCCTGTAATGACTGTCGTTCACAAATGACCTATGTTAGATGGCTTGGGCGGAGCATCCGTTAATTCCTACCCTTCAACTGTCAGTCTGCTGCCATATCCATATAAAAAGGCAGGGGCTGTTTTTCTACGTCTAATCAAATTGCAGATAAAGCCGAAAGCCAGACCCACTATTTTTCTCCTTAAAAACTCAATTTCACCCGAAAATGCAGCGAAATACGGAACCAAAAACGATGGCAACTTCCGGTTCACAGAGAATTTAACACAAACAAATGACACGTGAGCACAACTTTTTTTCTTGGAGATAGAAAAAAAGAGAGACTGCTCAAGGCCCCTTTGGATTTGAATGTTATTAATATATTTCTAAGGTTTTCTGTGTTAAACTTTTATCAGGGTAAATGTGAGATTTTACAAATTAAGAATGAAAACTTATCAACTGTGTGTTATATATCTGTTAAAGACATATGACTTATTTGGGTGTCAGAATTTCAAAAATGCAAAAATAGCCAAAGTTAAGGCCTGTTATTGAGAAAATCATACGGGCACACGGCTTCTCCTATCACTGTTATGCTGACGACATCCAGATTTACATCTCATTTCACCCAGATGATACCACTGTAGCAACTCGCATAACAGCCTGCCTACATCACATCTCAGCTTGGATGAAAGACCTTTACCTCCATCTGAATCTGGCCAAGACAGAACTACCCGTGGTTCCGGCATACCCCACGGTGCAACGCAATCTCACCATCCAACTTGGCAATACCACAATTACTCCTTCCAAATCAGCCAGGAACCTCTGAGTCATATTTGATGAACATCTCTCCTTCAATAATCAAATTGCAAAGACAACGAGATCATGCCAATATGCCTTATTTATCATTAGAAAGGTTAGACCCTACCTCACTGAGCATGCGGCACAACTTTGTGTCCAGGCCCTGGTCATCTCAAGGTTGGACTACTGCAATGCTCTCCTTGCTGGTCTTCCTACAAAGGCTATCAAACCACTCCAGCTGGTTCAGAATGCAGCAGCACGCCTCGTCTTCCAACAGCCCAAAAGCTGTTGTCATCTCTCTCCACTTGGTACCGGTTGAAGCCTGTATCAGATTCAAGACACTGATGTTTTCATATAGGACTTTCACTGGATCTGCACCAGCATACTTTAACACCTTACTACACTGATACACCCCCTCAAGAACCCTGCGTTCAGCAAACCAGTGGCACCTTGTATTGCCGTCTCATAAGTGATTAAAATCGCTTTCCCGCTCATTCTCTTTCACAACTCTTTCCTTGTGGAACATTCTTCCTGACTCGGTCCGGTCAAACACATCTCTCACAACCTTCTTGTGACTTAAAACACACCTCTTCTGTGAATACTTGACAGACAAATAAAAAAATTGTACACTAACACTCTCTCTTTCTCTCAATAGGTAGCGGTCTAGCTTTTGTTAAACCTAATAACTTTGTATTAGCACCTATTGTATTATTGCTCCTGTATGACATATCGCTATATTGGTCCCTGAACTCTTTGTAAGTTGCTTTGGGAAAAAGCGTCTGCAAAATGACTAAATGTAAAATGCAAAATAAATATAACTCATGACTAGCTAAAGATTTTTCTATTCGTGGAAGAGTTTTATTGGGTGTGTGGTTCTTGTAGAGCTGCGTTGTAACGATGAAAATGGTAAAAAGCACTATATAAATAAACTTGACTTGACTTAATTCAATGTAAGTCGATTTGGATAAAAGCGTCTGCCAAATGCTTAGATGTAAATGTAACTGTTATTAGGTGAATACCGTAGAGTTTGTGTAAAATGTATTTTGTTATGCATATGTTGAGGATATTGAACATTTGTTTTATTATTGCCCCAATTGCCTTTCATTTTGGATTGTTTTAAAATGGATATGACCAAACAATTGCACCTCAACAACCTACAATTGGAGCCATGTGATATTTTTCTTGGGCTGTCCGTCAAACAAAATGATATTCTAAACATTTCATTATTTTAGCCAAGTTTAACATTCATAGAACCAAAATAAAGTATTCAACACCATCACACTCTCTGCTGTACAGATATTTTAAAACCATTTAAATGTTAAAACACAGAATAAGAAACTTGAAAAAGGAAAAATGATATTTGAAGCTTTTTAACTTTGTATAATTTAATGCCCATTCTTTATTTTTCATTATTGTAATTTATCTATGTTAAATTGTTATTCTTTTTTCTCTTTTGTATACATTTGTTTAATGTTATGTTAACTTTACACGTATTTCTGTATATTCGGAAAGCAGTTTATAAAAAAATGTAAAATGACCCGTGAGAGTTACAGTGCAAGGTGATACGTGCAGTCTGCACTTATCAATAAAAGGATAACAGCTCCCCTAGAGGCCGAGCATTGATCCTTCCGTCCAGAAGAGCTGAGCGTTTTGCACGTCCTCCTCAGACAGAACAAGTCATAATAAACAGCCAGTAAAGCGTAACATCCCGTAAAATGCCTGACACAGAAGACAACAGGCGTTTCACTTATACCGTCTCAACCCTGAGTTTGGGACCGATGCTTTTTAGAAGACGTTCAATGTTTAAAACCGATGGGCCGCGTGCTTGAGCAGAAGATGTGATGACAACACAGATCGATAAGATTAATGAACGAACAAGCCTGCAAATAATAACAGAAAGCTTTATGGAAACGAGTTTGCGAGTCAGCTTTAAAGATCATCGAGCTGTTACAAGGCACGTTAGGTGCAAGGCAAGCGAGATGCATTCTGGTGTTTTTATGTGATGGGACCGTAATGAGAAAGGGTCCACGTGAGAGGCGGCTCACTGACGGTTCTTCGATTTAAGACGTTGCGCTCGAAGCCTTATGATCTCTAGTGTCACTGAAATGTTATGCTGAAGTTGACAAGAGGCAGCCGGTGGCCACAGTTTTACTCGTTTGGGTTTGATTTGGCATTAAGAGCACGAGAAAATGCCCTCGTAAAATGACAGGAGCGCAACGTTCGATTCGATTAGTCGACACGACATGTCATTTATAAACACGAAAGTGTGCAGGTCTATTAATAGAGTTTTAATTAGAGCACGATTGCATTCCTCAAGAGGAGCGAGAAACATCCTGATGCACAGATAAAACCCTCGAGGCGCCCGTCTGTGACATCGTACAAGTGTTATTCAGTGTCGATGGGGAGGAAAGACAGCCTCTGACATGAGAAAAAAAACTTGACAGAAATAAATAAACACATCCTGATTTAATGTGAAATGAAGGCTAGAAAAAACCTGAGAATGACGAAAACAACAACGAGTGTTCAATCTGTTTAGGGAAGAAAGGACTTCAAGAAAATGTAAGGGAATTGACAAGTTTTGGCCAAATGGCTTTACCTTAATGATTGCGTATTCGTTTTAATTCCATAGCCAGCATCATGGGAAATCTCACATCCCCAATTCTATAGCCTCAAAGTTAACTTAAGTTAAATTCAGGTTTTAGTGCGGCTTTTTCAATAGCACGGTTCAAGGTTACATTGAGATACAGTACAAACGATATCAAGCGACACGAGGACATCATTCCAACCATATAAATCTCATGATTTGGTCGACACATTTGTTCAATAGATTTGATAGCAAAACGTTTTCAGTTCAATTAAACGGCAAGCACTCGGGAGCGAAACTGGAAAATGTGAAATAACCCATAAAGGCCTGTGTGTAAAAACAATTACAGTGTGTCTATGAATAGAAACTTAAGTTTAATGGCTGCCTGCAATGCAAAGGAAAATTGAAAAGAAAAGTGGTAGTGCCACGGATTGTGATCACTCCAAATTAAGTGACAGAGGGAGAAACTGACATGGAATTGAACTGCTGCCACAGAAACCGAAATCGGACTGAATTCTGCGAAAACTGCATAACTGTGTTGAAAATAACAACATAATATAAACAAGTTGATGAAAACAACATCTTGAAAACATTGTATGCGTATTTTTAAATGTTTATATATGCATTGTATATATTAGGCCTATATATTTTGTATGTGTATAACCATGCCTAAATGCAACATAATGTTTGCTTCAATTGCCTTTATTCAAGTTTTTAAGCTATTTACTCATCATTTGACCTATTTGCATGAAGTCTAAAAACTGGACCGGATGTGATCCATTGCTTACACTTGCATTATTAATACGTTTCTGAATGTGAACTTTAAGTATACAAAAAATGTCAAACGACTTACCAATTCATGCTGGCTGTCATATCACATATAAAGTTATTGACATCATTTCAATCATATATGTATTTACTGTATAGCTACGTGTATCGAAGCTATGACTCTTTTAGATACTATTGTATGGGAGTGGAATTTAGCATCAAGTAATAATTGAATTAACTAAATTATAAAAAGTTAGAAGAAGAATTGAGAAACGTGACACACAGCTGTAAACATGAGAGTAAAATAATTGAAACAGTGTTGGCGGAGTTTGTTTTGTTGGCGTGGTGGACCGTTACGCGTTCTTATTTATGTGTCAGGCGCGAGCTGCTTCACACAGCCACTCGAGCACGCGCCGCTCAGCGACTCCGCGTCCTCTCTCACTGTCTCTCTGTCTCTCTGCCTCTCTCTCTGTTGCACATCGCTCCAGTCGTGAGGGAGGGAGGCTGGGATCGTCGGTGAGGTCTGGACCACAGCCCGAGAGGTGGAGGAGATCGCGCGTCTCAAACAGCGCACGCGTTTGAAGGATGCGCTGCTGCGCGCGACGGCGCATCCTGTAGAGATACGAGGAGCTCGCGGGATCCTAGCGTCTGGCTTTCTCTATCTGTCTTTGGCTTTGCGTACGGAGACCCGTCACTGTTTGCATCTCTTTACGGACGGGAGGAGAAAATAGACAAGGGTGTTTTTCTTCACGCAACATCCAGAGTAAGTCAGTTTGATTTCTTTTGAAGATGCTGCTCATCGATGCGATGACAGCTGTGCGCGGAGAGTTGCGTGTGTCCCGTGCGTGCAAGTTGTGCACAGTGATGATGCTCATTAACAGACTGAAGTATTGCTTTTTATTGATGCTGTATTCCAGGGAGGGAGAAATGACAGTAGGGTTGTGCAGTTGAGGCTGGAAAGAGGTACCTGGATCCGTCATTTGCTCGTTTGAGATGTGCAGCCAGATGTTTGGGTGTTTCCGTCACGGAAAGCCTCAAAATCTGATTTTTCTATAGTCGTGGAAACGATACTAACGTTAAAGTATCGCACGGACTTCTGTATATTCTACATGAACATTTTTTAGTTGGGACAAGCTGTAGAATTGACATTTCGTTTTGTGAGGGCAATCGCTATTGTTAGAAAAATATTAGTACAATTAATGAGTCACGGAAATGCATTGGTCAGTATAAACCCTAAAAGCAATAAAGTTATAAAAGTGTTTTTTCACCCATGTGCTTGAGGACTTTGTTGACTTTCCTAAAACTTTCTTTCTTTTCTTTTCTTTTCTTTCAACTGTTGTATTGCATTGCTACTGCTGCAGCAGATTGACAGTCGTCAGATGACTGATGATATTGACCTTATTATAAATCCGCTGACTCTTGGAAGGAATAGATGAGCTGTGATTGGTTTAACAATAGCCCAATTTCACAATAACAATGCAAGGGTCTGACACCGCAATTCATCTTTAGAATGCAGAGAGCGAGTTTATTTGCAAACACTGTAAAGTATGTAACTCATTTGATTAATCGCTCCTCAAGAAGAATACTGGATATCACAGATGAGTGCAATAAGGCGTTTTTTTTTGCACCACCCCACACATTGTTTGCCTTTGGACTTGCAATATCCTCTCTCTTTTTTAAGTTATCCCTCTGACCGAAAATGTGTCACGGAAACGTCCCACGAGCTCTGGAAAGCGTTGGCTTCTTGCTGCAACACTTTTCCTGTACATGCTTTTATGGTGAATCCTGTTTATGGTGAGGATTACAAATAATTCAGACAATTTCCTGAACATTTTCAGATATAGGTTTGGTATTTTTGTCTTGTTTGCTTGGTTGTTCACTGGATGCTGTATAATGAGGGTTGCACACTTGCAGAAGTTGACAGTTCTTTGGTTTTACGTCTTATTAGTATTACTGTTATTTAGTCAAAATATTATTGAATGTGACTCTAACTACATAAGGCTACAACAATATCCACCAGTTGTTTATTTAAGCTCATTACACTACACTTTTTGCAACACATAAATAATGATGCTCTGTGTTTTTCAAGGATACTGTTGGTAACTTTCATAGCAATCCATAACCTTGAGACAAATGTCCACGATCCATAATATTCAGACTAATGCAACATCCTGTCATTAGGGAATGGGTTTTCCATTAAGGATTGATTACTGGAGCAGTTTATGACCTTTTAATTAGCTCATTTTGTCTCTTTATGCCGTGAAAGAGATTACAATTTGCATTTGGTTTTTTTGAAGAGAAAGTCTATTGGGACTTGTTTCTGTGCTGACCATTGGCCAGTGGTTAACATTATGAACTGCAGGTGTCAGCCGAGGGTTCCTTAAATTGAGCGAGTAATCCTTCACTACTCTTAAGTTACGGTGAAACTAACACTTTCCCACAAGATCAAATCATTTCTTGATGTAAGTTACACGTTTTCGATGGCATAAGCCTCCGAACTGTTCTTGGGTTCCTCCTGAAAATATGAAGATCCGTAAAGATGTATTTCCCCATGCATTCATTTATCTTTTGTCTTGCCGTTAAATTAGTGTGTTACACTTTAATGAGATCGTTTTAGCTTTGCGAGTAAATATGAATTCAGTGCACCCTGCTGTTTTGTGTGTAGAAAGTTGATTAGATTCTCATTCGCGCAGTAGGAACGTAAAATACTTCCTGTTTTCATTGGGCCCTTTGATTATTGCGCCCGCATCACATCCTGCCAGCCAAATGCCGACGCCTGAAAAGCCAAAGAAAGAAAGCGAGTCTGTGTGCAGTTTTGGAGTTTATTGGATATTATTTCAGAGACATTATGTTTACATCATCCTAATAAAGCCAGACGTTATTAGTAGACATTAATATCCGTTTCTTTCTCTTTTATGTGTGTATGGGTACCAGCCATGTTTACCACTATCAAGAATGCTGTTGTTTGATGAACATTATAAACCGAGATCTTTATTATGCCCCACTATTTTTACGTGGACCCTTGCTAATATGGGAATTTTTACGTAATTTTGTGTTTTTTTAAGAACACGTGAAAGAGAACTCAGTTTAGCAGTTTGCTCTCTGACTCTCTAGGCACGCATGTGTGAAATGACACTGAGTGTGTTAAAATAAGACAGACTATGTTATGACCATGCAAAATATGAATGAAATGGGAATTGGCAATGGCAATTTTATTTAAATAGCACCAATAATTACAACCAGGCCTGTCCAAAGTGCTTTACAACGACAAGCAAGAAAACAAAACTTAAGCTCTTTAAAACACAAATATATATAACATTAAAATTACAATAAAATAAACATAGATATAGCAACATAGGTTGTTTTGAGCTGATTTAATAGCAGAAACCGAAAGAGCGAGTCTAATAGCAATTGGCAGGTCATTCCAGAGTCTGGGGGCAATTGTAGAGAAGGCACAGTCCCCCCTACACTTATACTTCGGCCTAGGAATGAGAGCAAAAATTTCTGATTTGAAGACCGAAGTGAGGAATGCTTGCACAGTAAGTCAGATAGGTCAGAAGGAGCCATACCGTTTAAAGATTAAACTACAGCAATATTTTCAAATAAATTCTATGTCAAACTGGCAAAAAGTCCAAAGAGTGTCAAATTGGAAAGATGGGGTCCCGTTTCCGAGAACCTGCCTGCAATCTGGTTGCCGCATGTTGAACTGTAGCCGGGAAAGAGCTGATTGGCAGTAATCAAGCCTAGACGAAATGAAAGCATGGATCATTTTTTCACAATTTTTAAAAGAGAGAAACAACTTTACTTTTGATAACAAGCGCAATTGGAAGAAGCATGATATCACCACTTGGTTTATCTGCTTACCAAATTTCAAAAACCCATCAAAGACAACACCGAGAATTTTTACCCAAGGCTTCAAGCTGGCAGAGAGCCCCCCAAGATTTATTTCGGGAGTCGGAGTTACTCTGAAGGTCTAAAAACGATTATTTCTGTTTTACTCTCATAAAAAAATTGGGCTTTATTCTGTTGGATCGATATTCCATTTGACACTCTAATTGTAATGTGTTACACTTTTGGCTCAGTTTCTGAGAGAATCTCACAAAGAAATATACGTGCACATATTCATATTCACACTTTTAAATTATTAATTTGATGACCACTAGGAATATTTAGTAGTGTGAAATGCGTGTTTGACTTAATCTTTTTTTATAATCACTGAACTGCAATTTCTAATATTGGCTTTAATCTTTGCTGGATTGTTGAAGCAAATGCATGTTACTTATTAAACCAGTAGCATCCACATTTCGGCAGTCACTGAAATTTGGCCATAAACAGTGCAGATGATTGCTTACATCGTCCAGTTTCATCGGACAATAACTGACGGCAAATAGAAACATGAATTTGAACTTTTAGCACATATGTATACATCATGAGGGATGTACTGTATTTTCCGCACCTCTCTCCTCCCCCAAGTTCTCTATCTCTCTCTCTGATACACAAGCACGCACACTCACGAAACGCTTCTGCGCCTACCACTTTGACTGAGTTAAAGCAATATATGCTTTTTGTGCTATTAAACGCGAGGTCGGATGTGTCCATCTACCAATGGGTTCAAAGCCACTGAGAGAACACTTTGATGTAAATTACTGTAAAATGTTATATTTGTAATATTATCCTGCACCTCCGTGGTGGATTTTAGAGAGGCGAGATGCTAAGATGTCTTTCGTGACTGACCTCTATTTAAGTAGCTTTTATCACAAGTCCTAATTCATTTAGTTTGAGAGGTATACTGACCAAACTGGGTATATATAGGTACAAAATGGTTATTTAGTAATATTCCTAGACAAAACTTGATAAATACGTTTATTAACACGATGACATTTTCAACCATTCACTCAACTTACATGGCTGTGTAAGTTTAATTCAGATTTAAATTTTCACCACAAGCATTCTTGGCATCTTGCTGTTCTTTAATAGTTATATTTCAATGAAATTGTATTTTTATGAAATAGGTGACGGTGGCATCAATGCAAGGGGATTCAAATATGAGTAATGCTTTATAACACGGTTTCAAACTTTATAGGTAATGCAGGAACAAGTGCAGAACAAATGGTTAGAGCTGCATTTACACTGTAGTTATTACTGACAACTAATAAGGAAGAAAGATTCATTTATCAGTAGGTGATGCTTAACAGCATACTGATGCTTAAACTTATGTATTTAATAGTTAACAACAACTAAATGCTGTATGTCTCCTGCAGAACTATACAATAACTATCCATTAACTAAAAAATGTTTTGCCACTAAACAGCCTATTTCAGATGGCTGTTTGGTATTATGATTAATGATATGAATGGTTTCAATGAATTTGAACAAATGATGTCGGGAATTACATAAAATTCTCCATACTGTGATATTTGATATAAAATCAATAAAAAAGAACCCCCCTCTTAATCACTGTATTGTCACTAATGTTTCTGTGGTATAATTGAGTTTCTTGTCAATCAATGGTCACAGTATTTAACCACAAATAATGCACTGTTACTTTAAGGGGGCGTGTCATACACATGACATCACACCAGCGTGTTCAGATTGAATGAAATTTGTTCGAATTTATTCAAATGTATCTGTTGTGTCCATAAAAAGTCATCTCTGTTCGGGCGTGTGTGTGTGCGGATTGTAAGTTAGTAGCTACAAGCTTTTGTTTTAACAGGAATGTTTTATTTATCGGTAATACATTTTAATTCCCCATAGCCCATAATTACTTTTTTATTAACAGGTTTTCATTTTATAATTCTGTTCCAGATCAATAGTAATTACTAAATACGGATAAAAGTTAGAAAGATTTTAAAAATATTAGTAGTAAAAACTTTTTATAATTGCTAATGGGTTACCAATAATTTCTTAGTGATAAAAATGAAAACTCTTTAGCAATTGTCCGCCAGACTCATATTAAGCAACAAGGAGAGATATGTCAGATATATTTGATGTCTTGAATATTAATAATCACGATCACTGTAAGTAAAACTAAATAGTTAAAAAATTGTATTTAATAGTAAACAAGATAATGTATAAACAGTGAACTGACTTGTTACTAGGATGTCATGCAAGGATTCTATTTGTGTACGGTGGCTGAGATTTGTATTGCTGCATAAATGTGGCATACATGGTTCAACTGACGTCTTACAGTTTTTGCCAATAGACTCTATAGTGGTTTATACCATAATTGCGAATAAAATGGCTTATACCATGACATACGATTTGGTCATATACTGTAACCCACTCCCGAATAAAGGTTATTGTAGTTAACAGGCGGTCCAGGCTCCGGCACTGTGTTTAATTGAAAGTGACAGATGTAGTGTGGGCCTTGAGGAGACTGTGTCAACATTCAGAGGGAAAACCAGCCGCGCTTTCCTGCGATAAGATAATAGGAGCTGCAAGGCTTTTCTCAGAGTGAGATCTGCCGCTGAAATATTAAAAAAACCCTGCAGACATTCATGTCCATTTAATTTTGAAATGAATCTCCCATGTGCTTGCGTCTATGTTTTTGTTTTGTTTTAGACCACACGTTTGATGTACACATTGTGACTATTGTGATTGTCATATAGTTGAGCAGTCATCTTCAGTAGGACATAAATAGACAGAATTAAAATGCTATTGTCCTCACTTAATTCTATAGTGCATTGACATTTATTCATTTGGCAGACGCTTTTATCCAAAGCAACTTATAAGTAGGAGATCATATAAACATTTTGTCAACACACTAAGCAGATATCATAACAAGTGCTGGTGAATACATGTAATAATGCACAACGTGGGAAAACTGAGAGTCGTGTAATGACTTTGGGTGTCTGAGCTGCAGCGAATTAAGTCTATTCGTTTAAAATAGGCGGTGTGGGTTAGTGTCTGAAGAACAGTCCTTGCCTCGACACACTACATGAAGTCTAAGTCTCACGTTATTGGCGTACTTATCGTAGTGCAGTGTTCTTTCAGACACTATTGACAGATCCATGCTCTGAATCCATGAAATGAAAACATGAGTTTGGTGGCTTTTAGTCTACACGAGAGTGTATACGAGAGCTTCAAAATGAGAGCGTTTATTGCCCCGTTTCCTTTCAACTTTCAGTTTTTTGGGTAGATGTACTTCAGAAAATGTGCTTTCCAAAATCTTCCTTTCTTTTGAAGGCATTTTTAGTTCAAATAGTTGAGATATTTTAAGCATCTTTGTTCAAACCGGTGTAAAGACTGGAAGCAAATGTGGTACAAATACATTCAACATGTTGGTGAAGGTAAGCTTAAAGTGATTGTTCACCCAAAAATGAACATTCTGTCATCATTTACTCCCCTCTTGTCATTTCAAACCTGAAAATAAGATACTGTATTTTGAAGAAAGTTAACCAAACAACACTGGCCCCCATTCACTTCTATTGTATGGACACGAAACCAATGCAAGTGAATGGAGGCCAGTTCCCAACATTCTTTAAAATATCTTAATTTGTGTTCTGCGAAAGCAAGTCAGGCATGTGTGAAATGACAAGAGGATAAGTAAGTGATGACAGAAGTTTTATTTTTGGGTGAACTATCTCTTTAAGTGTTTTCTTAAGTTCTTTCATCCATAAATCATATTTCATATGCCTGCGGTTCAAACTAATGGTTATTGATGCATTAACGCCTAAAATAAAATAGCTTCAGTGAAACCATTTCTAAATGTGTGATGTGTAGTTTGTCTTGACTTGAAGATAACTGAAACAATACATAATTTGTCTGCAAATCACACATTTCCCGACATTATTTAACAAAGAACACAATGATATAAAGATTGTCAACAGATGTGATTTAAAACCTGTCAGCCGCAAGATCTAAGTGTAAGAAACATTTAAAACCTCAGTCTGCTTCTATTCTGCGTCATCTATGGCAACTGCAAAGACAAGTCACTGGTTGATATTTCTGGACAGAAGATGCCACGGGGGCAGCTGGTTCACTTCACTCTCTGACCTAATAATATTTTACATCAGAACAGAGTCAGTGCTCGTAGATCCGGCACATGTTGACTTCACTTGTACTTTATTGAAAATCCCACAGGGGCTGCTGTTTCAGGCTTGTTGCCTCATGCCTGTTTTACGCAGCACTTTGATTTTCAGGCCACGGTGTGATTTATGAAAATAAACTTAGCTTTTTTTTGCAATTTACAGTATAGTCAGATTAATTATATCAATATATTATAATAAATCAAGATGCATGATATTGATCAATCATTTCTACGATTGATGTGTTTAATATCATTTTTCATTGTCAACTTTAAATTCTCATCACAGAAAAGTGTAAAGGTTATGCATGCAATGAATTGTGATTAAATTGACAGATCATTTTTAAAAAACAATAAAAATTAGTTTATTGTAAATATTTAATAATGAATCATTTAAGTTTAAATTATTTAAATTATAACATATTAAGATATTTTTGGAGGGGCCCAAGAAAAACCCGTCCTTCAGATGTTAACGGTTCTTTATGGAACCAAAAGGTTCTTCTATGGCATCGAAAACCCCTTTGAAGCACTTTTTGTCCGTGTCATTTCAGCTGCAAGCAGTTTTAAAACGCGTTGATCAGTCCCATGTATTCTCAGGTGATTGAAAAAGTCTGTAACAAGGTGTGAACCGAAATCGAAATGAGCGCTAACTCGGGCTAACGTTTTTTGGATGTTTCAACAAAGCTAGAGAATGTCAGAGAGATAACACTTTGTTAAAATATCACAATTTAAGACGATTTCTGGTACTCATGTTCAATTGCACCACTAACATGCATCGCTAAGGTAAAAAGGGTCGATTTTGAAGTCATGCTGTCTTTAACTATATACATAATATACTCATAGCACACCCTTCACCAAAAATTCACAACCTTCAACTCTGGGCTAGGTTTGAACAGATGTCACCCAACATATGATTGATTCGCCTAATTTTCCCTTTTTTTGTAGCACCACTCAGAAAGACGTGTTCCCATTATGCATATCTTTCGCAAATAGCCTCAGGCAGCCGATTGTGGAGGGTTACAACGAGAGGAAGAACACGTACAAAAGATACTTCAGATTTAATTGTATCTCGCTTAGAGCACAGCAATGTCATAAAGGACAGGAAGGAATTTGGACGGTCCCCAAACAAGAAACTCTATCACACCTGGGGAAAAGACAGATAAAAGCTCTCTGATGAATTGGATCCAGATATATTCATTTTTGATTGGATTGGGTCCGTCTTTTAGGTGCACACATGTCCCTCATTCGTTCAGTGAGGGTAAAATGAATACTCACATTTTTTTCCGGCATGACATCACTTTAAAGCAACCACTGCCACCATGAAATAACACAGGGTTTAGCTACTTAACTCCTAGTCATTTCGTTTGTATAAAATATTAAAAGCTCATTTGGAAGTATGTGTTGAGTACGTATCTTTCAGGAAATTGTGGATGTATCTATCAGGGGCGAAACCAGAAGTGGCACTGGTCCAACCATATATCAGAATATACTAACGTTTTTGGAAATAGTGAGACGAGCAAACAAGGAAATAACTCAACAACACATGCTAGTTGCTAGCGTGCTAATAAGTTACGTTTAGCACAAACTACAGAGATTTAGAAAACAGCACAAACAACAAAGTAATACAAAAAAAAAATTTGAAACCAATCCTAATTTTGATGATTTAGGTTTTAATGTGCATGTTTTTAATGAATTCACTGAATTGTTCTCAAACCGCTTTTCATCTATTGGTTGGCCAAACAAGTAGCCAAACCCAGAACTCACTTTGTTGGGTGAGTCCTCGTTGACTGCTTAAGCCTGAAGGCTCAAACTAAAAAGTGTATAGATTTTGTATAAAAAAAGTGTGTTATTAACCACCAGCCAAATTTGAATGGAGAAAAAAACATCCAAGTATATAAAAAAGTTATAAAAATCTTGGTAAAATAGGGAGGACTCTCGGCTCTAAATCGTTGGAGGCGTGTCGGTTGTCGCAATTGAAACCACGCCCACTCACAGGAAAGCTGCCGTTTTTATGACGCCGTTTCTCAACTGTCAAATACGGCTAGGGGCGGGGCCATGCATGCTCGGACGCCCGTGTCATCATCGAGTAATCGTTCTAGGCCCGCCCAGATAATCCGGAACACAGAATTGGTGAAAAACTGTTTAATGGTTTAACTCCACAATTCAATACTATATACTTCTGAGTCTTTGTAACGTGTTTCAGCAATATATTACAACATATACGATGTGTTTAGAAAAAAATATCTGATTTCTCTTCACCCGGTCTTTAAAGTGCACTTCTTTTTTTCAACGTAAACACACTAAACTATAAAATGGCGTAGAATAGTGAATAAGTGCACAATTTGGGATGCCCGTTGTGTATAAAATCTAAGCATTCCTTAACATCGCCGTTGGCATCTTACATGTTATGCATTTAAAGAGAATCTGTCCAAGCCCAACAGATGTGGACCTAATTGAGGCCTTCGTTTACCGAGACCTGAAAATCTAATCAGCTTTAATTATTCCTAACTGGTCATACTGGGAAATGTCTGCATGGGGTACGTTTCAGCACAGAGGTGGTCATCTGTTCAATGTACACAATGTTTAAACAATCCAGCTTTACACAACAGCCCTAATCTAAGAGAAACGCAAAAGGCTTTGCCTCAACACCTGAAGAGGGAGTACATTTTGGCTTCCAGATAAATCTGAGATTATATATATACTTAGGAGGGTGAGCTGAGGAGAAGAGTCTGGAGGCTGTGGAGATAAGAGCGCTTAGAGACACTTTCAATGAGAGACAAAAGAGATCAGTATCACAAGAGAGAAAGGAACACTGCGGGATACCAAACCTGAGCAGTATGCCGTCTTTTTCAATCAGCAATAGAGATATCAGCGTTGTTTAATTTGATGCAACGTGTCTCATGCGACGTTTTGTACCTTTGAAAGAAAAAATAATCTTTCCAATTTTCAAAAAACATTGGGTTGTGGAAATGACATCATGTTAGGAAGACACAAATACGTAGTTCACCCCAAAATACAAATTCTCTCACAATTAGTCATTCCTGAAATGACTATTAATATTAAAATACTGAATTCGTACTACATGTCATATTATGGAATATCTTCAATCAAATGGTAGAAAATTGTAAAATGAAATTAAACAAGAAATTATATCTTATATCACAGAGCTCTAGTTAGCCGACGACTTGTGTCGATCCAAATCTGCTCGCTCCAGCTCTTGGCAGAACGTAAGTGTGATGTTTCTCCATGTCGAGGGTGTGGATACCGTTGCTTGCGATGCCAGCAAAGATGATGGTGACTGTAGACCCTCAGGCTGGAACGCCCCTCTCTCTCTCTTTCTCTTTTATTTCATGTGTCTGATGAGTGACTTTATGTGGAGAGGCTACATTAAAGAGCCTCTCTGATGTTTTATCTTCCGAGGGTCTAAGGAGTGCATGACAGGTGCACGTTGGAATGCTGGAGGGCCGGTTATGAGAAGCTCTCAGGTGCAGGAGGAAGTCAAATAGGAGCCTGTGGGTTGAGGTCACCTATCAGTCTGGTGTAAAGAAGCACTGATGCTTGAAAGTGGCAAAATCCTTGGCATGTTGAATATTGATCACTTCAATATCTTAAAATATAGATCTGAAATATTTAAGAAGTGGATGGTGGCCAGTTTACAACATTCTTCAAATAACTTATGTTGTGGGCTACAGTAGACACTACGTTTGAAATGGTTTGAAATAACAAGAGGGTGAGTAAATGACAGAATTTTGTTTTTGGGTGAACAATCCCTTAATTGAGTCATGGGGACGTGCACCATCTGAACAAAACCACCAAGATGAATGTGAACATTTTCTCAATGTGTTCTAGGGTTTTGTCTAACCAAAAATGCCTTGAATATAGTTTTGTAAACCATCACGCAAGGACGTTTTTGTAAGAATATAAAGGTATTGGTAGTTCTGTGTGGATCTTTTATTTTCAGGAATGTTGTGGCATTAAAACCAAAGCCTTTTTGTTTTTATTCAACGAAAGATTTCACGATATTTTGGGAATTAATGATGACAGGTTTCGCAGTGATCCGTTGAAGACTCTGAAGTCTCTGGATAATTCAGCAGCTCTCATGAGAGTTTGACTTATTGAAGGAGCGTTTCTGAAAAGATCTGAACGAAGGTTTTGTTTTGTTAACGCTGGTATACAGGAGTACACAAATGTTCCCCTAAGGTATGGAACAATGGAAGCACAATTCCTCTGGTTGTATTGCACTGCATATTTCATAATCGTGTAAATATTTCGTATTTATTAGTCTCATAACCAAATCTCACTTTACCACATTCTACATTTTCAAACAGCGTTCTGATACATTTAAACATTTCATATTAGAAAATAAAGAAAATATTTTTTTCTTCTCCACAGTAGTTGTTGTTGTTTCAGCGCCATTTAATTTGGTTTTTACTAGCTTTTCTGCTGGAGCGTGATCTTTAAGAAAGTAAAGTGTATGTAAGATAAATATGTTCTGGACCTGTCTAAGGTGCATTTTCATGTGACCCTTCTCACCGGCATGTGCTCTTGTGGGCTTTAAACCAGCATTACTACAAAGGTCACGCAGGTCTACCAGCTAGTCAAGCACGTACCCACACTCATTAGCAAAAACCTTTTCACATGGATAAAGTCTAGATGAAACACGAGATTTCCTCCAGAGTATCTTTCAGTTTCCTGTAGTTGGCAACATCCACACTTCTTTCTGTTTTAATGAGAAAAGCAGTCCTGGAATCACAGTTTGTTCAGTCCAGATACTAAATAAATCCAAGAAATGAATTTACGTATCTTGTTTAGATAAAAATATAAAATATCTAAACTGTTCTGGAATTTGGGTGAGCAATTGAGCCGGGCAACCCGACTATTAGGTCCTTTAGTCAATACACAGCAATTGACTGTGACAAATAAACACAACTGAACCTTATTTGAGTATTGAGTGAATATGGGCTAATTTACACTCTTAAAAATAAAGTTGTTAAAGGGATCTTCTGCCATTCCCAGATTCACATGCAGTTTCTTTCACACCTTTTTCTAGCCATTTTCTAGAACAAAGAACTTTTGGTTTTATGGATGTTAACGGTTATTTATGGGACCATACAGCCTGACAAATAACCTCTAGTTTTTAAAGTGTACCTGCGGTACACGTTGATAGTAAAAAGCTGGGCGGTATAGACGTGATCAGATCGCTGGCAAAATGGACCTTTAAAATCAAACGTTGTACCTGTTAACGTTATATAATGCACATGAACTAACATTAACAATTGTATTGGCGTTAACTAACATTAACAAATGATAAAAAACCTGTCTCGTGTCACTCTTATCTCATGCATTTATCAATGATAACAAATACAACCTTATTGTCACGGCTCACGTGCCGGACCAGACAGACGAGAAGCCAGGTATCCAAAAACAGGTAATCTTTTAATAAACAATGACTGGTACACGTAACGCAAGACTTTACACGACAATCAATAACCGACCCGGGACTAACAGAAACACAGAGTATAAAAAGTCTTTGGTGATGGCAATGATGGCTGACAGGTGCGGGAAACGAGGTGATAACGGATGACGAACAGGTGCGGGATCGTGAGAAATGAAGTCCATAGGGAAAAACAGGTAGGGAAACGGACGGGAGTGTTACACTTATTGCTATATAAAGTCTAACAATAATGTCTATTTACATCATTTAAGTGGCGCGATGGAATGCTCTTTCTGTGCACATAGAGCCATAGCGCAAAGCATCAGAGTCTGATTGGAGCATCTCCACAGTATTCTCGGAGATTCAGGGCAGATTTTCAACCCACATATTGGTGCATCAGGGTGACACTGATAAGGATCCCTCACTCAATGAGCACCAGGTTCCTGTGCTTCATGTGAAGAAAGAAGACCCTTCTGTCAGTGATTGGCCGAGACATCCTTCTCTCGCTCTCTCCTGCTCCACAGGGGCCGATCGAGGTCCCAGAGCCCAGGCTGAGCGCAGCTGTTGCGGGGGCCACGATAGCAGAACCTCTGTACGTCAGCATCACAGGTATCCCGCGGCTCTGTCCTTCTAGATGCATATTCAGTTAAGGTCTCCAGCAGGAGAGTGGCTTTTGCAACAACACTGATGGCCGCCGGCTGGGCTCATAGAAACACCCACGTTTCATTTTCAACTCCGTTATTTGGACAGGTGGGTAATAATGAGCTGTTGCGCTCCAAGCGTTCGGTCATCTGTGAGGTTCATGTCATGAAAGAACTGAGACTGTCTCGATTATGAAAATCCAGCGATAAACTGCCACGCTAATAATAGCGATTAAGGATTTAATTGTCATTTTTGTGAGCTACAGGTGCGAGTTACAGATGTTTCACAGCATAGAATGACATAAATGGTAATATTCGGAATATTAAAATATGTTGAAGTTTGTAAATTTTGCCGCTCTATCCAAAACGTAAAAAGAAACAGCAAGTAAAAGGTTACCTGCTATTTTAGGTCATAGAATGACATCAAACTGACATTTCACACAAAATCTCCCATCATAAACTTATAAAATAGGTAAAAACTGATTTTTGTTTATTTTTTACTACTTAAAACAAACACATGCAAAAATCTTCTTATCAATGGTCTATTTTATATTAACAAGTACACTCTTTAAACAGTATTAAGTAAACTAATAATATTTTTACGTGCTAAACTAAGCGTATTACACACTATATCTTAACCCTGAGTATATTTTGCATTCTTAGTGTACATTTCTGGAAATCTGGTTATATATTTTTCAAATCCCTTGTTTTAAAAGGCATTTTATGATTTATATGTAGTGCACAGTAATTGTGATCATATCAAATAATTACAATTCCATTCAATTGTCTTAAAAGCCTAAATGGCACATTTATGTCTTCCATCGTAGAAGCAAACAAAATGATACTACTCCAAAAATCCTAATGCTTCCACTGCCACGCAAGCACAAAAATAACTCTCTGATAGTATTCGGTGATTCAAGTGGATGCCGTGTGTCTTTTCTAACCTTGTCTCTCGCTCGCTTGCGTCGGCTCGGGATTAGAAGAGATGAGAATGGAACAATGCGTGAAAATGAAATCCTCACTTTCTCGAATGTGCAGAGTACATACAACCCTGTCGAGGCAATACGTCTTGTTCATGGCAGAACAATGTTTTTTCTATGGCTAATTTCAATTTGGATTGGTCATCAGCTCTGCAAAGTGAGTAGATGGTTGTCATGGTGAAATACTAATGGACTCGACTAATAAAGGTGCTCTCGGAGTGGACGGATCATTCCGGGGGATTAAGGAAATGATCTCTTTTGATTGGTCGTAAGGACACGGTCAGAGAGGAAGTTATAGCAGAAGAATGCATTAATATTCTTAAACGTGTACTCAGATGTTCGTATGCGTGCAAGAGTTTGCGTTTAATTCCAATCAGTTACTTTTGTGAATAATCATCTTTTTTGACGTGCAGACAGATTTTTGTTAATGTTGTTTTGTGTTTGTGTTGGAAGTTGTGTGATTAACAGGAATCAAGGGACCTTACGTACAGACAGCTGTAACCACAGCAATAAATTTGAGCGATTCTTCATTTATGATTGTAAATTGAAAATGGTTTGTTTTCTTGTTTTTAAGCAATCAATCTATATAAGAATGTAGTGCAGATTGTAATTGCTAGAAACTTTTTTATTATGTTTCCTTTTATGCCATATATTAACGCTTTCCCCCGATATACTGTGTATTCCTACAAAACACGTTTCCTATATATTTCTATAATAATTTGTTGTATAAAACACTGTTTTTCGATATATTCCCATATACTACTTGTTTGCTGTAGTATTCCTATATAACCCTGTCCTGCTGTATATCCCAGTATAACACTTTACACTATATTCCCATATAGCATTTTACCCTATTCATTCCTTTAAAAAAATCCTATATATATATATATATAACATGTTTTGTCTTATACATTCTTATATAACACAAGCTGACTATATATACCTATATAATATTTACCCTATATAACACTTTATTCCCATACTGTATATTCCTATATAACACATTATCCCGATATGTTAACACTATGTAACACGTTTCCCCATATGTTCCTAAACTCCACTTTTCCCTTTATATTCCATAAATAACATGTCCTATACGATGTTGTTTCAGGAACTGTTACTATGTGAGCTGAGGCCTGTATCGCAGACCAAGTTTAACAAACTTATCAAACTAAAGGGTGTCACAGGCCCTTTAGGAGCATGTTCGTGTTAAATAGTTGACAGCGTAACAAATAAGCCAAGCTACCGTGTTGCAGAGTCTGATCGGTTGCATAAAACCCACAGAGGAAATTAGCAGAAATATGCGTAGGCTTTGATGTCATTACTTCATGTATTTGGCAGACGCTTTTATCCACAGTGACTTACAGTGCATTCAAGCTATACATTTAATCAGTTTTGTTTATTCCCTGGAAATGAAACCCATGACCTTGATGTTGCTCGCTCTGTGTACAGTTGAGCTACAGAAAAGCTCAAAAACCAAATTTTTATTATTTTGAAAGACGTGCTGAGTATTTTACAGTCAAAACAATGTGTAATGTATACAGTTCTGCCTGTGGACATTAGGCTTACTTGATGCTAAGTGCTTTAAATAATGCTATCCAAGATTTAATGGCGCTAAGCTGGCAAGCTATTGCAAAGTGAATAATTGCATAGATTTCAGCCAAATTAAATTGGAACTGTTAGTTTAATGCCAGTTTTGTGGCAAAAAACTATAGACTGTGGCTGGCTTATTGGCATCCCACATGAGGTTAAAACCATTGTGACTGTAGTTATGACCATTGTAAAGCGCTTAACAGTCCTGTTCTGTAAACCATATTTTATACACATAGTTGCCAATCATTTCTTGGGTATAAGTGCATTGTAAGAACACAGTAGTCGCATGAACTGTAAAGTGCAACCGTTGCAGCTTTCTTCAAACATCACATTTTCTTGTTAATTGTTATTGTTAGGAATTCGTGTATCAAACAGCTCTTCACTGTGATACATGCTAAAAAGGCCATTATTTAAATGTACATTTAATACTAACTTAATGTCTAACTACACAAAGTTTTATTTAAAGTATGAGTGAATGTTTTTGCCCGATTCCAGATGCGGTCTGTTTAACCTTGACTCGTGCGACTACAGATTCAGTCGCATTATGACACCATCTGTTCAGCTCTCCCGTCGCATTTATTGTATGTCATAAAACAGCCAGTCTGTTGAAGCGCTTCCCTCCCGCCAGCCTTTATATTGGGTGAACACATTTCTACTCTTCACAAAGTTGACATGCATTCAATGAGTGTATGAAAGCAGCGATGAATAACATCACATTGGATTGATTAAAAGTCATGTCATACCATCAGGCTCTTGACGTATTCGTGGTACAGACGAAGTCGTGATTGTTTCAGGAATAGCAATACATCTTTACGCCAAACTGCTTTGGACAGCGTTGACGTGTTCTGGTCACGTGTCCAACGTCATAAATAGCAGTAGTTATGGAAGAAAATTTCGTATCATTACAATAAACCGTGTCCGCTTTCAAGCCTTTTACTTTTTTGTAGTTCACATTACTCTCATAATGGTGTTGTGTCAAATCTATTTACCATATTAAAATAAATACAAAAATCTTTGTCGTACTTAATATTTTATGCATTTCTAGGGTGAAATTTTCCCAGGACACATATCGTGGAGCAGGTACATGTATTGTAAAAACAGGTGTTCTTTGGAAAAGTTCTCTCCTTCTTCCTTAGACATAAAACACAACACCAGAATCTCATCTGATTTCCAGCCCTCAGCTGTTAGTTTTTCTAGGCAAAGGGAGATTATTTGACATGGTTTGTGAGATAATCTCCGATCTGATGTGTCTACGCAATTCACGAGGACAACCCGGGGCACAAAGGAACAGATAATGGTGATATTTTCAAACCTTTTGTGTGCAAAGATAGCAGTCACAGCATAAGAATACGGATTTGTCTCTCTCTGTCCTGTTTTGTTTTAGTTCACGGAGATCAGCATTCCCAAGATGTGACTGTGGAAAACCAAGAGGGAACATGTATTAAAATGCACATTTTGAAAGAATGCTATAACTGTGTCAATGACACCGTGTAGCATACCTCAAGGATAAAATACTAGTAGAGTTGCAACATCTCCTTCTGAAGGTGTGTCTTGGATTTGGAGAGTTGGGAAATACAGGTCTACTGTTGGTTGTTCAAACACCAGCAGGGTTAACACATCGTGTTGCTAATATATATGATAATACATGACCGCTCTCAACTAACTATGTGATTTAAAAGCAATAGTAAGTTGGTTGTTTTACTCTACCTTAAGGCTTTTTAAGCGTACGCGAGAGACAGCATACAATTGCGTGTGACGCAAATTTTGTCATGAGAATAGTACGCGCGAACTGTACGTGCACTGCCAGAATTTGGTTACCTTGCATACAAAGTACATCTGTCTGTCTGCCAATCAAAATGCAGTGGAAGGATACTGGATCCAGTGTTCGACCAATCACAATGCAATCGAAAGGTGACTGGATCTGGATCCAACCTTGCCCCTGGAAGTCGCCTTCTGCATTGAGAAGCTAATGTTCTTGATGGGCGTTTACAACTGCATTCCAAGACAGCAAGACTGGTCACAACATGTTTTGACAATGAAACATGTGATTAACAATGTAATCTCTTGGCTGTCTTTAGTGTGTTGTTGACTAAATTGTATGAAATCTAAATACTGTATCAATCGGTCAGAACAGATGCTGTTGAGATGCATATCTAAATTGATATACACGCAAGGGTGAAATCTTTGTTAAAACAGCCCATCCTGTCACCTTAGATCAGTTCTCAGCTCGGCTCGCTTGAATCATTTTCACTCATCTATCGGACTCCTTAGTCTTATTAATTACTGTTTATGCATGTAAGAGTAGATGTCCATAGCATGACTGATGTGGTTTTCAAATTCTTTAGCAATAATATACCTACGAATATATTTATTTCACTAAACCTCTTTTTTGTGTAATAGATAGATTCCTCTAAAAAGGATCTGGGAGTTTTCCCTCACAACTTGGATGTTTTTGCTTTACTGTCTTTATTTAACCTTTAAACAAGATTATATCTTAATTGCAATATATAGCTGATGACATTCTGTCACTAGAGAACTTCTATATAGCTGTTTTGATCATTGCAAATTATATATGACCTTATTGAAGATGTTGATGTAATTGTTCAGTAGATACTGTAGAATGTGTTGAAGTCCTCCTCTTTGGTTAGTTAATGATCCCGCACATATACACACACACAAAATGTACGGATATAAATATCAATGCGTGATTATTAGGGGTGGGCGGAATGAACAAAACCACGCTATGCGTGTATTAAAGAGGTAATGCCGTAAGTCACAAGTTATTATTGCTGTGAAACTGAATCTATTATTATTCTTTAAAAAAATGATTTTTATAAATCTGGCATCAGTGCAGCTTCACATCACGTAACACTTGGGATGTAAAATACAGGTTAAAAGCACGCATTATTAGCTGCTGTAAAGTAGTTACTGTGTTAAACAGCATTTTGGACTAACTGGTATAATTGATCTTCCATTGAAGATCTACCGTTAACCTACTAATGCATTTCGTTTCATGGCAAACTGCCCCAGGCTTGCGTTTTTAGCATCTCTTGCAGCGAGGTCCACAGCAAATAGACGCAGCTGCAAATGGTCATGTCGAGATTCACCGGGAAGCTTGAGTTCGCACCAAGCACTCGAACCGAGTGCCGTAATCACACAGAAAGAAGGCCACCGACGGATCACACGTCACCTTCACTCACTGTGCAGGAGAGCAGCGACTTGGGTTGTGGGGCCAAGCAGGCGTGGGTGTTCTTCCTTTTTTGTGCGCCGCTGCCGAGTCGTACGAGCGGACGTGTTAATTTGGCTCCTTTTGCTGGAAGAAAGTGCTTATTTTCTCGAACGCCCGATCGGCATGTCATTAAAACTCCATTCTGAGCTTGATCACTCTTGTTCCAGACATGAAACTATTGTTCCACTGCGGCCCGTGAAACGACGGCCCGCTGAACAGCTTGGCAACGGAAAAGAGCTTTTCGCCGCAGCTGAATGGAGAGATGTGGGTGGATGGCTGTGGCTTTATGCTGTTTTTGTGTCTCAAGATACAGAATGAGAAACGCTAGGGTAGAGGTAATGGTGCTCGGCGTATTGACAAAACTACAGCGGGACTTTGAATTATAGGTGTAATTTCCCAAAATGCTTTCCGTCGTCCTGTAAATAGTTGGAGCGGTGGGAGTCTTGCTGACATTGGCCGAGGAATTAGTGTGTTGTTTTTCAGTCGAATGTATTCAACTTTTTTGTCTGGCTTCTCATTTTCCCATGTGGAACGGTTGAAAGAATCTATAAGGTTCATTGGTTGTTTTTCACTTTTTTACATTTTCTCAATATGTTGGTTTCAGGGGTATCAAACTCATGGCCTTTTCGGTGTCATCATTTAGTATACGCCTGTAAGTAATGATCACAGTTTAATATTTGTTAACCCAAATCCATAACCTTATACAATACGTTATTAGAAATATGTTAATAAATAAAGTTTGTCTTCAGCAAGTTTGTTTTCCGTCAAAAGAATGACTGAAGTTACGACTCAATGCAGAAATGGTAGTGCAACGACACGAGTATGATGTGAAATCTGTCGACAAACCAAAATGCTGTGGAAAGAGACTGGATCCAGTGTCGACCAATCACAATGCGACGGGAGGAGACCGGATCTGGATCCAACCCTGTCCCGTGGATGTCGCCTTCTGCAGTGAGGAGCTAATGTTCTTGATGGGCATTCACAACTGCATTCCAAAACAGCAGGACTGGTCACAACATGTTTTGAAAAGTTGGAAAAAGCTGTTATTTTAAGTTTGTGTGCCGTTTTAAAAATGCAAAAGATGTGATGTTTAAACGAGAATAAAAAAGCGAATGCGGCACAACTGCCAGAGGTGTTTGAATAAATGCGTCTGGCTTTGATGAATGTAAGAGATGAACATAAAAATGCAACTCATCAGAGAGTTTTACTATGCAAGCTGCTTGACAATGAAAGCACAGCAAGTTGCCAGAACAGCTCATTAAAACATGAAAATACCAAATAAATAATATGTAAGAAGCATTCTATACACCTACACTAAGCTCTTTGACCGATAATCGACCGTAGTAACCCATACATAATGCAAATGGAATATTATTAAATAGTATATGTTTCTTAATTCATGCTGTTACTGGTAGAAATGATCTACATTAAATGTAAAGATCTTTTCCTTCATTATCCTTCGTTATCTCCGGATTTACACACACAGTGTATGGATATAAGCATCAAAGTGTCTGTATCAGTGGTGGATGGTGTAGGTTCATTACCTCCACTAAACTGCGTAACAATATCAACGTGTGCGTATTAGGAATGGGGAGTTTGAAACCTTGCATCACGGAATGAGTAAAATTATATTTAATACGGATACTAAAAACTGATTCATAGGGTTATCAAATCCTGTAATGTAGTGACTTCTGTTTATTGATAGGTGATAAATGCTTCTATAATGGAGATATGTATGGCTGGCTAACCAACCACCATTTTTTTCTCATTCATAATGCACGTTTGTCTTTTTTAAAACACAAAACTCGATATTTAGCGGTTTAGAAAAATATAAACAGATGGTTCTATAAATTGGTAACAAACACATATTCTTGAGAGTTTATGTCACATCCATAACGCTGGAACTGCAATGTTGTCATTCGTAGCGATATAAATACTTAATAATAAATGATTCTGTCAGTAAAGCACAGACACACACACGCATCGACAGTGAATTCTGTCACAGAGCTTCAGAGTATCTCTCAGATTGTAGTTCTGTGCCTAGACACATCATTTACAAATCATAGAAATTAACCTGCGTTTATTGCTTCACAGGCCCCGAGTGGAAATACAAGAATCGATCCTCTACTTTACTGACAACCAGCTCCGACTGTCTATCCTCAATCCACCCTTATTGACAGATAAGAACAGTGACATTTTTTTGTATGTCAGTCATTTTTCCACAATGAAAACAAACCAGGCTCGGGGAGTTGTTGATCGTGAGCTGAATAGCAAGTGTTTGCTCACAGGCTTTTCACCGTTCAGGCCTTATGACAAAGAAAAACTAGGTTGTGTTACATACAGACATTTTTGTGAGGTAATTTTGGTAACTTCCTGTCAATTCTGAGCTGTTTCTTTCCTCGGAGAGAATCATTCATCTCTCCGGACCCTTTGAACCCATTTGAACCGTCTCTGTCATATGCTTTCACCCGGAACATATTGCAAACGCAGCCATGCTCGGTTTTGTTCTGCGTTTGTCACGTTGTTTTGTCTCTGTGTGGCTGGGAGGTTTGTTACATGTGAGCTTTTGAACTTTTAATTACAATTTATAAATATGTTGATGGTTTAGAGCCGGTGTCCACCTCATAACGGTAGAAACGTGTCGGCTGTAGAGGACCTGCTTATTATACTGCAGTAGATTTATCGACACCATAGTTAGCTTCCAGTATGCGTTTGTTTATGGGTCTGGCTAGTGTCTAATAATATAACTATTTCGATTTTATTTTATTTATGTATTAATCGATTATACAATTGTTATACAATAAAATAATAAGTTAACGATTTGTTGACTTTTGTTGTATATTCATTTTATTAAATATACAGTTGAATGGGTCCTGTTTTTTTGTTTGCATTTAAAGAAACCGTATGGTAGATTGACACCTAGCGGTTGAGATTAGTATCGCAGTCAAATTTTTAAATATTGGAGAGGCAAGTTTAGTTCTTCTCGGTTTCTTTTGCTTGCTATCGGAAGTAATATTCATGTGAACGTGTACCAGAACTTAAGGACAGTCCGCGAAAGTGCACATGTGCAGTGACATTTGTTTATGTTGTTGCTTTGAAACCATCTTACTGCTTTACATCGCTTTACATTGTGATGAAGAAATGTGAAGTTATTGAAAAATCTGCGATATTGTGCCAAACATTTCAAGGTGGGTTAGAAATGATATGAAATCAGCTGATGTGTGTATATTAGTTGTTTTACGGTTTTAAATGTTGCTCATCCTCTAGCTTTTGTTGAAACTTGTAACTTTGTATTAGCACCTATTGTACTATTGCTCTTTTATGACATATCGCTTATTGCTCCCCGTACTCTTTGTAAGTCGCTTTGGATAAAACCGTCTGCTGAATGACTAAATGTAAATGTTAACCATGAATAATTTGAGTGAGAACCGTGTCACAGAGCCTTTTTACAATGATGTTTTGGTTTGCATTCATGTCCATATCAATATAAATGAGATTAAATACTTTTAACAATTTCATTCACTAGAATTCAATTGTAGCGTCATGCAGTGTCTAGAGAACATTTTCGCCTTTTTTGTTACTTTGTACAACCACAGCAATAAACAGAAAACACAGCTACAAAACAATACTCATATTATTTGTATATCTGCTTCAATATGTACTAAACTAGAAAATGTTATTCTAACTGAACGAAGTGTGTGTCAGAAAGACTTTATCTATTCTCCTATAAACAGTGTTTTTTCAGTTTATTCTAGTTTCACGTACAACACAGGGCACAACAAAACATTTAATTTTGTCATTTACTTTAAATCAACAATGCGTTATAGGTGCGTGATTTTGCCGTAGTCCCACAATAGTGTTCTCGAAATGTTCATTTAATGAACGCAGAGGATGTGATAAATCACACACAGCCTTCTTTTCGACACGCAAGAAATGGAGCATCAGAAATGCAACCTGAGCTCTCAGAAGCAGGAGAAATAGAGAAAATAAAAATGGTGAAATTGACTGACCTTAAAATCCCCGGTTCTTCAGTAAACGCTTTTATATTGTGTTTATGAGATTCATAGTTGCCTTAAAGGACACCCCAGTAATCCCTTTACTGACCACACGTTAGCGGCGGCCCTCACTGCAGGTGTCACTTATCCACCCGCCCCAGAAATGTCAGCTGCGGCCCGTTCGTCCCAGCGCCTGCCTGTGAAGACACAACGCTGATGTCCATTGAGCTGCCATTCACACCTCTCTCATATTTATTTCCCTCTTTATTTTGTTTCGCAGCTTGCACATGCACCCTGAGGGAATCTTGGTGGCGAAGTTGACGGTTTTTAGATTTTGTGTTTTTCTTGTCTTGAGCAGTAGCTCAACTTTCACAGTTTGAAAGTGCCACCGTGTCTTCTTTAGATTTTGGGAAGAAAACATCATGCGATCATTTGACATCTCGCCGTCTCGTTGTCAGGAGCGATCAGCAGAGATGAATTTTATTGGGTAGTTTGTCAATCTTGAAAAAATCACCAGAAAAACAGTTTATGGAGGTTTATGGCTTTTTGAGTATATTTGATATAATGGCTTAATGTTATCACCAACTGCAAAAATAAATGTACAGTATATGCTATTTGACACATTAAAATTATTTCTTATTTGTTAATTATGTTAATTAAATGTATGAAAGCCAATGTCAATGATTAACTGTTGTACAATTATTTTTTAAATATAATGTTTTTCGTGCATTGCAATTGGTGCATATTTTGTTGTCTGACCCCACCTAGCCTGAGCTGAACCCGTCCCAATAGTTAGTCAGCAGTAGATCACCCCACACACATGCTCCAATTTATCAGATTTTGGGCCTCAGCACTGAGTCTATACTCCAACATGGCAGAACACTGACTAGCAAAGCAAAACAGGATTGTTTCTGGACATGAATATAAGACTAGTCGAACTTGTGGAGGAGGAGGGATCGGTATTATTTTTATCAGGCGTTCTGTTGGCTGAATTGTGTAGGAAATGTCAGGGTGAGGTTAATATTCGCAAACGGAAAGCACGCAGAGCCTCAATTCGACGATATGACAATATGCCGCCAAGAGTATCTGAACCGAGAGTTGATTCATCAAGACATATTTATAATGCCACTCTGTTTTCTCCCTTGCCCGCTGTTGTTGGTGCTTCACGACTAAAACCCATTTCACGGCACTGTTTCATGTGGCCTCTTAATATTTTACGACGAACTCCATCAATGAATAAAATCAGAATAATTTCATTCCTCCAGTTCTATAAACACGAACCCAGAGATGATATGATAATTACCGCAGATGACTCACTCGAATACACACCTAATATATAAATGGCAGTGATGTCGAGTGGGCTTCTTCTGTAGCCACGAGTGTTGCATACAGTATGTTTAGCAAAAATAAATGCTAGGCTTACCGGATTTTTAAGTAGGACTGTTGACAAATGTTGGGTAACAATGATTTAGGGTTGGCGTGGCATGAATTAAATGGTGAGTTGGGCTTTGCGTAATATCTCCGCATTTAAAGGCTTACATTACATAAGATATCTCTACATAACATTGCTGTGCAATAATTTTTAAAGGGATACTTTAAATCGCCTTCAAGGCATCCTAACTGAATATGGTTTTCTTCTTGAAGAATAATGCAGTCAGAGTTATAATACCACGTATCATTTTCTTCCAAACAGTAGAATGGGAGTGAATGGGTGTAGACTTTTTGAAGCTCCAATAAGTACGTGGTTCTGTGGTCTTAACAATGGTCTTCTGAAGCGAACCGTTGCGTTTGTTTAAGAGAAATATCCATATTGACAGCGCCATTAACGTTGATGTCATGTTCCGTCATCTCTCGAAAGCAAGTGAACCAGAGGCTGATGCTTTCAGGTGTGTTGTGAGTTCCGGTGACGAACGCTGCATTTTTCTTTTGTTCCAATAGGATAGCATCTACTCTGGCCGGAGCTTTCGTTACAGTAATTTGGCGGAAAAACAAGCCTCTGGTTGACGCGCAGTCGAGGGATGATGGAAGCCAGACATCAACGTTAATAGCGCTGTCAATATGGATAATTCTCTGAACTACACCGCTCATTCGAATGCTTGATTCTGATTGGCCAGTCGCGACATTTGCAGCTTCGTTATTTCCAAATAAAAACCTGCAAAAAAAAAACTGCATTCTGTTAAAATGAGCTAATAAAATATTTCAAATTCACATTCATGTTGATTTTTTTTCTCATGTGGGAAGTAGCCGTGTAATAAGCGTGATAATGTACAAGCAGCCGGCTGTTATCGCAAAATAAACTCCTTCAGTGTGAAACAAGATCCTCCTCTGCAGAACAAATATTTAAAAATAAATAAAGATATTAAAGCAAAATGACTGAAGGTATGAGTTTGTTATTGTGACAAACCTTATTTTGCCTTCAAGACAGCTGAAGAAAACTGGTCAAATTTAAAGCATCAATGCACCTCCAGCCGTCAACTGCTTCCAAAATAAAGCACAGAAACAGCGCTTTTCTAAACTCAGTAACACACATTGAAGAATTTTCTAATGACAGATCTGTCAGTCTTATAAAAGGATGTCAACGTTCTCAGAGTTTCAAATAACACCCAATGCATTCCTCCAAATACGCATAAATAAACCTGACTAAAGAAACGCTGTGCCCTTTCATTCCTGCTGCCATTTCTTCGTCTGTATTCCTCACTGAATCACGGTAAATCTCAGGAGATAATCCCCATTATGATGAGCAAAGCGATATTCCCTCGCACATTAAAGTTAGCTCTGAACGTGCGTTTGAACCCTTTTTTCGCCTTGAATAATCCTCCAATAGCCACGATTGAAATTGATGAATGAAAACATTTAAGGTAAGCGAGTCGACCCTTATCATAACTCACATAAATCATTGATGCTAAGAGCCTCCTTCTCCATCCTCAAAGATGGAATTTAATACCTGATCAAAACTAACCTCACTTCGCTCACCATCACAGGTACTGTAATATGGTATGAAACAGATCACAAACAAATCCCCTTCGCAAATCCTTGAAGTGTCCTTAAATAAAGCGAGATTCAGATTTGATGTTCTTCCTGCGTGAAACAGACTGCTCATTTCCAGCCAGCCGTTTTTGAATTGTGCTCCTGGAGCAACTTTTTCAACCCACGTAAACACGTTCTTTCATTCGAGCAGCTTTTGATGAAGGCATCTTTCTGATGCCATCAGAAATTGAACTTACATAACGGCAGACGTGTCAGGGAAGGTGCGGAAAATCTGGCGGCAGAATTTCCGCCGTTGAACGGATGCGGAGCGTGTGAAGTTCTGAAGATGAGAGTGGATTGGAGAGGTTAACAGCGCTGGTTGTCCTTCAGCTACCCACCATCTGCCTCTAGCATTATTCCTTGGAGAGCGAGGTGAGGCAGAGACTCAACCACGCTGTGCTGCGAATGTATAACTACAGATGTTTGCATCATTACCTAAAGATACATTTATGAGGAAAATCTAAAGATTGTTAAAGAAAACTTGAAACTTGAAGAGGAAATCATCACTTTAGGGGAAATATCAAAATTGGCCAATATGAATTTATTAAAATGTAATTGTATGACTTACACAATTAAATAGTAATTTAACTGAAAGGTGTGCTTTTATATGCATCTAAGAATTTATTTAATATAGTTTTTGCACATTTGTATGAAATACAAATGCATGAATTGTAAACATCTGCCCACTTGTATTTTTCACAAACATTTGGTATTTGGATCTTCAGATGTAGATCAGTGCCATGCAGGGACCTATGTAGTGGCAAGTGCTCAAGACTTTCTGATAGCATTTCGTTCAGGCCTGTCGCAATTGCCTTCCGAGGGGTCCCCTCCATGTGTTCGCGAAAAACGGCACTTTGGGCATCAAAAAGGGCGCTTTGGGCAAAGAGGCAGGTGCTCAAGCACCCTTCCCCCCGGCATGTGGCTGATTTTCAAACACTTGATCTGTCTGCGGTTTATTTGACCCGTCCAAAAGTAAAACCATTGGATAGTACAGTTGCTTTCGATGTGAACCCACATGAAAATGTAACGTTTTCTGATTCATTAATAACAATGTGAATGACCGAAACCAACCTGATCCCACAGGAATTTACCGCTATTTCACAAGATAAGTATAAGAAAAATGTACAATTATTAGAAAAGGCAATACTGAAGACCCTCCTCTTATACCTAAACCTAACTGTACTGTAACTAGTGCAAAAGAAAATCATACTAAAGCGTGCAAATAAAATTGTAAAACCAATTAACCACCTTCTAAAATAGTAAGGAACTCAACATACAATTATTATAGAAAACAAAACAAAAATTAACCTCCACGTCCAATCCTGAGGCGAAAGTGGATCGTACTAAATCGAGATTTTCAAATTAGCCCCCTCGTAAAGACACAAATTGCCGAGAGACCATGTTGGTTGGTTCATTGTGCGTTCAGATACTTAATTCAGAAATCAAAGTCGCTCTATTTCCTTTCCCTTCCTGAGACGGTCTGTTAATTGTAGCGTTTGTGTGAATTCTCGTCTCTCTTATAGCGTGTTACTTTAATGTCTTTTCTCTCAGACTTCACATTACAGTTTGCCATAGCTAATTAACAGAACCCTGCAGAGACCGTCGCGTCTCGCTCAAACAACACAACACATCGATTAAAAAACACAACAAACAAATCCGCAGCCTGTGATGCGCAAATCTTCTACGGCTGTTTTACAGCTTTTGTGAGTAAATGATGCGATGAAAGTGCATTGCGTGTCGGAACAAAGAGAGCTTTTCTTTACCAATATCGGTTTCAATATGAATAATTGCATAGCAGTTAGTTTATTTATTTGTAAGAGACGTCAAAACGAGAGCTGTATTTAATTAATATGACAAATAAAGCCCTAGAATAATAAAGTCTCACCGAAGCAATTATTCGGCTCCTGTGATTCCTTTCATTTAATATGCAATTCGCTTGAGATTTTATCTGATAAAATGCATTTGTTTAAACGCACGTTTTTTAAGGAATATTTCAAGAAGAGGACGTGCAAGTTAATTTGCCACGATAAACACGGTTTACCTTCAACAGTTCATTCACGCTTTCAGTTCTACCCGTATTTCTAGAATTAACTCCAGCGGGAGGTCTTGCTGCGTTGAGTTGAACCTTTTTACCTTTATTACATATATGAACTTTTAAACTCTGCAATAGACTTGTGTTTTCCCACTTTGAGAAGTGTTTAATTGTACTTTGTTGAATATTTTATGTTTAAGTTGTAAAAAATGTTGTTAAAGAAAGTAATATTGAGCAGGACTGCGATGAACGTATCTGTTCTTTTAAATTAGTGAAAGTCTGTGTCGAGGTGGTGGGGGTCTATAGTCAGCTTGAACTGAAATCAATAGCCCTTTTTTTGCTTTGGCTGTGGAGTTGATCCTAGTCTCCATTGCCCCAATCGATACTTCGAAACGACATGGGAGCTTTCGCCAGAAAGAATTCCGGCCTGTGGATTCTGGATAGAGTCGCAGCATCAGAAAGTTAAGGGCCAGATGTTGAGCAGAGGAGACCGAAACAGTTTTACCCATGCAAGGGTCAAGGCGGATGTGACCAGACCTGAGGTTAAGATGCCACGCAATATTTTTCTCTTTAAACGTGCTCAGAACAATGATTATGTACAGGTCTAGAAACAAAACCACACACATTTTTTTTCCACCACGCAAAATATTTTCAATTCTTATATTGTAGTGTAGTATACATAGTATTGAACAACCAGACGTTTGACATTTAACATGTCTTTGTTTTTTGTGAAATGTGATATATTGACAGAAATGCAAATTAAAATACTGTACATAACTATGTGTTCGAGGTGTATAAAGACCTTCCATAATGAAGCGTTATGTTTTATTTATCTTAATACATTTCTATATACATACACTGCGGGCCCCCTTAAATAAAGAATTTCTACAGTAACCCTAAACGGACGAACTGCTCTACAGAATGTGTTTCTTAAATACATTATCTCCTTCAACAAAGAAGTGAAAACATGATGAGATCTTCCACCGTAGTGCTTTGAAAGGGAGCGGTGCAGTGAGCAATTTGCAACCTCACCGCTAGATGCCATTTTCAAAGACTGGTCCTTTTAAAGGAACAGTTCACCCCCAAAAAAAAGTAATTCTGTCATCATTATCTCACCCTCAGATTGTTCCAAACCGGTATACATTTATTTGTTTGGTTTAACACAAAGGAAGATATTTCAAAGAACGTCAGTAACCAAACTGACAAATAACTCCTCCCCCTTTGACTCCCATAGTAATTATTTTCCCTATATGGCAGTAAATGGGGGATGAGATATGTTTGGTTACTAAGATTCTTCCAAATATCTTTCTATGTTTTCAGCAGAACTAAGAGAGTTATACGGGTTTGGAAAAATATGCGGGCAAGTAAATGACATTCATTTTTGGGTGAACTATTCCTTTAATACAGGTCTGTATTATAAAGATATTGATTAAATGTGATATCCAAAAGGATGAAATTGCTCAGATTGTTTTTGACCGCATATTTAGACAAACAAGAGACTTTCCGATAGACATTTAAAGCAACTTATCATAGTTACTTTGTGGTAAATGGATAGTTTAAAAAAATCTACTATGGTAGTCATGGTGCCCTAGTAATCTCAGTTGCCAATATTGCAATCTGTAAAAACAATGTAATCCTAATTTTGATCCATCCAAACATAACCTCCTAACCATAAATCCTAAATAGTTAAAATAATTTATAAAACAACGCAGAATAAACATTTGACAAACTGTTTACTTCCTACTATGTGCCGTCTAATAGTATACCCAATATAGAGATTCACAAAATCGTGTAAAAGCACATTACTGCATTCACCGTTTTTAGGCTAAAAGTCTATCTCTGAAAATGGCAGCCCGGCCAAGTGTCATGTACTACCCGATTGTTTCCCCGAGTACAGATGGGAAGGCTTTTAGTTTACGTTTTCTGACCCGAGAAAGGCCTGGTAGATTTTTATCTAATGGAAGTACAACCTCTTTCACTCAGACATGGCCACAGGCAGAGTTGAGTTACCCCGTGATGAAACAGCATAATGTGTCCACAAGCACTCAAATCCGCTCTGTATTCACTTTATAGATTTCTGCCCACAGGATAAAGTTTACTCTGGAGCCAGGATCCAGTTTCAAGAATGTCATTTTTTATTCATTTCTTTTATTTCTTTTCAAGAACTGCTTTTGGCCCGAAGAGTCTGTTTGACTCGGCTGTGACACTCTTCAGTGCTACAGAGCAACAACAATCCAATAGTTTGGGATGAATTAGATACAGACAATCAGAAATTGGACGCCATGGAGACCGAGCTGCCGTTGTCATCTCGCATCTGCAGGAAATGGGTCAGTGGTGCATGAGGGTTAAAAGTAAATGAATTCTGGGTAGTGAGCCGACCGTAAATCCGGGGGAACGGGAGTTTACGCTGGGCTTATTGGTAAATCTAGCGATTTCTCTGACAGGGCTAATCGCAGCTCTGGGGTGACAGAAGCTCTCGCCTGGTGTGGCCTTGTTCGCAAAGCTCTGAGAAAACAAAAAGCATTATGGGTAGCTAAGAACAGTGCCCTGCATCGTATCAAAGGCCACCTGAAGTGAACCCTGCTGTGTCGGGATAATCATATATTAACATACATTTCTGATATAATGAAAAGTACGTACGTCCGACTTTATTTGAGGAAATCTAAAAAACAATTCTCTAGTATGACATTGAGATTATAGATTAAAGACCTTGCTCGCTATTTTACTTCCTGTCTGTAAGGTCTCACATGAGGTGGGTTATCTCCATCACGACGTCGACGGATGATGCTAAGGTGTTGTGTAGGCTACGGAGCTGAAATCAACAAAGCGTGAATCAACTAGCTCCACCAGTGTGAAACGAAACACTGTTTAGACTAGACCCACCGATATTCAAAAAAGACACACTAGCCCGAAGCCCAATTCAAACACAGACCAGTCTGACCCCCGGCTTATGTCTAGCTAACCCTATGTGTGGATCTCAAAAGAAGACATTTGGGGTAACGATTCAGTGGTTTTGTGTGCATTCAATGGGGTTCAATGTTGTTTGGTTAGCAACATTCTTCAAAATATTCCCTTTTGTGTTCCGCAGAAGAAAGAAAATCATACTGGCTTTGAATGACATCAGGGTAAATAAATGAAGAAATAATGTCCATCTATTTGTAAACTAATTTATTTAGTTTGGCAAATGAAATATGGATTTTTTTTTATCAGGTAAAACAGTTTGGACCGTGACCATATGTTATTCTCTTCAAATCAATGAAACCCTGTAAAAAAGCAATGTGCACTCAAGAGATAAAGGCTAGCTGGTTTCTTCTCTATTTCCAGGTGAATGTTTGCATACACCTGTTTCCCAAAGTTCTCCTGAGGGCGTAATCAAGCCGGCAAGTACGACAGAAGACCAAAGCATGCTTTCCCTTTTCTTCCAAGAGAATCCACCCATTTTCTCAACTGCGCATTCGCACTCTTTTCTCAGGAGACTCTCAGTCCTCAATCGGTCTCTTTGAATTCACCTCACATGCTGCTATTTTCAGAGCCCACCTATGTTCTGTGCCTCTAAATGGCTTTGGAAGGTTCGAAAATAAAAACATCAATATGTGCGGGTCACAAAGTCAGCCTTATTTCAAAGGCAAAGACGTTTTACCGGATAAGGCACGGCGCCGTGGCATTTCTAGCCAGACTTACATTATTGATGGCTCAGCTGTGGCTAGTAATTCTCATGGTTATGGAATATAATCGTCGTAATGATGACATTAAGAATTGTGATGGATGGGCGAATGCCAGCAGACAAACGTCACGCTCTTTAATGATGTTTTACACTAATGAATAATCCGGCGTGACACGCCCTCGCCCTGTGTCACTTGTTTGAAGCACGGGTGACACGGCAATCTCCTGCTTTTCCTCTCATGGTGAGTAGGAGTCATTAGGTCGTCATCAAAGAGGGAGGACGTTTCTCCACTCATCCTTCTTCCATTGGTACTTAATTGTGTCTATTTTTTGCCACAGACTGACAGTGCAGACACTTCACTCTTCGGAGCCACCGTACTGAGCTGCTGTAGTACTTAACAAAACATTTAACGCCACTGATGTCCTGCTACTTCAATGCTATCGCATACACGCTTAAAAATAAAACTTCTAGTAAAGCAACAGTGCCGTGGAACAGCCATTTTTGGTTTGCCAGAGAACCTATAGGTCGCAATACATTTTCATCGTCTGTATAATCTTAGAAAGGAGCTATAGATTTTTTAAGTTCTTTGTGGAACCATAACATCAACCTTTTGTGCACGTTGTCTTTTTCTCTATATGGTTTTGTGAAGCAACATTAACAGTAGTGCTTGCACTTGTGTTTAAGCGGTTGCCAGGGGCTTTGTTGTCTGGCTGCTAAGGTGTCCTCAGTGTTTTTTAGTATGTTAGATGTTCTATGTGGCTATTATGGCAAAGCTAAGAGGTTGCCGGGGGGTTGTGGGTGTTTGCTGTGTGGTTGCTAAGGTATTTTAGTGCTTTCATTGTGTTACTATTGTGTTGAGGTTGGTTGTCAGGATAACGCTTTTTAATGTATTTAACGATTAATCTAAATGAGCTGTTGCCATTGATTAAATGTTAATTTATTACATTTTCTGTTACATTTTTTATTTAACAGATGCTCCAAATCGACCTACAAAAGGGAGAACAGTGAAGCGTTTCAATAAAATAAAATGGCAATAAAATGAGAAGTGCTAAGATAAAAGGTTTCAACAATTGTCAGAGACGAGCTAGAAGAGGGAAAGAAATGGGAGGAGGTTATGTAATATTTTGTAAGGATTTTTCTGTGTCCAATTAGGATAAATATGTTTTAAGCGGAGTATTTTGAGGGATTGCAAGAGGACGGGCAAAGTTTTGAAGATCACTCCAAAGTGATGCATTTCATTACATCCCCAATTTTATATTTAAATCTTTTGTTACTGAATGCTCCTAATTCTCATAAAACAGAAATGAGGAAGGCAGATAAACTCGCTGTACTGTTTTTATGGCATTTCAAATTGGACACACTTCAGATTCCACCTTAGGGAGTTTGAGAACTACGAGAGCATACACATGGCTTTTATAAAAATGTGTCATGAAAAAACGTTTACTTTTTTACTACAGCTTCACTTGGGATTGTAATGCAGGATGTTTGCAACCGAGGGAATTTTACAAGGTGTTCAATAACGGGAGCCAGGGTGTTTAGAGAGTCGATATCATCCGACTCCGGGCCAAATGATACACGTGTGGCCCGGAGAATTGTTTTTTGCATACGGTGTTTATACAGTGGGTGGCATTTGTGATAACAATTGAGGTCTTATTGTATCTGGGTTATGAAGGAATTCTGTAGGGACGGAGATGTTGAAATAGAAGTCCGTAGTATATAGTGCCACATACACGGATTTAAGAGTCCCTGCCTCATTTGCAAGAGTACACATCCAAAATTATTGTTGCATGTGTTTATGGAATAACAGAGTTGCTCCTGTGCATTGCTCTTTAAGTTAACTTGTTCATAAGACATGTAAGAGATACAACAAAAACTCTTCAGATTCCAAAAGATCTTGCTAAAATTAAGATGGCGTCTTCGAAGACTAGCAGTGAAGATAACACCACACCCAGAACAGCTGATGTCTATACTTTACCTACCCACCCCATACACACAAACACACATGCCCCGTTTTCCCATTACCCTCTTATTTAGTAAATTACCGTGCCGTTCTATCACTCCTGGCTGCTGAGACCATATCGATCCAAGAAAAAAAAATACTTTAATCTTCTTCATCCCCAGATCCTATCAAGTGAAAGAGATGGAATTTGGAGGTGGTCACTGGGTTGTGTCTAAATTTACAGTTATGTGACTTTCCTCAGAGACTGCATTGTTATATTCAAAGTCAAAGACCCCCATATGTCTTTGTGAGCTTTAGTGAGGGAAAGAATATTTGTTATCTACACAAGAAACCAAAGCAAAGAATTTTTTTTTGTAACAGCTGGTTATTTGAGGATAATTGTTGCTGTTTGGTATAGAAAAAAATGCAAAGGCATAAAATAGAAAATGTTAGCACGTTGAAATGACATTTGATGGACGTGTACATTAAGCCTCATCAAAGTTTTAGATTATATTTCATAAATGATACACTGTTAACACATCATGACTGTATAAACATCATTTTAAGAGCCTTTGTGTATTTCTCTTCTTAACATTGCAACATTCGCTTTTTGTGCCTCAGACTCCTTCATCCCCAGTTTCCCTCAACACCCCTTCTTTCCTTTATGCATCTACCTTCAAGTTTCTTTCCTCCTACCTTCGGTTTTCACCTAGGTATCTTTCGTCCCCCGACTTGTCTTTGGTGTGCAAGTACCTTTTAGTATTCCACGTTAGTTTAAGGACAGATAAGCATTGCGGGTACAAATTTCACGCTCGCATCCCCCTCGTCACTTTGTCTTTCTCTGTGTCACTTTCTCTGTCTCTCTCACAGCGTTTGCTTGTTCTTCTTTCACTGCTGAAATAAAAGGTGGCCATCTCCGTTCAGGTGTGGTCAATCTGGCATTGATGGGAGATAATTGTCTACTGCTCTCGCCTAGGTAATTGTCTTTTGATTGAGGTCATCAACACAATCAAGCAAGCTGAGCAGGTGAAAAGTGATGAGAGAGAGAGAGAGAGAGAGGGAGAGGGAGAGGGAGAGAGAGAGAGAGAGAGAGGGAGAGGGAGAGGGAGAGGGAGAGGGAGAGTTAGAGGGAGAGGGAGAGGGAGAGGGAGAGGGAGAGGGAGAGGGAGAGGGAGAGGGAAAGAGATGGGTAGCTTTAGACTGAGGAGCGATGACAGCCAAGCATGGGATGCTGGCGACTTGTCAAAGGGGTCTGGCTGGGAGGAAAGGGCGTTGTTTACCCCTGGAGAGCCCCATGCGGCCGTCTATTAAACCTTTGGACTGATAGAGCCAACAGGACAGGAACCCAATGAGGAGGGCGGATGATGATGGACAAGCTGTATTACCTTCAGCCTCACTGTCAGTAGATGGCCCATTAGTGATGGTCCACAATGAGAGCCGTCCCAGAGCTGATCACTGTGGGATGTGTGCAAGTGTACTGTAAGAGAAAAAAGTGTTACACGTAAATAGATGGCACGGAAGTACATTTGAGGACTCTGACAAGATATAAGACTAGTGACATGTTCAAATTGGCTTTGAAAGTCATTTCAACACATTCAACTTCTTATAAGTTTAAGCAACTGGTCACAATTTGAGATAGAAAGTAATGAAATCCAATTAATTGTACCTAAAATTTAAGAAATTGTAGAATTTCGTTTTACGTAGTTTGACATTATTTACTTCATGCACCATATAGTGTCTTTCAAAAACAATTCAATTAATATTGTATATTGTCAAGTTTGAAGTTGTTGTTCAGTCACAAGACACGTAAGAATTAATTATGTTTGATATGACTTTATGTTCAACCCATATCGTATGCGGCCCAAAGTGACACAATCACATTCATTTATAAAGTATGCGTACGGGATGATCGTGGTGGTGTGTGTGCACGCAAAAATCCAGGGGAACGTTCATATTTATAAAATCGGTCTTTGACGTGGAAAAGTAAATGCTTTTGCTTGTTTCGAGTGCTGCAGCTTTTTGGAAATATTCTTGCCATTCTTGCGACACATATAGGATTTGGACGTTGTCAGGTGCTCTTTTATATATCGATGACATTGATTAGACATTGTTAAAAGGCTGTTCAGCTGCGCACAATTTCAAGATCATTTGGGATTTCTAAATTTCACATCTGAAATAGAGGCATACACACGTTTTCTGTGCGTACGTTCATTCTATGTATCACATGTACAGACTTGATTGTATACATTTTAATTAAATTAATTTATTAATGAAACGAGCAAGGGGAGTGTTGAGCGACTTGACAAAGTTATAACTGTTCAACTTTCCACAAATGAAGAGAGTTTTTTTTCGGTAGCAACAACCAATAGGAAACATCTCTACTCAGCTTTTACGTCCCGGTCACACGACCAGCAACACCTAGCGACAAAGCGATGCAATGTCTTTCATTTCGATGGACAGCCGGCGATTTCCGGTGACACAAGCGACAGTAACCGTGGGCGTGTCTAGCGATGCGACGAAGTTGAGAATTGCTCAACTTTATGCAAATGACAAGCGACTTTCAGGAGTACCAATATGAGTAAAGCAGCTGCACTCATGTAATCCGCCTCCTGTCAGTTACTGTGGGGTTTGTTTATAAATGTTAATATACAAGAGAATAACGACACCAGAGACAGAGTAGTAATGGGAAGTCCGATTCTCTGTCCAATTCTTTCAGACACTTATTTTCAATGAACCGGTTCAAAAAACAGTTCATTGGTATTTTTATGTCCTAACCTAATGACGTAATTTGCGATGACGAAATGCGTCAAGTCTATCATCCTGGCCGGCTGAACACATTCAAATATATAAATCAGTAATCGAAAGTTCTGACGGTTAAAACATCATTGTAATGATGAGACGTTTCTTACGTTTAACCCCAAATTCTGGAACAGTGATGTGCAAACTATGATATAAGTCTTCAAGTGAATAAATTAATCTTTATCAGCATTTTACAGACTGTATGATCCATGCGTAGTCCAATAGGATTTATTTGTTATTAAATAAACGTACTTTAAGTCCATAGTTCACATGCACTGGTAGAATTAGCACAGCATCCGTTAACCACACTGTTCCGCAGCTTATCTGTGAATCACACATGCTCAGTCTCATCAGTTTATTGGTTCTCAAATCAGACGTCAAATCTCGGTTCAGTGTACTGGTGATTCGAAAGCTGTTGACTCAAAAACGAGAACCGCCCTAGCAGTGGCATGCACGTAAACAGCGCTGCAGATAGGTGTATGTACATTTAGAAGGCAGTAATTCAGTTTTAACATATTTCTAATGTCATTTTCACTATGACAGAGGGTTAATATAAACAGGACACATAAGTTGGTCTTTTCTTTCCACAAAACTATGGTATGGCATCAGAATTTGACAGACATTATTAATATGAACTGTCATTGTATGTAGATAAAGATTCTTCCTTTGTGTTAAACAGGAAAAATTACAGCATACAGGTTTGGAAACGCGTGTAAGAAATAAAAAGTTAAATGCAAGACTGATACATGGATAAAAAACAAAAATGGAGAGGACTGTCTTCATCAAGGCATAAAATAAAACTGTGCGCATTAAAGTAGAACAAATGTAATGGAGTAGGCCATTTTCTGAATATTTTCCATTATGATGCCTTTCAAGTCAAACAATTTAAACAAAGAATTTGGCTTAAAACACAAGTTTGCCAAGCAATTGAGTGCAAAGTGTAAATCTTCATCTGTGGTTAATACGTAAACTGCATATTACCACATGATTGCGAACACATGAACTGCAATCTCCAGAGTTTACTTCATTGATAAACAGAGATGGTTTTATCAGATGCCTGGCCCAAAGTCAATTTCTGGTCTGTCTTTATTGAGCGGTCTGGCTAGTGGGTAATAATAGAACGACTATTATTTCATTTATATACATATTTTATTCATAATAATTGTATTAAATAAACAATACATTTTATTTGTTTGTATATTAATTTATTAAACAAACAATTTGTTAAACGGGTTGCGTGTTGCAATTGAATTTTAACGGTTATTCTACTGGTAACCCAAAATATTACTGGCTAGATTTTTTTTGTAACTTACTAGATAATGTATATACTTGTTATTTCTTTTGCATATCAGAAATAATCTACGGGGACTTTTACAGGGAAGTTTGGGTCATGGAAGCGTGCATGCGTAGTAAACTTTTGACATTTTGTTAGAATTGTGCAGTTCTACGTTTATTGCATTCACACTGGAAGGATTAACAAAGTACAGTACCAGGAGCTACATTAACACAATGAATGAGAAATTGTCCATTAGCCAAAAGACAAGTGGAAACCACTCAAATCTCCACAGTGTCAGCGATGAAAGACAATGTCTCATTGTCAGAAAAAATTGTACTGACGCAAGGCTTTCGGTATTGCACTTTGATGGAGGAGCAAAATGCTCTTTTTGAGATTTGCAAAGTCTGTGGCCCTCTGGCACACATTAGTATACCAGCCTAGAGCGGACACAATAACATTAACCCATAACACAGAAACATTAACAGAAATACAAAAAACATTTGGCATTTTAAAGTGTTGACCGTTCTGCACATTAAGTGACAGCACAATATGTTTATCACCGGAAATTAAAAGAACAATAGCTCCAGACCACTGGGGGCAGTGCAGGAATCAGCTATAGTTGATATCTGACAGTAGAAATTGAACTACATGTCATATTAAATGTTTTATAACTACTGTAATATATGAATTATAATTTTTGCATGTAAAAACAATAAATAAATAAGTTAATAATATAACAGGTGTCAAGACTGAACAAACAGGTTTGCTAAAACAAATGTGGCTTATGGGTGAGAGCACGGTGTAATGCTCTGCTCTAATGCAAAAAGTCTGACAAAAATGTTTCATCAAAATGCATTCGTTGAGCGGAGTCATGCTTTGCTGGTCTGAAGAACCCCCGGGTTCTCTTTCGTGCGGACTTGAATTGTATTATATACCAGGCCTGTGAAATTCAGATCCCGACCTTTAATATCCTATAACAGAGTTTAAAAAGGTTTAAAAGTTTCAGGATGAGGATCAGAGCCGATGTTTACGGAGTAAGTCATCAAAGACTTTCCTCTGTGCACTGACTGTTGAGTGTAACAGCATAAAGCCTCAGTGCTTTGACAAATTTTTGCTCTAAAATGACTTTGGCTTGGCACCATAATAGCAGGTGTGTCTCTAAAGGAACAGTTCACTGGGTACCGGAGTCTGTGATCAAGGGATGCGAAAGCAATTTTTGTGACGTATGTTCTTTTTGGGGAGCAATTTATTTGAGCTAGTTGAAGAAATGAGGTTGGACTGAGGCTAGCCTTGTATTTGTATTTGTTTAGATGAGGATTGTATTAAATGTAATCTAAGATTCATGACTTTCTGGATTAACGTCCTCTGTTTATGCAGCAGGCATCATCTCAGAGAGCTTAAAAGCCTACAAACAGCTTCAAAAACCCTTGGAACCCTTGTGATGTCAGCTAACAAAATGCATTCGAATAAATTCGGGTTCTAGCACAACAGGTTCATAACATGCCTCCTGTTGTTGATATTCTCACGGTTTGGTGTGTTATTTCGAGCTTTGTTTTCGTATGACTACATGGTAACCTATTACAAACAGACTGTACAGTAAGAACATATTCAAAATATACAAGATCTGATTCATCTGATTCGATTAACCGATGGTTATTCAGGGGGCTTTTTATTGCAAAGGTTGTTTGTTAAGCCGTAAAAACGAGGGTCCGCGTCATTAAGTTTGAAACATTTCTGAGACTGTTTGAGCGATTCCAACAGAATGTTGAGGAGATCAACCAGTGACAAGCATTCGCAAACAGCATTCATACCGTTAAAGGAAAACTATCGCAGGCTTCTTCCACACATGTGTTTGCTTTACGCTCTGATCTTGTGGCTGTCAAAAATTGGAAGAACTCAGCATCGGTCCTTTAGAGGTTTGAAGGGGTTTTAAGCAAGGGGTTGAAAGCAGGCAACATCTTGTGGCTAAACGTAAGGACTTTGCTGGATTAAACATGCTGCAGGTTTTACCCTTTGACACGATTAATCATGTAAGATTCACACAAATGCAATACATAATATATATAACACGCAAATATTCCCATGAAAACAATGTTAAGGTTCATTCAATGTTTTCACACTTGTGTCAAGTTAAAACGACTGGTCTGACCAGTGGCGTAACAGTGATGACGGCCCCAGTGAAGGTTATTACGACGGGCCTCCTGGGCAGCACGGTTATAAAGCAGAAGCACAACAACAAACACGCAGCGCTCGTGTCTAGACAGGAAACATACTGTATAAGCGAATGTGTGTGTCTAATCTACTTAATTTAAACCAACGAAAATCAATATCTTATCAATTTACCGAAGTAGGCCTAAGTCACGTATTCAAGAAATGATTAAAAACAGAACGGCGTATTGTTTCAGCCCTACTCAGAGGCTGTGGTGTGGTTTGTATCGCACTTCAATCCATTCCGCACCGACGATCTTGGTTTTCTTTACATTTATTAAATCTGGACAATTGGTTAATGTAACATTGATTCATATTAAGATTCAATTTATACGAAAGGAAATTCACTTTAAAGAAAGACTTTCTACAAAAAAAACCTTAACATTAAGTGGTCAAGATCTTGTCTGACCCATGTCTCTGGACATACTGCGCATTTTATGAGCCTTTCATTCTGTTCACTTTCCATAATCAACATACATGAAAGTAAAAACGAATATAATTTCAGAATATTTAAACATGAGCCTATATATAAAACTGAATAGAATACGATTTCTTTAACTCTCTGGCTGAGGAACGTGCCTTCTGATGGATTTTTTGACAGCGAAAACAACTTTAATTACTCTGTCGCTTTTGGCCATGAAGAGTAGTGCAAGACATCACTTTATACTATAAATGGTCTACTTTTATTTGTGTACACAATAAAAACAAAACATTGTGCTTTTGTCAAAAAAAAAAAAACGTCTCTGCTTTGCGGCAACTTTCTGAAGTATACGTCTCAAAGATGGACCATTAGGGGTATAGCCCCTAGTTTTCTCTCACAATGCACTTCACACGGACGCTCGAGCGCTTCGTTCTGGTAAAAGCATAAAACAAAATGCACAAAAACGTGTTCTTGCTCTTGATGTAATATCACTGATGAATACATTTGGTTTTAATGAGAAAAAAATGTCAGAGTTGGATTAGAACCCTGAACATTAGAATTGCTTGTCACTGCCTGCACTGTCTGTATTACGTAAATGGGTCTGACTTGTTATGACTGCTGTTTTAATAGCACTGTTGGCATATTAGCATACAGCTGTTGCTAATGTAGTTTTTAAAATAACTTAAGAAAAGCTCAATAATGCTGTTATGCTTAAGAAGTGTGATAGTGAAAAAGTTAAGTTGATGCATCACTGGGTGTATTTGAGGTTGCTAGTGAGAGTTATCAACTGTGGGGTTTTAGTCTTTTTATCTGAAACACAGCAAATGTCATCAAAATTACAATTTTGTGTAATTTTTGGGTCTATGCGTGACAGCGGTCACCCTATTACAGGAAAGGAGACCTATTTTACAGGGATAGTTCACCCAAAAATGAAAATTTTGTCTTGAATCGCTCACCCTCATGTTGTTCCAAACCTGTATAAATATCACAGTTTGGAAAATTGTTAACAACTGACATTTCAGGGACATCACTGAATACCATATAAATAATTATTCCGTTTTTTTTTTGTTCTGTTGAACACAAAAGAAAATATTTTGAAGAATTTCTACAGTTCTAGGCCTGCAGCTCTCTAAATGTATATCGTGTCCCGGATTAATGTAAGTCTATGAGTGCTCTTATTACTTTTATATTGCATGATGCTGATTCTTCATTGGTGACATTCCAAGGTCTGTTATTTCCCTAAGCAGCAGCTGATGGAACCGATAACCCTCCGCTCACCACTTGCTACACAATAAGCTACTAAGTTAAATTAGTTTCTAATTTAAAAGTCTCTTTTCTAGTTAAAGGAGTTACAAATATTTAAATCAATATTTTGTAGAATAATAAGAGGGTTTATTTTGTGATAACAACCAGCTAGATGTACATTATATCTTACTTGGACAAATATTATCTCTATGCCACATGAGTTATCATTCATGTATTGTATGTAGCTCAAACATTGTGGGTTGAATTATTTATAGAATTTTCCTCTGAGGGTTCAGAGTTTGTTTTAATGTCTAACCCCAAATATGAGCAACGCCTCTCATTAGGATTGTGGGAGAAGTTATACCATGTTACATTAATGAGCTACTGTGTTTTTTCCTTATGTGCACTGCAGATTTGTTTGATGTTCTTTTATAGAGTGAGAAAGAGAGAAAATATTATAGTAGGTAAGATATCAAATCTGTCTGTATTTTTTCCGTTCATCCCGGGTTATAATTATGCCTCTCGGTTTTTATTTAGCACACACAGTATGTATTTCGTTTAGTCGATGCCTCAGGATGCTCACTCGTATGATTTAGTCACAAACACGTCGCCTCGAACAGATTAACACAGCGGCGGTACATTTCATTTTGAGAGATGTCTCAGCCTCTTCAAATCTGAAGTGAGCAGCAGTCGATATCCAAAAGAAAGGTGTCCGTCCTTGACTAACAAGTGATATGAGTCTCCTCACTGCCATATCGCTGATATCAGAATGCGACTTGCCAAACGGCGCGGCTGAACTTTTGAAGATTGCATCCCTTATCCAGTTCCTGGCAGTTTCTGCACAGAACGCAGAGAAACCTAATCTCATTTTGACAGACGTGCGAACGCTAATCTCTTTGATCAGCGTGTGTGAAAGTTAACCTGACATCCAATCTTAGAGCATTTCTGTTCTCAAATGAAAAAAAAGAAAACGATACAATTTCACCCCATTGCTGCTGCCCTGAATAACTTGACGAAGAATGAAGACGCAGCAAATCTTTTATCATTTTATCTTGACTGCTAAAAAACGTATTTGCAGGAAATGTATAACGTATACCAAGCACAGGTTTGTGAATGTGTTGTGCAATGTTATAAATGTGAAAGAAATGAGATTGACACAATGAACGAGGCAGTTTCAGGATTGTGACTAAACATAAATGCAGCGGTTTTCTTCCCATCACATCCAGTCTATTCATTAGCATTGTGATTATTCATCAGAGCTTTGGGGGTCTAATGTGACATTGTTTCAAAGCTTTTAGACGATAATCACTGTGCTTTTAATTGTAAGGCTGTTTTATCTTCTGTGCAGTTGGTCATCGCTGTGGGGCTACTGAGAAAATGACACGTTGATGGTCCGTGGGTTGATGTGGGTTTTACATTAGCATTGAATGAACTCTTCCTTTAGTTCTCGGTGTGTTTTAACATCTACAGAAGCACGAGGCTGTTTGTATTTTTCTGAATGAAAATGAGTGCCTTCCAATTGAGCTTAAAGGGGCATTTCACCCGAAAATGAAAACTCTCACCATTTACTCACTTCAGGTTGTTTTAAACCTGTATACATTTCTTTCTCCTGTCGGACACAAAGAGAGATAGTTGGAAGAATGTTAGCGGTTTTCAGTTCCGGGACAATAAAAAATACAGTTTTGTTCTGTCGAAGACAGAATGAGATATTTTAAAGAATTTCGGAAAACAAACAGTTCTAGGGCACCTAGCATTTCATTCTTCTTACTATGGTAGTCAATGATGTGCCAAAATTGAAAACTGCTAACTAAACTTTTCTGTGTTATGTTTTTAGCTAGCCTCCTAGCTTAGATTAGTAATGTTTGCACTTTAGCCTATGCCAATTTGTTCTGTTACAATTGTCTGGATCTTGACTCCTAAATTATTGCTGTGTTGTGAACGAGACAGAATGTCAGACTATATGTTGCTTCCCGACGAGTAATCGCTTTAGGCTTTCATGACATGCATGCGTGATGTCCTCAAGAAGGTGAAACCACCGACTTACACCATTAGCCATTGTTTGTACTCTAGTTTGTGAGTTTTATGCTTGCTTTCACATAGTCAGAATGAATAGTTTGCCAACTTAATGCTTATTCCAGTACTCACAGGTTTGCTAAGTGCTATCGTTCGCAAGCAATCTTTCTTTTATTTCTAGCATACTCTGCTGTGATAGTCTGTAGAGGCAACATCATAAAGGCAGGAGTGTTGCTGACATATTGTTACCATGTTTAAAATTCACAATGACACTAAAATGTACTATACAACACAATGTTGTTCTCACAATGACTACAGTAAGCATCCAAACTAATGTATGATATAATGTTTATTCTTAACAGTTTCACTTTAAAGGCGTGAGGTCTTTAAATTGAACTGGATTTTAATGTTTTATCGTTTATCAAAAATAAATTAAAGGGATCCCAACGATATTGTTCCCCTGTATCATTGTCAATATAGACTAAATTCAGGAGAATTGTTTTTCTTTATAAGTATCGTCCGTGAAACGGCCATCCCATAATTCCCTATATATGTCTTATAAAATGTTTTTGATCAGGCATTACAAACAGCTACCTCTTGGAGTCCAAGGGTGGTGCATACTAGCATGATTCTGCGCTATTTGTACAAATAAGCAACATCTGTTTAGATTTTTAATATCTCGCTTATGCTGTTAAGTCTTAGTGGCTTAATGGCCGAGAGATGACAAATAGGTGCAAGTGTTCTTAATCAAGAGACAGTGTGATATGCCACACACCTTGGGGCTCGGGAGCAAATGCATAATGCATACGACAGAGAGTTCCTAAACGCAAACTATGTCAGCAGCCTCCCTGGACGCAGAATGACAGCTTGTTGTTAATGGTGATAATGAGTAGGGACTGGCCAGCCACACCCGTGCTCCACATAAGTCAAGATGATAAGTTACACGACCGCAACATCCAGTGGCACAGGACACGTCCCATGTGTTACCATCTTCTGCTAATACGTGATGTGTCTTTGAGCTCTGCCAGTGACGAACAGGGTCATAAACAGTGGGAATCTGAAAAATACTTGAATGCGTTTGCATGTGATTGTGTTTGTCCTGATCATTTTAAGCTGCCGTTTTTATTTACATTTAAATTAATTTATTCGGCAGACGCTCCTATTCAAAGCGACGTACAGTGCATTCAATCTATACGATTTGTTTATCAGTAGGTGCGTTCTCTGAGGATTGAACCATTGATGTTTGTGCTTCCAATGATATACTTTCAATGCTCTAGCAACTGAGCTACAGGAAAACATTTGCTGTTTGTTCCTTCCCGAATATGGGTGGGCGGTAACCAAACTGATACTTTAAATGAATTCTGTTATGGCTACACTATAGTAATCAATATACACAATAGTACGCAATATAGTCATTTTTAGCTGGAAATTGAATCTTTTTAAGTAAAAAATACGTAACCATGTGATAATGACAGTACTGCATTTTCAACCTGATCTCATAATTCGTAACATTTGCAAGGTGGATAATTCGTGTACAATTTTCCAAAATGAAAAAGCTATACTAAAGCCCCTCCCGTAACAATACCCCTAAACCTAACGTCACTGGTCTGGAAGCAAATTGTACTAATACGTCTAAGATCGTATGAATTAGCCACCTCGTAGAATAGTTACGAATTCCCATTTTGTGTTGCTATTTAACAGCTGGACGTAATGGGCGAGTTGTGAATCGAGAAAAAAATCTTATTTTCTGGTCTACAAAAAAAGTGTGCAACACCAGAAATCAATATTGTTTCTTATCAAAACTCTTATAGTCAAATTTAAACTATCTAATTCGCATACAATTTTACAATCTAACTTGTATGTCTTAATGCGTTCTTACGCTAGTGATGGTAGATATTTGGGTGGGTCTTAGCATTTAGTATTTTTCTGACAATCATACATTTTTACACCTTGATTTGCCATTTCTTAAAATACTAACCGCTTCCCATGAGATCAGGCTGACCCGTCACTGCAATATTTAAAGCATGCAAGATCTTCCTGATGCACTGTATATAATGGTATAGGTCAGGGGTATTCAATTAAAGTTCCAAGAGATCCGGTCTTTATCTTTTCTCATAAAAAGGGAGGTCCGGACAATATGTAAATTAATATTTAATCAATTTAGTCCAGTTGGATATACTGTATAAAAGATATGATCTTTTATCAGGCCAATTATTTAATATTTCGATATGTAGCCTTTGTAGTTTTAGGGAAATGGCCTCATAATAGAAGTGTGATAATTAATATTTGTCAATAAAAAAAAATGACAGACAGCAAATGTAATGTAACAATTAAAATGCTTTATAACGATTAAAATATAACAATATCTTCAATATTGACTGAGTCATAAATCTTAGTGAAATGAATGCTTGAAAGTAATCTTTGATGCTTGTTATAATAATCAATTAGATCATGAGACTTTAGCCTGGTTTTCATAGGGTCCCAAATGTTTACATGCTAAATGTAGATCAAAACGTTATGGCTAATAAAATGTGTGTGTGATGTGATTCTCAGTTGTGAAGACTCCCGGCTCAATTTAAACAACCAAAATAGTCAAAAGTCTGAAATGGTTTATTAGGCTATGTCTAGAGGTCCGGATTGAACGAAGCAAAGGTCCGGACCGTGGTCTGCCTATTGAGGATGACTGGTATAGGATATAAGGCTCACCCTTATTTATTTGTCCTCGCCATCTGTAATGCTCTGGAACTAAACAGGAACTTTGGAAATTCGAGCCGAAAACGGTCTTAAAGCAACAGCAGGGAACTAATTCAGTTTAATGTTTTAATTAAGATACTATCTAAATTGGTCTAATCCTGTTTCCCGAGTTGCTACTTTAGAACTCCCCAAAAGCAATACATCAAGACTCAGTTCACGCAGCCTTCTTGCCATTATCAAGGGCATTCGCTGCTATTTTCTAATCTCCTTTAAAGGAAGAAGGATATTTACTTTGGTCTCCTATTCAGACTGTTGGCTAACACAACAGATTTCCATTGATACCACACTCCTTTGTTTGATAACATAACATCATCCTGTATCTGCTGAATCAAGGTGGCAGGCTCTACAGGCCCACCATTAGCAAGCACAAAAACACATCATTCAAATCCCGTCTCTCCAATAGATGCTGTGAGATGAGAGCTTACCTGACTTGTAGAAAAATATCAATATTGCCGGCTCAGATAACAAAGAATTGGGTGTGCTACTGTAGCTGAAGGGGGCTTTAACCAGTGAGGAGATCGAAGATTTGCCAGTACTGTACTCAAGAGCCGTTATTAGTCAAACGGGAGCACTTACAAAGTCATGTTAGACTCTATAACGGTGTGGCAGTGAATACTACAGGCTTTTTTCCTATAGAGCTTGTCAATTGACGTCACGCCGCATTGAATGTTGCCCTATCTTGGCAGTGCGTTCATTGCAGTGTTTAGTTTTTCTCGATTGAGTAGGAAATATAACTATGGTAGGTCTGTCTTGCTGTGTTAAAAACTGCAATAACATTATGCAGAGTCATTCAGGAAAAGGCCCTGGTTCTTTCACTGGTTCGATTTCTCCATATATCAAACAAAACAAGTAGCGCTACATATCAAATCAATAATAGCAGTGGAGTATTATCCTCCCAAGATGGCGGCGCCACTGTAACATGCAACATAGGGCATCACATTCTCTATAGCCAAATCACAGAAATGCTGATACTGTATAGAGTAACAACCTGAGTGAGAGTGTAATATACAAAGGTTCTACCAACAATAAATAGATTTATTAGAATTAAATTATTTTATTCATTCGCTACATTTTATTTGGTATTCATTTATTATGAAATATTATGAATAATTAATACTTTGCCATAGCGTGTAGTTGAACATTCATTGTTGCTGACTTTCCGGAGCCTCAGTTCTTTGTTTGAGAGTGTCACTTTAGAACTTGTAACAGGGTTTTTTATGCTTATTAAAGGTAAAGTAATTTGCGTAGAAAGGTATGGTTTAAGTCTCCAGACCCTTCCTTCATGATGGTTTTCTCAATGTCAATGAGTTATGTTTTCATTACCTTAAATTGAGCTATTTCTATATACATACACTGCAGGTCCCCTTGCATGTTGTTTCTACAGTGGCCCTAAACGGAAAAACTGCTCTTCAGAATGCGTTTCATAAATATGTCCTGTCCTTCAGGAAAGACGCACAAATGTTCGAAAATGTTCTTTATTTCGCAACCTCACCGCTAGATGTCGCTAAGTTTGGACCTTTAAAACTTTGGCAGGAATCTCGTTCCCCTTGGCATCGTTATGACAACACAGCTGGTAACTGGATGTCTTGGTGGAGCAAGTAAAGGAGATGAAGGAGAACTTTTTTCTTCTTTGTGTCGGAAATGTACTGTAAGTGTAAAAAATGCAACCTTTCCATAGTACCCAAAAACACATCCACGTAGAATCTGTACTCACAGAACTGAGACACCAGTCATTCACAAAGTACTTTATGCCTCCGACCCCTTAAGTGCTATTCATGTACACTATTCTAACTCAAATGATCCTTTAAATTGCTCTCAAGGTTTCAAATTTGTATACACTCTAAAAATGTTATGTCAACCTTGAGAATATGTTTATCTAACGCAACAATGGGTTAAAAAAAACCAGCATATAGGTCATGGGTATTCAATTAAAGTTCCAAGAGGTCCGGTCTTTATATTTTCTTCCGAACGGAGGTCCGGACAATATGTTTTTTGAAAATAAATAAATATTTAATCAATTTAGCCCAGTTAGATATACTGTATAAAAGTATATTCCGTGAAAATATAATGAAATCTTTAATACTGACTGAATAATAAATCTTAATGAAATTAACGCTTGAAATTAATCTTTGATGCTGGTTATAATAATCAATTCGATTATGAGACTTTAGCCTGGGTTTTCATAGGGTCACAAATGTTTACATGCTGAGCAATAATGCTAATGCTGAATGTAGATAAAAACGTTACAGTTAATAAAATATCACAAAATATCTGGTTGAAAGGTTGGAGACATATAGCTTTCCTGTAGCTCAGTGGTAAGAGCATCGCGTTGTGGGTTGGATCCCAGGGGATTGCAGATACATATGTAAAATGTATAGGATAATGCAATGTAAGACGCTTTGGATAAAAGCGTCTGCCAAATGCCTAAATGTAAATATAGCAAACAGACTGACAGATACATATGCTTTAATATTCACTGCATTTAGTTTACTGTTGTGTGTCCATTTGCCTGCTCTGCGTGTCTGCACTAGTGTTGTTAAAATAGCACATGTTTGCTGCTCTTCATGCGGCACATCTTTGGCGTGAGAAGCAGCGTGCGCAGAAAGGGTAAAAAACACGATTGGCGCTAAATAAAGATATTAGAGGAAATAGCGGCAAAAGATAAAGTACATAATTGTCCTGAGCATGCCTATGATATGATTCTCCATTGTGAGGACGCGTGACTCAATTGAAACAACCAAAATAGTCAAAGTTTTAAATGGTTTATTAGGCTATGTCTCGCGGTCCGGACAACAGATGGTCCACCTATTGAGGATGACTGATATAGGTTAATTTATAACCCGACTGTTGGGTTTGTCCATTTTGACCCAACGATGGGTTGACATAACCCAATATTTTTTAGAGTGAATTTTGTTCCATGTGAATGTGTCAGAGCGGAAATGTAAGCGCATGACAAAACGATATTTTCTCTGCGTTCCAAAGGTCGAGTTTGCGGAACGCTGGCCTGCGAATTTGTATCACGTGACGCTGTGATACCAACAGAATGTCGATATGCCATATTTTCAGTTCGAAGAAATGCTGATCATGCTAACAGTACAATCTCAATGTCACAACCTTACACAGCTTTAAAATAACATAACGGTGCAAATACATCCGAATACATGTGATGAAAACCCAACACCTTAGCATGATGTGACATTGTAGGGGTGTGTGTAGAAATTGCTCAATATGAACGTTTAGAGTGGCTGTTTTAGCTTTACACCAGTGGCTTAGCTTAGGGTTGAAGCTTCATATACTGTATTTTTTATTCACATGCCTGTGAAAACCCAGATTCATTTATTCATTCATTAATACATAATGTAAAGTACACTCTGTGAAACCTTGATATCTTTCATATTAACAGAGTAAGGCCATGTTAAAGATTGAAATAACGGTGAAATTATTGGTTGAAATAAAAGATTGTTATCTTTAGATTATGAGACTCAAGAAATATGAATTTACATTTCACAGAATACCTAGTAAAAGCTGTTTTAATAAAAATCATCAATATATCAACTGGTTTATTAATAAAACAGCTCCAAGCATTTTCCAATTATAACATCGGACATTTTGCTCATAAACGCCTGGCCTAGAATCCTCCCAGTATGACTGGCGTAAATGTTAATGGGAGGGAGAGGTGTGAGGTGCTGTACTGACCGAGCGTGTAGCCCGCGATTACAATCAGCGCTCGGCTGCATGGTGTTGCTGACCTCATCTGCAGTCTGCCGAGGTTTGAGATCTCTGCACGAGCTGTCGACTGGACGCATGGACTCACCTTCCTGCACATATCGAGTGGACAGGAGAGGCGACTGTTAGGTGGACTGCACAAGCTCATTTTTACAGTATAGGGATTATTTTCAGACCCCAGAGGACTTGTTAGGGGGAATGTGCTAAACTCTGTGAATCATTTGAATGTCCAAGCGAAACTGGAACTGAACGGCGACCGGTCTGTTTTGACAGGTTTCTTGGTTATTGATTGACGGTTTTAGTTTGAATCCCAACCACACCGCAATTCATTTTGGATAAAATACATGGACGTACATGTAATATGAATGTAAATGTTTCACACAAAGTTTTCGGCATCGCATTCCTTCATTGTGATGATTGGAACATAAGGCCCGGTCTCTTGGCTCTGCAGCCCAAATTATTAACGGCTATAATTCCACACAGGCAGTGCTACTGTAAGTCATGAGGTAAGTGTATTCCCGCAGGCAAGAGCTGGCTTCTTTTTTCTCGCTTAAGATAAGTTATCCCTCTTCCAGAGCTCCGTATTGGCATTCATTTCAACACAAATAAGCCACCGCTTGTTTCGACTTCCTTCTTCCCTACTGATGGTCTGCTTTATGGATCATTTCTTTGGCAAGACGAGATAGAGCTGCCTATTTAAGATACGACAAATGCACCAGCGCAATTACTATTCTCACTATCCACCCTCCATTTTCCATTTCTTCTCCTCCCACAGACCTCAAAAGAGGAAAGCAGAGAATAGTGGAACATTCATTGTTGATATATACATGTATAGTGGGATGTGAAGCGACTAAAAGCAGTGGCCTTATTTACTTTTTGTTACATTTACTTCAAAGAAATGTGTAAACAAAAACGCTAATTGAATGTCGCCAACATGCGTAGGTTGTGCATTGGGTTGGCAGCGCATGGGTTTGATTCTAGGAAACGAAGAAAGTGAGTAAATTAATGTAATGTAACTTTGAGAATTCCGACCAATTTTTTTTGCGCAACGGTACAATTTAGTTAAAAAATTCAATACATTAATTCATACCTATGTGTTAAATAGGATATGTTCTAGTGTTCGTTGTACTATAAACAAATGTATCAACGTTTTCTCAGTTCGTCAAGTTTAACACTGTCAGCCATTTTGTTGATAATACAAACTGCACTTAAAGGGATAGTTCATTAAAAATTTATATATTCATTCGCTCTTATGTCAATTCAAACCTGTATGACTTTCTATCTTCTGCAGATATTTTGAAGATATTTTTGCCCCCATTGTAGGAACACAAAACCACGGAGACATTTCTTAAAATATCGTCTATCGTGTTTCACCCAAGTCCGAGTCAAAGACAGGTTTTGAACGACATGAGTCTTTCTTTCTTTATTTTACTTTTGAATTATCCTTTTAAATATAAAAATCTTTTTGGTACTTTTTGCAATGTAATTCTGAAAAAGTGTCGCTTGAATTTAGTTGAACCTTTTTATGATCTCGGACCTCGGCACCAATGCAGACTATATTTAGCCTTTTACAGAAATAAAAACTTTCGGTAATTAGATGACCCCAGCTCTCCAAAGATGAACATCCTCCCGTAACCATCCCGACCCAGAAGACCCAGCGGCGGATGAAACTCATAATAATCCCCGCTTACAAACCCTCGTCTTCCTACAGCGAGTCCGATCGGAGCCTCGTTGTCCTGCTGAGGTCACCACGGCGGTCTCGTTCCGGCCCGTAGCCGTTGTAATCCCCATCCCCTGGGTAAAATTACGCTTAATCTGTCTCTTCTAATTAATGAGGAATTCAAAGAGAGCCATCTGATCCCTCTCGTGACAAATGTGCGCCGTGTTGCTGTTGTTTTTCATTATCTCAGCTTCTCTTACTGCCCCCGTACAGAGTTTAGAAAGCAGGGTGGCCTTTTAAACAATTAGCAGGAGGGTGGACAGCGTTTGATCCCGCTACTCTCTTCAAAGTGGACGCGTGGCACAAGAGCTGCATACGAGACGGTGGCCTTACTTCATTATTCTCATCGTTCACTTCAAAGTGAGGGTGTACAGCTCTCTCCATTTTATCCCTGTGGAATTAGACCGTCAGGGACATCTTGCCGTGTGATCTGAATGCCGGCTAGCTTTGTAGTAAAACACCCGCTGTTTCAACAGGCTCTGAACTCTTAGTTTGGTTTGTTGGTTTGATTTGAATTCAATAGGGATCTTTGTCATGGCGATGTGACGAAAATATTTTTTTTCAGGTTTATTTGCTGCGCAAGGTGTATGGAAATGTTTGTACAAAAGCATTTCAAGGTAGATTCCTAAACGGTTTGTGTCATTTTTACATTGTCATGGCGTCTTAACTGTGAATCAGAGACATGGACAAGGGTAGTTGAATTTGGTGGAGCGGAATTAACATATTTCAGTACAAGTTTAGCATGTTTGAGTTGACAGACAAAAAGAAACACATCTTGGACTTGGGGCTGTGATTTCTAGCACCGTCCTCATGAGCGAGAGTCAACGTCCATGATAGAGAGAGAGAGAGAGAGAGAGAGAGACATCACTGCATTAAATGTAATGGATACAGCTTCTGTAAACACTACTGATTCGAAGTTTAGGGTCTCTTCACTGAAATGATTCTCCGCTTGAGTGGAAATAAAGTTGTCCACTCTTAACAAAAAAAAACATGATCAATGTATCCAAATTTTTAAAAAGCGGTCACATTTTGAACACATTGTTTTATTACTCACGCTGATGGGGACATTTGGCGCGTGCCATCTGCATCCCTCTACGGTTCTGGATGCTGTTTTCCAGATGTGATGTGGACCGAATGCAGTGATTGGACAAACTTGTTTTTGGTCCTACATCTTTCATACACAATGTTTATTTGCAAAAATACATTTATAGCGCATGACATAATAATCAGGATATGAAAGATTTTCAACCAGCAAACTAAATATGTTTCTGTAACAACTCATCTACACTTCCTTTAAATAATTGTGTTTGTTATTTATACAGTAATACCTGTCATTCTTTAATACTATGTTGTATAAGTTGACAGTCACTTTGTAATACTTTTTATTGTTTACATATTTGCAAAACCCGGTGACTAATAATAATGATTTATGACAAATCACAATATATGGAGATTTCAGAAGGACAGCAGCAATATTTTAGTTTAAAGTGGAAATCATGTTCACTGGATGGACTGCTTTATTTCCACTTCTTGAATGAAAAATGAAGGACAAAATATGACTGTTCTGAATTACTTATTACTAATAATTGTAATTGTATTCTTTTTGTGAATAGCTGAGACCATTTCAAAATCATTTTCAGTGTATCTGAATTTACTGTTTACAGCTGTATGTTTGGGTCAAATTTCATTCTGTGAATTACTAACAATACTCCTCCCAAATTTCAATAAAAATATTAGTGATTTTTGCATGTATTTGTAGAACATGAATAAAATAACAGAACATTTTCTCTGTATTTTCTTCAGACCTCAAATACTCCAAAGTTCATATTCACTTTTAATCATTAAAAAAGTTATATTTCCACACGTAAAAGTTCTAATATATTTTATATGTGATAACCTTTATTTTGATTATAGTTTACATGTGTTTTGTCATGCTGTCAGTCTTTTATATTTCCGCTGGATGACTTTCGACAGACACTTGACTGCAATGGAAATAAAAAAACATGAAATGGTTATTAAATGAACATCGGGATGGCCTTTTCTTTTTCTTTCGCTGTATATATTTGAAATATTATTTACTAGAATAATTTCACTTATTATATAAACACAATGTAGTGTGTGAAAAGCGTGTGTGAAAAGCGCTATATAAATTAAATTGAATTGAATTGAAACCATTTTTTGACTGAAAAATAAATATTGGGCAATAAGAGCCCAATATGTCATAGTTAGACCTCCAAAAGCTGCTTAATAAAATGACAAGAATATATATTTATACATGAAGATGATCAAATTAAATCGATCTTACATTTTTTATGTTATATTTCAGTTATCATAATTGTTACATTTATGTTACTCCGTAGTTTTGTTACCAGTTTGCAAAAAATGATGAACAAAGGGACCCTTATCTTTTGAACACTAGTATAGCTGGGGTTGAGTTTTGGGGTTAGAACAAACAACCGCTATTTTACCGCTTCGCCCGCTTCCCAGCTTCGCTTTAAAATTCTCATGCAGCACTGTCCCTACCAGTAGCCTGGAAGCACTGCGCTTTTATGAGCAGAGAGGGAATTACAAACTGACATAATTGTCACAGACAGGAGCCTTCCTTCACTCTGTAAATGTGGGATATACCTTGAGTAATGACTGATCTACACGGAAATTTCTTCTGTTGTTACACTGTCAGTTGGATGGAGAGAAAGAGAGAGAGAAAGTTTAAGTGGTAACGCTGACTGCACACTGCCTGATGGGAGGCAGCCGAGTGCGATGAACTTTCGACAGGCCTGACGGCAGGCCTGCATTACTAAATATACACATGAGAACCACTCTCACAGGACTCTCTCTCTCTCACACACATACACATAGTCGCAATAAACAACTGAATGGAAGCATTTTGTCCAGCTTGCAGTGCTATAAAACTTTAATATGGGATTTTAACTCCTGCCGTTTATGAAGTGGTGTTATGTTGCCGCTTAAGCAGCAACGGCATTTAAATGATTAAAGAGAACATGAGATCAATATTAAAATGTAAGTTTTCAGTTTTTAAACGTTAAACTCTGTGGCACTGTCAAACATTGCTTTATTTATTTGACATTTTAGAACAGCCTGACACTGCAACACCAAAAATGAACACCAGAGTTTGGGTTTGTCCAAAAAGAAATGAGGGAAAGTTTGTTTCCCCGCTGTCCTTTTCGCATGTGTTTGTTTGTATGTAGAATCCAGCAATTACACTTGAATGATGTTTCTAAAAACTTTGTCAAATTTGTGTGATGTCTTCTGGAATGAGAAGGATGTAGGGCGGGGCTTGATTTCTACCTGACTGGCAGTTGGAGGCCTAGCCATTGGACAGTCAACACATTCCCGCCTCACAATATTTGTTGTTTTGAGGAAAGTTTTAGATATTGATACAAAATTCTGCACATGAATAAAGAAATAACAATGACCTGCACGGACAAATCAATTATAATAAACATCACATAATTCTTTTTTTTATTTCATGGTGACTTTAATGTCACCTTGTCAATGGAACAAAATAGGTACCGGTTTCATGCCGACAAAGCAACACCATGTGGTGACTTCTGAAAGGTTGGACATATGGGCAGGTTTTGAACAGACCGTGCTGAAGAAGACTCTCATTGATATTGTTTTTAATAGGCAGGCCATGACGCCATGAATATAAATAAAAGGAATTGATGGTTTACACTAGCCTGTTGTGGTCAGTCTGTGTGTGTGCTTGCAGACAGTGCCTTGTGCACTGAGGTGAGGCAGATGTTATTATTAATGAATGGATAGAGGACAGAGAGAGAGAGACCATTGGATGCTTGTCCAGTTTCCCCTCAGGCGCACCAGAGGACCCCATTAAATACATACAACCTCAAAAAATTAATATTTGTTCATATTTTTATGCAAAAGGTTATTAATTAACCCTGTGGTATCGTGTGTGTGTTGATTTGAGAAGCTTTTAAGTCATTAGGTAAGCACAAGTGTGTGTGTGTGTCTGTGTGTGTGTGTGTGTGTGTGTGTGTGTGATAGTACTGTAGGTGAGGTGTGGTGAAGACATGATGTGTTGGTTTTTCAAGCATCTGGCTCTTCTATCACGCCTAAAGCAACATACTCATCTGTGCTTTGATCATGGAGACTAATGCATGCTCACTCACTGACAAACTCTCTCTCTCTCTCTCTCTCTCTCTCTCTCTCTCTCTCTCTCTCTCTCACTTTCTCTCTCGCTCTGCACATATGTAGGAGTTAATTAAAGGGGAGAAGTGGAAACTTCTGATTTTTGTTTCTAAAAAAGTAGTAGCAGTGGCAGTTCCTTGGTAAAGTTAAGAATCAGACTGTAATATAATGGTATTTTGACATGAAAGCCCGAAATGGCTATTGTGTGATTGTGCAATTACTATATTAATTTGCTCTAGAGAGCATACTTACATTTATTCTCAATGGGAGACGATAAGCATTCAAGTTCATGCCGCGCTGCACAAACTCAACGGCGTATGACATGAAAGTACCGTGAGAGCGATTATATCGTTGTATGATGCTACCAGACCAGTAGTTGGCGATGTCATTTTTTAAAACACTACGCATCTGCGCACATACAGTACGTATATTTAGTTTTGAGCCAAAAGTGCTTATAATACCATTTCGGCAACCATTTGTGTTTCAAGTTTGAAATATTGTTAAAATGTAAAAAATATGTCTCTCCTGGCCAACATTAATAAGATTGTTGAATCAGCGTTTTCACATAGTTGCATTTTCACTGTCGACATAGAGATAAAAACATTTGCAAATTTTGTGTAAACATACTGCCAAATGCATAACACGTTTTCTGTTTTTAGTTGAAAACGTTGACTGATTAAGGGCAAAACTCTCTTTGAAAGACTTTCAACATTTGTACATTTGTTTGGCACTACCACTGCACTTCTTACAGTTGTTGTTATTGTTGATATTCTAACCCACCTTTTACCCCACCCCTTCATTCCCACTATCAGTCGCTCATTAAATCTCTCTGTTGTCTTCTTTTTCATAGGCATTGCTTTAATGAAGAAACAGGTCTGCTAACAATCTCACGGAAGGGACCCTTCAGAACAAGTATGGGGTCACCATGGAAACCACTTCTCCTACTGTCAGTTATCAGTGGCCTGGCAGGTAAGAAGGCGGCGATGCGATTATATCAAGATAAGAAACTGCGTCCTGAATACAGCCTTCTCTTTCTCATTCACTCACTCTCTCCGCAACGTCGACAATGGGCCGCATTTAAATATTATTTGTATAAAAATATTTGTGTTATTCCAAGCTTGTTAGTTGTGGACAGGGCAGATATTCACATTATACTCCGCTCTCGTAGCGTTAGAACTATTGTCTTGAACCGTTAACACGTTAATGACTTGGTTAAGTAAACATCAGAAAGCGTAATTGGCATCTTAAATGCAGCTTTGAATGTGTGATGTTGTGCATCTTCGGCGTAAAAAGGAGCTCTGGGTGTGCAATTATTGAACAGATGTTTGCACCATAGCAGGCTAAAGCAAACAAGCATTGACAAGACCTTGTATATTCCTTTTAGCATACGTGTTTCACATGATGCCTTTGAAGGGCCACTTTGTATTGACGGTTTCTTTTCTCTGATTCTGATAAAAGGAATTTTATGGCCACCAGAAACCGAGGGAAGACATCGTAAGAAAGCAAAATGTGCCTTGGCAAGCAGCACAGTTATGTTAAATTCAAAACGTTATTCTTTTAGTCGTTCATTAAAATACAGATAATTCTGGTCCACCAATTTGCTTGGGCAGGCATCTATACGAGAGTGATGTTATTTCTTTCATTTGCACTAAAAGTAACGAATTTGTTTGCGCAAAAGACACAAAATGGGAATGGCACTTAAAACGGCTATTTAATAAGTAAACAAAAAGGTACGAGAGACTGTGCTTAATTGGGAATAAATCACAGCTGAAGGGCATTGTTAAGCATGATGTGAAGCAGTAAAGCAGAACAATACCACACAATACAAACATCAATGCCAAAGAATATGTATTAATGCAACTTTCATTACGCATAATCACTCAAAGCCTTCCTTCCGCTGGAAAAAATGGTCCCTGATCGACGGCGAAAAGCTGCAGAATTGCTACGTTCCAATTTTCCCACTTATACTATGCACTATAAGTATGTACTGTGTTTGTAAGGGAAAAGTATATACATATTAGTGTGTAGCTAAACAATATGTATGCACTGGGACACGGAGGCCATTGTTGCCCAGACAACATTGTGGCCATTAACTGTCATACACCAAAATCCAGCCCTTCTTTCAATTCAAGTATTTATGCATTCATTGTTTCATATGTAATTTGAACTCTATAGTTACATTTATTAATTTAGTGACGGATCAGTTATTTAATTGTATTAATGCAGTGGAGTGTCACTAAACTCCGCCTACTCGCGGTGAGTTGTGGGAAATATTAAATATGAAATAAAAACACGATGAGACAATAAAAAACATGATTTTTGAAACTGAAGTTCTCTTTTTGGAAAAAAACTCTTCATATTATCTTTGGTGACACACAGAATTGTTAGGTAAGCCGTTCGTAACTGTCTTTTATTGTGAATTAAGTACAGTTTTAAAGAATCTGAATCACGGAATGAAACAAATTATCTAGAAACACATAATAAGCCGTAGATTCCACTTTATACATTATTTATCACATTTGCAAACAGTCATGATGCTACTACGTAGATCAAATATGGAAATCCTTCACATTTTCAACTGAAACTCCTTAAAATTCGCTCCCTGCCTCCCAGATGCCCCCCATTTCCAGGCCTGTCACTGTTATGTATTCTCATTTAATAGGAAATCTGTGTCATTAATCAGAACTTTTACAAAGTGATTGTGGTGCCTGGTCACACAGTTCATAGCACTCAAACCCACACAACATCTGAGCACAAAACAGATTGCACACACACATTTTCTTCATATTATTCCATCAATGTCTCACATTTCAAACAAAAAAAAAAACACGTACTAACCTCCCTATTCTTAGCTTTTTATACTGTGCTAGGCTTTAATGGACTAGTTTGATGCACTTATGTATTTTGTGGCCTATGTTGTTATAATTGCTTCCAATGTTTCCTCATCTGTAAGTCGCTTTGGATAAAAGCGTCTGCTAAATGACTAAATGTAAATGTAAAATGTTCATGTCAGAAATGCTGCGAGCCTTTTTAAACCGAAAAGTAAATGCTGCAAGTGTCAAAATGTTGCTTTAAAACCTGTTTTTAAATTGCAATCTCCATCTCGGATAAATCCTTTTAGCTTGCACTATGCTTTCTGCATCGGCTTATGATTCCCGAAGTGCTTTTCAGTAAAGCTACAAAACACTGACATTATCATTCAAAAGTGGAAACAACAACACAATTGTAATTTATTAATAATGATCATCTTTATGTTATGTCATCATTTTTAACTCTCCTCAAAGCGATGCCATCTTAGGCCGTGTTCAGACTTGACTTCTTTAAAAGAAAGTTGAAAAAGAAAATGCTCGCAGCGTTTGGTTACAAATAGCAGCCGAACGCCATGACTTCTGAGGCAGCGTCTCAGAGAAAAAGATAGGCTGCATAACAGAAGTCTATTTGAATTATAAACAGAGAGCCTCTTTGCAATAACTTATCGCATATTTAAAAACTACAATACTAATTTCTCGCTAGAAATGCATGCAGAAGTTGATGAAAGTGAAAATTAAACACTTTGCTCCAACGGGCATTTCGGCTTCTCAACCAATCACGTTCCTTGCATGTTGTAATGGAAACTACAGTTCTCTGTCATTGGATAGCTGTGAAAAAGAAGCCTGACGTATGGCGTTTCTTTTCAGAAAATGTTTTTCAACCACAAAAGACGCTCTGAGCTGTAGAAAAAGGCGGTGGCATTTAAAAAAGCGCTCAGGACTCCATAGCATTATAATGTAAAACAGACGCTAGCCGCTTCAAGAAAGAATTAAAGTCAGCCTTAGACTTCCAGTCCGCTTAAAAATGAGGGAGTTTAAAGAAAGCTTTACGAAGAAATGTGAACCTGCGAGCGTTGCAATATGTTCAATGTTCTGACAGTGTCGAGTGTGCGACCCACACGATAACTTTACAGAGGTCACACTGCTCAGAGCAATCTACTACACGCAGATCAGCTCTCCATTTTCACGTTTATTACACTTTGCTAAAATAGCGTGATCTCTTGGTAATTCTATGTTTGGAATGTGATTCCCAATGGTCTGAATCTCGGTGTGTGATATTTAAGAAGTGAAAGATTTTTTCTCAGCTAGGAAATCACGCTTGCTAACCCCATCCGCCCGTCAGTGGCGTTTAGAATGGCATTTTAGTCTGCCCACAGGTAATTCTGCATTCATACGTGACCCGAAAACGCAGGTGCGGTTTGCTAAGGGGTAAACACGCGAATTGAATCTGACTGTGGAATAAAATTGGGCTGATAACTCAAAGATAAAAAAATCTTTTTCGGGTACTTTTTCTTCCACTCTGCCTCTAGCAATCTGAGGTACGTGCACAAGGTCATGACAATACTTCACAATCTGTTTACTCCGAGGCAAATAAGTAATTTGGTCTTCATGTTTGTCCATGACTTGAATGGTTGCCTGGGTGTCTTTGTGGCTTATCCTGCTTCAAAACAGGTGCTGGACTGTGTCAGGGAAATCGAAATGTGCCCATTGTTTGGGAAAAATAGACGGTTTATTTGGACGCATACGACTGGCCAGAGGTTAACTTTGGGTCAGTGTTTGTTTATTAGTCTATATTATATAACGATATATATTCATATTTTAGTCTAAATTAATTGTAATAAATACTCTACAGGGACGTTTGTTGTCCTGACGTGTATTGTTGCCACTGACTGGCTTTTATTTATTAGATACCTATATGTTTCAGGTTAGAGATTAAGTGGTAGGAAAGATTTTGTTGTGTCATTTATTCCCTGACCGTGACTGAAACACAGACTTGTCGGGGTGTATTATGATAAAATGTTACTGTTACGGTGCAGCAAGGGAAGACCGAGAGCGGATCCAAATGCAGATTTGATTGTTAATATAATCCACAAAGTAATCACAAAACATCCAAAAATAAACAAGACAACAACCTGACCTTAACAACAATCGACACTAGACAAGGGAAACACTTGTGTGTATATACGATAATATGAGAAAATGCATAGTTATGTAATAGTAATAGCTTCCTGGACTCCTGCCAGGAGATGCTGTATTGTCTGTGAATTATGCAAAATAAGAACTAGTGTAGTGCATTGAAATCATCAAGTACCCTACAGTCAAAGTGCTGTGTGATGTTAACCTTGTTTTGGCTTCTGTAGCCATTAACACTAGTGGAGGCTTGTTCTCGGTAAGTTGTTTCCTGTCTCATGGAAAACCTGGTAGTATTAGGGATTTTTAATTTCTACAATTAATAGAATCTAGAAGAAAGTTATTCATGTCTGAATATTGCTCTTTTTGTGATTTTTATGGTGGTTTGTTAAAAGCATTGAAAATAATGCATATTTCAGTTTCTTTTATTTATTGTAAGCTTTAGTCATATTTGTTATTGTTTTTTATAATTTTTAGTTCAAGTTTTAGTGTTTTGATATCTTATTAAGAGTGATATCTGCTGATACCAATTCTAAAGATTAACTCATATTTCAGAACTTGAGAAATATTAGTGTATATAATTACAATTAATATCGAAACCTCATAATTGTGATGTTTCATTTTGTATTTATTCTATTTCTAGTATTTTCCTGTACTCTTTTGATTGACATTATATATCTGCCTGATCATCTTTTATCCACCAATACTGATTATTGGCCGATATATTGGTGCATCTCCACTAAATTGATTTTATTTATTTAATCTTAATTCTAGTTTTAGTTTAGGTTTTACAATTTTCTCAAAGTAATACTTTTAGTGCCCCACCTTAAAATGATTCCAAGTTTATTTCAAACCTAAGTTTTTCGAATAAAATATTTAACATTCTGTTTCATATCAAAGTTTGTGTAGAATTGAAGTATTAACTATCAAAATCAGGGCCATATGTCTTCAATTCACCCCTCATCCAAACATCACGGGTCACCCTTGATGACAGTGGCATAGGGTACAGTCTCCTGCTGTTGAACTGAGGTTTAGCCAGGGCCCGATAGATAATGGCTCTGTGTGGACACCTGTGTTGAGAATAAACCGGCACTTCATGCTGATGGTCCACCAGAGAGCCACACTTAACAGCCATTACTCATGGCTATGTGCTTACACGCCGGAAAATAAATGCGTGTGCACACAGTCTGCAGACCGCAGTAAATAATGCGCAAAAAGGTCACGCTACTGACTTAAGTGTATTGAAGTGTTGCAGTAAAAGCGCTTTTTGAATGTTAATGACTTCTCGACTGTTCTATATTGCGCAGGTGTTGACTGACTTTCATTCCCGTTCATATAGAAAGCGTCGCTCTCAAATGCAGCTGCAAAACCAGTTTTTTACTCTAGTTTCATAACTCATGTTTGTATGCGAGTCTTTTGGTTTATGATTATGAATGCATTTGTATGAATGAATACATATATCTCTGAATGTTGTTAAATATTTTGATGGGGAAATGTATGAGTCGACGGTCATTGAAAAGAGGTTTGTGGAACGAACATGGTTTGTATGGTAAATATTTAGAAACCAACGTTTTTGAAGTCAGCCTTTTTGTGGTGTATTTCATCATAATATGCAAATATTATATAAGTAATGGTAATATTTGGTAATATAACGGTAACTCGTTTCAGTGTTTGACTTTGTGTTTGTTGTTCCATTACAATTCTTGCATTGCGCTGGGTGTCCCAAACTTTAGAGGTGTCATGACATGCAAGATATCATTTGAGATCAATTACATTTTAGAGCTTTAAACTGCATCGTGAAAGGGATTTGTGTATTTGTTTTCCATTAGACAATGATTCCAAGACAATAATAAAAAATGAAGAACAAACACCAGCTGACTCCTTAAGATGTAATTTTACTGATCACAAACCCCAAGTATGGCTGAAATAACCGGGCCCACTTTAAACGCTCTGCCCACGGAGCGCTTAAGAGCACCGGTGTTCCCTATCGATACTTCACTCGTACTGCGTAGCAGGACGCTATGGGAAAACTCCTTTTTCTCCGATGACTGAAGCAATTCAAAAGCGCAGTGAAACTGCACGGTGATTGGTTGGAAAAAAGCAGAGCTTTAAACCAATCGTAGCGGAGCTGCCGGACCAATGGCGATGGCACCCGCCAAAATGGGCGGGGCTTATGGCTATATAAGCAGACACATCGCCGTAGGGTCTTCAGATCTCTTCTCCTTCAGCGACGACTCGTCTTCGCTTCCCGAGACTGACTGCTTCGCCGTCGAGAGAGCACCTGCAGCGGATTCGACCTCCTGCTCAGCGCCTTCGCTTCAGCGGATTCGTCAGCGGCTTCGCTCCGGCGGATTCTGTGGGCGGCTTCGCGAGCGAACGGTTCGCGCTATTCAGCACGGTCTTTTCCCTGCCGCTATCCGGCGACGCTGAAAGAGCATATTTTCACACACTTTCTTTTCAGAGAGTGTTAGAGCAAATTTCCTGCGGCATTCACGTGCAGTTTTCACTGCGCTACAATGCCGCGCCGTACCTGTCACTCGTGTGGGGTTTTCCTACACGCCGCTGACGGGCACGAGGAGTGCGTCTCATGTCTGGGTCTCTCCCACGCAGAGGACGCGCTCAAAGAGACGGAATGCTCTCACTGCGAGAGTATGAGTCTCTCCTCTCTGCGCTCGCGGATAGCTTTCTTTTCAGAGAGCGACTCCGCCCCTCCCCCCCCGCCTCTGCGCGCACAGGACACTGTGCGAGCGAAGCAGCGGGGTAGAGGAGCAAAGCGCTCGGGGAAGCGCGAGCTCACGCCGGCTCGCCGTGCCTCGCCTTCCCCGCAGAGAGATGTTTCCCCGGTCTGTTTCACCCGAACAGATCAGCGTCCACTGGCGGCGTTGGATGACCCCGCCCCCTCGCCGTCTCCAGAACCCGGCGGACACGCCCCCAGTGCGGACTCCGAGCTCTTCCGGGTCCTCACGAAGGCGGTTAACGAGCTGGGTTTAGAGTGGTCTCCCCCAGAGGAACCCACTCGCAGCCGCCTGGACGAGTGGTTCTTGCCGGGGCGCCGTCAGGCTCCTCGTCAAAGAAACGCACCGTTCTTCCCGGAAGTTCACGGCGAACTCACGAAGTCGTGGCGCGCCCCCTATTCGGCCCGTCTTCGACCTTCTTCCTCCTCTGCGCTCACCTCTGTGGACGGCGCAGAGGAAAAAGGGTACGAGAAGCTACCCCCCCTCGATGAGTCTGTGGCCGCACATCTGTGTCCGCCCGCCGCCATCGGATGGAGGGCTAAAGCGTCTCATCCTTCAAAGCCGTGCAGGACCACCTCGGCCCTCGCTGGACGCGCATACTCGTCCTCAGGCTGTGCTCCAGGTCTATCAGGCTAAGCTCCTCCAAGGCATGGATGAGTCCGACCCTGACCCTGCGCTCTTCAGAGAGCTACGGAGCGCGACGGATCTTGCTCTACGCGCCACCAAGGCCACGGCCCAGGCGATAGGCAGATCCATGGCCAGCTTGGTGGTGCTTGAGCGTCATCTATGGCTGACGCTCACGGAGATCAAGGATGCGGATAAGGTCGCCTTCCTGGATGCTCCTATTTCCACGACCGGCCTCTTCGGACCGGCGGTGGAGGGTTTCGCAGAACGCTTCACGGCAGCGCAGAAGTCTTCGCAAGCCATGAGGCACTTTCTGCCTAAAAGACCCGGATCTCGGCCGGCGGCGAACCATCCTAAGCCAGCCTCGACGCAACAGCCGGTAAGAACCCCTGCTGCTCAGAAGGCTTCGGGAGCTGACAGCCGTCAGCGCTCCCGATCTGGACGGCGCTTCCCGCATCCTCAGCGACAAGGTCCCCGGCCAAAGATCACGCTGAACCCTGCGCCTCAGGCCCCATCCTGAGCCCGATGCAAGGAAGAGGAAGGCTACTCTCATGTCTGCCAGGTCACCCCGTTCAGTTCCGGGTGCCGGCAAAAAATGTTTTGTTAAAATGCAATGTTGTAAGTGCGGGGCCTTTTCTAACGCCCACACCACATTCTGCAAAATGTTTGATAAAACACAGACTTTGTCAAAAAAAGAGCAAACTTCCTCTTCCATTGTTCCTGGGAGTCAAGCCCCCAAAAGGCGGCGTATCTCCTCTTTACACCCAAACCCTTGCCGCCCGGGCCAAGGCCTGGAGAGCCATCCCCGGGGTGTCAGACTGGGTTCTGGAAATAATATCCCAAGGATATTCACTCCAGTTTGCTCGTCGACCTCCGCGCTTTCGCGGGGTCGTCCCCACCCGAGTGCAGGACTCAAATTCTCACGTTCTGCGCACGGAGTTGAGGAATTTACTGGGAAAAAGAGCCATAGAAATGGTTCCCCCAGACCAAATCGAGTCAGGCTTCTACAGCCGGTACTTTCTAGTACCAAAGAAGGACGGCGGCTTCCGCCCCATCCTCGATCTCAGGCATCTGAATCACGCCCTTATGAAACGGCGCTTCAGGATGCTCACGATGAAGCAGATCCTCTCGCAAATACGCCCAGAGGACTGGTTCTTCTCCCTGGACCTGGAAGATGCTTACTTCCACATTCAGATAGCCCCTCGTCACAGACGATTCTTGAGATTCGCCTACGAGGGAATTGCTTATCAATACACGGTCCTTCCATTCGGACTTTCTCTAGCTCCCCGCACTTTCACGAAGTGCATGGACGCGGCTCTTTCCCCTCTCAGACCGAAGGGAATCCGCATTCTGAATTTCCTCGACGACTGGCTTGTTCTAGCCCAGTCGGAGGACGAGCTAAAGTCTCACAGATCCCTCCTCCTCAGCCACCTGGAGTGCCTGGGACTCAGGATCAATCTTGCCAAGAGCGCACTGTCACCCAGCCAAAACATTTTGTTCCTGGGAACAGTCTTCGACTCAAAACACATGACCGCCAGAATTTCTCCAGACCGAGCTCTGGTCATTCGACGGCTTGCGGCCTCATTCACACCCGGGGTTTCACGCCCCCTCAGGGTTTTTCAGAAAATGCTAGGTCTTATGGCCTCTGCATCTCAGGTACTGAGTCTGGGCATCCTCCGGATGCGCCCCCTCCAGTACTGGCTGAAGCCCAGAGTTCCTCCACACGCTTGGCGTCTTGGTCGATTGCGTGTTGTGGTGAATCAAGCCTGCGTAACCGCCCTAGCCTCGTGGAAAGATCCCCTTTGGCTAGAGCAGGGTATGCCCATGGGCTCCACATCCAGCCGGAAAGTGGTCACGACAGACGCCTCCAACACGGGTTGGGGGGCTCTGTGCGATGGCGAACCGGCCTTCGGCCTCTGGTCGAACCAGGAAGGAAGCCTCCATATCAACTACCTGGAAATGCAGGCAGTATGGTTGGCCCTCCGCTACTTCCTACCGGTGCTAAAAGATCGTCACGTCCTAGTCCGATCAGACAGCATGACGGTAGTATCTTACATAAATCACTAGGGAGGCCTCTCCTCAAGACGCCTTTTTTCCCTATTTTCTCACCTCTTGGAATGGGCCCAGTCCAATCTGCGCTCACTGAGGGCAACTCATCTTCCAGGCAAACTGAACCGGGGAGCAGATATGCTATCTCGGAGCAATGTTTCTTCAGACGAATGGACGCTCCACCCCATGTCGGTTCAGCAAATCTGGAAACTCTTCGGCAAGGCGGAAGTCGACCTTTTCGCCTCAGAAGACAATACTCATTGCCCGACGTACTTCTCGAAGGGCAAGGACGCCTTGGCCCACGCTTGGCCCAACCGGCTCCTCTATGCTTTTCCCCCGATCGCGCTCTTGCAGCAGACGATCAGGAGAATCAGGGATCAAGCTCACCGAGTGCTTTTGGTAGCCCCTCTGTGGACGAACCAGCCTTGGGTCGCAGATCTCTCCCAGCTGCTAATAGCAGCCCAGTGGCCCATTCCCCTGAGGCGGGACCTCCTCTCTCAGGCAGGGAACACGATATGGCACCCCCAGCCAGAGCTGTGGGCTCTGCACCTTTGGCCTCTCGACGGGAGCCTACGGACCTCCCAGAGAGGGTACTGAACACCATTTCACAAGCTAGAGCTCCGTCTACTAGACGCCTCTACGCCCTCAAATGGTCTGTCTTCGCCTCCTGGTGTACAACACGCGGCGCTGACCCAGTGTCCTGTGACGTATCACTGATACTGTCATTTTTACAAGAGTTGTTGGATAACGGCCGTGCCCCTTCCACACTCAAGGTCTATGTGGCGGCTATTTCAGCCTCACATACCCACATCGGAGGACAAGGAGTGGGCAAGAACGATCTTGTCGTTCGTTTCCTGAAGGGCTCCAGGCGGCTACACCCCCCTCGCCCTCTTACAGTTCCCTCTTGGGATCTGCCCACGGTCCTGAGGGCTCTAAAGGGTCCTCCATTTGAGCCGCTGCTATCTGCGGACCTCCGTCCCTTGACGCTCAAGACCGCTCTGCTTCTCGCTTTAGCATCGGTGAAGCGTGTGAGTGACTTACAGGCTCTCTCTGTGAGCTCATCCTGTCTGGAATTTGGGCCTAGCGACGCCAGAGTCGTTCTCAAACCAAGACATGGCTATGTACCTAAGGTGCTCTCTACTCCGTTCAGAGCACAGGTCATTTCGCTCTCTGCTCTCCCCTCCTCAGAGCGGGATCCAGAGCTTAGTCTGCTCTGCCCAGTCAGAGCGTTAAGAATATACTTTGAGCGCTCCGCCCTATTCAGACGGTCGGAACAGCTCTTTGTGTGCTTCGGCGACCGCACCAAAGGGTCCTCGGTCTCGAAACATAGACTATCGAAGTGGATAGTTGAGGCTATATCGCTGGCTTACTCTTCCTTGGGCCTTCAATGCCCCACGGGAATTAGAGCCCATTCCACTAGAGGCGTTGCCTCTTCCTGGGCATGGTATAGCGGTGTCTCTATAAAGGATATCTGTGCGGCGGCCTGCTGGGCTTCGCCGTCCACTTTTACAAGGTTTTATAACCTGGACGTACCGGCCCTTCAGGCCCGGGTCCTTTCTGCTTGAATTAGGTCGCTGAGCCATGGCTATGGCCACGCCAGCACTTAATTACTTTGGGACGATAACCGGTCTAGGCCACCTTCTAGCTTGGCCTCTGCCGCTTTCAGGGTTTCCCTGCTTTACTCCGTCTCCGAGCCGAGGCTCCGAGACCATTTATGTTTTTCGTTCCATCTGTAGCACGGCGTGATTATACTGGTTCCCCATAGCGTCCTGCTACGCAGTACGAGTGAAGTATCGATAGGGAACGTACTCGGTTACTTACGTAACCTCGGTTCCCTGAGATACGGGAACGAGTACTGCGTTCCTTGCCGTGCTACGAGCTGCTGTGTCGTCGCTTCAGTCGAAGTAACCTGAAGACCCTACGGCGATGTGTCTGCTTATATAGCCATAAGCCCCGCCCATTTTGGCGGGTGCCATCGCCATTGGTCCGGCAGCTCCGCTACGATTGGTTTAAAGCTCTGCTTTTTTCCAACCAATCACCGTGCAGTTTCACTGCGCTTTTGAATTGCTTCAGTCATCGGAGAAAAAGGAGTTTTCCCATAGCGTCCTGCTACGCAGTACTCGTTCCCGTATCTCAGGGAACCGAGGTTACGTAAGTAACCGAGTACGTTTACAAGCCATGCGCGTTTTCTTCTTTCCTTAACTCTGGAAACATTGAGAGTCAAGTGTTTTTCAAATGACCCGAAAATTACCAGAACCTTAGGTGCATGAAAAAAGTGCTTCTAATACTGTGGACTCACACAAGCACGCTTTGCTGTTAAGAGGCAATGTGTGTGGCCATTACTGATGGAAGTTTAAATCCTACAGCTCTCTCAAGCTGAAAATATTGTAATTGCTCTTTGGAGGTTTACACATTGCCAGACGCACGCGTGTGGGTTAATGTGCGGAATCACAGAGGAGAAAGATTATCGTGTTGAAGAAAACAAAAAGAATGAGATTACAGACGATTATTAAACTTACTCACAGGAATTAAACTGCGAATGCTTATTCGATGCAAAGTTAAGCCACAGTAATACTCTCAACATGCCATTTTAACCCTCTCACTTCCAGATTGAGTACAAGAATATGTCACAGATACTCAAACTCCGTATAGAGAAAATTTTACATGGTACCGATTTTGTATTATTAAAGGTATTGCCTTAAAAGTGTCATATATTGAGATTCTCAGACAGGAAACAACATATCGCTGCTTTCCTTCCGAACCCTCGTATCTCCGTATTTTGTGATTGATAATAATGAGTCAAGGAAAACAATTTCGGTCACCCTTTATGTTTTTCAATGGGTTTTGCAAACATACTAACCTTTAAAAAGTGCTTGTCAAGTTTAACATCACCAATTTTCCATTTCCTGAGCAAATTTAGACACAGAAGGTTGAAGGAGGATAACAACTACGGCAGGGGTCGGCAAGTCAGTTTGGCATCTGGCCAAAAAAACGCATTTGCCTCTAGATGGGGGGCCAGAACATAGTCGTATTTAAGAAATGAATTGATGAAAAATGCAACTAGAAAAGCTTAGTTATTATAGAATTACATAAAAGTTATAAAATTACGGTCTATTTTTTACACACGCATTTTTTTTGGGCTGCTGGGGCTACGCTATTACGTCGTTTTCAGAGTGATTTAAGACATTTAAGCTAGCTAGATGGCGAGAGAAAATGACAGCTAAATAGGGCATCCAAAGAGGAATGGAAAGAGTACTTTTATTTTGAAGGCAAATTCATGACGTGATCGTGACGGATCCATTTCAGATCCAGCTGCGGGCAAAATTATAAAAATAACAGATATTTTGCTCTTGCTGACCCCTGGAGTATATTTAACATTTGCGTGGATAGAGACTATATTTATTAACAATTACATGTGTCATTCTGGCTTTCATCCCAAAGGAATAGATCCACAACATCATTTACTTACATTTCAGCTAAACAGACTCAAAGTACATTCGCTGTGATATTTACAATGTTGTGTATTCTCATCACCAGCAAAACGATCATAAATATATGTATAATTAGTCGATATATCGGCCAACTGTTTTTACTTGTGTGACGTTTTGTACTGTATATGTGTCTGTACACAGTCTGTTCTGTACACAGAATATTATATCACAATGTCCTTTCATTTGACAGCTGCGACTATCTCGTTCCTAATGTCGTACAGAAAATTGTGCTTGGCAGCTCCGTTGAAGCAAATGGAGTGTTAAAATCACCCAAGTAGCTTCAAAAGTTTGGCAATTCTGGTCGTAAGGATGACACCGCTCGCATTGTGCTTTCTGTTATCATTAATCTTCATCGCCTGCGCGCGGTCATTGGTCATTTTAATGGAGTGCCAGTTTGAGCCAGTGTTGCGGACGATTTCTGTATATATCGCCTATGGTGAGGATATTAGAGAAGACTTTATCGTGATGTATCGGGTTCAGTTAAAGTTATGTTTTATTTACTTTTTCTGTGACATAGGTTGTCGATTACATCCCTACGTTATTTAGACTTTAAGTTTGTCTTAACTGTCCAGTGGGACAACTTTTTTAGGGGGATAAACTCCTGGGTTGTTTAAGCAATGGTTTCTTCAATGCTTCATGTGTTGTAAAAACGTTACCCGTTTTGGTTTAGACATGACGGCTCTGATTTGTCGCTTCATAAGCTTGCCTTGCCCCATAGACAATCCAATCCCATCCATTTAATGAATATTATAATTGGCAATAGCAAGGAATTAAATAATAGTGTTATCGTTTTTTATTAGTTTAATGTAAATGTCAACATTGTGTCAGTATTGTGGGAGTTTGTCTGAAAGCCATAATAATAATGTCATTCTTCTGTCAGCTCATGAAAAAACTATCTATCAAATATTTTATTTTATTCAGCACTAGATTGGCTTTACTAAAAAGATTAATAATTGGCTTATTCTTATCCACGCATGCATGAGGTAACCTTTAAGAAAGGACAGATTTAGCTTCACATAAGTGAAGTCTTTCAACAACTTCACACGTATTAACAATTTTGACCGGATTTAAGAGTTGCACCAACTTGATCCCGTCTGTATGCGTGTGTCAATAAACACGTCTTTCAGTTATAGCTAAATTTGCCTCTAACTGATGAGGGATTGTGTCTGAACCAACAGCGAACCATCTATTAAAACCCAGCAATTCTAAAAGGACTTCTAAAGCCTTGTAAGCATAAAAACTAAAAGAGCACACATTGTATAATGTTGTCTCTGTAAATTGCTTGTACGTTTGAATGTCTATGCAAACCCGTGTGTAAATGTACGTGTACAGTACGTGTCATGCACGAGTATCACTGAATAAGAATGACCCTTGGCTGCACAGAAATAGTACATAGTTTCAAACCCTTCAGAGCAGGTGCTATAAAACAGAGTAATGGAAATTTCTTTTACTCTTTTAATGAAACCAAACGTATCACCTTTGGCTAAATCAAATAAAGCTCTCTGCTACTTCAGATAACACTATCAGATGTTTCTCCTTACTACTGGTTTCTGATATCACAAGCGTTCCTAATGAATGATTTACATTAAAACCGTTAGCGCCTTCACATTCTGAAGGTTTTTTGTTAATGTACTGCACGCCACTGCTTTAAAGTAGATTTTGTAAATATGAAAATCTTACAAGAAATGAAAATGTAATATTCAGTCATAATGCACAATGATGAAGTAACAGGCATTGTGTTCGGAATAATCTACCTATTAATCTCATTTACAGTAATAAACACTGACATGTGTTATCTTCTCACTTGCAAGATTTCGCATATTTTAATTAGATAAGCCCTCCCCTCTCTCTCTCTCTCTCTCTCTCTCTCTCTCTCTCTCTCTCTCTTTTTAACTTTTTCAGGTAGTTATGAAATGTACAGCTTTGATATATATGCTTGGGTTGTTTTTATTATCAATAATGAATGTTTTCTGCACGTATCACACAATTCTGTTCTCTTTTCACAAATGCTGAAAACATCTAATGCCTCCAGCAAAGACCAATAAAGCAAGCCCAGCCGAGCGCTGAGATGTGCCTCTTCTCTGTTAAAATGTCGCTCCCAAACATGACTTCACATCTAAATGAATTTTTTACGCTTGCTGTAGGGTCCCGAAGGATGCTGAGAAACTTCATTAAGAAATAATCTTCCCGTTTAGAGCAACATCTGATCACGAAGACAAAGCAAATATCAAGACAGCGTGGTTTTTAAACAAACAAAAAAAACAATCCATGCCGAGAGCACATTCAATAATCTTTAACTTTGTCTCGGGAGTTAGTTTGAAACGGCTTCTGTGATATAATATCAGGCAGGTATGATTTTAACTGAGATCCAGACGTGTCCACGTTTCTTCACACAGCATGCGGGCAAACAGACGCGCTTGTCTCTCGCTGTAAAAATTGCCTCGTGGATGTGCACAAACAACACAGCGCGAGATCCGCTAAGGCAGAGATAATGTTGTGTAAAATGCCTTTATGTTGATTATTCAAAACCATTCTGCCATAACCAGCTTTTGCACAAGGATTACAGCGAAGCAGATATCAAGCTGAGAGTTTAAATTGCCTCCGAAAATGTGTTTGGAATGGATATTTTTCGTGACTTTTGGTTTTGCATTGTTTCTTTCCACAAATAACTGTGTTATGGGCTGTTTTGGAGCTCACTGGTGTAGTTTCTTGCATTGTTTAGTCTGTCTGTACGAATGTAGCTGGTGGTCCAAACAGTCACAGTACTAAATTGTGGTGTCCATTTAAGGGGGTTACAGTACAAATGTTTTTTTGCATAAAATTACAGAGCAAATTTTTTATTGTTGTTCAGCAGATTATCCTCTCCGAAATCTCATCCTGGGAAAATACATTATATAAAGTAGGAACGTTTTCGGGAAACATTGTTTCTTTCAAATATTTTTCTTCATTTATTTTGAAATAAAACTTATTGGAGTAGCACTGCCTAGTTGTTATAATTTTGATAAAGAAAATGGCAGGACCCAAATGCAGCCTTAAAAGTTTACTCTAAGAGTGGGTAAAAATCCCAAAATCCACTAAAAAAACAGCGGTTATCCTGTCCCAGACCAGGCTAGTTTCCCAGCATAAGTTGCCATAGTAACTGAGCTCAAACTATTTTAAATTTGCTTTATGAAATCGAATCAACCAACAATAAGTCTGATTTACCAAAGCCTGGTTTATTGCGTAATCTCGTATTATGGAACAGCCCTCAGGGAATAGAATCAACAAGGGACCAATGAGCAAAGAGCTACAAGAGACTACAACACAAGACAGGAAGCAGGAACTCAAAAGACAAACTAAAAGTCCAGAGAACAATGAACATGGAACACCAGTGCACCATCACTCTGGATTTAGATCTTTGAAAAAATTTCTATGTGAAATATATACATGTCTTTGTATTCAGTCATTGGAATAAATTAGCAAATGTACAGTTGAGTCCACTGCACAACTGTAACAATAAAGACACAGAGGAACCATATTGTTGGGATCACTTTTAGAATGATTGACAGCCCATTTAAAAACCAGTTGAATCTAAAAGGCTCGGGCACTCATGACCATTATGCTTAGAATAAACATAACATTACTTTCTGTGGCTGTGGATGCAGAGCTTGAATGTATTTTTACTTTTACTCAAGTGCATTTTCCAAGAAGCTGTACTTTATGTGTACTTTGAAAAAAAAAACCACTACATAATAAAGCATATATCATCACGTTTTTTAAACTTTAATACATTAAGTACATTAAATATCTAGTACTTTTGTACGCTCTTAACTTTTTCCCTCTTTCCGAAATGCTCTGATTGGTAAAGCTGACCAGGTCTGTCGTGATTGGTTCCCCGCTTAGAGTGTGTGAAGATGTCCCACCCATACCATGATATCAGCGAGCTTCCGCTTCTCAGGCTGTTGTGATTGGTTGGTCCCCCTCTCGGTACATGTGTATTTATAAAATTTGTCTTTTAGCAATAAACCAAAAAAAAGATAATTTATTCAATCATCAATGACTTTCACAAAAGTGGTTAATAACCAGACAACATGGTCCCCAATTGCCTTCCATTGTATGATCACAAATCATTTCTCGAAATATCTTCTTTTGTGAGAATTTTTTTAATAACATGGGGATGAATTAATGCTGACTTTTTAGGGGGAACTATCTCTTCAAGTCATTATTCATTGTAAACGTCTCTTCCAACTCTACCTTCCAAATCTCATTCTCGGATACAAATATTGAAACTTGACTCAATGCAATAATTATTTAAATGTATGTCTGTTTTCCACACAAAGCTTGATGATTTCGCATATAGCACACACGTTGTGTAGACTATTTGATGGTAACTGTATGCCCAAAGATTTGTGTACTGTAATTGCGATCAGCCACGAGATGCTGACTTCATCACTATGTGTGCATCTGCTGTTTTCTCAAAGGATCGGACGTGTTTTTTTCAGGTTTACAAAGAGTGGCTGAATGGCTGGTACAGTTCATTTGTTTTTACTGAGTCAATTTTTTCTTCATTGATTTTTCATCTGGCCAGGCCGTTGCATGGAGGGATTGTTGTTTAAAGCTGACAACACTGATTGTCTGTTGCAGTGGCCGTTGCCTGCTCTCTCTCTCCTTTTCTCCTTTTCCTTCGATCATGCTATTAGTTACAACCCTGCTACATCCCCCCTTCGTTTAGAAGTACACAATTTCTATAGCTAAATACAATCGAGTGCTTTTTGGTAAGCTTTTGAACAATTCCTTATCAATGCAAAATGTTCATGAGCTTCTGTATCTTTGTTTTCATTATGAATTCTTAATTTTGTTTTTGTGACACGTGACATGCAGTACTAGAATTAATTCAACAACTAGAATGTGTTAAAAGATTAGTTCCTCCAAAATGAAATGTTGTCCTTCTTCAAAACCTGTATATGACTCTTTTTATCTGTGAAACTCAAAATATATGATTTTGAAATGCCTCTGTGGTTTTGTGTTCAGTCTTCAAAATACCTTATCTTCTTTTGTTCTACAGATGAAAGAAAAGTTGGTGAACTTTCACTTTAAACTTTGATTAGATTTTCTAGGAAGATTATCTGTATCTATAATTATTTTTGCCATTCATATTCTATTCCTCCTAAGAAAATCTGAGACAAAGAAATACAACTGAGCACCCCACAATGATTCTCAACAATTTTACAAGGTGGCTTATTCATATGAATTCGTATGTTGCGAATCGTACAAAAACGTACGATAACTACAAAAACGTAATACTGACTTAAGCCCTACCACTAAACCTATAACGTCACTGGTGTACGAATTCGTACTTATAAGACTAAATTTGCTACGTCGTAAAATAGATACGTTTTTACTTTAGGATTTTCAGCTGTAAAGTTGCTTCTTGTTGTGTCCGGCACAGATTTATTTGATGCTGGAAACCACTTTTCATGCTACGAAATAAACTCAGACAGCCTCTCTCGCTCCACCAGCACAGCACCACCCTCGCCCGGGTCTCAGTGCTAAAGTGTGTCCCATCTGCGCAATAGCACCTGAGTACCAGAGCAGTGTGATGCCCCCTCTCTTCCTGCAGCTGCTCTGATAGCATCAGTCACTGAGATGCGCTTTAATGAAAGGCCAGATAGAGAGAGATCTCCACAGAGGAGCCAGACCTGTGTCAGCATTTCTCTGTAATAGCCCGCTGCTGTCTACACATGTCAAACATTCACTATCTACTGGGACCCTCTTTTCTTCTGACTCTCTGCTTTAAAAACATTGACCTAGCCTTCATTACTACAAGGTGTACGAGGAGTCAAGCGTTCTGCTGTATTGCACGTTGTTCATTGCAAAGGCAATTCTTACAAACACTGAGAAAGCTGTGTAGTGTTTGTGAAGCTTTGGGTGCTGGAGAACATACTCCTGAAACACAGTCATTTATCCACCAACGTAATCCAAACATTCCTGAATACTCGCCTTTGCTGCCAACCTGGGTTTATCTGTTTGAGTTTATGATTTCTGAGGTCACTTTTAGGACGCACAATAAATTCTCCAAGATTACCTTTCTAAGCCAAATGATCATCGTTCTTATTGAAGGGGACTGCTTGCCATGCGGTTGCATTGAAAATTACAATTCATTACTGCCTGTTACGCATAAAATAATATCCTAATATGACTTTATTAGACCATAATTCAAATTTCACCCTGATCTTTCCTGAGCTCAGGACATGGAGGGAGTGTATGAATGACTTGCCACATCCAACACACACATCCATCTGTTCACACTATTTAACTGAGTGTGGTAATTGAAGGCTAATTTCTACACGGCTATGCTAATGCAGAAATGAATTAGATTGTCAATCACGCATTTTGGATTAGCTTAATATGGACTTCTAAAGTCGCACTGTGACTTTTCCCATATGACACCCCAAATTGAACTGGATTACTGCTGTGATCTTTAAAGCACAAATCATTTGGGCTTGTCCTTTAGAACAATGACCTTGCAGTTACTTAACTGAATTTTTAAAGGTATAGTTTACCCAAAAAAAATGTATGTTTTTTTGTGTTGATGAACGCAGAGAAAGATATGTGGAAGAATGCTTAACCGGACAGTTCTTGGACCCCGTTGACTACCATAGTGGGAAAAAATGACTTTTGATCTATTGAACATAAAAGAAGATATTTTGAAGAATGTAGGACAGCGAACAGTTCTTCCTACTATGGTAGTCAATGGGTTCCAAGAACTATTGGGTTACCACCTTGCGACGTTACGTCTTCCCATCATATCATGTTGCAAGGTCAACATTTAAGAATATCAAATTAAATCATGAACTAGGATCGTATTTTATCTGAAATATAACAAGGGGCATGATGGCTCATCCATCCAACTCGTAGTCCTGTGTCATCAAAATGAGAGGATAGAGTTGTATCTGTCAGGAGTCTCCATATTGAGAGGCTGTCAGGTCATCTCTGCCCATGGCTTCATCATGGCTGTGGTTCTGGGGTGATAGCGTGGCACTCCTGGGTCCGTGTGCTTAATTTTCGAAAGGATGATTTTGCCAGCTGGCTTTATCAGATTGCTGAATCGGTTTCGATTTCCTTGCCATCAGTCAAACGTCATCAATTTCATGCTACATTATTAATATGGAAAGGTCCAAATTAAATGTCAAATCCCACTTGGAGCTGGTTGTGTGTTTGCATTAGATCTTAATGAGTGTGTGTCCGTAGAAGATTATGTCACACATACGCACCCACTCAAAACTAGCCCCCCATGGATGACCGTCTTTGAGTTTATCTTTACTATCACGGAGATATGAAATAGTTTACAGCTTTTTATCTATCTATCAGTTGTTGCCTGGGGACTGTCTATATTTATTTAGTTTAAAAACAATCAAATTATTTTTAGTTCACATAGTTTTTCTATCTAAGGTCAATAACAGATTGATATGGAAAATGTGAGTGTGAGATCTGATACGAAACTGTTGGGTATATTGTTAGAGAAAGGCCTTGATCCATGAGTTTGTGGAGTAATGCCTTATGTTGTTCAGGCACCTGTAAAGCGTTGTTATAATGTGATGTTATGTTAATTTAGTCATCAGAGCTGTGAATGGATTCATTGTTATCTCTTTGTATTAAGGATTTAGATTTAGCTTGCGTTATTCTGTTTCTGTTCTGGATCTGTATTTTAGTGAGTCAGCGTTTGGTCTAGACTTGGGCTTCAAGGAGTCTGCTATTGATCAGTTATTTTAGGGATTCTTCTAATTGTCTGGGTTTTAAGTATTCTGCTAATAGTTTGGATCTGTTTTTTATGGAGTCTACTATTGGTCTGGTCTTTGTTTTTGGGAGGCCTGCTATTGGTCTGTACTTAGGAAGTCTGCTATTGTTCTGGATCTGGTTTTAATGGACTCTGCTATTGGTCCGGATCTTAGGGAATCTGCTATTGATCTGGTCTGGATCCAGTATTTGGGCAGTCTGCAATATAAAATAAATTTTATAAAGTCTGCTATTGGTGTGGATCTGGTTTTATGGAGTCTGCTCTTGGTCTGGACTTGGGTTTCATGTAGCCTGCTCTTGGTCTGGATCTGGTTTTTATGGAGTCTGCAATTGCTCTGGATCAGATTTTTTGGAAGTCTGCTATTGGTCTGGCTCTGGTTTAAGGGAATCTGCTGTTGGACTGGACCAGGGGCCTCATTTATAAAATGTTGCATAGAAACGGTGCTAAACGATCATCTTTTCAGAAAGTGCGTACGTGTGATTAATAGAATTAACGTACGCACAGAAAACACGCCCAAGCCTCTCTATCAGATGAAATCTATAAATTGTGAAATTCGTGTAATTGTGCGCAATTGAACAGTTTCAGATCTCCGCCATTTAACAATGTCTATTTAATGTTATTGACATATGAAAGAGCGCCTGTGAAATTCCAAATCCTATATGAGCGGAAAGAAAAAGGGCTTATATTTCCTAAAACCTGCAGCACAGTGCAAGCAAAAATGCGTATGTCTGCTCAGACCCTGACGTAGTCCCAAGCACTTTTCCACGTCAAAGGCCATTTTCATAAATATCACCGTTCCTGTAGATTTTTGCGTACACTCACTTTACGATCTAAGGGAATCTGCTTTTGATCTGGATCTGGGTTTTAGGTATTCTGCTATTGGTTTGGATCGGTTTTTATGGACTTTGCTATCTGCTTAATGCTATTGCAGTTTTAACACAGCAGGACAGACCTACCATAGTTACATTTCCTAATCAAACAAGAAAAACTAAATACTTTGAACGCCGTCCTCCCAAGATGGCGCAACATTCAACTAGCTCTATTGGTCTGGAACCTGTTTTTAGGGAGTTTGCAACTGATCTGGATCTGGTTTTAATTGAGTCTGCTATTGGTCTGGATCTGGGCTGCTTTGAGTCTGTTTTTACTCCCACTCCGATTGCTAGTATTGTTAGCATTAAACTGAAATCATATTTTAAGTCCCCTTTTTTATGCAGACGTCTTGTAAATAAATGTACATATTTAGAACCATATGCGAATGACAATGCAAGTAGAAAAGCTCTTAAAAGACAGAAGGTTGATGTATACACAGCGCAGACCTTTATCGGTATGCGGGCATAGACCTTTAAGCAAGAAATACGTATTTACTCAAGCATATGAACAGCCATTGAAATGCAAATGCAATCAAAGATAGATGCTGATGGTGTGAGCGAGCGTGCCGCTGATACTCCCAGCCGCAGCATCCCAAGTGTTCACCTAGCGTATGTGTGTCATCCTCCGAGACTGCTGTCGTTTATTCTTCCATTGGCTCTGAAGATCCCAATGTTGATGATGCTGTTTCATTTGCTGTCTTCGGCAGCGTGGAGGAATTCCCTGGATTGGCACGTGTTTAAATTATCCGGGCACATGCAAGCGTGGCACATTTGCACCAAACAGTGGAAAGTAAATCATCATTTAATTACAAATTATAAACAGTTAAAATCCAAACGTCCTTCTATGTGATCTTGTTAGTATTCATAGGTGTCAGTATGTACGGTGTAGTTTAAGCTTTTATACACATTTGTATGTACTGAAGCAATTTATGTTTTGTTATTCATATTATTCATAAATCTAAATGATATTTTTCTATTGTTTTGTTAGCATTTAGTTTTGTTAAAGTTTTGTTAATGATTCGTTAACATTTTGTTTTGTTAACCTTTTGTTTTTCTTAATGTTTTGTGTTTAAAATGATTCATTTACTGTGTCCTAAAACATTTGTGGGGTCAGTAATACCCCATACATTAAATCATTGCTAAAATTGGCACCTAACAGGAGGGTTAAATAGTAACCCTCACACTGTAACCTCGACAGTATTGCCTATATTTGCTACTGGTTAAGCTTTAATGATACTTACCTTGGTCTTACTAAAAGAGTGCAAGTGACCTTTTTTCAGTCACATCAGGATTTCAATTCTGAATGAGTTTTGTCAGACAGTTTCTTTATAATATACTAATACATGAGAGTTACCCTATTTCTGAGTACTGAATTTGGTCCCCTACACCAACCACAGTATACATTTACGCATTTGGCAGATACTTTTATTCGAAGTGACTTACAGTCCACGCAAGCAATATTTTTTTAATTTTTGTGTTCTTTGTAAACCCATGTTCAACCCATCAAACATGCTACAGGAATACAATACGTGTTTGTCTAAAACGTTGCTAAAAATGCTTAAAGTGTGTTGTTGTTTCAGTGTCTGTGCTTTACACATGAATTCCACTGAACAAATACAATCATATTGCTAAAACATCATTCAGTTAAAAGCAAGCAGTCAATTGCGTAAATGAATGTTGGTGTGGAGGTAACAGATGAAAGTGCCTTGTTTACGTGATCAAAGCTTAAATTGTTATGAGAAATTAGTGTTAATGAATGAAACGCGCTACACATCAGTGCAAAGATGGATGCAGCCATCTGTTGCTAGGAAGTCAAGAAAAGTCCTGCTTTCTTATTTGCGCACAGTGCTCGCAATCTCAGTTTAGCAACGACATAAATTCACCAGATGCCATTACTTTCTGGTCTTCAATTCCCAACGTAACACAACGTGGTTACAATGCACTGACTGGTTTCAATATTGTTGTGTTGAACAAAAAAACGCCACTTTTCATCTCACTGGGGGTAATAAAATTTTCCTTGTGTTTTATTTTTCATTCAATCACATATCATTTTACTCTCAGATTGTCAGCGGGCCTCAGCGTGCTCATAATTTCAAAGGCTCGCACGGTAAACATCAGGGACCCAGTCATTTGCTGTATATTGCGGTTTAAATATTAAATGCGGGCTAGATGGAATATAGATGCATAGAGGGGTATAAGTGATGTATGAAATCATTTCCATCAAGGGCAAAAGAGTCGGCGGCCCAGAGTTTATTGTGCATTCATTTTTCAGTCGGAGACGTGAATGAAATATTAGCATGCTAAGCACACGTCCACGATCGAATGGATTAACAGCATACAGAAAGTTAAAGATTGGAGATGGCATTTGGCCAAGCGTGTCTGTCCACTTACATAAGCCGCTTTGTCAAAACATGATCTGTAAAAGATGATCTTCCATTTAGAGAACCATTCGGTTGTTTTGGTTAAGCATGAAATAACTATTAAGTATAGTTCTTTTCATTGCGTTTTTTTTTAAATGTTGATATGGGAATTCTTCTCCCGGATGCCGATTGGTCAATGCATTTTTCAGCGGAGACGAAACGAACCCCTGCTAACCAACATATTTTTATATTACTATGCATGATACATAGATGCCAACTATTCATTTTGCATGTCATGGACTTCTCAAAGTTGTTTTGTGCATTGAAGGTATTATGTAGTTCAGAATAATAGTGTTGGCTAGCATATAAGGACCAATTGCTAAGTAAATGTAGTTAATGGTGGCCAAGAACTGTTTGGTTACTGACATTCTTCAAAATATAAAAAATATGTTTTGTTTTTGAGTGAATTATCCCTTTAAAACATCCTTTTCAACGTATACAATGTTCTCAAGCTTGTACTTGATGAAAGAAATGGTGAACTTAGAAATAAGTCACGCAAAGTAACATCTGTGATGTGCAAGTTTGAATAGATTCTGGAAATGTACCGATCCGAAAGAAATGTGGTTTGAATTTTCATTTTTGGGTGAAGTACTCCTTTAAGATATCTAAATTACTGTTTGGACAGCATTTGTAACAGCGTGTGGGTTATGAATTCATCCGCATGCTTTCAGGCTCACGAGAAAGGCAGTGTTTAGTGAGATATCAGCTCCGTGAGGGGGGTTCGCATATGATCTATGGCTTTCCCAATTCATAATGATATGCCATTGAATAAATGGTCTCCAGTATAATCAGGCTGAGTCAATATAATCTCTCTCTGAAGGTCTTCATTAATCTCGCCTACTATGGCTAATCATGCCCCTGTACTTGAGCCCCTACCAATGTCTCCACTTCTTATGTTATTCTAATTAATTTGGCACACTGCGGCCCACAGGCAGAAACGGGATGGAGTCTATCGGCCTCTTGGATGGGGACATTATGTCCAGCATACTTTCCTCTGTATAAATCAAAAGCAATACAACATTAAATAATTATAGAAAACAAAGCTCTTTAATGCACTTGCAGTTGTTGCATGTTGCATTGCACAACTCTCTGGAATACTTGATTCTGATTGGTTAGTTGTGTCTGAAGTCACTTTTCCGGACGTCTAAAATGATAGCAGGCAGCCTGTATCACCCTGATGGTGTTCATTTTGAAATAAATAACAGCTGTATGTACTTTACCCCCCCGCTATTGCACAGCTACTTGTTGAGATATTTATATATATATATATTTTTATATATATTATGTTGGCATGACAAAAGATCAATTGGCGTCATTTAACATATGAGTAGTACTGGTTCTAATAAGAGTGTATTTTGCGATATCAACCGGCTTGATGGTTTTTATCCTTTTTATCCTTTATTTGTGGCGTGTCTGTGCTTCCAGAACCTCCTATGTCCAAATTGTATACCACGATTAAATACTATATTGTCAAAGTTTACAAACACTCTTTAAAACTTTTTAATGGTAAGATATTTGCAAAACACATTGACAAACATGGGTGACTGTTAACAGTACGTACTATATACAGTATATATATATGACTAATAATGACCAAAAATTGTAATTATGAAATATGGAGAAACAAGGTTTCAGAAGGACAGCAGCGAAATGCTATGCGGAAATTGAAGAATACGTTTTTAAAATGCACACTTAAACCTTATAGTGATAACAATAAGACAAGTGTGTGTGTAAAAATTATAATGGACCTGGTGAAATAAGACCCCATGGTAAACCATGTTAGGTTCATTTCATTTTTTGGAGATACAGTGTAATAGAGCGACTTTGTTACAAAGAAAAGATACGAGAATGTGGATTTAATTAACCGTCAACTCTTACATTCTGTGTCGTATATACCGCATCTCGGGCAAAGATTACATAACGTAACGTAAAAGAAAAATATGGTGGTATTTATTTTAAATTAGCCATTTGGATAAAAACAACTGATTTGTCTTCTGCTTTCGTTCCGTGCAATTTCCTTGATATTGTCTAGAAATGGCAAACGTAATTAGACATCAAATATTGTGTTTTGCTCATTAAGTTTTAACGGCATCCTGCGAACAAATCCAAATACATCTGCAACCAGTTTGTAAAGTCCTACAGCTGCTTAGCCTTCATTTCTATTTGTTTCAGCCTTATGTGGGGTTTTCAGGGGTTATTGCTCTAAAATGACATTTGTCAGCCGTAACGTCACAACATAAAAACAAAAAGATCCAACTCATAATGGGCATATTCATCATCAGCCAGGCCCACTGTTAACGTGCACCTACCCTTTCAACAGCTGTGCCTCCGCGGCTCCCATGCAGAAACGTTTCCGAAAAGTCACAATGAAATAGCACTGGAAAACATCTTTCTCACTACAGTGACGTTGACTAATGCATCCTACCTGTTCAACCTCTATAAACACATTTGCGTTATTCAATTGCACATGGCTGGCAAACATTAAAGTCAATACATTTCGTGCCTGAAATGTATATCTTTGAAGACATGATATGAAATGAGAAAACTAAGAAGATAATATGTTCCAAGCTGGCACAATGTAGCTGCTGATGGGATATTTTAGTCTTCGGAGTGACTGTGGATGCATAAACCAAAATAAAATAACGTAAAAGATAACTCGGTTGTGCATGTAGTGATCATGTTTAGAGATATAAATGTGTCGATCCCACATAAATTGATAAAAAAAAAAATATTGTGGATGCGTTTGCACTGTAACTTCATTTGCCCGAGTTCTATAGCAAACTGGATGCTTTAAAACAAATAGATAATGATGCAAGCATGTGCAAATAAATCTTGTGCATTCCTTTCAGTCGGTGAGTTCTCGGCAAGCAACACAATCTCTTCTAAACATCTTTCCTTCAGCTGAATGCGCTTGTCTTTCAAGGAGACTTTTTTATGAAGTCAGTGGCTTTCAGGTGCTATTCGGAAACACTCCAAACAACCTGAAAGAAAGGCGGTCTAAACTGCAGGATTGCATCATAGCCATTGAGGTTTTTTATTGACGTTGGATACTGTCGCTGGCAGGGAGATATTGTGCATTTTGATGGAAAGAAGACTGTGCCTTATTTCCCTCCGTTTGAGAAACAGACGGCGAGAGTCATGAGGTTTTGCCTATTCTTATGCCTCTTTTAAGTTAAGGGGATATTTCACCCAGAAATGAAAATTCTGTCATATTTCCTTACATTCAAGTTGTTCCAAATCTGTGTAAATGTCTTTGTTCTGATGAACAGTGATAAAGATATTTGGAAGAATGCTTGAAACCAAACAGATCTTGTCCCCCACATTGACCACCATTTTTGAACACAAAAGAAGACACTATGAAGAATGTACGACAGCAAACAGTACTGGGCACTTGTGACAACCGTTGTATCTTTTCCTTCTATGAGAGTCAATTGGGGGCAAAATCTGTCTGGTTACTTCAGCAGAAAACATAGCTGAGCTTTCCAAAGGCAAATTCTTCCTTCCAGGGTTGACATGCACTTCTGTACTGTTAGAGGTTCATTTAGTTGTCATTGTTTTCCCGGAAGGTTTGTTTTGGCTGAGGCTAATCTTTCTGACAGTACCGACCTGGATTAAGACATCCTGACAATTTTTTTACCGTAATTATGCATCTTTCTCCTGCAAATGCCATAGATGTAAGTTTTGTGTGTATAGTGCCTTTAAATGTCAAATAAGACAAGTTACTGACATCTATGATAGCTGACATTCAGATGTAACAAGTTTGTCTCAACCAGTTGTATGGGTATGGCCTGGAACTAGTACCTGTTTACCAATGACAGACGGAGTGCCATTATATTCACAATTTCCACAAACGTCACAGTATAGTAGTGCAGAACTTACAGAACTGCAGATTCTGCACACATTACAGTGTCGCATTATGTGCCACTATTAAAAAGTGAAGAAGTTGAGTATTTCATGATAGAATCTTCATTTTTGGTTGAACTATGCCTTTTAACCGTGTTTAGCCTTTATCATCATGTTTCCTCATATCGCCTATTTGCTTTTTTTACATCGGAAGTGATATTTGTTGTAAATAAATACTAATGCACTAAACTACTTACTTTTGTAAAAACATAACATGTAACCAGTGGCGTTTGCATTGTGGTGTTAAGATACAGAATGACAGCTGGAGTCCATACATGGATCATCTCATTTGTTTCTATAAAAAACAATACAGTCTTTAAAAAGACTATAAAACTGATCCCATTTGGAATATTAAGAAACGAATAAAACACGAAAAATAGCATACCCGATAATTAACTATGGAGTTTGCCCTAAAACTAACAAACATAGCGAAACATCTACATAATAAAAGCGCAAATTCAGAATAATACATCTAACCAAACATGTTCTTCTTTAACCAATGTGTGATTTATTTAATGCAAAAACTGATTTATGTGCTCTTAACAGATCGTGTCTTTTTGAATCTCCAAACTCAGGATTTTGTTATTTCTGATAATATCACAACTGGTTTACAATTTTGAGCACGCAGTGAATGCTAGGCAGAATATTCTGAATGAGATCAAAACAACAATCTATCATATTGTCAGATAAAATATAAATGTCAAATTTTATTAACAGTAGCAGGGAAAGACATAAAGCATGTCTCTCAAAAGAGCATTTTTTCAAGAGAACATTTGCACATTTCCCTCAGTGGGTAGAAACAAACAACGCATTTAACACCATACACAGAAGGGTACAACTACGGGGTATAAAGAAGCATTGTTTGACACGTACAAAATTTTATTCATTTTTAAGTAAATTATTGCATTATGTTTTATTGTAAATTAATATAGTAGTATTTTTCCAGCGCAATTGTGACATTATGGCTGATTTGTATGAATTTGCAAGTCATTTTGGTACAATTTTATTGTAGCTAGTGACATTAGGTTTGTAGGGGGGGGTTAGGGGAAGTCTTCAGTATTTTTTAAATAATCTTAGTATGATTCACTTCATCAGAGGCCCAACGTGTCCTTCTTATGTTTTTTGTCTTTAATGGCTTCCTCCATCATTTATGCACATGGTGTGAAGATTGGAGATGATGTCAAATTGTCAAAGTCAATTAGCCTACAAAGTTAGAAGCCTTGCTGAGTTGACAGCAGGGGATTGTGGGATATAATCTTCGAGAAGACTTCTAGCTGTGTGAATGGCTGTTGTGTTCCTATAACAGGAACATCTTCCACCTATCTAAAAGACTTGTCAGACATCACTAGGACTGTCATGTACGTTTGGCACCTCGGGAGTGAAATGTAATTCACCGCTAGACGTTGAAAGGTCAGCACAAGTGTCGTAGAAAGTTTCCAAATTCATCCCTTATCAGGTCAGACACTTTTGATATGTTTGGTACCCACGAGCTCTTTGGGTTATCCACAAACAATGAAGCAGTTTCATCATTCCCTGTCTGTAGGAATGGAATTAATGCGCATGATGATAAAATTCTGGTGCCGTGACCTGATGGATATTTCCAGTTTTGCCTGAAATGTCATCATGTAACTTCACACCATTTTCCATCCGAGATGTCTGTTCCTCAGGAGTGAATTTGCATCTCTCTGATGTCTCGTATGCCTGTGTCAATGAATATCTGCCTGTGTCAACACAGTTATGTCAGTTACAACGTGAATCTTTCTCCTCCTCGCGGCTTCTTTGCTGATTTGTAAGGCGATGTGCTTCCACAGCTTTCAGCAGCGTGAACGTAGGTGCCAGGTGTGAATTTAAAGTGCATACTGTATACTGTATAGTTTTAATGTTGAACTATATTCCAGTTTATTGTGCATTTTGGTCTATAGGAATCCATCTAAAGCTTGTCTTTTGCACAAGCTAAAACTTTCAAAGTACTTTCATTGTTCAGATTTTTGGAGCAATCTGATGTTAACATCTGACTCATCCTGTGGCGTCAATTTGACATGCGTCAACTGTTTTTCAGAACAATGGCAGCATACCTAAAGGAGAGCTTTGAGCTTAGGTTATTGTGCTAGTTTTTGTAAGTGAAGAAAGCTTTTAGTTTCCCTCAACTCTTTCTCCACACTCTTCAAGTTACTTTTTTATCTTCTTGTGCTTTGAGTTCAATTACATTGTGAAACGTCTGTTCAGGAGTTTCTTAGTTTTGAAGAGTCCATATTATAAGAGATCCACGGTAAAGCCCGCATTGCAGTGCACAAACAAAAAACATTTGAGCATTTTGATAGTACTGTAGAGCAAAAGTGTTTACACTTTTTAGAAGAATCAACCTACCAATGGCTTTCTTAGTTTCTGACAATCTCATATTTATCCTGAGTACCGTAGTACTGCATACTTCGTATCTTCGAAGAGTCTTTAGGTAGATCACATTTATTTTGTTATTAAGATCACATTAAGACACTTGTATTTTTTGGGGGGGAAGCTGCTGGAGGCGTACAGGGGGGGAACAACCTATCATCGCATTATCCCTGCATAACTGTTGATTCACAATAAGTTCTTGTGGTGTACGTTATGCACGTACGCACCGTTTGCCAACAAAACACAGACATATGACTCAGTTTCACTTATCGCATGTCCGGCATCTTTTAGCGCTGGGACCGTTCCATCTATCAGTTTCGGATCTGCAAATCTAACGTTTTATCCAGTGTTATACCCAAGGTTTATATAACGTACCATACCTCCCAAATCCCAAAAGCAGCGAACAACACTTCTGAACTTTGCGAACGAAGGAGCACATCAATGGCCGTGCTCTGGCTCTCGCTGGTTGAAGTGTGGGCATGCTTCTCCGGGAGTACTGTCTAATAAGAGACTTAGAAAAGTTGTTGCATAAGGGAATTTCATGTTCGAAAAAACTTTCCAAAATCCATACGAACGCTTGGGGAGTGTATCGAGCAAAGAAATACTACATCAAACGTACAACTCGTTTTCAACAAGTTGACCATGTCAGGCACGATAACAATGAAAAGAAGACCGAATGCATGAAACACCGTTGCCCTTTTAAGCTGGATTTGAAAAACTTTACTTTTAAGGTGTAAGGGTAAAGGAAAATGTCTCTTAACTAAATTTCAAATAGTACAGCAATACTAAGTTGGTTTTTCCTGTCAGGTTCACTTTTAAGTTGGGTTCTACATCCAAAGATTACTGCAGTCTTTCTATTCCCTTCCTCAGGCGGAAACTTTCAACACGCTTACATTTACATTTAGTCATTTAGCAGACGCTTTTATCCAAAGCGACTTACAGATGAGGAAACATTGGAAGCAATTATAACAACATAGGCAACAAAATACATAAGTGCATCAAACTAGTCCATTAAAGCCTAGCACAGTATAAAAAGCTAAGAATAGTGAGGTTAGTAAGTGTTTTTTTTTTTGTTTGTTTTTTTTAAAGAAGGAAAGGGAAGAGAATTAGGAAAAATCAATCAGCGATGTGTTGACGGAAGAGATGCGTTTTTAGGCGTTTTTTAAAGATGGCAACCGAGTCTGCTGATCTTGTAGCAGCTGGTAGATCGATCCAGAGAAGGTACGGGAGAGTGACTTTTTTCCTTTTTGGGATGGTACCACTAGTCGTTGTTCCTTTGCAGACCGCAGTGATCTGGCAGGAACATAGATCTGCATTAGCGAGTGGAGATACGATGGTGCAGATCCGGTGTTGGTCTTGTAGGCCAGGAGCATAGCTTTGAACTTTTATGCGGGCGGCAACAGGGAGCCAGTGTAACCAGAGTTACATGCGCTCTCTTCGGTTCATTGAAGACCACTCTTGCCGCCGCATTCTGGATCATCTGGAGAGGTTTGATTGTGCAAGCAGGAAGTCCAGCCAGAAGCGCATTGCAATAATCCAGTTTGGACAGGACAAGAGCCTGGACTAGGACTTGCGTAGAGTGCTCCGATAGGAAAGGTCTAATTTTCCTAATGTTGTAGAGGATGAATCTACAGGACCGGGTGGTGCTGGCAACATGACTTGTGAGGTTAAGCCGATCATCGATTACCACTCCCAGGTTTCTGGCTGTGCTGGACGGCTTAGCTTGGTCAAATCCTTCAGCCCGGGTTCATTTTCCACAATCAATGTAACTTGCTCTTCTCAGTGATTTCAAGGCAAACACTGTTTGTTTGGTTTACAACCTGAAAAATGCCATCGATAATTAAATCGAGCAACATTGAAAAGCTTAAACATTCAAAAAGCACGAGAATCATCAAATACACAATCTTCAATGTTTTAAGGTTTTAGAAATGTTTTTTTAACTAATGTTTTTAATCATGTACATTTTACTATATTTTAATATAAAATCTGTAAACACGGTAACGTTCTTATGAGATATGTCTGATGGCTACAGAGAGCCATATTTCATTCATCCATCTTGCAGATTTATTTTTTTCCAGCTCAGCTGTCCATCAAGCATTCACTCAGGCATCCATCCATTCATCTTTCAATCCGTCAAAACCGCTAACTGCCTATATTTATTTCTATATGTCCGCTTGTGTTGATTTCTGTGTATGCAGCTGTCTACACACCTGTCTTCCAGTTTTGAATCAGTCTTTTTTCCAGCCGGTCTAAGGATGATATTTTTATTAATGTCTTCCTGCAGAGGCAGGAGAGGAACCCAGAGTGCAGTTCTCATTTCGCACGGCAGTCAAAGCGGATAATCACCCGGCGCGTTTGGAGGCTATGAGCCGAAGGTTCAGAGTGGCAAAGGTCACATTTTGCAAGTATTAAAAGGGCTGTCTTTAATTAGAAAATCATAAAGGTCAGCCCACTTTTTCCAGACTCAAGTGTCTGTTTGCACAAATCCAGATGCACGTTTTGGACGGCTTCGATTCCCGAGGTTTTTCCCCTTTAAGCAAGCCAGACATTCTGTGCCACGCACAGAACGAAACGTTTAAGTTGTCATTTTGTCTGAGTTTCCTCATTACAAAGCGGCGCATCTGGGGGTTTAGCCAGACAGCTTGATGCACTGCGGCTTCTATCCGTTAAGTTCTAATTGGCAAACGGCCCAAAAAAGAAATTTCAGCAGGTGTAAAATGACTCTTTAATTAAGATATTGAATAAGGCCTTCCTCTTTTGGCTCAGTTTTCAACACAAATGGGAAATTTAGAATGATTTGTAGCAATTATAAACCTAGCGCTGATTGACGTAACCTAATAGAAACGTCATTATCTGTATGTTTCCTCTGCGTAACTAGCAACCGAGGGTTTGCTATCTAAATGAATTTCACCGCGTGTGAGTGGCGTTTTCAATAGAAAGTGACGGATATAACCTTTCGCTGCTCTAATTTTCCTGTGATGAGAAAAAAGCAACATCATTAGAACAGAGACAAGCTGCCGGAGTCTCATTTGAATGCCTTTTATTTGAAATATGAGGAGGGGGAATTCAAATCTACTTTTCAACAAAAAATTACTGAAATTAAGCTTTGATAGCAAATTAATTGTTGCCGCCTGAATAAAGTAAATGAATAACACTGATAGCTTTAAAAAGGTTTGAAGGATAACATATTTTTGGCTTTAGTTCAACAAAAAAAATTTCACTCACAAAAATGTTATGACCTTTTTTAACAGAGATACATTCACTTTGATACATATATTTTGATGTGTTTATTTATTGTAAAAATGTACTCAACTTGGAGTTTTTCCCAATCGGTATGCATTTCTTTGTTCTGATGAAGGCAGAGAACAATATTTCCTTGTAACCAAACAGTTCTTGGTCCCTTTTGTAGGAAAAATTACTTAATATATTTTTTTAATGTTCTTTTGAACACAAATAAAGATATTCATGACAGAATTTCCATTTTTGGGTGAACTATCCCTTTAACATCACATTTTGTGACAAACAGATCAGATCACGGATGTACGGTAAAACATGATTTGTAGATCTTGCTTTTTTTAACATATGATTTCATAAGAGAAATTCTGACTGCCGTTATTATGATATTACGTTTTTTCATTATTTGTCCATTAATGCTGCAATCCGTAGCCTTTGCCTCTCTATCACCATCTCTTTTTAAAATGAATAAAAGCAGCCATTTCCTGCGAAATGACACCCCAAAATCATAACTAAAGTTTTATGAAAAATGATTCATGAGCTTATTGATATAAATCAGGGTAATGTAATGCTGATTAAATTTTTTTAGAAAATAATGTTACAGATTGTAGATCGCTTGGTGTTTTATTGGAATAAGTCAAAAGAGTCTTCCCACAAAATGTCTGATTTTATGGTTTGGGTTCCTTCTTTAAATTTAGAATATTTGTTTGATAGGATGTTTGTTAGGGTGAGAAGCTCGGTCACCCGGGAGGAGCTCAGAGGAGAGCCGCTGAGGTGGAGGGTCAGCTGAGGTGGCTTGGGCATCTGTTCCGGATGCGTCCTGGATGCCTTCCTCGGAAGGTGTTCCGGGCCCGTCCGACTGGGAGGAGACCCAGAGGAAGACCTAGGACACGCTGGAGGGACTATGTCTCCCGGCTGGCCTGGGAACGCCTCGGTGTCCCCCCGGTAGAGCTAGAGGAAGTGTCTGGGTGAGGGATGTCTGGGCATCTCTGCTTAGACTGCTGCCACCGTGACTCGGCGGCGGATAAGTGGAAGAAAATGAATGAAAGAATGAATGGATGGAAGTTTGTTAAAAAAAATTATCATTCACTACGATGATAGCTTGAGTCTTAGTTCTTTGAAAAGCAACAGCACCTTTCCACAACAAGACACAAAGTTTGAGGTATAATTCTCTCCCATAGCAAAAATGCCTTGGGATGAGTTATGGTTAGAGATAAGAAGCCTATGAGCAATAATGCTAGTGATGAGTTGTTTTGTGCTACAAGCTCTTTGTCTTTTTTCCAGATTTGGCTAAAGCTGTTGCTGGAAGGCCCGTCTCGTACGCTGCGGTGCTACGGATGAAGGCGGACAGTTCCTCGTCCGCCACGCTGAACTCCAGGATGAGGTTAAGGAACAGCCAAGGAGTGGGTTCATCCAGCCAGGACTGGCCTCCTTTCTCCAGGCACAGATTCTCCGCCCTCAGCTCGCAGGAAGACTACATGAGCGAAGGTGAACAATGAATCACACAATCCAGAGTCCGAGGAGCACTTACAGATTCACTCTGTCTTCTGCTTGCACTTCTTACCCACTTTAGATGTGTGACCCCTCAGTGTGTGACTCAAATACTAATGGGACTTTGGCATTTTCTTGAATATCCCTTTCTGTTCTGGGCTCCAGATTGAATTTCAATCTGAGGCGCCACACTTAAATTGGCGCCCAAATGCACGGCAGCAAGTGAGATCTCAATGATGTGGAGCCAGTTGATAGCTTAAAATATTTAACATGTAAAAAGGACAATTGTGTAGTCTGAAAAGAGTTTGAACTAAGTTTTGAATTCAAGTTTTAGATTTCCAGTCTTAGTTTCTGCAAGCAACTGTGATTTCTTTATCCATTTACTCACTAAATAAACAGTTATATTGACGATCTGTAAATCTGTAGTAAGTCTTGGCAACTTAGAATATTTATCGTAACTGACCAGAGAGAGCTGTATTTTAGAATCAAAACGGTCTAAGACTTAAATTGGCTCCATACGATTCTTCTTATTCACAAAGTGAAAGTGACCCTGACATCTCAGAAATTAATCATGTTTCTATTGAGGTAAAGTTGACCAAGACCCCTGTTGGAAATCGAAAAGGGATCATTGAAACATCTTGGAACTTCCAAAATGGCAAGCCTTCTGTCAGCCTGATATTTGATGGATGCTTATGTCAAAAAAGCAAATACGCATTTGCACAAGAATAGGACACAATATGATAGAAAAGCCCCAATACGACACCTACCTTTACAAAAACATATTCATATTATCTAACTGTCATGTGTCAAGGTCTCGTGGTTAAGTTGTATTGATTTATTTGTATTAACTGCAAAAATAAATTGCTCTGTTAGACTGCTGGAAGGAACATGTCATGATTCTCGCGGTGAGACACGGAGAGAGGACCCAGGTGCAGACAGCGGGTAAGGGGTTAACAAATAATTTAATAAATAATAAAACAAAGACCCACGAGGGGGTAACAGAACAAAACAAACTACACTACACTACACAAGACTAACTACACAAAGACTTAACAAGAACTACAAATACACTGAACTAGACTTGACAAGACACATGGACTCACCACACAACCACAATGAACCGACAGAAGACAGAAGACACAAGGGCATTAAATAAGGGAGCAAATCAAGAGGGAAACAGGTGAAGGGCATTAATCAATAACGAGGGTAACGAGAGGATGGGAACAAAGACGAGACAGGAGAGAGAGTACGGAAGGCCATAAGAACAATAATTGCCTCTCTCCACACAAAACATGAGATTCTGTCATGATCCTGCCACTAAACCAAGAGAAACATGACATGATGCGGCAGAATCATGACAGAAAATTTGTTATCAGGGTGGGTAAAGCGTTTCTAAAAAATCTAGCTGAAAGAAGCCGGACATCTTTACATGAAAAGAAGACGGAAATCTTGACTTTTGATAATTTCACAGAGCCGGAATTTTGACTTATGCCAAGAACGTCTCATTTAGTTACTACTGTAAGTGCTTAATACACAACTATACAAACATTTATATGTCTTACCGATTAGATACCACAGACATGCACCTTTGCCAAACCCAATGATTCAATGTTCTTTCTCACAGGCATTATAAGCCCACTGCAGTTCGTTTTCAGTTGACTGATGAATCTCTATATCCTCAGCTGTGTTGCTGTCGGGGAATCTTACAAAGTGCAAAGTTTTACAAGTGCTTTATGGTTTTGTTTGTGATATGTATCATGCGGTTAGTGAATAGACTTTGGGTGGTCTGTAGACTGATGCAGAGAATAGTATTAAGAATAGTAGAGTCTACGTATGTCTCAGTGGTTTTGTTTTCATACAATGGAAGTCAATGGGGGGCAATGTATCTGCATTTGTGTGCTGCAGATGAAAGAAAGTCATACATGTTTGGAAAAACTTGTGAATTATTAACAATAAAAAAATTAATTTAAGAATACCTATCTAGTATCTTTGGTGGTTGACCATCTAGACTACTGGTACTTGATAGTCCATCTTAGTTAGCCTAGAGCTTGGCTTGCTGATGGGATATGATAAAGGTAGTTGACCATGATCCAAACCCTGTTTGTACAGCTTGAACGATCCAAGTAATTTTTACTCGCTTTCCTGACTCATAACATTATAGTTTTCCACAATCATCCCATTGATTAGATCAGATCCACCAAACAAAGGCTCGCGATCGGAGAACTTATTGACTTCGTAATGAACCCTGTAACTGGGAAGTGTTTAACAATGTGTTCATGGTTCAATAGGAACAGACAATTGGGTCAAAACAGGGTCACAAGAACCGTCTCATTCCAGATGATGCGTTCAGTAGCATTGACCCCACTGGATCACTACACTCCAGCGGTTAAGTGGGCACACAGGAGTCAGAACAGAGATGTCACATAAATGATATGTCCGGTGCTCGCTTCTCCACACCATGAAGACGTAGTAGTTTGTTCTCTCTTCGTAACCCGCTGTCCTCGGGTTGTCATTGAATCGTAACGGGGGGCTCGTGGTGCTGCCGTGCTCACTGCGAGACTGATGGATCGCAGCGTGCCTCTCAGATGTCTGAATCCTCTGACATTATCAAGCTGCTAAATCATAAAACACTCACCATGGCCCCATACAGAGACTACACGGTATATCCGACAAGAAGCGCAACACCAGAGACATACAAACACAGACAGATACATCAGCATATCTGCATACACTAGAGTAACTCTCAGCTGGTAGTGTTTGAAACACAGAACTCCCCAGCAGTTGCTAAACAGCTCTGTGTGATCTCGGTGATAATAATAGATACAAAAGCAGGTTCAGTAGGAGTTGCAGAGAGCAATGTTACAACAGTGCATACTAGTCATAAAAGTATGTGAGCAACAGTAATTACCCGCTCGCTACATCTAACACACTGTTCTTTCTCACCTACTGTGTTAAGAGAAATATACTGTCACTTACTGTATATACCTGTGTATTATAGAGTTTCTTGCTTTTGATATTGGGTTTTGGTTAAGGCTTGTGGAGAGGTGCAGTGAAAATACTGAAGTGTTTTATTCAAAATTATACAAACACTGTATTTTATTATCTTTAGTTTTTTAGGTCATTTCAATTCACTACAAAGTGCAAATACATTTTTAACACATTTGCAGACACCACTCCATTCAAGGTATAGTTAACCAAAATAAATTTCTGTCATTATTTGTTTACCCTCTTGTGGATCGGATATTTTGAGAAATATCTCGGTTGGTCTCGCTCGGGAACCGGCGAACATTTAACAAATTTGAATTAAATAAAATAAACACGGAAGGGCACGGTAGGCTGCCGGCCACAAAACCATAAACAGAAACTTAACATGTGTCCGGGCCCGGTCCTCTTTCGTCATACACTCCTGTCGCTCCTCTCTTATGCTTCCTGAGCTCCTCCGTGAGAGATGCGAGACCGGTGCAGCACCTATCCCTCACAGCTCTCGTCCCACTCTGCTCACCACAGTGTCAACGGGGGCCATGTTTTTTGGTTACCAACATTCTTAACAATATCTTATTTTGTGTTCTGAAGAAGAAAAAGTCATACAGGTTTGAAGGTAACGAAGGTAATAAATAATGAAAGGAAATTGTCAAATTTGGTATGTACTATCCCATTAACCCTAATGCCGGGCTCAGACTACACATTTTATTTATTTACTTTTTCGCAGAAACATTAATGTGACTTTCCAACCAGTCATTTCTTACCATCTTTGAAGTGACTGAAACACAAAATAAGATATTTTGAGAAATGCCTGGCTTTGCTTCCGTAAAATACAATACAGTCAATATTGTTTGGCTACCAACGATCTTCAAAATATCTTCTTTTGTGAAGCCATGCATTAAATGATGAAAGAATTTTCATTTTTAATAATGCGTGTGATGTTTTTGAGAAGGTGGAGCTTGCGACCGACTGCTGCACACTATATGAGTTTAATCGATCATTTCTTGTGCCCTGGAGGCCATTGTAGTTCATGAATCACCTCGTCAAATGGATCGTGCCAAAATTAAGCTTATAATGTGTAGTGTGAACGCAGCGTGCAGCTCCAACTCCAGTGTTATAGTCGTTTCTTCCTGTAAACCTTTTGCGAAAGTCACTTTCCATACAGCTATCTTTACTGACACTCAAGTAGTGTGAAACTTCAACACTTCTATACGACACAGCTCCTCAGCCAGGCATCTGTATTTAGCTCTTTGCGAAGAACACAGCTGTCTCGGCAGAGTTCAGTTCTGTTATTGCCAAGCTCATGTCACTGTCCTCACATAAACCATCAGGACCTGGTTGTCTAGCTGTCCTCAGACACCTCAGCTCAGCGTACTCATTATAATTACAGTGTGGGCCAGTGGAGAGACCTTGTTTAAGGTGATATCTGTACAGGCTGTACCTGCACAAACTGAGCTGAACAATACAATAAAGGAAACCTCAGCACTCCGTCGTAATTGCTTTTTAGACCGGTGGACTTATACAAAGGTTCCATGATGTGCACTCAAACATGTCATAGCCTATCTGTAAAATTGTGTACTGCTGTGAGCGCTCCCTGTTTAATAGTAAAGCAACGAACGCCTGATTAAACTCTCAAAGGCATTCACGAGGCAGGGAATCCTCGGGCGAGGTTTTTCTCGCTTGAAGGAATGGCACTTGTTATTGGGGCTTTGGTTAAGTTTGAAAGGATGCTTTTGATGGTCGGTCATCTCTGTGTCACTCGGCCAACAAAGCATATGAATGAGAAAGTTAAACTAGAACGATTTCCTGGATCACAGAAAAATAAGAGAGTTCCGCTGTCATGCTCTCTTACTTTTGAGTTATGGGAAAGGGTTACAGGGCTGAGGACTGAGCCGTCTTCATAAGGTTTTTGTTTTTAAAAGACTAGCTTATTTGATTTTTGCAACTCGTCATTTCATCCATTATCTTTATATTTATTTTGTGGAATAGAATTGCAGCAGCATGTTCTTTGACATACTATGAAAGTGGATGGTGACACAAAATTATAAAATATGCCACGTACGTCAATTTCAGTGAAATGTTATTCACTGAAACTTGCATAAATTCTTAAATCTCAATTACCTTTGTGTACATTAACTGCTCTCTGGTGATTTTATGTTAAACAGTTTGGAGTAATTCAAATATTTCTATTAGAATTCATCCAAAATATTAAATGTATATAAAAAATATAATTTGTTAATAATTTATTTTTCCATTAAATAACTTAAATGATAATGTACATTTCAGAGAAATGAACTGTCCCAATGTAACAAAATTTGTTAAAAGATTTTAAAAGATTGTATTAAGTTGAAATAACTATTTATTTCGTGATATTTACCAAGCCACAATAATAATATTTTTAGTGTGTAAAATATGGGTCATAAAGTATCGCCAGATTTCACTTTAAAAATATTTCCCCCATAAAAAAATAGTTTATACGTAAACATTTATAATTTAAACAGTTTTATATTTAATTTTTAAAACATATTCATTTCGTATTATTTGTTATTTTACCTTTTTAAAATATGCGGACCTGGCAGAATTGTAATTTGTTGGCGGACTGTTTCTTTAAGAATGTTAAAGATTGAATTAAAGTGTTGAGAGTACAGTTGGAAGCGTTCTATGCTTCAGCCCAGCGCTACATTACTCCATTTCTCCTAAACATTTCAGGAGAGAGATCAACAGCCCTGTCCTCCATCTCTGCCGTATCTCTGATAAATGTATAATTACAGAGAGTTTTATTTCCCACTGGAGAGCACAGATTACTGTATTCTTTCTTCCTAAGGAAGCAATGCTTTTCCGGCCACTTGACAATTCTTAAATGCTGATATATATCATACTGCTTCAGCTACCGAAACTGGGTTATAGACCTATATTTCAGCTGGAGGTGACATTATGCTACCAACAGAAACTTAACAAAGAATACCGCGCCAATATAGTCAGAAATGTTTTGGCTTCCTTTACTTTCCTGTGAAGATATCTAAATATCTGTAAAACTCTGTTAACATTGCTACAACAATGTGTTAGGTTGAAAATCAAAAGGATATTAAACATCAAGTGTTGTTTTCAAATAGATCTAAGATAATTTGATAAAACATTAAAATGGCAATAGCATATGAAAATAAAGTAGTTTCCCTTCGAATTAAAGCTCTTATTATTATTATGTACAGGTATGGTCGACATTTTCGGTGCAGTTGAAACACTGTGAAATTGCTGAAGTAGTTATGATATGCTATTACGTTGTTTCTTTTGTAACACACATTTGAATGGATTCAGCTATTACTGTTTAAGCAGTAAGAATACAGTGTGCCTGAGGGCTGGTACATAGAAAGTCTTAACCTTTGTGATGTGTGATGATTGTATTATCACAGAAAGGGCAAGACATGCAGGTACATTTTCTGTAATGTAGATCATGAAAAGATGGTAAAGCAGTGAAGTCACGAATATTAATATACTGTAAAAGCCCAACGTGACAGCGCTTTGTAATGTTTCTGGAGACCTACCGTGCACATTTTGTATTTGCACATTAAAGCCATGAATATCTTTCTCTACAAACTGGATTTGAATTAGTTGTGTTGAAATAAGAAGAGATGAAAAATGTGCAGTTCTGTGGGATAAAAGAAACAAGACCAACAACTACTGGACAAGTAACAAGTTGTTTTTCCAACACAATCATAGCAAAAACTAAATGTCCTTTAATTTTGGAATAATTTGTATAATAACTTCTTTAAATGTTAGCACGATTTACCACTGACGTTTGTTTTAGGGGCAGGGTTATAGGTGGGGTTTCAGCATTGCCTTTTTCTACCAATCGTACATTTCTACAATTCATACGAATAAGCCACCTCCAAAAAAGGTTTAAGAATTCCTGTGAGATCGGGTCAGTATTTTTAGTTTATGGCTTACGGTTTGTCCAACAATAATAAACATAAGAAATATAACAAGGAATGCAACGTGAATGAAATCCCGCCTTCAAGTTAAGAGTCAATCATCAGTCGATCCGGACTCGGGCAGTGAAATATCTGTCTTTCCTTATTCAAAAAGAGTGTTGTAGACTTTGGTTAGTAAATCATAGTCATAATTTGGTTTAAAAACAATTGAAGTGATATTTCCATAATTAAATAGATCAGTTTAGCTAGCTTCCCTGCATCCAAAATTGCCTACTTCCATTCAATATAATAGGTGAAAAGTACATGTCATGAACAGTATGTCTGAAACCTCAGAAAGCAAAAAACTGTAGGCGAGAAATACCCAGATGGTCTAATTCCACAGAGATTTAAGAGTGTGCATCGGATAGTCACTTCTCTATCCCATGATGCCACGGGAGCTGAGCAACGGTCAAATTTCAAAAGTAAATCAAATAAAAATAGCTTACACAAAGTCGAATGTTCGTTTTCAACGTGAATGCTGATAGTGTCATCTATCTCCAGACGCCTTTATTTAAATCATTTGAAGTACTTTCGTTGAACAATTGTTCCAAACAAAAGTAAAAAACATTGCTTTCTTTTACATTGGCTACGCTATAGACCCTCTGGTCCCTACACTGATTTTCTGAAAGAGTCCGTGGACTTCTTAGCGGACCTATTGGTTAACGTTCATTAAGTACTAATTGTCAGATTTTAATATCCGCGTAGATAGCACTAACAATGCATTAGCAGTGGCATTTACAGAACTACCACACTCTGAGTATGACAACACATCAAGCATCACAATAACATTTCACAAAACCGAACGGAGAAATACATGTACAAGAGACTGTTCAAGCTGATTCCAAAACAGGCAGATTCAACAGTAATCCCACAAGGTAAAATACACGAGAAAGGCCAAATCTGGCAATTCCGAGGGCATAGTTCGAGTGAATTCCTCAAGTCCGAGTCAAATAAATCCACAGGATAGTCCAGACAATGCTCCACACAGTAGTCTCCAATTCCCAAATGCTGTGAGGCAGAATACTAGAGAATCCGTTGGATAGAAAACAAGGAGGGTTTCCACACGACAAGGCCCTAGACGAATCTCCGCAGGGCGGAAAACTAGGCAGGGTTATAATCCACACAGTAGTCCCCAATACCCAAATGCTTTGAGGCAGAATGCTAGATGAGTATCCATTGGATAGCAAACAAGGGCTTCCACATGACAAGGTCCTAGAGGATTTTCCGCAGGGCGGAAAACTAGGCAGGGTTCCGCAAGACGCTAGAAGGCTCCGTAGGGTCAGGTGCTAGGAGGATCCCCACAAGACAGGAAACAATCTCCAAAGAATCCATGCAATTTCAACTCCCAAGAGGTAAGCCTCCACAGCGAGGGTCACTCGAAGAAGGTTGGTTGAAACCACAGGCAAACCACAGGCAAACCACAGGCATCATGCAAACATATAGTAGCCAGCACCTAGACAAAAAGGGGTATTAGTAAGTCTATCTCAGTACCAGAAGCCCCAGGAATGGAATGGAATGGAATGGAATGGAACGGAACGGAACGGAACGGAACGGAACGGAACCAACATTAACAAACCAACACAGGTCTTCTTCTTCTTCTTCTTTTTTATATGGCGGTTGGCAACCAGCTTTTTGGTGCATTACCGCCACCATCTGGACTGGAGTGTGGATCAACTGGTCATCCTACACTTTCCTAAATTCTTTTAAATAACCCAGTTACCTTCAAAAAAGAAAACAAAAAGGAAAAACAAATTTCACCTGATTCTCTTTGCAGTATATCATTCAAATTTAATGTCATCTGGATTTCCCCAAGTTGTGAGATAAATCTTTGTCTGGCTTGATGGTACTCAGGACAAAACATAATTACATGCTCTATGGTCTCTTGACTATTACAATATTCACACATTCCATCAACATGCTTTTTCATGGTAACTAATGTTCTGTTTAATCCTGTATGTCCTAGCCTCATTCTGGACACCACATATTCTTCTTGCTTGCTTCTGCATGTATTCCTGCTCCTCCCCACCTTTCCTTGAATACTATGCAGGTGTCTTCCAGACTGTTCGTTATCCCATACAAATTGCCATTTTTCATTTATTTTAGCTTTGATTATACTTTTGACTTCAGCTTTGCTGTATTTAATATTCAACTCTATATCAGACTTCCCTGCTGCTTTCTTTGCACATTTATCTGCTAATTCATTACCTCCTACACCTATATGAGCTGGTACCCATATAAATGTAATACTAATACCAGACTTAAGCAGATTGTTGGCTAATTGCATTACTTCATATACTATGTCCTGTCTAGACTCAGAGTGACAACGTTTAAGGCTTATTAAAGCTGAGCTAGAGTCTGACGCAATTTTCTTATCAGTCTACTTAGATGCATCAGTATATAAAATGACTGCTTCTTTATATTTGGTCGCAATGTAACTCTGGACCCTGTAATGATCCACTTCAACATCCTTCTTTTCCTCTAATAAGCCCAAGTCTACTGGAACCTCTGACATCAACCAAGGAGGAACAACAGGATATGCCACTGTAGGGCTTATTTCAAGAGCACTGATTCCCATATTTATTACCTTTTGTTTTATTGTCCAACCAAAACTTTTAATAAGGTAACTCTCTCTCTCTCTTGACACTGCCATAAGACTGATTGACTCATGTGTTTTTCACTATGACCCCTTAGATTTGTCCAATACACCAGAGACAGCTGGTCTCTTCTAAGATAGAGAGGCATCTCTCCCATCTCTACCTGGACTGCTGCTTGCTGCTGCTGCTTGGTCTTAATTGCCCCACAGCATAGCTTCAAACCTTGGTTCTGAATTACATCTAATTTCTTAAGTGATGTTTTAGCAGCAGACCCATACACTACACACCCATAGTCAAATACAGATACCAACACAGGTCAGCGATAACCAGGGGTAAAGTAGGGGAGAAAATCAGAGCTTGATGAGAAATCAAGAGGGGAGGGAGAAAAACCAAAGTGAAACCAGGTGAGGAGAGTGAAACACTAATAAGTGGGTGATAGCGAAACAGGGGGGCGGGGTTTCAGACGAAGACACTGAGCACATGGTGAGTAGTAAACCGCACCACGTGATCGACAAATAACAACACAACCCAGTGCTCAGACCCGGGACCTGACAAGCATTCACTTAATGCAAAATATGCTAAATAAACCACCGGGAGAATGCATTTATTCAATATTATTTACTAGAATAATTTAACTTGTTATATCAACACCATGTACTTTTTTGTGTTTTTCGTTTTTTCTTATTTTCCCCTGTAAAGCTGCTTTGGAACAATGCACATTGTGAAAAGCGCTATATAAATAAAATAAAATTGAACAAATTAATTTCTATACTACCTGATAGAAGGATTTTGGGCCGCCAAATGTTTTTGGGGGGGTCTAGATATAAAAGAAGAAAGTAATAAATAAGCGATACGACACATCCTCTTTACATTGCTGTGCACTTCGTTAAGCCAAAACAACCTGACAAATTTGTCTGCCGACCCTCGCGCTGCAAAAGCTCACCTGGGCCATCTTCTGCAAATATCTCATTATTCAAATAAATAAACATACTGTATGGCTTTAAATACCTTAGCCACGTAAATTGTTATGGTTGGAAATCGGCAATATGTGTAAAACAAGTCACTTTCTTGTTAATGAAGTCATCCCGCAAATGGTTTGTATGAAGGTTAAATTTGAGGAAAATACCAGTAGTGTCATATAACAACAGTAAACGTCTATGAAATGTGTTTGTGATGAGATGTTGTTCACCTCAGAAATGACTTCCTCATCTCATCTTGTTGCACAAACATGTCACACTATTGACATGCAAAAACAAAATCGTTTTGTAATGTCAGGAAATGATCCCCAATTACACACAGGCTGTCTAAACTAAACAGATCCGTAAATAATTCGCTGTGGAAGAGATTGACTGCTGGCTGGAGGTGCTGAAGTGATGCTGGCGATCCAGAGAGCATATGGGCTGAGTGGGAGTGTTTGTGCGGGGGAAAGCTCTTTAATCTCAAAGCCCCACAGTCGGCCAAGTGTTTAGAATGGAGTGCTGGTTTACATAAAGATACTCGACTATTGTCAGAACAGATGAAGTGAAAACTCAATGACTAACAAACTGTTCTTTTCATTCTCACTTGAATCAAATGAAGGGCATTTCATGCATGAAATATTGCTTATTGCTCCCTGAATTCTTTGTAAGTCGCTTTGGATAAAAGCGTCTGCTAAATGACTAAATGTAAATGTCTAAATGTAAATTTCATGTTCATGAAATACGCATTTCGCTTCATATCGGTATGTATAGATATCGTGGAGAAATGTTTTTGTTTACTATTGCACATCTTGCAACTGCACAGCTGTTTCATTTTGTATTTTTGGTAATGTTTTTATTAGAAACCAGAATGCATCACTTATAAATTATATTAAATATTATGACTGCAATTACAATTATTATTGAGGATATAAAACTGAAAATGATGCAGTAAGAATGAATACATTGTATGTAAAGTCTTCATGCAAAGAGTTTTATTTACAAATCCCGAAATGTACATCACATACATCTTGCACTGCTTTACATTTCTTTCTTTTGCCAGGAATCAGATATCATCCCCTCTTGAGAATGTAAGACTTTTCTGTGGGAAATATGGCAGCAGGCTTTGATGTATAAGAAATGCGTTTTTTGTCCTGGAAACAACGCAGGTTGTACAGGAGACATTCCTCGGTCTGTAAAGCGTCTGGCTGGCGGCGCGTTGACACCTGGGCGAGATACAGTGTGATACAGGGACGGTGCTGTAGCCCGAACGGGGGATTTATTATGAATGCAGCACATAGCATAAATAATAGAGCCGGAGCTTTTATAGCTCACTCCCAAGCCGCTACAAATGACTAGGTTATGCTTGAACTCTGCGCCCACAGGTCTCTCCTTTCTCTCTTTTGTCTAAATCTGCTCATGCTCAAAAAAAACAAAAGCATCTTCTAGATTTAGCTGTTGCATTGCAGAAAGTATTCAGTCCTGGTGATGTCATGAATGGCACAAAAATGTACATCGGTGTTAAAAATATGATGGTACTACTTTGGTACTGCATGGTTTATGCACCAACTACGTTTTATTCATATATTCATATGGTACTCCAATGTGCAGTAGGGGCCAAACACAACACACAGCTCGCACTAATAGCTCAATAAAGCATATATTGACAAAAGTTTGATCAGTTATTAATATTTGTTGTTCCTCTTTGGTTTTTGACTACAGCAGTCATTCTCCCGGGTCTTGAGTCACACGCTTTGTGCGTTTGTTTTCATTTTCTTGCCTTCCAGTGTCTTCTCAGTGCTTCAGCACTCCGAGCACAACTACACATATACAACATTTTTAATTCATATTTAATAAAATGTTAAAATAGGTGGAAGACAAAGTTTTCCAAAATTGTATGTCACATTGTGCCACTACATTTTGATGCTCTTGCCATTATACCTATCCAAATAAAATGGTAACGGTAATGTTTGTATTTTAGGGTTTCTTTAGAGTTATTTCATTGTGTTAGAGGCACAATTCACCCGAAAAGTAAAATTCTGGCTAACACTTCAGTTTAGGGGCAATTCTCACTATTAACTAGTTGTTATTAGCATGCCTATTATTGGCATATTCGCTGTTTATTAGCACTTATAAAGCACATATTCTGCATGACAAGACTCTACATCCCTGATCCTAAAGCTAACAACTACCTTACTTACTATTAAAAAGCAACAACTTAAGAGTTTATTGGGGAAAAAGTCATAATTCATAGTTTGGTAATAGCGAGAATTGCCCCCTATACTGAAGTGACCAAATTCTGTCATGATTTAATCACCCTTAAGTTGTTCCAAACCGGTATGAATTTCTGTGTTCGGTGGAACACAAAGAAAGATATTTGAACGAATGTCAGCCACTGTCATTTCTAGGACTACCATAGTAGGAAAAATAATAATATACAGTCTATAATATATAAATATATATATATATAATTTATGTATTTATTTCTGTTTGACACAAAAGTAGATGTTTTGATGAATTTACTAAAGCAAACAGGCACCTTGACTACAATTTAAATTTTGTACTAGTATGGTTGTCAATGATGTCGTTTTCTTTGTCAACCAAACAAAGACATTCATACAGGTTTGAAACCAACCGAGAGAGTGAGTATTTTCATTTTTGGGTGAACTATCCCTTTATCCAGATGCTTATCTGTAAACCAATTTGAGAATTCAAATTTTGGGCCTATGTGGCAGATCACTTCAGGATTTATAATTGGAAGGACTCTGCTCATATACTGTACGTTATCAAGTTCACCCTGGAGGCTGATAATATGAGACAGTTAACTGAATTTGTAATGTGAAACGTCTTCTGTTTTGATCCAACAGAAATTTTGCTGAACTGAGTTATTAAAACACGTCATTGTGTATGACATATGCATATTTGAGTCATATCAAAGTCTTTAGCTTGGTGATTTGTCATATGCTTTTACCAAAGCAGGAATTGAACCCACAACCTTTTGGTTAGTGCATGGTTTTTTTATAACTACTCCACAGCATACCATTCCTTTGACACACCAAAAGTGAAAATGTACATCTTTCTGTAGCTGTTTATTCATCTCTAATATATCACAGAAAGGTAACTCATGTTTTCTCGCTTTCATCTTCTGTATGTCCCCAGAGAGCGAGGAGTTCGGCCCAATATTCATTCAGGAACCTGATGATGCAATCTTCTCCCTGGATACGGACAATAAGAAAGTGTTAATGAATTGTGAAGCCAGAGGAAATCCTGCTCCAACCTACAGGTACGGTTTACTCGTCTCATTAACGCGGATACAATTTTATTAAACGGATCATAAATGACATTTCGTTTCTCTGGAGCTTTACCTTGAATCCTTATTATCGTGTCCGGGTGGCATTTCTGTTAGAGTAATGATAATTTGACACAGATGTTGGATGTCTCCAGTGTGGATTACTAATTGGAATTGATGTGCTGTGCTGGAATTATAGTTTTATCTGTCAAACCCCATTGCACGACTATACGTACGTGCTATAATCTCAGAGAGGTCTTAACCTTTAGGAAACAGACAGGTATTGATCGATGGATTTGATTCCACCTGGAGGAATCACTTATCCTCTATAAGCATAAATAAGTAAAGGTGTAACCAACGTTGAATGATCCATTGTGTGACTGAACTGCTAGACACTAATGTGATTTGACTCCTGGTCTGTAATTTCGATCGATATGCTTGTCTAAGCGATTTAGCCCACTGTATGTGCTAACCGAACGTTTATTTTAATTTCTTCTAATTCATTTGTTTGTATTAGATAGTAACATCTAAGGTCAAAACATTGTTAACACACAATTCATAACGTACAAATTCATGTGACATTGCCACCTTGTAAAATGTAAACTAAAAATACAAAAGTGTAGTTTCAGTTTACTTTTTATCAATAAAACTAATAATAATAATAATATTACACTGTAACAAGTATGACAAGTATGATGCTAAATTCACTTCAAGAAAACTTTCAAGCAGACTGGTTTACTTGTAGCTGTCTAAGAAAGTACTTCAAGCCTACTGGTATAAGTAGTAAACTATCAGTGTACCTTTAAGTACACTGATAGAATGGCAGTAATGGGAAAATTACTAGTATGCAGTACTAGGTTCTGTAGTTTAATGTTGTGTACTCAAAGTAACACATTCGTTGGTATAGTACATTTTGTATACATAAAAGTATGCTTTTACAAGTAAAAAGTGGGCCAGTGTAGTCCCAAGTAGTACTTATAAATATACTACTAGTACATTGAAATTAGCATGCTTACTTTTTTTTTCTCAAATGTGCTGTTGTCTTTACAGCTGGCTGATCAATGGAACAAATTTGAATGTAGAAGCAGATTTCCGATACAGTATGATTGACGGGAACTTGATCATACACAACACGAGCGAGGCCATAGATCACGGGAGATACCAGTGCAGAGCGGAGAACAGCATTGGCATCGTCATGAGTAGAGAAGCCCTCCTGCAGTTTGCTTGTGAGTAATTGAATGTTTTTGTAATCTGACATTTTTCCTTTGTTTTGAATGCCGAAATGATCCTGACTGATCTAAAAGATTCCTTTCCAGTCAACGCATTGTTTAAGTTAACGTTGGTCAGGTTTGGCATGAGGACAAATCAAATTAAAGTAAATTCCATGATGCTTTGCTGCTCTTCTTAAAAGTAGCCTTGGGGTTGTCTCCATAGGGAAGTGCCCTTAACGCTTTGGCTCACAAAACCAGAGCAAAGAGCATATTTTCCTCACTAGCATTTCATTGGCCTCCTTCCAAAAAAATGATAGTAAGCCAAGAACGCATACTGTGCAGGGCCACAGGCACAATTGCTCAGTGGAAAACACATTGTTAGGTTTGCTTACTGTTTCCCCAAAAGCAATGGCCATGGTAGCCTTATTGGCGTACCCGACGGGATTATGTACTTGACTATTCACTGCCCATGGTGTTTTACCCAAGACTTGTATACATATGATTTAACATTCACAGGACGATACCATTATTCCTAGCTGTGATTTGGAACTACAGGACTTCAAGCCTGTTCTGCACCGCACAGTAAATTCGATATCAAGAGGTGTTCGTCCATGTAGAGTTCATGTTCACTCGCCTACACAATGGTTGAATAGATTCTTTTCTGCTTTGTTGTGTTCTTTGATCTCTCTGTACCGAGAAAGGATTCTGCAAAGTTGTCCGGTCTTTTCTTTTAAATCTCCTTCTGTGCTGCCAACACGCATGAACACACTATTCCGTCTTATTCCCTCACCCTTCTCCGTCGTCTGGTTCTGACCTTGGTCCACACATTGTGGCAAATTCTGAAGGCCTGTCGGAGAGACAAAGGAACGCTGTCAGCAGCAGACATTGGGGTGCAGAGCTTTTCCCAGACCTCTGCATAACAAGTGGCCACAATTTATCACCCTGTTGGACACTCAAGGATCTTTCATTCTGGTTGGCGTGGGGCGTGAGCCTGTTATGGTGCTTCATTTATTTTCAGGAAGAGGTAACATTACAATGAATTAACTGTTGCAGGTGTGGTGTAGGCAGCAATCAGGTCTAGGTCATGGTTTGATCCCAATTTTTTTTTGTCCTTCACTTTCCTGATTGTTTAAATTATCTTCTAAATAAATAGATGAAAAAATGTACATTCAATGTTTTGCAAGAAATGGGGAAGAAACATTAAAATTATTAGAATTTGCTTGATACAAATATTTGTTCAATTGAAGGTAGTCATTTAGAAATAGTGGAATCTGAAGTGCACTCAAGAGTTTCAACTGACCACCGACTACTGCTGTGCAATTTTAAAATGATTAAAGGCACTGATTCCCTGTTGGAAGAGGAGTCGGTTGGTGAAATGCAAACAGTTCTTGTGGCCTGCCAGCGGTAGGGGAACATTTATCTCTTTGTTTGCTGTGTGTGATTGAGAAAGCCTGGCATGAGATTCCAAGAGACGGTCAACTCGGTCATTTGAGAGGGGCCTAGTCTTTGAGCCCATCCATGGATGTCTCAAGCCCTCCTTTGTTGGCAGACCCCTCAAATCCCTTGCCAAGGAAACCGGTTGGTGTGCAGAGAGTATCCATCTCCTTGGAGACCAAGCAATGCATTTATATATACAGTAAAAAAGAAGAGGGAGAAAAGAGAGAGAATCTCTAGTCTGTATTCCTTTCACAGTGTGAGTATTGTGCCCTGAAACCATTCCCTGTTGGACTTTTTTCTGTGTCTTGGTTTAGAAGCAGAACTCCCTGGTTCAACCTAGTTACCAGGCCAGGCTTTGAAGACTAGGAAGAGGGGAGGTATGTTTCTGATCTAACTCCCTTCTGAGATGCAGGCCTCTCAAAAGACAAGTGGGAGAATATGAGGTATCATGGCTCTGAGGGAACAGAGCTGTGGATATATACAGTGGTCATTTTTGTTTGTGGAGAACTTTACTCTTTTTGCATTCTCTGAGCATGATGTGGGCGAAAGTCATATAGTATGAGTTCCAAAACCCAGTGTGCTGTGCTACTGTCTACATATAGGCAACGATAAAGGCAACATTGGATGGATCGACCTTTAAGTATTGAATCAAGTATATTTATAGTTTTAACGCAAGACTTTAAACTGAGGTCTTTGCTTAACTTTCTGGGATTACTACTGTGTGGAAAATGGCAAAAATACTGTCAAGGTAGGGAGCACATTTGAATTCACCAAATGACGGTCTAGTGTGCAAATATACCTTAAGTATTTCTAAAAAAAACTGTGTATTGTCTTAAACCGGCATACGCTTATCGAGATGAAAAAGCATCCGTTTTAGCAGATCTTTATCTTACTTCCCGTCCTCCCTTATTGTTGAGAACAGATGAACATCGATTTACCGTACAATGGTTTCAATTTACCATGCAAGATGAGGGGTCAGGAAAATACGAGATGAGTACTTGGAACTGACAGAACACACCAAGTCGACAGATTTTAATCTCTTCTATCGTAACTTCTATCAAAGGGTTCCATTTTTCACGACGCTCACGAAAACACAATTTTTGACAGTTCCGTAAATTATGTGAATTTCAGCAGGACCTCACAATTTACTGCGCAAGCTACATTAGCAGGGGAAGAAAGAAATAAAATGGAAAAAATAAAAATTCTTGTTACATGTCATCCCTACTCATGTTTCACGACCCTAGCTGTCTGAAGATATATCATTTATATCTTCAGATCTCGCCCGTCCTCCGTGTAGGAACAACAAAAGAAAATCTATTTTCCCATTTAGACTACAGCGGAGAGCATTGATTAGTTATAATTCATACGTCTGGAGTGAATTGAAGGAAGGCAGGGGTAAGGAGCTCGTATGGAGAACAAGGCGGCAACGGTGACAGTGCCTGATAAATCAATAATCTGCAGCATTACAATGGGATTCTGAGCCTCTCCATTCCTGCTCTCTTGTGACAGTTTGTTAGAGGAGATCACCTTCCTAAGGCCATACATTACACAGCACACACCCATCATTCTTTTCAGCCAACAGACATTTGGCACTTTCTAGCACTCCGGCCTGCCAACCACCCGTTTCACATAAATAAGATATAAACTATCGGATCGCTCAATCTTTTACTTCATTTTTTTCCTTTCTACAGTCCCACAGGAGCGTCTCTTCTGGTCTCACTGGATCTTTTCATTTTTCATCGAGAAAGGAAACTTTGATCTTTTTTCTTTCATTGCGGCACCCTGAAGATTTCAGGGTTGAAGACAAGTGTCACGCCTGTTGATGGCTCCTTGTGCTTCTGATACAATGCGCTAAGGATCGCAAACAGAAATATCTGGACAAACCAAAATCCATGTTTAATCGATGTCAGAACGTAATGTTTTTTTTTTGGTAAATTCTGTTTTACTCCTTTTTACAGTATTTATGAAGTTTTATGAGCTAGATTAGCAGAGCCCATAGCAATTGTTAGTTATGATGAACGTCCGCAGTAACAAATTCTACATCCAGAGATCATCCGCAGCAGGGTACAAAAGAAGAAATCCGAATGTATTCACAGCTGTAGTTTCTCTCAGTAACAACAAGCAGCGAAGCAGCACAAGAGGGAAAACCAGATGGTGTGTTTGGTGGGCATTAAATTTGGATTTTGAGAAAGGGGCACTTTGCAGGTATAAAGGCTAAAATTACTGGTCCGGAGTGCATCTACTTGAGTTTCAAATAAACATTTCACATGGAAAAAAAGTGAAAATCAGGCTCTTCAGAACACTCGGGAATGCATGCAGCGCATGAAATGCGACAGATTAACAGCTTTTCTGTAGTGGGGGAGTGTTAACCCATTATAATTGAAAAGGTTGCAAGTTCATTTTCTGTAGGGTGATTGTATTGTACGCAGGAGCGTCTGACTGTGCGGAACACAGAAGAATCAAAAGTGCACTGTTTTCAGAAAGAACAGAAATGCATACTGTATGTCTTCATGAGGCCACAAGAACAAATAAAAAACTGATCTGTTTATGTATTTGCTTGGGTTTGATTTCTGTTTATTATAATCAAATAAAGTAACAGATGGTTGCTTTTCAGTTGTACTTTAAAACATTTAATAAAAATATACTTTTGCTAAATGTTGGTAATGATCTGGACTTTTTTGGGTTTAATGTAATTAAGTTATCTATAAACAGAATTTGTCTGTTTGATCTTCTGTATTTGATTTAAATTGTGACCTTTGATTCTCACTCAAGTGTTTTTTCCATCAGTTGATGAGGTACCTGAAGTATCTTGGTCATTGGTCTTTCACTATCTTTCACCAACTTTAGAAACTAAATTACGAGTATATCATCATATTTTATTTAGCATTATCAAAGTAAATTTAACTCTGGACTATTTTTTCTCATTGTATAAACTGTTTAAATAAAAAGGTTTTATTTATAAAAGCTATACATGTCTATTTATCACGTCAGGGATGGATGTCAAGGTTGTGCTTTTTAAATAATATGTTCAACCAGGAAACATAAAGCACAGCGATCTTTCAGCTGTCAGACGTTATAACAGACAGGATCAAAGATCGGCCATTATTCAGCGGAAGTCATTTACGCTGCATTGATGTGTCAAAAACAGCCGTGTTAGCGGTCCAGATATTTTAACACCGTCAGTGAAGAAAAACTACGTACTGTGTTTGCTTTGATTTGAGAATGTATCATTTGTTTGTAGATGGAAAGTAACATCAAAATTGTTTGCTAGAAAACATGTTTCAAAGTGTCATGTCATGTAAAGTTTACCAAAGTCTGCTATTCAAAATTCCTTTTTTATATAACCAGTAAGTGTACAGTAGCTGTCGAAGCAGTAAATAAGCTACTATAAAAAAGCTTTTTTCAATCTTCTCACTTGTTAACATCATTTAATGACAGTTAATCTCAGCACAGTCACAAGTGCGGCAATAGTGACAAACTGTGATATATTTGAAAAATAAGTATCATCATAGTATTTAATATACATTTCACATTTTTCACAACAAAACGCGTGATCAACATGTCACCCCATGTTGACAACATGTCGCCACAATTCACATGCAAATTTGCATGAGACTACCACGTGCTTAACGTGTCTAGATGTGTTTTTGCACATGTGACATTCGTGTGGCATGACTGAGCTGCTGTCAGGGGTGAACTTCCCGCTCAGCCTCAAAATCCTACTAAAAAGCCTCTTTCTTAATAGTGCGATGCAAGCTGGCATTACTCTTCTGTTGTGGAACGGACACTTTTTATGATCCAAACCATTCACAATTGTTCATATTTTGTTTAACTAACAAAAGCATCACATTAGGTAAAATGAGGTGGCCAACTGTGTTTTTACCAATGTTTCCTATCTTTGCCAAGTCTGCAAATCAATCGTGAAATCTATTAAAGATTCCAATATGAGCTCAAACATTTGTCATCAAATTGACGTCCAGATTATAATCTAGACCTCTTTATTCCAAATGTTTTTATGGCAGTATCAATTCTATCATCTTATCACATCTGCCATGTTTTTGTTTTGAAAGTCTTTACAGTGTTTCTGGTGAGGGATTAATGCTCTGTGATTTGTGCATTGTGGAAAAATGCAGCAGAATGATTCTGACGTTGGGACGGTTCTGGAAATGGGATCCTGACACGCCATCTGAATTAAGCCCCTCCCCTTTCAAATCCCCCCATGCCATGTCATGAAACCTGAAAGCAGCAAATCCGAATGCTTAGGTTGTCTCCAGAGCTTGGAAAACCACATATGAGCAATAATGCATTTACCTCTGGGTGAACTATTCCCTTCACTGGTATCTAACTAGTTTCAATTAGCAACACTGTTTATCGGCAGCTTTTGGTTCTCGAGAGCCACAAAACTGTAGTTATTACTTTGTCCCTTAAAGGCAAGTTGCAAATTAAGTGTCATTTCCAGTCAAACGCGGCTTGTGCCGTTCCTCATATCTGTGTGTCAGCGCAGCGATGCTTAATTGGGACGCTTATTGATTTGTTGACCTTCAGAAAGGCTGCTAACATTCCATTTCCATTTGCCCTGTTACCAAGAGCTTTAGTAAGTGCAAGTTCATATCTGCAAGCTCAGACCGAGCCGAAATGACCTTTTAAACATTTAACTCAAAAATAGCAATTGAAGATCTCGGAGTAAATCTGTGAATTCCAAACAAAGGGGAAATTGTTTTCTTGTTTGTCCGTTTTTTAATATGTTTTCTACACTACCGTACTGATACTCTGCTTATTGGCTTCCGTTTATGGTTTTTATCACTTCTCGTCTCAAAAGTATTTGCCTGTAGGAAGGAAGAATAACAAGTTAATTTTTAATCGCTCAATTGTTGCTCCTACATTAAAGATCCCATGAAATCAATAGATTTTGTCTGGAAATCACTTGAACTCCTGTATTTGGCTTCGTTGAGATCTTCAAAATGTCTCGGGGGGCACGCCCCCCACTTTGAGAACCACTGTTCAAAAAATACCTCTGTTCTTATGAGGTGCGTGTGTCTGGGACAATGTTGATATTGAAATCACTTGATTTAAGCACCTATCGTACTATGGCTCTTTTATGACATATCGCTTATTGCTCCCTGAACTCTTTGTAAGTTGCTTTGGATAAAAGCCTCCAATAAATGACTAAATGTAAATGTTATGAAATATATTCTCCTGAGACATTAAATGAATAGCTCACATACAAATTCTCATCATTTACTCACCCTCTTGTCATTTTAAACCTATGTGACTTTATTTCTTTTGCAAAACACAAAAGATGATATTTTGAAGAAGGTTGGTAACCACAACCGTTGGTCCTCATTGACTTCTATCGTATTGACACAAAACCAGTGTCAACCAATACACAAAAGAAGATATTTGGAAAAATGTTGAGAACAGAGAAACGTTGGTTGAAATTATGGACACTGGTTTTGTATCAAAGGGGACCAACGGTTTTCTCAACAATTTTCAAAATAAACTTTTTGTGTATTGGTTGAACATTGAATGTTTGACATGACAAGATGGGTTGTTAATAATGATAGAATTAGTTTTTTGGGTGAACTAGGCCTTTAAAGAGTAAACTCTTGTGTTGCCTTGGTAATATGACATCACAATCCGGTTCTCACTGTTAGGGGAGGTCAGCCAATGGTATGGCGTTGGTCTCAGCCATTCATTATGGCGATGTATGCAAATGCAGTTTTGTCTCAACACAACAGTTGAACTGTAGTGGCTCCACATGTCGTCTGCTAACAATCCCATCGTTCCTGAGCTGAAACTAACCCGTGTTCATTTATGTGTAGCAGTAGATGTGGATTGTTTACCCTTATATTCTCTACATTATCCAGATAACATTATCATCCCGATACTGTCCTCGTCCTCGCTCCAAACCGTAACGATCGCTCCAAATTTTTATGCTCTTTGTGAAATAAAATGATTTTCTACCTCTCTCTCCGGTACTCATGCGATTGAAGGCTTCCAGCAAGGTTAGCTGTTTTAATTACCACTTGGCCGTTGTGTCTGGCGGGAAACAGAAAGCGAGATTTAAGTGGCAGGTTTTGGGTGTGAACACACCGAAGCGAGGGTCACACCTCCGATGACGGGCACTAAATCTGGCTGAGCCGCGAGCTCTTATCCGGCTTTCAGACGCTCATATGCAATCTCTGACCCTTCATCTACAGGTTAACAGCTGCCTCTGTGCTTCCGTGTGTCACTCTGTCACTTGCTAAGACCGCTTCTGTGTGTGTGTGTGTGTGTGTGTGTGTGTGTGTGTGTGTGTGTGTGTGTGTGTCTTCACAGATCTCGAAGCCTTTAGCGGACGGACGAGAGGAGCAGTTTCTGTGCGGGAGGGCCAGGGAGTTGTGCTAATGTGTGCACCCCCTCCTCATTCTCCAGGTAGATATTATATCTCGCTCTCTTCTCTGTTTGTCTCTATCCTGGTGAAAATAGGTCACATATGTTTAGATTAATGAGCTGGTTCCGTACAATCTCATATGATTGGTATAGCGAAGTTCTGTGCCAAATGCAGATTTCTTACCGCAGATGTTTCTTACCGTGTAACTGTTTAATTAGGGAAGATACATTTTTCATTATTTGGTACATGGGGTAACGGTCCATAAAAATATCAGAAAAAATGAATAAAAAATTGTTTAAACTTCAGATGCAGATCGTTTCATTTCGCATTGACTTGTAAATTGAGTAATTTGGCAATTAGGTACAGTGTGAGTTTGGGAAAATGGTATCAGTCAATAAAAGCTATTTTTCACACTGTCGGCTATCGGACGATAGTTTAGAAACAACCCATGGTCAGGGCCGATATATCGTGTTAATCAAAAGAAGACTATAAATGTGTGCGCTGTATGTAGAAATATAACATTATTCTTCAGAATCTGCATGGGTTTCGGCATCAGCAGATATCGGTCTGAATAATCGACTATCAGTATCGGTGGAGAAATTTAGTTTCAGTGCATCTTATTAAGGTGTTATGGGCGTGACATTTGCCTTCAAAACTTGAAACATACATTCTCATAGAATGATTCTCCTGCCAACATATACTGAGCAATAGGTTTATATTTTGTTTAACACCTTACGACAGTTTGAAGATATTACAAAATGTTCTATTTCTATTTTCTGTCTTAAATTTAGAAAAGGTGACAATATACTTTTTAGGAATTCTGTGAATGAAACCAACCAGAAAACAGTAATTACCAACAACTGAAGAAGTAACGGTTCTTCACAGAACACAAAATATTTAATGACAATATTCATGCGTGCATTTATGAGAAAGATGTTATCAATGTGACATTTCTCTGTTATGGACGTGACTGTGGAAAATCATTAAAAATGCTTTAAAATCTTTCCCTCATGAGTATTTATACCACCCAAAGGTTGATATCAAATATCAAAGTGGTAAAAAAGTAAAACCCTGACGTGTGCATGGAATTGCTCAGAGCAAGTCTTTATACTTGCTCTCCAACAGCAGCAGCGTAAGCAGATCTACTTCCAGTACCAAATTCATTCACATGTCATGATCATTATCTTTAAGTGACCAGAAAGGCAACGCACGCTGACCGAAGGCAAGTTTAGCTGTTGAACATTTTCACTTGATCTAGACTAAAACAGCACTAGCGCGTTCATTTTTGCTGATGTAAGTTGGTCTTTCAGCAAGTAGATTTTCTTGCCTCCTCTCTTAAATCACTGTGTTTCTGCTTGTCTCTGCTTCAGCATCAGTAATTGCAGGTTAAATGAAGTCGGATGCAAGCAGACTAGAAGGCACAGAAACAGGCAGTAGACTGTTGAACCAGTGCTATCAGATGAGGGGCTTGTGGCGTGATGGCCATTTTTAGAACACTTAGTGGGGACCCCGAGTAACCTCATCCGTCTCTCTACCTGTCTGCTGAGAGCCCTCATCAAAAAATATGCTTTAAAGAAGCATTTCACCCAGAACTATCAAACCTGGCAGGTTGGTCAGTAACATTGAACCTCTCTTCCTCACATCAAGGCTATGTGGCCTCAGAGAAATGTTTTTTGTGGCATTTTTGTTCTCCTCAGCGTTGAACTGTTGCATGAAAAAGATGATGTCATAGAAATAATAGCACTTGGGTTTGACACAATGGCGTAATTTTCCTGTTTGGATGAACTGTTCCTTTAATTTCAAGGAAATGACAGTGTCGGGTCATAAATGAGTCAAAGTATAATGGTCTGATGTTTCTTTCAACGCATTTGGTAACCTCCCATCTCTCGCCTTGCCAAAACACGCTGGATCAGCCCCAGACGTGTGATACCGAACAGACAGAGGTCATTATTGCACCATGCAGACACGAGTGTGTCCATCGCAGTTTACACAGCGATAAGGAGCCGAGAGAAAGTGTCAGCGGTTTTAACGCCGGTCTAAATTTACTTGCTGCTTGACTGTGTGCAGAATAAATCCTAGTCTCTGCTGACACAGTTTCGGATCAGTCCTTATCTCCTCAACCTCCTCCCTCCTTGGATCTATTTACATTAAGTCGGTCTCGCTCACTTCAGGCTCGCTGTCTTTAGCATGTGTCATCTTGATAATTATAAGCCTTTGTTTTATTACTCTGCGGCTCTCGACAGTGAAGAGCCATTGATTTCACCTGATCGAACCATGAGCAAGAGATCGAACGGGACGCCTGGGATGTTCCAGTCTGCCGTTCCAGACATACAGTAGCTCAACGTTGACTGTTTGCTACGGGACAATAGTTGTGAATCATCAAGAGACTGTGTTTGTGTCATTTGCATCATGCTAACTGACTAGTGTCCTGTTTCATAGGGGGAATTTACTGGCTCTGTGTGTTAACCTATCCATCTCCAGCCGGTCGATGTGCGTGTCCAGTCAAGCATCAGAATCCAGGCTCAAATTTACTGGATCATTAGAAACGTAACGAAAACGCACTCAGACAATTATTTCACATGCACAGACGAAGGCAGTGTGAGCACTTCAGTGGCCAGTTTCAGGGTTTTCTAGAACAGAGCATGAGTGAGCTTCGTTTGCAAATGGACATGTAAATAGCAACCTTATATTAGAGTTTTTTTACCAAGGGTTTTTACCATATTGATGGGTGTCATTAATTGGTAGTTTAAACACCCATGTGACGTCTTTAAAGCACTGTTTAAAAACTGTGAATTTTCACACCCATGATATCCTTGATATCGAGAACACATCCGGGTACTTTCATGCATTCTCTGTTCTTGAGTATTGGAAGCAGACTTTGACGGTTGTTCATGACGTAGAGAGAGAACATGAGGACACCAGAGCGCTGAAAAACGCATATTGAGAAACTCTGGTGTGATGAGTAAAAATGGTAAAAACCCATCAATATGGTGTGATGAGGGAGATCGTTGGCAGGTATGGGAGATTGCTCACGGGAGACAGGCGAGGGAGCATGGGAAATGTAGTCCGTGGGGATACAGATAATAGAGGCTGAGGTGGGAAGAAAACCAAAAAGACAGAAAGACTACAATGGTTTGGACTACCATCGGGTGTCTGTGACGTGAATAAACAAATGAAGCGTGAAATCAGTCTATGGAGAACACCAGGAAGGAGACAGGGGCAGACAAGACCGTGACACATCAGGGATTTAGTCAAATATAAACAGATGGTTTAATATACTGCTAAAAGTCAAGTCAAGTCGAAAAATACATTACTTTGAGAATATCCAGTTTGACTGAAAAATGTCATATCCCTAACATTGGAATTTCCCAAATCACTTTAAATATTGATTGTACATTATACTGTATATTGAGGTGAGGTGGGGTGATTTGTGGAAAAGAAACCAGAGGGGATATTTTGGAAAGAAAATACAAACCACTTATACTGTATGTGGCCCATTAGGCTATAGGCATTTATAGAATAATTACAAATTTAATAAACCAATTGTGGAACTGTATTCCATTTGTAACGCAGAGCCAACAAACACAGACATTCAGATGTTTTAAATGCAGACATGTGTTCATTTTTATATTCAATGATGCTTCTGCCAGCAAACATCAGGTGTGCTGCTAAAAATGCTTTTTGAGATTTGAGATTAAGTAGCCTTTATTATTGTTTTCTGTGTTTTGATGACATTGATGACATACAGAATAGGATTACTTTATTTTCTGTTTGAGAGAGGTGAGTAAATGTTTGCTATAAAGTGCACTAACTGTCTTTATATCACATTTCAACGTATTCCGTGACACGTTTCATCCAAAGAAACTTGAATATTTACATTTATGCATTTGGCAGACGCTTTTATCCAATTTTACATTGCATTATACTACACATTTGTTTCTAAGTATGTTCAATCCCTGGGATAAGAAACTATGACCTGGACGTTGCTAGCTCCTTGCATTAACCACTGAGCCAGAGGAAAGCTGTTCAACTGTTGTTATATAATTTAATATAGCAAATATAATTGATTTTTGTTCTTCAAATCCTACGTTTTTTTGCGCTTACATCATCAAGTCAGATGGTCAAGTCAGAAAACACTTGATGACACTACGTTCTGAATTCAAGACACTGGAACGCACCAGGGATACAAATATTAGAGCGGAGGCACGGATAAAAAGACCAGAAGGGGGAAAATCCTCTCCATCCCCCCCAGCATATGACACCCTGTATATATATACAATCGAAATACACAGTGGATGGGGAACCAAATATATTTTACATGTGTCTAGATTGTCCATTTTCCTTCCGAGTATAAGTCTGGAGACGTTGATTTGCTTGTTCGGGTATGTGGTTTATCAGGGTTATGGCTAAACTCTGCAGGTAAATGGATCTCACGGGCCAGAGTAGAGAACCACTGATCTAGATTATAGCTCTGTTAAACAATGTTAAATGAGTTTTAATGCAGTATGTTGGGCGTTTGTTGCCTGTTTTTCTTTTACTATCCCTTTTTCAAACTGCACAAATCTCAAGTGTAAAATGTTACCACCTGCAACCTCAAATACAGACAAGAAAAACCCAAGCAAGTAATTGGCGTAAGGCAAGGCTGTTATTATTTTCACTATTGATTTTCAGTAATTGTTTACCCTGCATGGAAAGCTGGTGAATTACCATCACTCACTGGCTACCGGGTCACAGAATGAGATGTCTTAAATGCCAGTGCCAGTCATGCCTGGAGACACAAGTTCTTTCCTAGTAAAAGGTAAAATGTAGGCCTGCTCTAGGTTTTTTGTGATCTTAATACCTAAAAGACTTTTGTAGATTTGTTTTACTTCGTGTGGAATTGTTTCCACAAGTGCATGTCATAAAAAAACTGTTTGACTGTTTTCAGTACAGCCGCTTTTCAACAATGTAAATACACTTGAATTATTAGATGAGTTGAAAAAATCAATAAACCAGCGCCTGCAGCTTACATTTGAAAAGCATCTCAGGAATGCACTAGACAGTATTGATTGTATACTAACTGTATCTGTTGATTGTATTATCTATTTATAGTCTATCTAGACAGATATCGTTCATTTATGAGGTATGTACCACGTCATGACCGAACACATTCACGCATGGCTCTATAAATCCTATGATAGCACCATACAGTTATACGCTAGAAGTATTAAATGTTTGCTTGGAGGATTAGCACTCCATAGAAATTGATACGCGTAGAACGGAGAGAACTGGGGGGAATTTATTTTAGAACTCGCAGGAGGACTTTGAGGTTAATTTGTCTTTCATTTGCCTGAATTGCTGGTAGGAGGCTCCGTTCGCATTAATATGGGTAGATGACTTTAAAACTGCAAGTGATTGAAAATAATTTGGGATCACTGAGATGTAAACAGGATATTACTCTCAATTTTATCACTGTGCTCTACGGGTGGATGTATAGAGGAGGCGTTGTTGGTTTTTGACCTTGATGAATGTGTGATGCACCGATGGCTCATTGAGAAATGAACTGTAAACAGCATGTGCATGTATCTCAGCAGTTACATGATGGGGGAGTGTGGGTTGTAGTTTGCTTGTCGGAAAACAATTTAAAAACACATTTTTAAATACATTATTTGAACCAAACAATGAAGAAAAAGATGAACAGAGGGACACATTTGTCACATTTTACATTAACAATAGTTTTCACTCGGTTGAATTCAGTATATAAATAGTAACTGCACATTACAATTAGCCTCAGAAAGCTTTATCAAGAGCCAAAAGTTCAAACTTTTGTGCTTAACATTGTTTGACGCTCCTTACACGATACAGGACGACTTACCTGATACAGTCCTACTCGGTTTTATTTACGAGATAAAAAAGTATTGTCTTCTCAGGCGATATTAACCCTGTATGAAAATGTATCGAAGTGGAAAGTCTTTAAAGAGCAGCGATCCATCACCAGAAGCACGGCACCTGTATTTACTATGCAAAAAGAAATAAATGGCCTATGAAATTCATACGTTAATTATGTGCTGAATAAATTGGTCTTGAGGAAATTCATTTGTGCCATTAGGAAATTTGTCTCCCTCTCTTTTTCCTTCTCTCTGCTGTAAGAAAGTCTGTGACTTTGATACAGTCGACATACGGGAAACAGCGTGAGCTCAGAGGAATAATCCAGTGTGCCATATCTGCTGGATTTCTATGATGTATTTCTCTGCATGTCTGTGACTGTGTCTCTGACAGCAATGATTGATCACGAAAACACAAGAACTGCATGATTTGTTGACATTTTGAAACCGTCCTCCGCTTTCAATAGTAACAAAACGCAGGAAAATATGCAGAGACTTTTATTTGTCCTTGAAGAGTTCAAATAAAAAAACTAAAAATAATAGTTTTTTTGTTCGTTTGTCTTAAGTTGGAAAAGTAACAAAAAACAAACATCTTTTAGCTGCAAAAATGATCACATTTTAAAAGTAAAAATGAAGAGTTTCCTTCCAAAATGAGATAACTCAGTTTTTCAAAGTTTTCAAAAATCATGTTTATATTATTGTGCAATCCAATTTATATCAATCAAACTGCAGTTGGTTGGTTTCGATTAAAGCCATATAAACTCGATAAATACAGCTAACTAACACAATAAAACACAACAGAAACATGATAACATAATAAAAAACATGATTTTTTATTTTAAATGAGTTATCTCATTTTGGAACCAAACTCTCCAAATCTACTTATTGTTGAAGACTCACTGAAGTGCCTTGAAATGTTGAGATATTTTAAACAAATGTATGTACTTTACAGCTGAAGTACAGAATGATGTCATTGTTTAGTGGAAGAAATTGAATGCTTTTATTTTAAACACTTATACTAACATATAAGTAGTGGTACGTTTAATAATACAATTTTTTTTTTTGATTCAATTGGATCTTTAAGAGCATTTGTACACATATGAATATAAAGATCACAACTTGCACCCTTTGAAAGTATGACCCATTAAACCAATAACATGTCTGCCATAATGTCTCGGGCTGCGCTTCCCGATACTGTTGTCTGCTACGAAGACTCTAAAGGTATATCTTAACTACAGGTATATCTTTTCTTCGTGTGTTTCCCGTACTATCTCTTTCCTACGTGCCACGTTAACAGGTGCTGTCCACGGCGGTGGTGCTGAATTGATGGATATAGATCGTTCGACAATCAATCATTTACTCTATACAGACTGCTTTATGTGAGATAGCGGCGTTCTTTATAAAATAAGCACTTTGGAAAAAGTTGAAGTTGCATTTAGTAGGACTCATGAGATAACAATAAACCGAATTACAAACTAAATCCAACAATGGATTTTATTTAATTGTGAAATCAATGTGCGAACCCGCAATCTCATGCCAGAATGTCTCAACTAACCGGCAGTGTGGTCATTCATATCAAAGCTTCTCAAGATTTTAGGTCATAAGGAGGGTCATGCAAAGCCGCTTGCTGTTGCGGAGCATTGAAAAAGTTGATTCCAGTAACTAACAATTACACTTGTTTAGTTCACACTTTTATTGTGCTTGCTCACTGGATGCTCAAGTGGCGTGTTTACAGCACGAAGCATGCAGCTTATGGCCGCGTTTATTAAAACATTAAAATATAATCAACATTATGAATCACACTTGAGTTAGTAAGACCAACAAGATCTACAAACTATTTTGGTCCCTTTTGTAGAATTGTCTCTTCTGATATAGTGCACATACACTAACTGGCTCCGTGGACGGTGCCGTCTTTGATTTAGGACAGCTCTTCGCTTTCTCGCTGCCATAGTTTGACCGAACTCCCCATAACATTCATTCCCTTATATAGACTCCCTTGCACTCTCATCTGCAAGCTCTCCTTCTGGCTCCAGCAGAGAGCATTTACATTTAGTCATTTAGCAGACGCTTTTATACAAAGCGACTCACAAATGAGGTAAACAATGGGAGCAATTGGAACAACATAAGTACAACGAAAAGCATAAGTGCAATAGAACTGGTCTCATACAGTATAGCCTACTACAGTATACAAAGCTAAGTTTTGTTTTCATTTTCAGAGATCATCTACAGCTGGGTGTTCAACGAGCTCCCCTCGTTCGTGGCAGAGGACAGCCGGCGATTCATCTCGCAGGAGATGGGAAATCTGTACATCTCCAAGGTGCAGCCCTCGGACGTGGGCAGCTACGTGTGCCAAGTGAAGAACACTGTTACCAACGCCAGGGTCCTGAGCCCGCCAACACCCCTGACTCTGAAAACAGATGGTGAGATATTACACACGCTTCACACTCGCACGCACACGTGAAACACCGCTCAGCTGCATGACAGAACTGGGCTGGATGCCAAGTGCTTCTCTAGGTAGACCGAATGGATGAATCAATACCATGACATGAAGTCCCGGCGCTATTGAAATAAATGAAATTAAATTGAGTCATTCCGAGCTGGTGCTTTGGAATTTAAGGAAGACGTCTTTAAAATATAGTTTTTTTTTAAATAGACTCACATAGAAACACTACACTGGGAACAATCCGTAACCGAGTTTTTCTCAAATTTTATGACTTTTTTACCATATTTCAAAAATACATAAAATGTCCTTTTTTAACATTTCGTGTGGAAAATCTTTAAATATAAAAGAAAGACTTGCATCACAGAGAAAAACTTGACATTATACACTGAACAAGACCTTTTATTTTACACAAACATATCAAACAAAGATGGCTTGTGACAGATCATGAATGTGCAGGAGATGACCACAGTAGCAAAACCCCATTCAAAAGCACTCGGCTTTATTCACAACAGTGTAACAAGCAAGGCCGGAAGAGAGCTGTGAGGGAACGGTGCAAGGCCGGTGACGCGAGTGATAATGAGTGTCAGCTGCGCATTGCACCGGTCTCACGTGTCTCGGATGGGACCCCACCTCGAGCCAGGAGCACAGTTCAATGTAAGGAAGGAAGGAGGTGGAAACCGGCGAACATAACACCAACTTTTAATAAAATAAACAAACAATAAACCGAAAGTATAATTAAACATAACATGAAGTCCAGGCCTGGTCCTCTCTCGTCCTACACTCCTGTCGCTCGTCTTTTATGCTTCCGGAGCTACTCCGTGAGAGATGCGAGACCGGTGCAACATGCAGCTGACACTCATTATCACTCGCGTCACCGGCCTTGCGCCTTTCCTTCAGGGCTCTCGTCCCGCATGCGGTTTTGGATGTGAAGATGTTCTGCGTGTTCTAGAATCTCCTTCAAATATCAAACATTTTGATCTCCTCCAGCTGAAAGAAATCATCGTCTGAAGCACTTTGCAATTTTCTGTGAAATCTGTCAGCTGCTCAGAATCTGCAAACTGGCAAAGCTTTTCGGCAAGTGTTGTAAACTCAAAACTCTGAACAAATATGGTGTTGTGTATTCCAGGATTCATTCAAAAAGGACAAATTCAATTTATAAACCATGAAATGTGAGCATTACCATGTTTGCAGATATTGTTTATGTACATAAATATAAAAAAGATTCAAAAGATTAGGATCACTTGACTAAAATATATTTAGTTATTTACGTAGATAATATGATGTAATATAATACAAACATCTGCCATTCCTTAAACAAACAGATAGCCCCCCCAACTCATATCATAGCCAACTGGGCTAGTAAATAACATATTCTGTTTGGGCCTCTAGTGCCACATAAAGTGAGCTGAACATAAAGTCACCGGAATGACTATGTGCTACCACGTGGAGTTGTTTTGTGTAATCATGACAGAAATTATGCTTAAAAAACTAAATATGTCTGGTTTATCGGTGCTTTACTTCCATCTGTGACGGTATGAAACCCATCCAGGGACTGTAGTCCAGATGCAGAGCCCGTTTAGATACATTACAGCTGCTCTTCTGAGATTCACTGTGTATTTTTGAAGCTCTGGATAGCATCCAGGCACAGTGCATCAATAACTGAAAAGGCTACAAATTATGTATGTTCCTGCAAATCTGGCTTAAAGGGATATGCACATTTTATTCACTCACCACATTGGCACTAAGGTCAGCTGTCTGCTTTTGAATTTTTTACACCATGTGAAGCCAGTTTAATGAGGTATCTGACTTATACACATGCTTTATGTGTCTCTCTTCTCTTAGCTTTCTCTCTCTTCTACTCTCTGTTTGAGAGACCCTTAGGGCCAAACTGAAAGTGTCATGAATTCCAAACATCCGCATTAAACGGAGAGCATGAGGTGCTTTATCATTTGCTTTAGAGATCTTTTTTTCAGACAATGCGTTCTGGTGAAACTGGCCATCGGGGAAATCATTTCCCAGCATAAAATTAACCCAATCAATGGTGCTCTTCCAGAATGGGCTGTGGCTTCTTTTATAGCCCGCTCCCACGAGCCGAGCGGCGAGCCAAACGAACGGCTGTCACTTCAGGCGCTTTTACATACTTCAGAGACGCGCATGCATCACCTGCTGCCGTTACACTTCAACGTCAGTCCCTCCGGTACGCTGCCCCGTAACAGCCTAGCTGAAAGAAGAACAGTGCCCTAAAAGCTTGTTTTTGCCTACGTGGTCTAATGTAATGCACGTCCTTTATCAGGACACCGTGTCCCCCTCGGCACGCGTCCCTCCCCCTCTCAGGCATTTGCATAACCTTGTTGTGAGAAACGGTCCTTGGAGACATACACAAATCTAAATGCATTAGCATACTAAATTGGATTTGCGTCTCTTGTTAGCAGAGATAGCGAATGCGAGTTGCGTCATGTTCTCGGTTAATACAGGCCACTCTTAAAATAAAGGAAGAACAGACAAAGGCAATCGAAGGCCATAACGGGCAAAAGAAAATCCTGAGGGATAGCTTTGTGCCACAGGTGGTTGAGTTGCGATGAAATGCTTTGCCGCAGCTGCATTTTCAAATAATCATGCAGTCAGGGTCTCGCGGAAGGCCGTGCGAAATCAGAGCGAGTGCAGCGAGAGTTTAGTCACCCGTAGTGCAAACACGGCTGATGGGGATCTTTATTCATTCTTTGCTTGACGCTCCGACTGTTTTTGGCTGGGAAGCCTTGCGCATTCTCTCGGTGTGTTTCCGCCTAAAACCCTGAAAATGACTCGTCACCCCAAGCTTTCTCACAGACTTCGACGCAGGACCTGCGATTCGTTCTCTCTGGTGAGATGATTCCAGCTACGTGCTGGAATGAGCAGTTGAAATGCTTCACCTGTGTCCTTACCTCGGCTAAGACACTCTTAATCAAACTGCCCAACTGCATCTGCGCTCAGCCGCACCTTCAGGGGAAACCATGCATCTTCTTCGCCCGCTCTCTCGGAGAACCGTAAAGACACCGCGGGCCCTCGGTTCTTAAGTGATAAATCGCACCTTAATAGATGTGACTCGCATGGAACTATAACTCTTACGGACTCATCAACCAAGTTGCTACGCTCACAAACACTCACCGGATTACCCAACCTTGTTGCTCGGCTTTGGACCTTGGAGGGGCAGTGACCATGTGAAGGGTCAAACTGTTTTGTAGGTCTTCATCATTTGTCATTCATTCATAGAGGACGAAGTCTTGACGTCATTGAATCCGAAGAGCGAACTGATTTCGGTTATTAAACTAGAAATGTTGAGACAAATAAAGAGGATTTTAAATGTCACAAGGAAACATTTTTGCAGAAGAAGGAGTGAGGAAAACAGATTTTTTTTATTTACAAATGTTAAATAAGAGTAATTTGATGATCATTAAATGAAAAATAAGGACTCTGTGCTGTTTGTGTGTATTTCTTGAAATAACACTCCAATGTGTAATACGTTTCACACTTGCATGTAGCACATCTTAAATGATATCCACCCCAAATGAATCGGAGTGTGTTGTAAAGGGCCATAGAGGTGTTTTATTTATGACCCAACATATTTAAACGTTCATCATTATACATATTTGTATACATTTTTTATTGATAAAGTCAATAGCAGTTTCTCAAATTATGGATAAGAGCATTGAACCAATGCATTGTAATGAATGTCAGCTCACATTAGCCTGCAAAACGGGTGTAAATGCGTCATAACCTGACTAGCATAAAATCAACACAGACAAACCGTCATTTCCCAAAACCAGAAGCTACTCGGCAGGCTTCTGCCACATTAAACCAGCAACCAAAGGACGTTGACCTTTTGTGATGGGCATTCCCCTTCAACTGCCATATTGGTTCAGATCACAATGTCACGTTAAGAGTTTCTCTGGCCTTCAGGAATTCCTCTTTCAAATGCCTTGTTAGTTATGCCTCTGTAATGTTTCCAGACAGCGGGGAAGACATTTGCTAAGTATGTACAGGAATCCTTTATACAGTAAGTGGACATTGGAATACAAAATGTGTCCTAATATGACATTGTTCAAATCTCCTATTTGTGATTTTAATGGGAAGTGAAATGTCACACATTCTGTCTGTTGAAGAGAGGGGTGATAGATGGAGCTCCAGCACTTACTTTTTCCTAAGACATCCAGTTATTTTGTTTCTTGAAGGAGTAGGTCACCTGAAAGGTGCAGGTCATCGTTTACTCCTCCTCATGTCATTCTGAACACGTATGATGTTCATGATTCAAAATAAACAACATCTTTGGTGTTTCAAACATTGAAGAAACACAGAAACAAAAGGAGAGCGTGTTCATCAGAGAATTTTCATTTATGGGTGTACTGTTTCTTTAAGAGCTTTCGCACCAGAATGTTCCTGTTGTCAGAGAGGTGTGTTAAGTGCTTCCAATTTGCACTTTTGCTTCGGCTCAGTCATTAGAATATAGATGTGAACCTCAGCATTGGGATAATGGATTTTTTCATTAGCAGTTGCATGTAGAAGCTTTAATCGTTTGATGGATGCCCAGACTTTCATCAGGTGATCATTCTGCATGGCACAACATAAGAAAAGCAAAATTGCCTTGCACGAAACGACCCCATCTCACGTCAATAAATGGCTTAAATTGTGAAATTTGAAAATAGGCGTTGCGACACGAGAAGGCCCCGATGGTTTGTTTTGCCTCAGTCAGATTAAACCTCAGTACTATCAATTTCAGTCCTTCCAGATGCTAAATAGGAATACGATGCCGCGTGCACCAAAGAAATATTGCAGATTCATTATGCACGCGGGATTGCTGGAATCACAAATGTGTAGCAATAAGGAGAATGAGATTGAAATTGAAAAGTTGTTTGGGGAAAAAAGGAATGCTGTCATATAATGGGCTATAAATGGGATGTCGATTACTGCTATAGGCAAGGGGGTCGCGCTTTTGCTGGGTTTGGATGGTTAGTTTTCAGAAAATAGTCCCTGCTGTTACATGTCGTGCTTTTATAAGATTATGGTTGCCATAGACCAAAATTACAAATAATTTTTTACATGAATTAATGAATATGAATACGAAACACACGATATGTGATATTTTTTCTAACTACAAAAAGAAAAGGAATTCTTCCTCATGTAAAATTCATGCAACAGTTTGCCATTTAATAAGACTGATAATCAGGCCCCAGAATGGGAGTGTTTTCCTTCATAATTGGAGATTTACTCTACGCCACCTGACATATCTCAGGGCAAGTGGATGGGCCCTCATGCCGTTCGCATGAATAAACAACGGGGCCGTGCCCCCCAGCTACGACGTCTGGAGAGATATCCAGCCCTTCCAAATTCCCCTGCATTCCACTGAATTTCGACTCAATTAGACTCCGGCGTGATATGCCGCTTTGAAGACAAATTCTCTCGCCCTGTTTCCCAGCGGCATCTGAAGTGTGCGCAACTTGGAAAATTATTTAGTTTAGCAGCTTGTCATGCGTGGCACTGTAGAGAATTCCCTCTTTGCTTCACCGACAACCACCTGTCTGCCGTGATTCCTCTGGGTTAGTTGGGCTGATTTGTGAATGCGAGAGATTTGTTCGTAGTATTGCTACTCATATTGATCTTTCTACAGTTGCACTGATCATGCGGGTTTATAGACTTTAGGGCTTGATGCATCTATGAATCCGTTTTTATTTTATTGTTTTTTAAAGACGCGGTTTGTAAATTTGCCTGCATTTTAAAATCTCCAAACCAAAAGATTGCAGATTACTTCATGTACTTGGGTTTGGAGTCAAAAACTGTACCCGACAGTTTAACTTATAAACAATTGTTCAAATCCAGTAAATGATTTTTATGCATGTCTAACCAAAAAAAGATACACGTTGCTGCTTTTTACATTTGTGACCCTAGACCACAAAACCACTCATACGAAGCACAAGTAGTATATTTGTAGTAATAGCTTAAATAGACAAGTTTAGTACAAAATATTAGTACAAAATATTGTACTATCCCAACAAGCCATGCATCAATGGGGAGCCTATTTATTCTTATATTTATGTACAAGACATCCAGCAGTTAAGACATCGCATAACCCATAAGACATCCAGCAGTTCACGTATGTTTTATTTTTTCATTTACCTATTTTTTTGCACATTTTGGGAAATTGTTTTAAAAACATGGATGGAAATGCCAAGATGTGTATAAATTCTAAAAATGCACAACTTTATCTGATTCTGTTCTTGATCTGTTTACCCTCATCGCATGTTTAAGTGGAGCATTTATTAACTCGCAGTATACACTACAGTCTCCAGGCTTGCAGAATCAATATTAGAATAAATAAAAAAAAATGAATCACTGACTGGCCATGTGGGATATTCTTGCGCAGATAAAGGTTTTCCGATAGTTTTCGAGGTGAATCATTTGCGTAAAAAAGTGTATAATGACGTTTTTTGGATCTGCATTACAGTATTGTCTCATTATATAACATTTATGGTTGTCGCGCTGTCCATTGTGAGGTCAAGGCTTCAGAACCTCTGTGCTAGATATCCAGCGAGCAGTATAGTTCATACGAGTGATGTAATTTATCACAAAGCGTACAGTTCCTCTGGCCTCTGCTAAATCTACAAACGCATCTACCTAAGAGAAAAAACTTGAGCCCAGTGTACGGAAAGCACACGTTTGCTGTCACAGGTTTAAATTAATGAGTACAGCCTTCCAAAAACCAACTGGGATGATGCCAGTGTGGAATCTCGTGTGAGTGGGCAGAAGGTGTGAATAATGTGCTGATCCAACACCTGCAGACCGAGATATTTAGAGGTTTGCCGTTGTCCCGTGGAGTCAGGTGCAGGAGAACGAATCACCACCAGCAAAAGATCACAGCACAAGAGCTTTCCTGATCTCGCCGTAAAGTGTGATTAGAACGTAAGGGGTCATGTCTGGGGCTGCATCCCTATTTGCATACTACATAGGTATGCTAAGTTAGTATTCGCATTCTAAATAACTGTTCAGTGAAAATAACAAGGCAAACGTGTCGATGTGTCCATGCAATGCTTTTCAGGTAGTGGTACCCACAATCCTTTGTCCTGAAAAAGAGTTTTTGATGGTTTTCGTTTGAATTGTAGAACAATGCCAAGCAATGAGCTGCCCACAGGGGTTTTATAAATGCATTTAAAGTTAAAGCTGCTGTTAATCATTTTTATACGATCATCTTTCAGAATACCTCGCATACAATGCATGACAGATATCACTGAAATAGGCATCGTGAGAAATCACACCTGTCTCTGTGACAGCCGTGGGCTTATAAACACCAAAATCCAATCTGAATGTGCATCAGAAAATGTCGCTTTCTGTTCTGTTCTCTTCTCTGCAGCTCCCAAAAAAAACAAAGTTAAATCCTTCAACGCACTGACTTACACATATGTGTGTTTTCTGTCGCCTAGGTGTCATGGGAGAGTACGAGCCCAAAATTGAAGCACACTTTCCCCAGACTGTACTAGCAGCCAAAGGGGTCACGGTGAGACTGGAGTGCTTCGCTCTTGGGAAGTAAGTACGGCGACATCATAACCCACCCACATTCCTCCGTATCTCTGAATGTCAAGACCACCCCCTCGCACACCGCCACCTCAAGGTGCCTTTCCATCGGCACAAACGCATGCACAATTCTCCATCGCCCCAGTGTAACGCCTCTTTTCTGTTGGAATCATTAATAATCATAATTATGACCAATTTTACAAGTCGAGCCTGTTTCTTTGTAGAGTAGAGCGCAGCACGTTCTCCGGAGATGAGGCCTTGGCAGGAGCATAGCTATTTTTAAGCCTAACTCCTGTCTGCCGTTAAATGAGCTCTCCACAAGTATTGAACTCTGCACCATATCTGATATAGTGGCAATTTCTCTCTGATTGGTGTAGAAACAGCGGCGGGATTCGGCCCCTGGGAGCCGTATATTCTGGTAATAGTTGAACGGGGAGGCAGAGGTGAGGGCCGAGGGCTGTGAGATGAAAGCGAATGAGAGCGCTGGCACGTCATTGTTTGGAGGATGCTTTTAATATCTGTTATATTCACATTTGGCCAAGGATAGCGCGGTGAAAAATGAAAGTGGCCAGTACAGGTCCACCGCTGGAAGGCAGAAAAGCACTTTGACATTAAGTCAGGGCAGCGCACTGCGTCCAGATGATGTACTGCCCAGGCTTTTTTCACGGATGCTTAAGTTTTTGCTCGCTGTGCCCTGCTGCTTTCATATACGAAAAAAATTATATTGTTAAAAGTTGTCCCTGTTTTTCCTTGAGTGGAATTATCCGCCGTAACTTCGGGTTATGTATGTTTGTAGTCAAAAGCAAATATTTAAAGGATGTTGTAGGGCGCTCATCTGAGCGACTAACCTTTGCATAGTCAGGTGGTTCTCTGCATTCCGTATTTCCTTTAACTTGCCCAGATGCGTTTAAATGAATATTGAGTTATTATTAAAGTTATTCAATTACTCGAAATGGATGGATCCTGGCCAGTTTTCTATTATTTTGTCACAATTTTCTACTATTTTACTGGACCAGGTACAAACAGGTACAATGTCCTTGGTGACGTTAGAATTATGTTGTTTTTATCATGTTGGCTGAAATTGCACTCTTACGTGGGAAGTGCATGACTCCACTTTTTTAGAAAATGTCAACCATTTTGTTTTACGCAGTATTATAATGTTTTCTTTCAGTTTATCGGTATCTTTTGCATTCTTGAGAGCGCAGTTTGTATATTTACACAATTACGACACTGCTCATGAATCAAAGTGCAACGCTGCATTTTAAAAACATAATCCGCCGTCATCAGGCTGTAATTCTATTTGCGTTCGTTATTGGAAATGAATAATTCAAATGCGAAGCCCTATCAGGCGCAAACACCTTATAAGCCAAACTGTTCTAAAGACCCAGTAATTGTTTACAGTGCCTTCGAGGACCCCTTTGTGAAGAAATGCACGTTTACAATTAATTATCCACATTAGAATAATAAGTCATTACTTAAACCTAGACATTGATCTATGTATTCTTGTTGGCTTCTCCTTCTTACTTCGATTCAACTTTACGCACTCAGTTCATGAAAAATCTGGCCGGTGGCCTTTCCCATCCCAGCTAATTCATGGCTTTGATGGCTACGTGTCTGAAAGCGGGTCTTCCGGTGAGCTTGAGATCTCGTCCTCAATTTATTCGCAAATAAATAATTTATCAGGGCGAGTTATTAGAAAATGCCACTCTTTATAATGAAGTAAATTGAAGCAAGAATTGCTTTTGGTCTCACGCTGTCACTCAGTGTGTATGACAAGCTAACAGTCGGAGAGAATAAGGACTTGTCTTTTGTGTGAATGGAATATGCCGGAGCGTTTATTGTCAATAGTGCAGGCTGTCTGCAGGGATGCTTTTCATACTCGGCATTGCAGTGGGCAGTTTCAAAGGCATACTGCCAGCTCATAATGGCCAATGCGTCTGGAGCCGAAAATGTTACCCGGACTACAAGAGGGGTCTGCTTTCATGCTCTCTGACATTCTGCTAAAGGTGTAACCTTTCTGTGAGGTTCTCACACTATTTAGGAAATAAGGCACAGATATTTTCATGTCATTTTCAAGTGGTTAAATAAAAGGGATAAATAAAAATCATGTCACTGTTGAACACAAAATGAGAAAAGTTTAGGGATTCTTATGTCCATGCGAAGTCAACACGGGTCAATGTTGTCTGGTTATCAACGTTCTTCAAAATAAATGTTTTGTGTTCTGCAGAAGGGTAAATAAATGATGAACAGATTTTCATGTTTTTCCTTTTAATGCCTTCATTGAAAGCCACATTAAACATAAAAACGTATGTTTATATATGATTCGTTGCTTTTTTGTATTTCACTGCTGGCCGTGACTTTATCAAGTTGCGACTGTTTTAGAATTTTCAAGGTCACTCGAAGCCGTTTAATGAACTTAATGAAATGAGCTTTTTAATTCAGAAAAATGCATTGGAGGCCTTGCTATATTGCAAACACAACACAAAAACTAAAAGCATCGAATGAAATGTTATTAGGCACAACCACTACGTATTATACTTGACCTCTGTGTAGGCTGGGCATACGCACACATCGCAACCATCAAGCATATGTTTCACATCATACCCATTACTATATCACATATTTTAACAAGTCGGAAATGCTGTACTGACAAGCATAATGACTCGCAACTCTTGGTTTTTATAAATCATCAACTGACATATGCAAATCTGATCCACGTCCGCCATAACAGCTGACCTCTAAAGCACTGTTTACATCGGTAGAAATCACAGCAGATGGCTCAAGTTATCCTACCCTCTCAAACACGCTAATGTTTGTTCTCTAACCCAAACGACCCTTCTGGCTTTATCACGCACCCATCATAATGTAACCTGGCAGCTCGGAGAAACTTCATCCTGTGCGCATAAACGTCCCAGGAAGATTTAAAGGAGCGCAGAGGGAGATGAGACCTCAGAAACGTGACGTTTTTATCATGGGGGCCGGCGGTTGATTGATGGCAGCGCTGGGGTTTTCCATCGCATCTCGTTTCCACCGTTGGAAAGCTGTGAAATGGAGCTGTCACTCTGGAGCAGCGCTGATCATGTCTGATAGAGCGGGTTATCTGCTGGCGGGCGGCGCACCTAGCAGGTCATATCACACGCCCGCTGCAGCCACAAATAGGGATGGATGGCGGTGTACAAATACTGCTTATCTGCACAGCTATCCGGACGTTTATTGTGTTACTCAGTACACAGCCACTTACAGCGGACGAGGCATATCAGATTGTCCTCTGTGTACTTTTGAAAAAACCTGCGGTATCAGTTTTACAAATTAGTGCGGATGGGCGCCTACACGTTTTTTGGGGCACGGAGATAGAAGGAATTGCTTTCAGATAAGGTGTGTGTGTGTTTAAAAGGTGAAATGCGTTATTTTACTGCTTTCCCGCGAGATAACTAGCATGGCACTCGCAACCAAAGATCGTGGGTTCAAACCCTTCGATTTATACACATTCATAGTGTATGTTGTCTTTGCACCATATTTGAACTTTGTTTCTTTGAATCTTTGAATGCTTTTTCAGTCCTGTCCCCACGATCACCTGGAGGAAGATGAGTGGGAACATCCCGAAGAAAGCACGCCTGCGCAAATCACAGGCGGTTCTTGAGATCCCCAACATCCAGCTGGATGATTCTGGGAGTTATGAGTGTAAAGCTGAAAACACGAAAGGAGGCACAGCCTACAGAGGACATCTGCAGGTCTATAGTGAGTATGGAGAGTCTATATTTACATAAAAAACACATGGAATTGACACAAAAATGTTCCAAAACCACATTTCACCTGTTTTAGTACATGTGAAATTCATGTTTTTTGTGTGAGGGGGTCTTTGCATCTGAAATGTGTACACTTCACATTCAGTATGTTAAACAGTTAGCCCCCGATGCTCATGTCACTGGTTAAGCCAACGTTTAACAAACATTGAATTACCTGTTGGCACTACAAAAAATAGATTTCTTCCCATTTCTATCTCATTTTACAGTTCAAAAATGTAAACATTCATAAATCAAGATACATTTACTTGTGAAGTTCATAACTTCTCGAGTGTCTCGTGACTAGTCGTTGACCTATGAGATTCCAAGTTAAGACTGAGTGCCGTCCAGTCAAGTATTATGTTTTTTTAAACACTACTAAAAAAGCTTGACTTATAAATCGTATTACTCACAAATGTATCCTTTTGTTTAAGAAGATCCTCTTGGGTAGGGAATAAACTTGTTTTGGGATGTTTCCTTTGAACAAATCTCACCTTGTATCTTATTTGGCACTGTTTGGACTAGAGACATGGATAATATCTGGAATTGTGGGGTTTGTTGAGGTGTGCAATTTTTTTCTACAAAAATAACTGTTGATTTATTTCAAAGAAACCTGAGCCGTATCTAGACAACAGGATATAATAGAGACGTGTGGTGGGTTTATTTGTAACCCCTAACAACCACATAGCATCGCCCCACAACGCCCCAGCTTCATTTCAGCTATCAACTTTCAGGGCAAGCATTACTGACATATTCTACAGATAAATGTAAGCATGCAGTTGTGTAAGAGTTTATGATATAAAAGACTTGAAAGCAATGGGTCGCAGTAGTGAGGAAATAGAATCCGTTGGGTCTGTATCTGATTGTTTCTTGGAAAATCTGATTGTTTTTTGGCATGCGTGACATCACAGGAAGAACTCATGGCAGTTTCCGGTTGGGAACTTAAAGAGAGAATTGGAAAAATTAGAAAATTGTTTAATTTAGCAGATGCTGTACATTGCGGCACACAGCAGTGGATACTGCCGCGGGTTCTTCCTGTGGAACGCGGAAGCCACACAGGCATAGAGTCCATTGTTCCACTGGGGATGCTCTCTCTTTCTTTTCTGGCATTATTTTGACTGGCCTTTATGACACAACATATACATTTTAAGCAGAGACAGCCAGTATTCGTCAAAGTTTCACAAGACAAAATGGCGGCATCTTTAGAAGACTTTTGTCCAATAAAATCGTACGGACTGTTTTATCATTATTTTGGCTTTTGCCGTACACTGCAAAAATGACTTTATCTTTTCTTTCTTATTTCCAGTAAAAATGTCAAAACATTCTTGAATCAAGAAGTATTTTCTTGATGAGCACATTGACCTGAGAAAATAAGTCTTGTTTTTAGTCCAAAAATATGAAATTTTAGTGAATTTGTGGTTAAAACAAGCAAACAAATCTGCCAATGGGGTAAGAAAAATTATCTTGAATTAAGGTTTAATTTTTTTACTAAAAACAAGACTTATTTTCTTAAGTCAGTTCGCCCATCAAGAAAATACTTTGTGATTCAAGAACGTTTAGACTTTTTTACTGGGAAAGACTAAGTACGAAAGTCATTTTTGTAGTGCTATAGAAATGCATATTTTTTGACCCAGATATTTTCCCTTTCCCTCCGTGGCTTTGATACGGGCCTGATTCAGAAGTTTGAGATATCCATTCATCTCTTCCAGACTCCTCTCTTGATCCGTTCGATAGAGGTTCTGACTTAGATAAAGTGTCCTGTGCCATAAAAGTAAGTGTATCAGCGGGGCACAAGATGAATGTAGTGTCCCCATGATTTTATACAAAAAACTGGATTTAGGAGGTTTATGACTGTCATAGGGACCGGTGATTCACCACATTGTCTGGCTGAACAAAGCCTGAAAACAACAGCTGTTTTTCTTCCCCATCACGACGATGTCCAGACACAATTGTCTTCCTTTGTGATTTCTTCATCAGCTTTTTGGGACTTACGAGAGATTAAATGAGCTGTCGCTCTTTATGCGTCCTGAAATGTTGTAAATCCCCTTGCGTGTCAGTCAGACGGGGCTTTCTGTCTAAGTGTGCAGTACTTGGCCAGTATTATAAAGGGAGAACTGTCAGTCTGAATTGCTTTAAAATGTGATGTTAAGGCCAAAGTTACATTAAGTTAACATAAAATCAAAATTGGATTCCTGTGCACTCCTCATGCACGGTAAAAATAACGTTTGTAATCTTTCATTAATTGAATGTAAATAATGTAAAACGTGCTCTTCGTATTTAATGAAGCTGTAATAAATGTACCGTAGTGTGTGAAAGTCAACCAATCATAACATAGCTCATTTGCATATATAATCATTAAAACTGCAATCGAGTGCCGCAGGGATAACATGTTTTGTACGCTGGTTCCCTCGACAAGAAGCCCATAGGAAATGTATAGTATCAACAAAGGTTTATGATGCTTACACGTATTGTACATCAAGAAACCCTTCACAAATGAACACAACAAATTCAATAGCCAGAAATAAAAAGCGAACTCTCGGTTATAAACATAGTACATAACGGTCACTCAACATCAACTCTTTTGGATTTTATTAAAACCACGTTTCGTGCTAAGGAACTAATCTGCGGACGAATATCCCTCCAGAATTCTTTTTAATTTGTGCCCATGTTGCTTTACCATGTTGTTCACTTTATAATTTCTGTGGATGGTCCCATTTGGCAACTTGATTTAGAAACATAATAGCTTTAAATATCACGAGTAGAGCATTACTTGTTTGAAAAAATGCTTTTTGCGGCTTGGGCTGGGAATCGATTCCAAAAAGAACAGTTTCCTGTATTGTGAGGCATTGGGAATCGAGAGTCGTTGCGAATGTTGGAAACGATTCAATTAAAGAGAAACGACTCTTCAGTAGGAGCCATTTTAAACACAAACGCAGCCCCATAGCCGATTTCATTGGTCAACTCACAGTCACCTGTCAAGACTTCATAACAAAACCTATGGATGCTATCTGTGAAATTGTGAGGCCGACACGAAATATTCTGCATTTATTTATAATTTCATTTATTGAAAAAATCTAAGAAAGAGTTTGTATTTTTAATGATACATTAAAATTGAAATGACATGGTGCATGTTTCATTCAGGTCTTGTTTAAAAAACAGCAGAAAATGATTTAGCGTGGAAATTGAAAATTTGTATTAAAATAATCTCCATATTAGGGCTTTCCTCCATTGTTTCCTTTTATCACCCATCGTCACTTAAGTCAAAGATACTCCAGTCAACCCCATTTGACGCTGTCTACAAATACCACCCCATTGTGTTCTCTATTTAAAAATGTGTCTTCCTGTTAATGACGCATAGATCTGTTACCCGCGATCACACTTCACTTCAGAATGCCCTGGGCACTAGACATTCAGCCATCACCTGCTAACAGTATTCCAGGCACACATCTGCTCATATAATTTGCATACGACCAATTCTCTCCGAAAGCCTCTGAAGGCTCACCCACAGTAGGGTTCGATCCCAGATCAAGTTAGCCGTGCGTCGCGACCTGCTTGAATTATGCGTCACGTGCATGACCCGGGTGAGCGACGAGCGGCAAGGGGGTGCGCCAATGGGCAGGGGAGCGCATCCTTCTCAAGGCTGCTGCCCACCGTTATTATGTTGGCCGAGGGTCTGCGGTGAGGGATGGTGGTGTGGATGGAGGGAGGCGATTAGTTTTATTACCATGTCCAAGAGCTGTAACTCAAGGAGTCCGTGCCTTTGCCAGAGGTTACCTCCACCTCTTCTTTCCTCCCACCTCCGTTTTCCTGTTTCGCCCACCCTCCTGAAACGGTCACGAGATGCTTTGTAAATTACACAAACCACTTAAAAATCTCACTGGGAGTGATATCAATTATTATCTTTCTGGCCATTGACATGATGTTGTGAACGTAGGGTGACCAGTGATGCAAACTCTGAACTGAAAGGAGCGCATTATGCTTTGAATGAGTATACCGGATAGATCCAGTATATGCTAATACTAGATTGTCAAGGTGTTGTGTCAGCTTGCAATGGTGTTGCTATGCGGTTGCTAGATGGTTCTGTGTAATTGCTTATGGGGCCCAGTGAAAGAAGCCCAACCTTTTTGATATATTGTCGTGTAGACATACCTCGGGTCTCTACTCCAGTGTGAGTTTATGGGATTTTCACCCATTTTATCGTCCGCCAGAAGCGAATTGGAAGTCACGTTGCTGAAAGAATAAATTGCACACCTCTACTCAACAAGCCACATGATTTAATTTATCATGAATGAGTTACTGTACTTACTGTACAGTCAAGGGTTCGATGAAATCCCCAACCTCAAACATCGGAAATAATAAACAGCACCGCTAATAACATCCATCTGTAGTTATTATGGAATAATGTCAAAGCGGCGTATGTTTCCGCTCAGATGGATTGCAAAGACTTTCTTGTGCAGGGCATTGTGGGTAATAAAAGTCCTCTGGTTTCACAACTTTGAGTCTTGTCATTTTTAATGAAAACACTCCCCACTGTTTCTCTCATACATATTCATTCAGCAAAACGGACAGTGTGACAAAGGATGCCTACAAACTGCAACTGCGTGTGATGTTTAACTAAATTTTGTCGGTTCAGCTGGAGCAACGGTTGGATGTTTATAGAAAGGATTTACTGCCCTAAAACTACTACTATGTACTATCGGTCATTAACATCAAAGCCTTCCCACTTCTTCGGATTTAATAGAGGCTTTTGAGGTTGGTTGTTTGTCTTGTGCTGACTTTAAATTTTTTATTCCATTTCTAAAAGATTGAAGAACTTGTGAGACGACGAATTTCAAGTGTTTTTAAACCTGCACAGAACACAAAGTGCAAGATAGTAAATCCTATTGGATCCTATTTTTCTTCCGGACCCTTATATGATCTTGGGATGGGGTGTAGTTGAATCATTGGACAGGCGAGCGACAGTAATGTATTGAGTTAATCACAGTCAGTCTCTGGATGGCAGTAGATGGTTGTGTGCATCTCAGTCAGAGCGGGCTGGAGAAATGTCATACATTTTTGTCGGTCACCCCACAGCAAGGGCTCATGCAACACATGTCGCAGTGTGAATAAAGTGGCCATCATAATGTATTGGGTTTCTTGGACAATATAATGGAACTGATTTTTTATTTGCAAACATTTTAAAACCAGTAAAAAGTACCATCACCCCAAGGAGATGGTTCTGGAAATACTTTATTTTATGTCACTTGGTTTGATGTTTTGTTATATCACTGACACACTTTGGTATTCATACACATTTTAAAGTGTTACTGGAAAATGTAAATGTTATTTTACGTTGAAAATGTTATATTTAATAAACATTCTATATGTATTTCGCAAGAATATGTATTTCCATACGTTTTTTTAGGTAAATTTAATTTACTCTCTAAATTACTCTTCACAGCTATGCCAATAGAACCATTTTTGGTTCCACAAAGAATCATTCATTCAACCATCTCTTTCTTACTTTTTTATAATCTGACTTTTTTCTGCCACAAAGAACCTTTTGTTTCTTCAGATGTTAAATATTCTTCATGGAACCAAAATGTTCTTCAATTTCAATTCAATTCAATTTTATTTATATAGCGGTTTTCGCAATGTGCATTGTTCCAAAGCAGCTTTACAGGGGAAATTAAAAACACAAAAAAGGTAAAACACATGAATATTTTAACTTATTATATAAACACCTAGTAAATAATATCCAATGTCAGCAGTCTCCCGGTGGTTTATTTAGCATATTTTGCATTAAGTGAATGCTTGGCTGAAAAGATGTGTCTTTAATCTAGATTTAAATTGGGCGAGTCTGTTTGATCCTCGAATAGCGTCTAGAAGGAAATTCCAGAGTTTATCTGCTACGTATGACGAAAAGCTTGACCCCCTTTGGTGGATTTAGATATTCTAGGTATTATCAAAAGTCCTGCGTTTTGAGATCTTAGAGAGCGTGATGGGTTGTAGTGTGATAGAAGCTCTGTTAGGTAGGTAGGGGCTAAACCCTTTAAGGCTTTATAAGTGATTAAAAGAACTTTAAAGTCAATACGATACTTAATGGGTAGCCAGTGAAGCGTTGATAACATTGGGGTTATGTGATGGTATTTTCTGGACCTGGTTAGAACTCTGGCAGCTGCGTTCTGAACTAACTGTAGTTTGTTTATTGATGATGCAGGACAAACACTAAGTAGAGCATTACAGCAGTCTTGAGGTCATAAATGCATAAGCTTCTCTACGTCAGCAACACATAGAATAGTTCGTAATTTGGCAACATTTCTTAGGTGGAAAAAGGCTGTTTTTGTGACATTTGAGATGACAGGTTGCTGTCTAATATAACGCCTAAATCTTTTACTGTATTTGTGGGAGTAACAGTACATCCTTCTTCTATGGTATCATCAAAAACCTTTTGAAGCACCTTTTTAAGAGTGTATGAGCAACACATATATCAGATGAAAGAACAGAGCCTTCGCAAAAATCTCTATACACTTCATTCATGGGGAGGTTTCTTCAAGAAGTATTTTTAAATATATTTTTCTTTTTTGGATCCGAATATGCTGTGCTCTTTCATAAGATCGGTAACAGTGCCCCCTAAGCGTTCTCTTGTAAATGACAGATAATTCCCTCAATGTAAGGGAAAGACTTCAACAGTGTACACAAATTAAAAACTTTCTTCAGGTATGTTCATCTCAGATTTTTGTTTAAAAATTGCTGTAATGGTGCTATATAGCACTTAAAGTGGTTCTTGGCTCGTAATCATAGGGGAACCTCTTTAAGTGCAATATAGAACCAAATCTTGGTGCTTCAGAGGTTCTTTGGGATGACTGAGGTACTACAGTATATAGCACCGCTTCCGTATAAAAAATCCCTGTATGGTTCTTCAGCGGTTCTAAGTAGTACCTCAGTACTCCCACTATGATTACGAGCCAAGAACCTCTTTTAGTTCTACATGGCACCATGTTTTTACAGTGTTAAACTTGTACATTTTCTTTTTCTCAGTAAAGACAGTAAAAAAGATGGCAGAGCAAGTACAAAAGCGTCCTGACTGAGATTGTCGAGTTTTTGCATGTGTTGAGTTTTTTCTCTGTGCTCTCTAGCTCTGCCGCAGTGGATCAGTATGATAAATGACACTCAACTGGACAGTGGAGAGCAGCTCCGGTGGGAGTGCAGAGCCGCAGGAAAACCCAGGCCCACCTACCGCTGGATGCGCAACGGAGAACCGCTCAGCCCACAGGTACACACACAACACAAATATTACAAATGGGCTCATTTTAATAACACTGTTATTTCCACTCGACTTGTATTCCTATTGAGATGCCCTACTGTATGTATATATCACTCCTCACACAAAAGCTACTGTAATTTCCCAAGGGTTGGTGGTATAATTATGCAGGTTTCCGAGATACTTTTGTTTGGACAAATTGTAAAGCAACATCGCAGAGAATGTAATCCCATAATGCTTTTCTGGAACAACAATGAGAAAGGAGGACAGATTGAGACTTATTTAAACCCTCTGCAACGCCATTCAAAAGTTTAGGGTCTGAAGGCGATTATTCGTTTTTTTAACAAAACATATATTAAAAATGGAAGAGGTATTATTATACTGTAAATGTTATAGTATATACTAAACAATAAAGAAAAAACAGTCCATAAAGTCCCAGCATATACATGTAATCTACAGTACGATCTCCTTCAATATTGTTTAAAGACCTCAATAAACTTATATACAGTATATATTATGTAGTTATGATTATTTTACTGATGCAGAAAAGCATATTCTTGAGTAAATGACCCTGAAATCTTCAAAGCTCAAACATTTCATGCATAAACATACATAAAACGTGTTAAATTAATGGCACAATGAGCTATTCACAATACCTCTTGTGGCTATAAACTCTTACCATACGTCCACATGGGTCTCTGCCTGTTTCTATTTTTATTTGTTCACTGTAATTTAACAACAAAACCCTGAGATAAACTTAAGACTCGGGCATAACCGAGACCTTAACGTGTTCTCCTTAGTTACAAAAAAGCAACTAATGGCATCTTCCTCTTCGAGAGATTCTTCACACACACTTAAATCTCTTAACAGTTAGACAAAACCTTTAGCTCTCTGGAATACTTCCATGAACACATTTGCACCGACGGGCCTTAATTGTTAATATGTGTCTATATTGCATTACATATCATTAAGAAGGACATTACAGAAGTGTCATCCCTCTGTACTTAGAAAATGCTGGAGTGCTGTGGCAGATGTATAATAGACATTAAAGCAGCAGTCTGACAGGTGAGGATGTGCTTGTAAAGCGGTTCTTGTCTTCCCACAGAGCAGAGTGGAAATGGTGAATGGGGAATTGATCATTCACAGGTTACAGCAGGCGGATTCGGGGATGTACCAGTGCGTTGCCGAGAACAAATACGGAAGCGTCTACTCCAGCGCAGAGCTCAAAATACTGGGTAACTGCATTTACATTGACGTTCTGTTTTCCGGGTTCAATACCAATCATGCTCAATGTAAGTCATCGTATATATTATCACAGACAATCATGTCAACTCACTACAATAAAAAACAAGGAAAATCAGGTTTACAGAAATGCATTAACAATAGAATTCTAATGCGCGAGACAGAAATGTGAATGTTATGCTAGTCAAATTCTTATTCAAAATGTATTATTCAAATTCTTACATATTCCTGTAAATGTGTTTTATTCTATCTAAATAATGTATATACAGATATATAAGATTCTTATCAAATAGTTAAGGTTAAAATATTGAATTGTGTTAGTAAAAATAAATCATGCAGTATCGGAGCAGTATTGAACATGAGTAATACACCTAAATGTCTATTCAGTTTAAATATGGCTTAAACAAATCTGTACTCATAGCCAGCCAAGGCAATTGAAAAGTGAGCAAAATGAGTTACTGATGCATTGAGAAAGTTAAACAATGTAAAAAGGCCATTTAACCCCACAGGTAATGCGTCTCTCAATGAGAAGGCCAGTTATTGACAGGTGCATTTCAATTAAACACAATGAATGATCCACAACGTAGAACGGCCACGTTGCAAATCAATTTTCACTTTTTTGTTTACGGATCTGAAAGCACTGCCAGCACTTTTGAGGAAGGAAACAAACTTGGGTGATATTGAATTCGGCGTCCGTCAGGAATGTCTAAACTGAAGATTTACACAGAGAAAGCTGCCGCGAACAACCTCATAGCACCGCGGACAGAAGCAAACGAAAGCAAGCAAGATAAAAGAAGAGAAACATGAAAGCATTGAGGGGAAAGAAGTTAGTTGGCTCGGATTTGGTTTGTTCGTCTGTCACAGTGTAATGAGAACAAAAACATGTAGCAATCGCTTATGAAAAGCACCAACGCTCTGCGTCTCTGGACATCTAGGACCAGACAAAAGAGATGCACACTGGGATTGCGGGACGCCCTCATTTTCTCCTTGTCAGCTTTGATTCTTCTGCAAATTCCAAGATGCATGTGGTCGCCCTGCCGTCGCTTTCCTGTGGGTCATTCAGATTTGACATCCCTCATTATGGTCTTGTTTGTCGGTTAGTCTGAACATGAACTCTTTTGACGGTATTCGTGTTGACTTGAAAGCCTCATGGCTCAATTTAAGAAGGAAAAGGAAAAATACATGGATGTATGTACAATATTTCTCCCAAATTTCGAAAAAAAATATAGTTGCTGTATTCATTTATTTGCAGAAAAGGAAAACTGCAGTGATATTAAAAGAAAAGATGCTCTGAAATTCAACAAACACTGGACTGGAAGGGCCACAACACATTTACAGTAGAAATGCTTATAACATGACCATTTGTCTCTTATTTTTTCTTTGGCTGTATATCACATAAATGTATAATTGAAATAATTTAACAAAATAATAAATGATATTATAAATAACATAAATGCAAAAACAAATATATTAAGATGTATCATTTTAGATATATTATTTATGAAAAGAATATAATATACAGAAAAGGCCTGTCCAAAAAAGTCACACACTAAGTATTTTGCTGGACCGCCTTTAGCTTTGATTACTGTTACAGTATTAAATGTGGGATTCATGCAATTTCCCCGGAGCTGTAAGTCACTAAATATTTCCCTTTACTGGTCCTGCACTGACAGTCCCGTTTTTATGTATTTGTTTCACATTCCCAAGTTGCTCTACGCCGGTGGGGAGAGCTGTCCTCTGTGACTTGGTTTATTCTGTTATAATCACGATCGCATATTGCAGTGACATAGTACACAGCAAAAAGCAGCCCTCATTCACATGAGACACAGCTGCAGGGTGAGTCAGGGTCCGGCATGGCCTGCAATTTGTGGCACAGTTGTGTCGCTCAGACCCTTGAGGGCACTGAAGTGGGCTGCACTCGGTGAACCATCGATGCAAAACACCTCTTAGTATCCACTGTAAGAGACGCATGTCAAAACTTGGTTTAAAACATATATTCAGACGCCCATAAGCAATCTGCGGCGGATCTTTTACCACAAAATCACACTTTTCCATGCCCACCCCAAACAAATGTTGATCACTGAGTCTCAGCTTGTGCCGAGATGGTGTGAATAGAAGCCCTTTGGCAATTGCTGAGATTAAAATGGCATCTTTTCTAATGTCACCCGTAAAAAACATGGTTCAACCTTTGACTAACCACTGCTGGCGAGACCCGTCAGCGTGTAACTACAGGCCCCAGTAGACTCCACCAGCTCTGCAGACATCATCACTTTTAGCCTGCATGTGTTTAGTTCTGCTCCGTGGAACATCATCACACTCACACAATATCATCTTCAGCCACAGGAGAATGTGTCGTAAAAAAGCACAGGGCTTTTGTGATGTCTTGTATATACAGCATGCGCATGAACATCAATATATTGCAGAACAGGCAACATTCAAAGGCTTATTAAAACGTCCTTACAGTATATCGAAGCAAAGTCATTTGGAGGCAAACGTCCATTCTTGCAAGTTCAGAAATGATAATTATTAGGCTATTAGCAATTTCGTTTGAATAAAATAGACACACTGGAGAGTTTTAATATTTCTCTCATTTTCACATGCCAAGAAACACACAAAAAGTCCTTGGTGTTAGTGCCACAAAATGAAGAGCAAAAGATGCTAAACCCATGAGAGAAAATTGGCTCATAATAATGATATTTTAGTAACTGTATGTCTGTGTGCCTTCAACTTGCGAATATAAAAAAAATGCTTGCCGTGCATATTTATTTGATTCGTTTTTAACACAGTCCTGCAATGGATAAGCTATTTCACATAATGTCCACAATAGAGAATAATTACTCAATTACTAAGAACAGCTCAGAAGTTAAGGTTTCAGTGTATGAAATGTAGCGGCATCTAGTGGTGAGGTTGGGAATTGCATCCAACGGCTCATCCCACCCCTCCTTTTCGAAGCGCTTTGGTGGCTGACACCGGACAAAGATGTGGTCACCTTTTCACTTTGTCGAAGGAGATAACCTATTTACGAAACGCGCTCTGTAGAGCAGCTTGTCCATTTAGGGCTACTGTAGAAACAACATGGCGAATTCCATGTAAGGGGGCCCGGGGTGTATGTAGATAGAAATAGCTCATTCCAAGGTAATAAACACTTCATTATTTAAGATCTTTAACCACGTCTGGAGACATACACTATGTATATTGTATTTTCTTTCTGTCAATAGATCCTTCCAAAAAATTACACATTAATGCTGTGCAGATTTATATGGACAACCGAATAACTGTGTGGAGGACTTGAGGATTTTGAAGTCCAGTGGGCAGATAAATAGCTTAGTTCAAACAAGGGACTCACGAACAACCATCACAAAACATAAAAGCAGTTGTTGATCGGTCAAGTGACTTCTCCCAACTGTATATAAACTGTAAAATCTGCTAATGCATTCTGCTCTCAAGAGCCTCCCTGCAGACAGATGAGACATTTAAGAGTAATTATCTTCAAATGTGCTTGTCAAGTGCTGAATTTTTTTTCGCTTTAGCCTGGGAACGTTTTACTTCTGGTGGACAATCGTGCATAACAATAAAGCTAATAATAATGGACACGTCACTCACAGCGACTGCAGTGCCGTCATTCTTTTATCCTTAAAATCTGTCTTCGGTGTATCACATATCACCTGCTCTGAAGACACAACACTTATTTTATTAATAAAGCCCTCTTTTTATTCTTCTGCTTCTGTCGTGGGCCAAGACAAACGGTGTCACGTGGTGTCGACAGTATGTCAAGAGTTAGCAATCTAGCTAGCTAGCTAAATTACATTAAGTGATCGAGTGTGAAAATTTTGTACTGTGGTTATATTTTGTACCGTGGTTTTGTTTTCTAGTCTCATGCTGGCAACATGTGTGTGTATTTCTAAACAGCGTCAGCACCCATGTTCAGCGCCAATCCTGTCCGACTCATCTCCACCGTAGGAAGAGACGTCTCTCTGGAGTGCCGGCCGCGTGCGTCACCCAAACCAAGAATAACATGGAAGAAAAACGACAGGAGAGTCCAACCAAGCCGAAGGTGAGTCTCTGCCCCAGCAGAGGCATCGCGACCTCTCTGACCTTACGTGTTTGGCATGAAAGTGCAACAATTATCAGGTTTCTCTGTGAAGCGGTGACAGGCCGATCGTAGGGGTCTGTGTTTTTATTGGATTCCAATTAAAAATGCTCATAGATTTACATGAATCTGTGTGGACGGGAGCTTTAATCGATGTTGTCCACTGATTGTGGGTCTCACGCTGGGTTGCGTTCTGTTGTCGTGACAGGTTTGTTTGCGCTCACAGTGAGGAGGCTGGTTTGCGCTGCAAGGTTGCATTGTGATTGATGCTTATTATGTTTTTAGGTCTTATTATTATTGTTGTGTATGCATATGTGTGAATATACTGTATGTTTTATTATGCTAACAACTACGTAAGGGTCTGAAAACTGTTGGTGTAACTCATTAGTCCTTTTTCTAGCTGGTCATGTGATCTCAACACAGCGACACACAAAGCTTTCTATACTGCAGTCTCAGTATTGTACATATGCGTATAAACACTCTTATTTTATTTATTTATATAAATTAAGTTAATAAAGCTATTCATGGAAAACTTGACTTAAGGGACCTTTAAGATGTTGCCAAGCCAACCTTCAGTTGCACTTGACACGATATCCACTTGTTTCCTGAATTTAAATGCACCCTTGTCTTTTATTCTACCTTCGGCTTTATAAAGGACATTACACTCTCTTGCCCTTTTTAAACTGTAAGAAGTAGATTTCAAAGGTGATAGGAAGATATTTTTAAATACAGGTATTAGAGCAGACAGAAGGGTTTAACCAAGCTAGTTCATTTACCATGTGCTTTTTCGTTCGGTCTTGTACATGTTACCTGGTAGAGCTCATTAGCATTCAAATATAGATATTCCTCGAGATATTCCAGGCCCTGTTTGCCGATAACTCAACCTTTATAGCCATTCTTTCGTGCATCTTTTTAAAAATGAGCTCTAGCTGCTGACCAGATTCTTGATGGAGTCAATCTGTCAATCATCAGGAGCGACAGATCTCCCGTCGAGCGCCGTCGGCTACGAGTCATTATTAAGAGCAGACTCTCAGCCGCAGACTTTTTTCTGTACGAACAAATAAGATCAAGAGTGGTTTACATAAACAGGTGGCATGTATCGATGATTTCCCGTGGTACAATAGATTAAAATTTTATTTTCACTAAAAGCTTTCGGTGCCCAAACCCGTCATTTACTCGCTATCAAATATATGTGTGGCAAGGAGAGCTCTTAGCAAGGGTGTCGCTATGCTACCACAAGAGATTTATGTATAGAATTGCTCGACTACGCCACCCGGTACATGCCGGGAAAACAACAATAAGCACACAGGTTCGTGGTCGTAGTGGAGTGAGCAAGTAATGAATAGAGAGAATTTACATAGAAAAATATAATCATTTATTACAATAAACACAAATCAATTACTCCAGGTCTAAAAAGCAAACCTGACTAAGATCGAAACAATGAAACAAACATTACATAAGATCGGCTGGAGAGAGAATGCCAGCAGGGGCCGCTAGTTCTTTACACCCCACTCAATACACACCTCTCGTAGACCACGGCAATATTTCACACAACGTGATTAGGGAACATTCACCACCGGCCAGCGTCTCTCCACACCGATACAGATTAACTCAATTGTAATAAACAAAATACAACTCAACTTACAGAAAGAAATAAAAGAAATAAAAGACACAAACCAGTAAGCACAAGATAGTTTAGACAAAAGTGTATTTGTAACAATGAGATTCCGCACTCCTTTTAAATCACCAAACTTCGGGTAATTCGCGCTTTCGTTGGCAAACCCGCGGAAGGAGTGGAACTAGGGCATGCAGACATAAACCAAAGAATACAGATGTAGACAACCAGAAAATAAATACACAAATCAATAATCAAACAAAAAAAAAGGGAAAATGACAACAGGCAATATGCCACGCTGCCGAGAACAGCAAACTTGCTCTCGGCTGCAGACTTCCCGAGCGAGGGAACGAAACAGGCATAAAATGCGTAGCAAGCGTCTTTTAAATAAACATATTCAAATCGTCGAAATGACGCCTGGGCAAAGCAGCAGTATAATCATATCAACGCGTTTTCTCGTCTCCCGCAACAGAACTCCAAGTGCTGAAACCCTTGGACCGTGAACAAGTCACAGAGTCATCCTAAATAACGTCACTCCTAATCACATACGAGTGCCACTGTTTAGAAGCCCTGCAATGCACAGCAGCCCGAACATCAATCCGTTAAACCCATCCACTCATTCACAACACTGTTGCCCTGCAGAAAGGGGCGGTCCCCGTAAATGACGCTTTCCCGATACTACAACACCAGTCTTTTAGTCAAGTCAGCTTTATTTATATAGCGCTTTTTACAATTTTCATTGTTACAAAGCAGCTGTACAAGAAAAAATGACTATAAGTAAAACATAAAAGGTTATGGAATTCAAAACACAGGTCAAATATCAGACACACAATAAATTACTATATGCAGAGTTAATTAAATAAGACTATCAAATTCTAGCAAACGCGGTGACCAGTGCTCTGATTGGCTCACCAATCCCCATGACCTCGGCCAATGAGCCACCAGGGCCCTGCGTCACCCTGCTACATATGCATTGTCAACACAGTCAAAAAACAATCATTCGAAATGTTTCAACGCAAATAAGGTTTACTGTAGAATAGTTCCTATTATTACACTGCGTATTTGAACTTTTCGCTATTCATGTGATGATGTCATACAATGATTATGATGTCGACTTCACATGATGGCTATTGTTTGCCTAAGCGGGTTTTTGTGTTTGAAGCAGGTGTGCACATGCATAACATGTCATTCAAATCTAAAACACCTTTCGTCTTTTTCTGTGTCTCGGTATCGCACCTCGCTCGCTTGTGAACATCTTGCACCATTGGCACTGAATGTGTGCTCATACTTCTGCCAAGAGTGTAATGAAGCTGAAAACTTTATAAGGTAGAGAAGAACGCCGAACGCTTCATAACCTGCTAGCGTTTCGTTTTAGGAACATTTGTGCCACAATGAACTGTTCCATTAAGAGACTTATCGTGAGAAAAAAGATAATATCACATTTAACTGCAACCGAACAAGTCACTCGCACATAACCTACTGTATAAACTGAAAAAAACTAACTTAGTTGAATTTAGTATAATCAGTGTAATTCCTTTTTTAAGTAAGCTTTATGAGGAAATTAAACATAAACTATACTGAACTGACTTAAAAATCTAGTTTCAATATAATAACGTAAAATTAATTGACCCATGAAGCTAATGTTATTTCACTTAAAAATTGAAGGCAGCTTAAATTGGTGATTTTTTTATAGTGTTCACAAAGTCACAATGGCAATGCTTTAATACTGCGAAAATATTCCTGCTCCCCCGTATAGGCTGCTGTCTTTTTAACTGACAGGAAACAACACATGTGGACATGCATTTTCATTATATTGTTAATAGTGTTCAATTCTATTCCAATCCCATAGCCATGACACTAAGCTACTGAATTAAATCATTTAAATAATTAAGTGAATTAGATTTTATATAATCAAACTAAAGAACAATTTTTGATGTCACGAAAATAATGTCAACATTTACATTGTCATTTATTTATTTATAGTTTGTTTTCCCTCAAAAAACAAGCCTGGGCATGTGCTGAGTCCAGTTTTACTCTCGTAGTTTTTAGACATTCTTTTAAAATTCAAAGTGAATATGCATGTTCAAACCCGTTGCTGACATTTTAGCCGGTATAATTGTGCTCTAAATCATAACCTTTCCATGATCACCCTCATTTTGTAATTATAAGCAACTCACTCCTGCTGGGGTAAAAACAAGGTCACCAAGACCTAACTTCTGTTCTTAAAAAAGCTGTAAAGGATACAACCACCGGAAAAACACGAATATACTGCTGTGCTTATTAATAAAAACCTTGCCTTACACACATACGGACACACACACCTCAACTAACAGGTACCAGAGACCCAGAGTCCCCAGTTCGCCGCATATTTATCAAAGGCCGGGCTGGGTTGCAAGTGGACATCGTGGAATTATTTACTGGCTCTTTTTGCTGACGGTGGTGCTGTTGCAAAGCAGGCAATTTATTCTGAGAAATAGCCACTGGGATTTGTGCTCTTTTAAAATTGTCTTGCAAAATGACTTCGCTAGCCCAACGGCCCCAGACCGGCCATAACGCGCAACCGCCCCGGTCTCGGCCCGGACCGCCGAGCGACGCTAAAAATGTCCAGACGCAGCACAAAGCCTGTTCTCACCTTGACACCCTTCCTCACTTCCTACTGCTTATCAAGCTATAGTTCCATTCTCTCGAATCAATAATTCAAAAGCAATGGTGTAACCAGCATTCAGATGCTGTTTGCCCTTCCCAAAGCTACACGCCCGCTGTAAGAGATATAGTAGATTTACAAGAAAGAGCTCTTGAGGTCAGAGCAGTGGTTCGTGAGATGGAATCGCTTTTAAAGCGGTGCTCTCATCACATTTGGAATGATGCTGTCTGCTGCATGATAGATGTTTGTTTATAGATAGTGACTACTGATAGATGAGAGACTTGACCAGCCCCAGAATGCTTCGTTCTTCAGGTAACAAGGTGATGAATGGACTTCGAGCTTGCGTGAGCTGATATATCGTGCGGCAAATTTGTCAGAGCCGAGCAATTTATTGCATTTTCTTCTTTTGTGACATTACAAGGGCAGATATACTTCTTTATTTGCCTGTTGCCTTTTCTATGCTTTTTGTGATGCTACATCTTCGTCTCGGAGTAAAAGGACATTTTACAATGTGGGAGAGTGTTTTTTTATTTTATAGTCATGTGCAATGAAAGATGCAATCTGTAACGTTGGCCATCTCTGTCTGAAACATAAAATTGTAGCTAACTTTACATGCTTATCCTTATGTGGGGTAAAGTCAAATAATGTCATAAAATAATCCACAATCGTTCTTACAGTCATAATGGAAGTCTTGCAATAATGAAAGTTCATTTCTTAAAATCATGACAAAATAGAGTACCGCAGAGATGACGCATGTTTGTAGGACAACTCGAAGGTTAGCGCCACACTGGTTCCCGGATGCCAAAAACCTATGCACTTTTCTCAAATAAGATATGTGATTAACAAAGGTTTATCACAGTTAAACGTTTTGTCTGTCAATATAATCTTTTCAAATGAACATAACATTTGTTACTTTGAAGGCCGAAATACAATCGCAAAAAGTTAAAATCTTACAATATTTAGAGGTTTTGCTAAACTCATTTTGACCAAAAAAACGTTCAAAAATTTTGAGTTTGGGGCGATGGAAACGGAAGTGCTAAAATGCTAACTCGCTTCTCGCGGGTAATACGTCATCTCTGCGATAGGCCTACCCCGTAAAGCTTTTGTTTGAAAATGGAATTTAGACCAGAATTTTACAGGGAAAAGGTATTATTTTAATATATCTTTTCTGATAAGTAACAAGTCTTTATTCTCTCAACCTCTAATGAAGTCTTCACCTCCTATCACGCGTAAAACAAGCATTAAAATATGAAAGCTCTCTATATCATGGTCAGTTTTGAACAACTTAAAAAGTGAAAAAGATTTTTATTTTATTGCTTCAGTTATGACAATTTCAATCAGATCACCTAGTAATACCAAAAATGTACTGAAAACACCAGTAATAATCCGATTTTGTCAACGTAACTAATACTGTTAAACGGAGACGTGCATCGAGATACCGTTTACAATAAATGATCATGCTAAAAATCTCATTAGCAGTTTTGCTTATTGAACCAGTGCACTGCATTTTTTGGTGACAATTGATTTGTTCATTTTCGACTTCGGCTGAATAGTTTAAATGGAATTTTAGTCAACGTTTGCCGAAACAAACTAAATTAAATTTGCACTCCGCTCCGGACACTGGCTGTTTAGTAGAAGGATTTTCTGACATTAGCTGTCCAGAAAGGCGTCTCTAGATGGAGAGAAGTTCAGTTGTGTAAGACCCCTGGGCGGGATCGAAGCTGCCCTGCGTTTATCTGACATTGACAGCTGTGGCGAGTTAATGAAGGTTTGTAATTAACATGGATTTCCACTAATGTTCAAGGGTTTTGTATTCGAAATGAAAGCATTAATCCCATTAGGTCGAAAGTATCGGCAACCACTCTGTCTTTTCACACAGAAACATGGAAAGAAACCAGCCTGGAAAACTATACATCAGTCAACAAGCAAGTGAATACGTTCTTTAACGTCATTTTCTGTTGTTCTCCAAGTTCGTCAATGTTGTACAGCATACATGCTTGTGTTTCTCATATTTGTTTGTTGGAGTGAGGACTGCACTAAATGGTCTGAAATATTTCTAATGTGTGACCTTGTGCGAGGATTGTTCATGCATTGCTGGTACCCACCGGTCTTCACCGCACGGTCTACCTTGCTTCTGCGTCCTTGGCAAGTGCCGGTCTCCGCGCTACTTGAGAAAACGTCTGCCGGCTTGATGTCTCCTTATGAATTTTACATGTACGGGTTACACTTTGTCACGGCATTGTGAGTTTCTGTCTGTCAATTCTCATCAGCGACTGCCGGATCAGGATCTCTAGGCAGTAAATATGAAAGCCAAACATCACCAGGCAAATTAATAAGAGGGAAATTAAACAGACGGCTTCCTTTCTTCACGACTGTTAGTTTAAGGCAGAAATTGAATCTTAATAAAATGATTGCTTTGTAAATATTCATCGTCATACTTCTGCCAATCAAAGCACGGGTTAAAAAAACATCTGTGGAGGAATTATGAATGTCGATGGGGAATATATTATTTTGAAAAATCTCAACTATACGCCAAAAAAGGTGTGAATGCAAAAACAATTTTCAACTTTCGTGTTTTTATGTTGAATAACATACAGATAAAAATGTCAGGAGATGTCTTGTTAAGAGCACTAATAAAACAAAGATCTTGTTTCTCATATGCTTCAGTTCTATTTAGAGCGAGACTCATTCCGTGATTAAACCCCTTCATTGTGTTTCCTACGGACCTCAGACTAGAAATGAATTCTGTCTTTGTTTGAAGTTAATTCATCATATGAGGCCAGCATAGAGGTGCTCTCCGAAACTGTTCTCATAGCCGTGAATGAGAGAGAGTGATAAGATTAAAGCTAGACTCGACTTATCTCCGTTGAATTCAATTTGCCTTCCTGCTCTCTCTTGGTTTTTGAAAGAATGAAATGTCATTAGGAGTATATCTCATCTTGACTTCCTCTCAAATTAACAATATTCAGATTATGCCGGTTTGACGTGCTGTGTACTTGGGGAAGTATATTAATCAGACTCGGAGTCATTACCATCACAAACTTTCACCGCCCAGTTTTGTCAAGTCAAGTCAGCATTATTTATATAACGCCTTTTACAAATTTCATTGTTACAAAGCAGCTGTACAAGAAAACATTGACTATAAGCAAAACATATAAGGTTATGCAAGTCAAAACACAGGTCAAATTATCAGACTGACTATAAATTATTATAAAAAGATTATACAAAATCCTATATGCAGTTTTAATGAAATAAAACTATAAAATTCTAGCAGCCCCCCGGCCAGTGCAAACAGTGTGCAAACGGTGGCGAGGAACCCATCCCATTGGAGGAGAAAAAAAATCTCTGGTTAGGGAAACCAGGCCTAACCAGGGGATTCCATTTCCCCTCTGGCAAAAGCTGCAGCCTCTGCACAAGGTCAACAGTGCTTGCCCAACAAGGCAAAATCAAAAAATAATTAGATTTAAGATTTTCATTAATAATTTTGAAGAGTCGCCGCGTCCTTTGTCCAGCTCTATCATCACAGCATTTGTCAGTTCCTGCCGCTCTGGTAACCTTGGACTGCGTACTGTCCATTCTAGTAACCTTGAGACAAGACTGGCTGAGAGTAGAGTATTGTTCTGCACTCTTTGATGCAACAAATGCATCAGTTGTCTTGTGCGTTAATCAACTAAAATGCGCATGTGTAGTGGTTGCATATCAGAAGTGTGGTTTTACTTCTATGCAACAGTTCAGCAAACAATAGAAAGTTAAAAAATATTTACAGAATAAACCATGACGTGTCTCAGAAAACCCTCATGTGTGTGGAAGTCATCTTGTGCGGGGCTCTTTCACTGAACACAAAAGAAGATATTTTGAAGAATGTTGGTAATTCAACTCCAAGGTCAACCATTCACTTGAATTGGTTTTGTGCCCATACAATAGAAGTGAATGGGTGACACCACAGTTCAGTTACCAACTTTCTTTAAAACATCTCTTTTTTTTTATTCTGCAGGCGAAAAGAAAGTCATACAGGTTTGAAATGACAAGAAGGGGAATGAAATAAACGATGACAGAATTGTCATTTTTGGGTAAACTGGCCCTTTAACAGCCAATGTATTTTGATAGCATCACTGTGCTAATCCTTTCTAAGATTACGATCTGTCTGTTAACAATTTAAAAGACGTTATTGACAGTGTTATCTTTCAATCTAAATGGTAAACGGAAACGAAGGACAACACTTAACATTGTGTCATTAGCCCTGGTTTTGGTCAGTTTTTTCAAAGTACTTTAATGGCTTTCTGACTCGTGTGTACGGAAAACATACATTTGTTGAGGCTTGGTTCACATTTCATCTATTGTTTTATGTTTGAAATAATTTGATTGCAGTATGTTACAAATCTAATGTATACAAATACTATGTAGCCACCCTATACTGCTTTCTTGTAACACAAAGTGTTAAAAATGCTGATGATATTGAAATGACTTATATTGTTTGTAAAAGTGATGTTTTTATCACAAAAAGATTTTGACATAATTGATAAGCTGTTGCAGTCGTTTTATTTATTTATTTAGGCAAATCTGTTTATTTTCACCCTCTGAAGGAAGTGAGTAAATATTTCCTCTGGCAGATGAATTACATCCTCCTTCTTTGTTTTCAGAATCATGTTGCTTCGCAACAACACCCTGCGCATCATTAACTCCAGTCGCATAGACGAGGGACACTACGTTTGTCGGGCTGAAAACCAGTTCGGATCCGCTGAGTTAATGACGTTGCTGCTGGTGAAAGGTAAGAGATCCATGTTACGTTCCTCAGCTCATGGTTAACCACACAAAACCAAACAGAGGCCTACAGTACCGGCTTGAGCCGGATGAGAGAAGAGTCTAATGCACCTGGTTTTGAACAAGTTTTTTACGGCCATTAAGGGAATCAGTGTAAATGCAAACCAACTTTTCATAAAGTGAAAATACTACAAAGGATCGATTTTCATTTCATCTTCGATAATAATCTTATAGTCTGAAGTGTTTTCAGTCGATTCTCGAGTTGTTGTTCTTTGATGCTGCTGTATAAGAGCAGATGAAATACCAGAATAAATTAAATGCGTCGTTCTGCTGCTCAACATCTTTTGTTTGTTAAATTCTGACATAATGGAAGATAAATATGTGCGAAACATGCTAATAAGACTCTTTTTCACACTTTCCCTTCTGTTCTCAATAAACGCTGCGTAATTTCATTAAACGTGTCAGCTTAATGCAATGATTTCAATTTTTGTCCGAGTTTGTGACGCACACACCGTTCTTGTTGCAGAGCCCATGCGGGTGGAGTTGAGCCCTGTTCGGGTGGAGGTTACGGTGGGAGAGAGTGTGGTGCTCAGCTGTAAGGTCACCCATGACCCCTCCCTGGAGGTGTCCTTCTTCTGGCTGCTCAATAACCAACCTCTCAACGCTCAGCATGAGGGCGGTCACTTTGAGTACATTCAAACAGTAAGAGACTTTCTTCACTACAGCTGTGTCTGACCTTCCGCAGGTGTTTAGTGACATCCAAGGTGACAATGAACCGATTGGATTTTTATGGTGGTGATCTGTTTGGTGTTTTGTGAAAGTTAAGGCTTAAACAGCCTTACTGTGTGAAGGGATCCACGATACATCCAAACCACTAATGTATACATTTTGTAAAATTTGTAGATTAACAGCTATAAACTGATGTTTGGCCAATATTATGAAAATGTAATAATTTTTTCTTAAAAACCTACATCCACTCTAAGAGGCCGTTTACATGAGACCGTTTCAACTAAAAACTGAAAACCTTTTATGCGCTTTGGCTGTTCAGTTACACAGCAACAGCGGTTTTGAAAACTTTTGAAAATGGGTCTCAAAGTAAAGGTTTCTGAAAACGGCCGCGTAATTGGTTCCTTATGACACGGCTCGTTGGAATGCTTGATTCTGATTGGCCAGTCGCGACATTTGTATTGTTCGTTATTCCCAGATAACAACCTCTCAAAACTAAAACCACATGATAACCTGAATGAAGGAAATCATTTTGACAGTTTTTTTTACCAAATTAAATATGTCTTTCAATAACATATATGACATTAGATTTACAAATGATTAAACCAATTTACCTGTTTGTGACATTTGAAAGCCATTTCTTAACATAAAACCGAAAGTAAACAGCTTTTCCTCACAGAAGGTTTGCATTCGGTAAAAACGAGCAAATAAAATATTTCAAATTCACATTTTATGTCCATTTTTTTCTCATTTGCCAAGTAGCATGCGGGATAATGTACAAGCAGCCGGCTGTTATGGCAAAATGAGCCCCTTCAGTGTGATACAAGATCCTCCTGATCACACAGTCGGGTTATTTTTGTGATAACAAATGGCTGCCTGTACATTATCCCTTGCGTATAAACTCTGAAGTCGGCGTTTAAAACAACGATGACGTCATACGCATCCGTATTTCTTGTTCAGTCTGTAGGCATGCGCGAGTATTCCCAAAACAATAATATCAGCCTTCTTTGTGCCGTGTGACAAACTAAGTATCATTTCTTCAGCAAAAAGTAGATTTACTGCACGACAATGATCAGCGGAGCCATAGTATTTAGATACACAAACTATAAATGCACATACATGCCAACAAAGTGTATTAAGAGCGCTTTTAGCTTTAAACAGGGTATGCCCATGTGTGCAGGCACGTAGTGTTTCTTTACAGTGAGACATCGCCATCGACTAGCCTGGCAAGCATAATACAGCATTTCTATTTGTTTTCCTGGATCCATCTAAATGCAGACCGTTTTGATAACGGTGTCGTGTGTTCATGAAACTTAGAAATAGTTTTTGGGGTTATACTTCTCTGCGTTTCGCACCAATATTCGGTTGCCCTCATAACTGTTGAAAGAAGACTCATGACTCTGTCTTCAATCTGTTGACAGATGGAGTCCTAGTGACGTATTTTAGGCATGCCACATTGCACCAAATCCTGCTTTACCTCGTGTGAGAATCAATCCAGCGAAAGGTCAGCCGGGTCTGCATGTCATCATGATGAAAGACCCACCGTGAATCACACCGTCATGTTTATCAGAGTCTCAGAGGAGAAGAGCCCTGCTGGATTCACAAGTGTCCATGATTAGAGAGAATCAACAAGCATTCTGCTGCTACAAAACCCAACAACGACGTGATTGGACACGCTCGGATGTTTGCTGTGCTTTTAGATTGCTTTGATTTTCTTTTCCAAAGCTACTGGTTGTATTATTCCAGAGCAAACAAAAACTGCGAGGAAGCGAAAAAAATTCGATACAAATATCCTAAAATGAGCTAATTTAACTTAGATATGTTTTCCTGCAGTGGCTTGGTTGGAAAATACAGTATTTCTAAGAATATGGCATTCAGTACTGTATTCATCCCCATGTAGCACGTCCACAGTCCTTTCCAGAGTCTTTACTGTTACAAAAAAATGGCAAAACTTTCTTTGTTTGGTTGACAAGACCAAACAAACGTGATCAAGCTTTGTTGGTACCATTAAGCAGGTCATGGAGTTTCTTTGTCAACTCAATCTTTGATCCTAAAGCTAAAAGGTTAGTTCGCCTGCACGTGCACATGATCGAGTGACGTCAGCATCACAAAGCTAATCACGTTCAATATGGATAGAGGGAGTTCGGTATGTTCCTTCTGAAATAATTATGCGCAAATATTAGTAACAATACTGTAACAAGGTCCATAAAAGTAAGGAAGGAGACGGGAACCGGCGAATATAAAATAACTTTTAATTAAATAAACAAACAAACAATAAAACACGACATAAAGTCCAGGCCTGGTCCTCTCAAACTGACGGTCCGGTCGCTCATCCTCTTATGCTCCTCAATCTCCTCCGTGATACGAGACCTCGCATCCCGGCTCTCGTCCCGCCTTCCTCACCACAAATACATAATAAGTAATGCTGTTTCTGCTGTCTACACAAGAGAGACGTGTTTCAGAAACAAGTTAAACTTTAGAAAGGTAAATATTACAGTAATGTAATATATGATGTATGTGTATAATGTGTGCTTGAGCACCCACAGTGAATGAACATATCCTGCCTCATATTAGTTATCATTTAGTTTACCTTTATTAATGAGGGTGAAGCAATCGATGAAGGAAACTATGTGTGAACTCTGACAGAGTTAAAGAGATCAACGTACTGTAGGCTACTATTGAATATGGCACACGTGTGAATGTGAGGATTTATATTTTAAATTACTTGTGTCTCTGTTATTGTAAGACATTTCACAACCTTCCCCACAAACTGAAGTGACAACCTCCATAGGTTACAGAAGAAATATGTACAAAATACACTACGGAGAAGTTTTTTCTTAATAAAGAAGGCTAAATTAAAAATAAAATGACAGTATGTGAATTTAGTATTCAGTGTCAAGTATACATTTAAGTATCTGATGGTCTTCTCAATCCTGACTCTGCTTGGATCGAGGGCCACGTTGAAGTAGTTCTGTGGTCAGGATAGCAAAAACCTCTGGCATACATAACCCTGTCTCCCACAAACAGGCTATCAAAAAGTCCTGTCATAGAACAAAGCAGAGAAGATTGTATTGCAGTTTGAAATAGAGTTTTGGTCCCATTTTTAATTCATTTAAAGGGTTTTTTGCTGTTTCCCATTTACTTTACCTTTCTTGAAGCACCGACACAACACAGATGCATCAAAGTTTTAAAAACTTCTTACACATTTTAAAATGTAGGCCTACTGTATGATACATTGTTTATGTGAATTCTAAGTGTAACTTCATTTCAGAAAAATGGATTAAAATAGCTGTGTTAAAAGATGTGTGATGTCACCTGTCAATGTATGGTTTTGTCTGTATCTTACTGTAGCTGTTTAATAGAAGGTTTCTTTAGTCAAGTCAGCTTTATTTATATAGCGCTTTTTACAATTTTCATTGTTACAAAGCAGCTGTACAAGAAAAGTATGCAAATGGTGGCGAGGAGAAAAAAAACATCAGAGGGAAACCAGGCCTGATCAGGGGATTCCAGTTCCCCTCTGGCAAAAGTTGCAGCCTCTGCACAAGCTTGACAATGCTTGCACAACAAGGCAAAATACAAAAAATAGATTAAAGATTATCATTAATAATCTAATAGCGGCTAAAGTCTGGGAATGGATTGCGCCCTGCCCGCTCTGGTAACCTTGGACTGCATCCTGCCCGTTCTAGTAACCTTGGAACAATGAGACAAGACTGGCTGAGAGTAGAGTACTGTTCTGCACTCTTTGATGCAACAAATACATCAGTTGTTATTGGAAGTGTCCCTGGTTGATCTAACTAGTGCAGCCTAGATCTTTTAAATATATATATTATGATAGTGTAGTGTATGCTGTCATGAACAGGTAAGGGAAGAACCCAATTGCAGGCAGACGCGGGGATGAATGGGGTTAACAGATAGTTTATTATAATATTAAACAGAAAACAAACAGAACCGGGCTAATATGCTCATACTTTATTGTACGTGTAAGAACTTGAGCTGCCGCGTTTTGGACCAGTTGGACTTTTTGTAATAACCCTGAAGGGCAACCACATAATAGTGCATTACAGTAATCTATTCTTGATGTCATAAAGGCATGAATTAACTTCTCTGCATCTGATGGTGACAGCATATGACGTAGTTTAGGTATATTTTTTAGGTGTTTGCGACCTGGTTCTCAAATGACAGAGTACTATCGAATGAAACCCTTCTTTGCTGAAGATGAGGGAATTATGGAACATCCATCAATAGATAAGCAGTATTCTTGGTGGTTACGTATGGTCCAATAAGTAACACTTAAGTTTTGTCCGAGTTAAGTAATAAAAAAATTAGTGGACAAAGACGATAAAAGTCTCAACACAGTGAAACTGAAAGTGTTCCTAGATGTTCTGCACCACTGACAAGAATGTAAAAAATGCAAAACAAATAAATACATATTGTATGTAGTACAGAAAAAGAATGGAATATGAATACATTTGTATGTTATCTCTAAAATCAGATTTTACCTACATAGTAACCATTATTTGAATTTATTATAGTAATATATATTTATATCTTTTTATATTAGTGTATTTATTGTATTAAACATTATTTAAAATAACTTGCCATTGTAAATGCACTGTAAGTTGCGTCATTTATATGTATATACGCTCGCTGCTGGTTCAGTTTCGGTGTGAGATCTCCAATCTAGATCATAACCTGCTCGGGAGCAGGTTAGCCTATCAACGTAAGTTTCCATGGCGATTAACACTGAATAAAGCTGAGTCTGCCAGAAAACAAAAAAACGTTTTTCAAGTTCCCAGGGAGCACTTCTGATGAAGAACTAGTCAATAGATGTATCAGGAAAGTTGTGACTTCTTATTTATGGTGTAATATTTGAGACACCCGGTAGCTAGTAAACATGAGTTATAACATATAAAAACAAACGTGTTGTGCAGCGGAACATTAGGCGACCCCAGTTGGTGTCCCAGTCTGTGGTCCTTTCCCCAATTCTGTTCCCCTCTCTCCCATCTACTCTCCACTATTCTATCAATATATACGTTTTAAAGGGCAAAAATTTTTAATAAAATAAAATTAAAAAAATTTGTGTGTGCAGCAAAGTTTATCAACACTATACCAACGTGTTCATAGTGTATATATGTAGCACTCCATTTTCAGCTGCCTGAATCAGCTCACTCAAGAGTGTTAGTGACAATGTGATTCAGACTTGAAACACTGATTGACTAGTCTTTGCAGGACTTTTGTACTGTTAAGTAAGTTTGTTTTAACCGTAACTTGCTAGCCGGACTGCCAGGAGTCTCCTCCTCTCCACCTTATATGAAACCATCTCTCCTCAGCTCCAGATCACACAAAGAAATTCCAACCAAGTTTTGCCATCTCAATATCAGATTATGGGCATATTTAATTCCTCCCTTCGGTTGACAACACTATGGATCCCTTCACACCAGCATCACTGTAAAAAGCTCATGGTCATATCATGTACGTGAAGATATGGGCATGGGTTTAAGTGAATGTAGATTAGCCCACAAAGGGTTTAATTGCTAGTTGTCAGAGCAGCTACAGTAAATGGCTGTCTGGGTCGTTGAGTTTGATCATTTTTGTCAAATTAAATGAATATCAATCTTAGAAAATCAGTTAATTGTTTATTTTTACATTGATTCATTTACAGTAGCTACATACAAATGAGAAATGCTACGAGGCGATTCATGAGGAGACAGTAATGAGTTGTGTCCCGATCAGGATTGTGCATATTCCCTTCACAGGGTGTTTAAATGGAAATTGAATTGGAACGACAGGATGAGGAATTTACTGAAATTCAGCACAGACAACAGAAGAATTTCATTTGTTCAACACTACAAAATGTCACTACAGATAACTTCTTAAGCATTCCGTTTACGGTTTGCATTTTGTAAGTTGTGCGTGATGTATCCTTCCATCATGGTCCAACATAAGTGTTTATTAAACTATTTCTAAATATCATGAATATATATATTTCAATTGAATTATAGTAATTGCATTAAAGTGATAGTTCACCCGAAAATAAAAAAACGATCATTTACTTTTGTCATTTTAAACCTGTATGACTTCCTTTCTTCCGCAGAACACAAAAGAAGATATTTTGAAGAATGTTGGCAACTGGCCTCCATTCACTTGCATTGGTCCAGTGCTGTTCGCTTACCAATTTTCTTCAAAATATCTTCTTTTGTGTTCTGCGGGACAAAGAAAGAAGGTCATAAAGGTTTGAAATGACAAGAAGGTGACAGAATTTTCATTTTTGGCTGAGCTTGTCATGATCCTGCCTCTCCTTGTCTTGGTTTTCGAGTCTTGTGGCAGGATCATGTCAGTCCCATGTGTTTTGTGTGGAGAAAGAGCATTGTTTTGGTTTGAGAAGCCATGCTCTCTCTCCGGTGTCACGTCCTTTAGTCCCGCCCCCTTGTTTCCCCGGTTAGCGGTCCATTAGTGTTAGGCTTGTCTCCGGCCCTGGTCCATCTTTCCCTTAGTGTTCCCTTTCTTGTTTGTTTTGTCCCCCTTGTGGGAAGTTTTAGTTTTCAGTCTTGTTTGTGTTCATGTTTTCCCCATCGAGGGTCTTTGTTTTGAAATAAAGTCTTGTTGTTCGACACATGTCTGCCTGCGCTTGGGTTCTGTCCACAACCATAACAGAGCTATCACTTTAATGCATTATGTACATTCATTATTATTATTATAAATATATTGTAACTGTTGGACAAAAACATTGTATCTCCTCGTGTCTTTTTCATGATTTACTTTGATAAATCATTTCTATTGGTCAAACTTTTTTTTTGGATTTGCAATATTTTAACGATCGAGGGTATTGAAAATATCTCTTCAACATAGTCGTAAATTAATAACAAGTGCAGTGTTTTTGCAGCTTTCTGTCCAACAGCGAGGATAAAGTATATTATTATAATTTTTTGTGTCATTTTAAATTAAATCAATAATTTTAATAGGAAGGCTTTTAAGAATTTTTTTCATTAAAGCTTTTATTATGTCATTTCGTATACTTTAAAATAAGATATGCAATCTTATCAAATGTTGTGTTTTATAACACATTATGAATAATTTTCTGTTGATTTTGTGTTAAATAAATAGTAACACAAAATGTGTTGTCTTTAACTAGACAGTTTTTATATTGTAGAGTTTGTTGGTACTTTATTGTAAACTAAATACATATTCTTTCAAAATCATTCCTTTTTTTTATTATTGTTCTGCGCATTCTTTCTAACCTCAATTCAAATTCTGGAATTTACGAAGTATTTTTAATTTACTTCTGAATGAGGCAAAACCCAGCATGTCTACGCTTTCAATAAGTGTAGTGCTAGAGAGCGGTGTGTTTGTACAGAATCATTGTTGTTAAATGTTCAGGCCTGTTCATGGGTAGTTTAGTACAGCCTTGCGGTGGTACCGTGTGTCTACCTGCATTAGAAATGTGTAAACTGAATTATTTATTTTTACATATTGTTATTCCGTAGTTTTTAGCTTAACAGTGTTCTAGAATGTATTATGAGAGTATTCCCAATTGTATCACATCTTGCAGTGCTGAACCACAGAATGTGTCTGTTCAGCAAGCAGACCCGGAGACCGCTTGCATTACTAGAATATTCATAGCACACGATTTTTCAGACCATTTTTGTTTTGAGTTTTTTTCTAAGTCACAGAAAGTAAAATAACCGAATTTTGAAGAGCAATAGACGTTGTTTGCGCAGTAATGAAAATAATCCTGTGATAATACAATCTCATTATAATCTTTATATATTCTAACAAATAGTATGGTGATGTATACTGTAAATATTTTATAATTTAAATAATATATACTGTATGTAATAAAGTCAACATCTGAATGCATTACATGGAGGTTAACTATCACGACAATGGCATAATTGGTCTTAAAAATAGCTAAAATATGCAGAATATATATTTTTCTTTTGATTTTGGGTTGATATATGACCCGTAACGTCAACACGTGCCTGTTCTGACAACACATGCGCTGTAGCGGACAATGGCACGGCACCCAGTTGTGTGATTCATGTGTTGTAATTTTAATCAGCCTCTGTACTAAACAGCCGCCTGCAGACCTTGAATTATTCGCAGTATCACCCGGGGCGTTTCTCATTTTCAGAGAAGAGCAGATTGAGGAAAAGTAATGGCAAGCGTTCTCCTAAACCGAACAGGAATCTCTTAATCCACACAAGCCAATAGAGGCTGTAACAGAAGCCTATTGCTCAGGTGTCAAGCACTGCATGGAGGTCTATTTCTCTCTTTTCCTCACTTCTCTCTCGTACGTTCCCCTTTGTCTCCATTTAGCAGTCTTCCACAGCAGACCTGATGATCAGGAGCATCCTTCTGAAGCATGCTGGGAAATATGGCTGCCGGGCACAGACGAGCGCAGACAGCGTGCTTGCCGAAGCCGAGCTGCTCGTGAGAGGTGAGTAGATTAGTGTAATGTCGCCCACACAAAACTCGATTTTCACAAACGACGATGAGTGAAATGATGATAATACTTTTAAAAAGAACACGAATTGGTTTACTTCACTAATACAGTAAATGTCCCTGATAGCCTGCAGTATTTGAAAGAACGCATTTTCGTAATGTTTTTTCAATTTGAAAAAGGTCAAAGATATTAATATTAACAAGATGCACCACTGCCGTTACAATGAATGGCGAGGAATGCAACGTTTAATATTGCCGCTCTGGCTAAGCAAGTCCCGCCTTCCAGTAAAACGAGCCAATCGTCAATCTGTGAAGACTGACGATTATAGCGGGCAGGGCTCTCGTGAGGCGCTTGCCATACTTTGCACGGAGGCAGTGGTTGAGGCGAACTCGGATAAGCGAAATTTAGGCTTAGCAAACCAAAGTTATTATACAGTTCATGTCATGTTTATTAATTTATCGGAAATATGCGGTTTAAATTTGTGCTCCTTCTCCTGCTGTCCTTGGTTGATGCGTGGGCGTGCCGCATGCTTTTCCTGGAGAATTGTCCAATAAGGGACTAAGAAAAGTTGTTATGGAAGGATTTTTCATGTTAGAAAAAACTTTACGAAACCTGTACAAGCACCGGGGGAGTGTATGGAGCACAGAAATACTACGTCATATGTCCAACTAGTTTTTTGACAAGTTGACCATGTCAAGCATGAGAAGACAGCACGTTTAACATTATAAATGATAAAAAGTCAGAATGCATGAAACACCGTTGCAGGGCCACTTTAACAAGATTTGATCATATTTGATCCACCAGCGATATTGTCGAAAAAGCTGTGATAATATTTTTTATATAACCCCTAAAATATGATGGTCTACCATTAACAATCCATCCTTGATATCCGAATGATTCAGATATTATCAAGTCAACAGCTGAATATTCTCATTGCGGAGTTGAAATGCGTTGGAAATATTATTTCATGTTATCCTGTACAGATGAAACAAGTCTGCGCCCTTCACAAGTGTCGAAAGTTGTTTGCCTTTAAACTACTCGCGACTTGTGTATTTAATGAACAGTCGGTTCATTAGCAGTGGTCACACACTGATGAAAACCAAAAACTTTCTTCCCACGCAGAACAAGTACCAACACTTTTGTATGTTATCTGTAAACGCTTCATCGTAACATCTTATAAACTTTCTCTGCATGACATGTCTTGCACAATTTCCGTATAAGACAAACACAATTACTAACCTTCAACCTTTTACTTTATATCCACGCGTCACATACTGTGTATAATAATACATTATCATGCTAATAGAAAGTCACATCCAACTTAATTATGTCCTCCAGTTCTTGCTTATTTGTACACTCTGTATGTCTGAACCCACCCGGTCAAAGCTTTATTTTCACGTTACTGTAATTCCCAAAATATTAGTCTACCGCAGAAAAGTTAATAGCAAAACCACTGGAACACACTTCGAGGGCAGATGAATTGTCTTCCTTTTGTCACTATACAGAACAGTCATGTGATCCGTGATCGGTGTTAATCATCGATTAGTGGCATCTCCTAATTGCGCATTGATTTCATGATATCCGTGGCTGTTTTCTTCACAAAGAGAAGTGCAATTTACCCTCTGCCCCGCCTGAGCACCATTGATGTGTTCATGATGTGTGCCTGCACTGCTCCACATGCGCTCAACTTCGGGTCAGAAAGGCTTCATCCAGCCTTAAAACAGAAGCTGCTGCTGGTGTGACGTTATGCCGTGCATATTAATATGCTCTGAACTGTTCTCTCTTGAGACGCCCACTGTATCTGCACACACTTCTACAGAAAAAAACGTTTCTAAAGAGCTGGCACACAACGCACAACAGAGAGAAAAAAACTGTTCTTTAGTCTGTGTGAAATCCTTGATGAGTGATCTGCCAAACAAAGTCTTTGTAACTTCTGTAGTTTGTTTGCTTGAAGATTACAATTGTGAACTTGATTTTACATGTACACACATGCCCATAGTTTCTGAGAAAGGAAATTTGAGGAAGGATTGTTTTTGGGCCACATTCAACGTACAGTTATTATAGGAGATTGACAGTCAATATACAGTACAGTGGATATACAGTAAATGCATTTGTGATTCTTCAACCAATGTAAGAATCTCGGCTGACCTTTCATGAGAGGACCTCATATGGATGTAAAAACGGGTATTTTTTAAACAAACCTGCTTGTTTCAAACTTCCCCAGCTTTCCGATGTCAGACAAATGATCACATTAACACATCCCACACATTCACATCAGCAACACCTTTTCACTACTCATCGTGAGGTAAAGTGACTATTATTCAACAGAACAATTGAATCAGAAAACATTGACAGCGTTGTTCTGTATATGCTTTAGAATAGCTGAAACGACAGCGAGGTGTTTGTTTGCAGGACCACCCGGACCTCCTGGAGTGGTGATTGTGGAGGAGATAACAGAAACCACAGCGACGTTGTCGTGGAGCCACGGAGTTGACAACCACAGTCCAATCACCACCTACAACTTACAGGCACGTAGCCCTTTCTCTCTGGGCTGGCAGACAGTGAAAACCGGTAATCACCTTCATACTATATTCAACACTGTGTGTGTGTGTGTGTGTGTGTGTGTGTGTTCGCGTGCGTGCGTGTGTGCGCGACTGTAAAAAAAGTGCTTTAAAAATTGGTAACCTACTGTCAGCTGTGGTTGCAGGCATTGTACTGCTAAGTTACAGTTTACCTTTATTTAAAGCTCTACTTTTACAGTATGTGACTGTAATAATACAATAGTTGATTATATTGTATTGCAACATTACTGTTAATAATGTGAATTTCACTTGAGTCTACTTAAACTAATAAGCTAGTGAAATTGACGTGTTTTGCTTACTAAATTTGACTCTAATGTTTCACTGCAAATTACTGTTTTTCTAAATTTCACTGTAATAGAACTGTAAACTACACTTATAAAAAATGTGTGCAAATTTACACAAAAAAGTACGTAAATTTGACTAGTTGTTTTTTTAAAGTTTAAAAACTGTGTGCCAAAAACTAAGTAAATCCTATATTTGTTTTTTACAGTGTACTGGCAGATAGTGTCAAGCATCTGCTGTTTTTACAGTACAGGTCTAAGGCACTGTTCTAGTTGTGGGATAGAAAATACCATCAGCATAAAAGTCCCTATGAATATACCAAAACAAACATGTGCGTGAGCAGGGTTTTAAACACACATTTGTTAAATGGTAGATAAAATTGTCTGAGTAATTAAAACAGTTACTATAGGCATTTAGCTGCTAATTGAAAAAGTGATAATGATTAAATCACAACTAAGACAAAATTAGATAAAAATATCATCAGTCTGACCTTCCGCTTCTTTTCCTAAGCACAACAGCAGTTTAAATCTCATTGTACTGCTCTACTAAAGCATTAATGAATTAGGATCATATCGCCTTTGGCTAGTTTTTTTACCTCTGGGAAAATGTGCCCATTGCAAGTTTATAATCAGTGTACATCAGATGTTTTCTTTTGCCTAAAGTTTAATTTTATTTACAAATCCCTTTGTGAAATATTTCTAACTTTACGTCATTAAAACAGATTAAGTCGTGTGTAGTTTGGCTCATTTAGAGTAACTCAATGACCTGTGCTATTTGTCACGAAGTAATGCAAAATAGCTTCTTGCTAATTTTTACTCAATTCACCTTCCATCGTGGGGCAGAAGGTTAATTTGAACCGTAATCTTGCCAAAGTCACTGACAGAAGCAGATGATGACCAGCCAGAGGGAATTTCCCATATGAACCAAATATTTTTCAGATACCTCCATCCAAACCTTTGGCCTTCAGCGTAGCACGACTAACAGTCTATGAATGCAGACTCCAGCTGACTTTTACCCCCATGTGTTTAAAATGACACGAAGCAGAGCCCAGTTGTCCTCTATTAAATGTCTGTTGTTCTTTTTTTTAAATGTCATTGGTTTAAATCAGACACATTAATTTGAAGGTCATTACCAAGTTAACCTTCCCATCCATGGCTCTTTTTTTCTTGGATGGTCAGATAATGTGTCTATTTTAACATCATTATCAGCAACGGAAGGTTGTACTTTGGGCACAATAATAACACACGCCATTACGGGCTGTTATTCTAAACCAAAAAAAAAGCTTTATGTACTAATGAATCATTCTTTTTTCACACTTAACATGACGGACTAAAAGACGGATGAAGTTAAACAATGCTTTGGAGGTAAAGGTGAACATTTACTCAAGACCTTCCAAACAATGTTTACATTGCGTACAGTGAACACATACTGCATTAGCTAAATGGGGTACATTCATTGTCTATAAATAGTCTAGGGCCAATCACGCTAACAACCCTTCAGATGGGGCAAACCAATCAGAAGTCAGTCATTTCAGTCAGATTTGGAGATTCAAGTTGATGTTGGTGATTCGCTGAAGTTGAGTTTAATGTTATACAAACATGCATTATGTATGTGCATACAGTAATCTGCTGCCTGATACATTTGAATAACTAAGAAAAAAACTGCAGTACAGCGTCAGCATTGTGTCAGTTCACGGCCATTTTTTTATCAAAATGGATTAGCAAAAATCCAAGATGTGTGCACATCTAACAAGCACAACACACCTAAAAAGATCCCATTAAAATATTTTATTTTGTTCTCGACACATGTGACGTTTCCATGAAAAGCATGTAACGTTGTTAAGTTTTCAATGTCTCAAACTTCGGGTGCGCCAACATTTTGTTGTTCTTTTTTGTTACCAAAGTCATTTAAAAATGCAAAAGAATCATCAACGAAACAAACAAATTGACAAGCCGCCTCGGCTTGCTAAGACAAGGTCACGTGACAACAATACTGCGCACTACCTTTGGAAAGTGTATTGTTTAAGAGCGAGAAGCTGATAAAAACACAATGAAGCGAATGCGAGACTTGTTTGGTCACCGGGGGAATAGCAGGAGAGAAAACATAAAGTACAGAAAGGACAGAGAGATTGCAGAAAACGAAACAGATAAGGGGGTGTTGAGGTGAGGGTTTGGGCACGGGGGGAATCATGTGGAAAGCATCTGGGAGTTTATCATTCCACAGTCTTACTCCGACAGCGGGACGCCGGTTCCACAGGTCCTGTACAGCCGCTAACTGTAGGCCAGGGGTCGGCAACCCGTGGCTCTCGATCCGCATGTGGCTCTTCTGCCCCCCTGCTGTGGCTCCCTACAGTCTTTATAAGGCCCGGTGTTTATGCCTGGTATTAAGATGTGTTTTGGTCGATCAGATCACAAGTGGATGAAAGAGGCACATACCTGTTTACAACTGCTGCTGTTATCCGTCTATTTTTCCACTTTTGACCACTTCTGTCCTGATTTCTTCAAGAAATATCTGAAAAGCATACACATTTCCCCAGCCGTTCTTTTTCAGTTCATTCGAATAGATTAAATAAGTGCATGCAATGTACATATGAGAGCAACCGGAAATTACAGAAAAACATGCAGAGAGCAGCGGTTTTATTTCTGTTTGACAGATGTGAAAAAGCACTGAACACTGTATGCAAGTGTTAAATGGAATGGTGAGAAAACATTCTGCATGGTACGTTTTCCGTCTTTAAACCAAACTTTTAGGTCTTCAGCCGGCATAGTTTAAATCCTGTCCAAAAAACCAAAGGTTACAGAAAATATCTGAAGTCTAACTAAAGCACCACGTGCAACACCAAGACACTGCTCTCCTATTGCAGCACTCCCACTTCTTGCCAGGGACAAAAATTTATAAATTGCTAACACCTAAATACAATAAAAATCGCACTATATTGCCACCTAGTTCCAACTAGGTAACAACTACATTACGTGCATTACAACCTGTGTTATAGTTATTTAAAGGGTACATATATTTTGCGGCTCCAGACAAATTGTATTTCGTGGGAGATGGCCCAAAGCGGCTCTTTTGGTCTCAAAGGTTGCCGACCACTACTGTAGACAGAAGTTGGCCTAGACTTTGGTCCACAGCCAATTGGGTGTCTGAATCTGAATCTGAATGAATTATCTGCGTGAATGAATGAAGAGCCAGTCTTCTGGGCTAACACACATCTTGTATCTAGTGTTTCTCGTGTATTGATTTAAACCATGAGTGAAATTCAATTTGAAAATTCCGTAGAAAAATGGAAATTTTCAATTACTTATTCAAAGCACAATTACTCGAAACGGAAAGCACCGAGCACATGGGCATCAATCTCGAATTTGGTGAGCGGTTGTTTTAGAAGCACACTTCATGCATCTGTGACACGTATTGTGGAGCGCATATTCCTGCTGTGAATGCTTTCACACGTCGTCTGGTACAGTATTTTCTTGTTAACTTTAAAAAACCCTTTTTGAGCTAAAGCTTGAAAACATACTCGAAAGAAAACTCATATTACTTATGTTAAACGCAGACATTACTAAAATGCAGACATGGGGGTTTGTTCTCCAAATGTCAAGTTAAAGTCAAAGTAGTTAGAAGATTATTTAAAAAAATCATTTTGTATTGATTTCATTATTTGCGGTACCTTACCGCTTTTCTTTGTAACCCTCAGATCCAGACCCGGTGACTGGAAACATGGAGTCGGCCATGGCGGTGGAGCTCAACCCCTGGGTGGAGTACGAGTTTCGGGTTGTGGCCACAAACGGCATTGGAACAGGAGACCCGAGCGCTCCCTCGCGGGCGGTCCGCACTAAAGAAGCAGGTATCTATCACAGGCCTGTTCACCCGTGAATATCAGAGCTAAATGTTCCCGCTCAGATCGCCAGAAGTCTAAATAAATAAACACTCCTCACACGCAGCTCATTTATTCTCCACTCGAGGGATGGTGGAGCTTTGTGTTGTGACACATTTGTGCGACTGCCGCCGCCCCGTCTGAATATCCAGGGTGACCCTGGTTCTATTTTAATTGGCGGAGAAATGGAGAATAAGCCGCTTACATGAATTTAAACAAGTTTCGTGTGTGAGCCGAGGCAGAAAGGCACTCGCGCCCTCAGGCAAAGAGGCTGTAGAATTCTCTATTTATGGAGAACAAAAAGCTCGCTTCAACACACTCACATTCAGAAACGTTCAGCGGACCCGGCCTGTGAGAAGCAGCGCGGTGTCTAATATATGAATATAATGACAGCTAGTCCTTTATCATCATTTAAAACGTTGTGAATTATTGCTGTTGTCATGGTGTGCCGCTGTTCGTTTTTTCTTCACTCTGCAAGTTTTCTCTTTTAGTTTATTTGTAAACAATCTGTCAGTTGCGTTTCTACTGATGCTGAACTTTTTTAGCTAATAAGTTTAGCTTTTTTTATTGATTCTAATGAACTGCTACCAGTGAACAGTAAACAATGGCTTTTAAATATTAAACACTCAGCTTGCATTTTTGCATACAGATTTACAGCTGCTATCTGTAACTTTTGTCCCTCTACCACCATCTCTGTTTCAAACACAAAAGTGCAGGTGACTTTATGTACTTTTCTTTACGTGGGTGGAAATCAATGACATCAAAATTAGATTTTCTGCTAAATCCATCCCCAAAAGCTCAAATTATAAATCTGTATTATAAGCTTACTGTTTTGTCACGTGCTGATTTTTATCTATAAAAAGTTACAGATTGCAGCTTTACGCCAAACATTTATTATTCAAACTTATAAAGTGGCTTGCAATACTATTTAGGCGATGTGTGTCGACACATTCTCCGGGGTCCCCCTTGTTTGTGTTTTGGGTCCAGCTTCATTCCATTAGCGGTTACGGTAATTATGCACAAAAACAGAGTTGCCTGTGAGAATGAACTAAGCAGGAGGCTGGCTGGAGATGGGTGTGGAAAACGTGAGTCTTCAGGGAAAATGTGTATAATTTTGACACTTTTGGAAAAGATAACACAATTGGATAACTGAATATCAAACCGAGTGGCATCTACAAACAAACTTTTTTTAGGACTAAACTTTTTTGAGCTTTTTATGTCTAATTTTAACTAACGGGTTCCGTTGTGAATGTCATTTTGTCTCAATTCCATAAGCATGAATTATCAATATCAATTCCAGCAGAATTAAGTCGTTTATCACATTTAACTGTTTATTTTCCAAATACTTTGTCATGATCTAAATAAAGCATATCTACTGTTTAATCATTCAAAACCTAACATCTAATTTTTCTAAATATTTAGCTTGAAACTTGTTTGGCTTATATTGCACGTGGGCTGATATTTCTTTTACTTAATGGCATTCATATATTCCTTGTTGGGACTTAAGTGTCCAAATATATTTTTTCTGGGGTCCTTTAGCATAACATCACATTATCTCTTGTCTGCAGTTCCGTCAGTGGCCCCTGCCAGCGTGAGAGGAGGAAACGGTCGCAGACACGAGCTGGTCATATCCTGGGAGGTAGGTTTGCGCTCAGCATGCACAGATAACTCCCTACTGCGATCCCGTGCTATGCTAATGAATATGGCATAGAAGACTCGCATTTCCTTGCCAAATGGATTCATGCAGCTAATATACTTGAGCGTTGGTAATTATGTTCAGGCATAATTGCCACCATTGCAATTTGCGTATTGAAGAATCGCTACGGTTAGAGTTCACAAAACCTATAAGAACAGATGAGCAATTATACACGAAATAGATTTTGATCGTTTGATCAGTATTGTTGGATGGAAAAAGATTGAATAGTGCTTTATGTTTATTGCAGAACTGATAGACATTTATCTTGTTAGGCCTTTAATAGCTGTAGCACTGGTCTGAGAAAAGTTTGTTGAAAGTTGTACATTTTCTAAATGCATGAGTGTTAGTTCTGCTTTCTATGTATAAAATCAGGATCTTGATGCTGATTGGTCGGTATGCGTAGTTTATTCATGGTAAAGTACAGTTATGCACAGCAGTCTCGATGCATAGCACTTGTTTCTCCTATTGAAAGGTCGCCATTAGATTGATTACAATAACAAAAAATTATGTTTTAATAAAGACTTACTGTTTTTTTATTAAGTATGACAGTAAGGCTGTGTTATATTGTGAATATGGTCTTTAAAGTTTATACTCATTTGAACGGCAGTTGCTCATTTTGAGTCATTGTGACCCAAAAACACTTTTTTGATTGTTGTGTGCACTTCAGCATACAGTATTCACACAGTACCGCGACGTGTCGACGTGTCAGATTCACAGTTCCAGTTGACAGCTGTGATCAAAAATAAACATTTTACATCACCAACAACATCACTGCTTTGCAGAATAATAAATCATATTTGTCCGTTTAGGGCTACTGTAGAAACAACATGCTGAACTCCATGTAAGGGGACCCGCGGTGTATGTACATAGAAATAGGTAATAAAATCAACGCTTCATAATGCAAGGTCTTTATACGCCTCTGACGACTTAGTTATGTATATTATATTGCATTTCTGTCAATAGATCCTCCAAAAAACAACAGACTTGACCTTAAGCTAAATGTTGCTAACAAAGCATGAAGGCTAAAGCACAAAAATGCGAATTTACCTTCCTAAATCTGTATCTTCCTCATTTACTGAAATGATATGTGTGTTTTATCGCAATGTTCTATAAACCACGTATAGGAGATTTGTACTCGCGCAGGCTGTACGAGTCACTAAATTGTCCCCACGTCTGTACGTCTTTGGCAGTCAATTAAACTGTGATGTTATTAAATAAATTGTAAGTTTGGTTAAACAAGAGCAAAGTAAATGATAATTAACCTTCAGTCTCTAAAACGCTTCCCCTGCTGTGGACGGATGTGGAACATCTGTTTGTAATCTAACTCCTAACAACGGCCAAATCTCAGCATTCAAAGAGAAGACTAGCTTAACATGTTTGTTAATGGACAGATCACCGTTTGCTCCGTGCAAAGACGCTAAACACATTTTAAACAGAAAAAATAACAAGGTATCCAAATGAGGCCCGTTAAAGGTGTGATTATCTGGGGAGCGTGAAGCAGATGTAGGCTGTAAGTGATGGTTATTAAATGCTCAGCCGCCAACTGTCACCATCCGAATAACTTTGACACGAGGACAACTGTACCTCAGCGAGAAATTAAAGGAGATAGGGCTCGTTCCAGATGCGACGGAATGTTTCTACCAAGATGACTTTCTCAGTTTATCACCCCTTGAGAAAGTTATCACTGCAACCGAAATAATTACAGTAACTTTATATTGTGCCAGAGGTTCAATTATACGCCCCTCGCCACATTCACAACATGGATAATGAGTCTATGGACCAGGAAGGTTTTTCGCTCAGAGCCTTAAACACGTTTCGCACGTAATATTTTCCTTGTAAGAGCGAGATTTTAAAGCACGGGAGAGTTCACATTATTTCTTCGCTGCTGTATTGCATTAAGAGACATTCCAGTAGGTACTGTATCTTGACAGGGGCTTCAGGTGCTATTTAGAGACTCATTGCACATCATATTAAATTACAGATCATTTAGCGTACGCTTTTAAACCCAAAGCATTTGCAGTGCATTAATTGGACTGTCCCTCTGGAGCCTAAGTGCTTTGCTCAAGGACATAATGATGACTGAATTTGATAATTCCTCCATAATTCAACAGTTCTCCCAGGTCTCCCGTACCCAAATATAACCTCCAACCTCCCGTATTAGATGGAGTTATATGTCTCAAAAAGCAGAACGTGAGATCCAGGGTTGGATACAGATCAAGTCTCCTCCCACTGCATTTTGATTGGTTGACAGATTATTGTTGGAGTTTTTAATTATCACACAGTCACCCTAGACTTTCAGTATGCTAAATTCCTACACATTGCCCTGCATGTCTGGGTAGCGACCATCGCAACAAGAAAAACCATTCATAAATACAATGATGGGTTATTTTTTGTTTCCACATCATACATTACGATGTATTTTCAGTTCAATTGAAGACTTTCTTGTTTTTTTAAGCTCTATTGTACAAAATTGGATTGTGTAATATTAGCATTTCATCCAACTGAAATGGTCAAGCCGAGGCGTATCCATCTACTATTCGTCATGCGTCAAGATGTTATACGAATTTGCAGATCAGAGTTCACCAAACGTGGACTTTGGAACGCAGCAATATGCGAACCTTTTCCGCAGAAGCTTGCGGTTCCGCTCTGCTGCATTCACATGCGTATGAATGGAAGTCAATGGAGCAAAAAGTCTAGTGTGACCGCACATTTACTCGACTTATTGCTCTACCATTTCTCTACATTTCTGAGTCGTAACTACAGTAATTTCTTCTTTTGACAGAAAAACTAATAATGTATTTTATTAGATTAAGGCTCAGGGTTTCGGTAAACATACATTCAAATGTGATCATTACTTACAGGCGTACACTAAATTATGAATCTATCTCAACTATTATTATTCAAATGTACTGCAGACACACATTGATAAAAGTGAATGTTACCTACCACGGGTTGCAACGAATTGCTATATATAAGTGGGAAAAGTCCGATCTGGATCCAACCTCGCCCCGCTGGATCTTATATTATGCAGTGCAGACCATCTCCAGATGTTTCTCCCAAAATTGCTTAAGACAAATAAAACCAGACACAAATGTTATGTATAAGATGAGTGTGTATTGTAGAGGTAAAAGTATCTGTATTAGGTAACAACTTTTGATTGCAGACCTGACCAATCTAAGCTCAGTTTGTGACATTGTTGAGATCTCTTCTGATACTCTAATGGAGACCTTTGTGACCTTTCTTGTTCGTATTCACAGGAGAAATATCGCAGTAGACTGAAGCAAACGTTCCCATTAGCTCCCCGTTTAATCTCATTGCCAGGTAGATATAACTGAGATCTCACCTGTAATATTTCTTAAAGTTTTGATCTTGGTTCTCAGTCTTGGGGTTCGACTCTTATCCTACCTAGCAAATAAATAAATTTCTACCATACAATCGCATTTGTACGTTTTAGTGCAATCTTTAAGGGGTTGAAGAGGTGACGCTTCAAGCGAAGTTGCTTTTATACAATCTTTTTTTTGTATGATTTACATTATACAAATTCCTAAAACCCTATGAAAGCACAAAACCATTGAAAATGCCTCGGCAACTACCCATGACACCAAAGAACCATGCTGTATTGATATGTTTTTATACTCTATTCTCCTTGATTTGTCTGCATACATCCTTGTAAAGGGTATTGAATTAATTGTTGCTAATAATATCTGAATATCGTTTCATTTTACAGTTTGTCACTTACATTCTCTCTTTCTCTCATGAGTCTTTGTGCATTTGCTGTGATCACAAACAACTCATTTAATGGGTGTCACACTTTGTGATCTACATTTACTGCAGCCGACAGATCATTGGGACATGTTAAGCCCACCCCCCACACCCTCATCTCCACCAATCACCAAACACGAAGTGGCATTTTAAATGCACATCTTCAACAAATCTTTACCAGCATGATAATGCTGAACATCACTGTATCGTAGTGTTTAGCTCCTCCCCATTTATCTGCCTTCTGGTTAACCACTTTAGGGCCGTCGAGTTGGCTCTGCATCTCCAATCAAAGTTGATGAATATGGGGTGATACCGAGCAGGAGAGGTGCTTCTTTGGCAGTCAGTGGCCTCGCTGCTGTGCTGCCTCTTCAATAATCTCTGGGTGGTTGTTGGAAACCCGGGCGACTGGGCAGAGCTGTGCTTATTAAACAGGATGAATGACTGAACAGCCAGGCACGGCTCTGCCCCGTCTGCTCATTAGTTTCTGCAGAGTGAGAGAATATTACACACACCAGGAGAAATGGACTGAACCATTGCGGTCGCCCTATTTGTGCGCGACACCCACCATGCATGCCAATATAAGACCGCCGACAGACTTCATTTCCACAGTGGGCGATGACTGTCCTACGGTCCACAGACTTTTTATATATAAGTTTCAGTCCATTTTGTAGCAGAACTGATTTCTTTGGTCTAAAGTGGCCCTTTATAGATCACCTCATGCAGAAATCAGTCAGCGGCGGTAATGGAGGTTTGTCTCTGTTTTTTGCAGCGCTAGCACAAATAAAGGGAATTACAATAATATGGTCACCCAACTGCAAGGGTGGCCCCAAATAGCCACGCCCCAAAGCCGTTGCCATTGGCAGTGCCAATATTCACTTGTTAAGCTTGACATCACGCACCACCATACAGTATATGGAAGGTCAGAATCGTTTCCTGGTCCAACCCGTCAATCAAATGCCATAGGAAAATAACCAAAAATGCAAATACACAGTCATGGCGTGTTGTAAAACCGCAGAAAATTCCCGATCCCATCTTTAATCTCCATGACGGTATCTCAAATGGTCACCCTGTGATTAATTTTTGACCATCAAGATTGTTTTTCAGATATTCCTGGAAACTATAGTGTACAACGAGTTTTTAAAAGTATTCTTTACGTCATGAATTAATACGCGGATTGCGATTTTGGTTTACATTCTTCAGAAAGCACGCATGTTTTTTATTAAACGGAGATGCAAGGTCTGAACAACAATAACACACTTCAACTCAGCCCTAAAACTATGTGCAAACAGTGTTTAATGTGATGGTACATCTCGTTTTCTCCCATCATTGCTCCGCGTCTCGGATTGGGTGTCGCTGTCAAGGGACGAGACAATTTGGATGCGGGAATCAGTCAAATTATGGCGTGACGGACAGATTCGTTGCCAGAAAGAGAGTACAGGTGTTTGTCAATTATTAAATTTGCCCAAGATTTAATTCTACCGGCTTACATTTTAATTAAATTTCTCCCTTAATAGATTTCATTCCATTCTATTAAATGACTAGCAGGTGTTTCACACAGAGTTTGATGCACAGGCATATAAAAACATCAAGCGAATGTCAAATCTCTTTAAAAGAGAAGCCGAGGAAATTGTCAACATCTGGACAGCCAAAATCAGCAAACGTGACTAACAGACAGTACGCGAATGTTGAAAACATGCGCATGTTGGTAATGTGTACAGCTCACATAAAAATGAGCCTAGCTTTCTGTCTTTCATTCCGTCAAGATATTCCATTCAGTCATTTACCTTAACCCTAATGTTCCAAAACACATGATTATCCCACGTATGGCTTTTACACTCAACTTAGCGTGAGATGTTACAGTATACGAAAAGCATTTGTTATTCACAAAGCGTGCTCACCCGAACACTTTATTTACCAGAGGGCCTGAACCAAACCCCTTGACAAGTCCCTGATAGGCTTCAGAGAACAATGCCAAGCTCTGGCTTTATGGTGTCTCTTGGATATGTTGGATTACAGCATATTTAATTGATGTGTTTAGGCTCACCATCAAAGCGCTTGACATTCACAAGTGATTTGTTTCATTATAACCGAAAATCTCCAGGAATCTTTTGGGACTGACTGACATTTCATGTTATTCTCTGCCATTTACTCTTGCTTCTTTGAGAGAAGCGCAGTAACAAAAGATGTTATTTATCTTGCAAAATATGGAGATTTAAATGTATTTATCTATTTGAGACGTGTTTAAAGCTTCTGTTTGTTTTTACAGCTTTGTTTCGGGTCAGAGACAGCTTTTTTTAGCCAAGATTGACCAGGTTTTAGTACACATTGTAAAATAGAATATAAAATGCATTGAGTTTCGCTTTTATGAGATTTTTTTTAAAACCTTTAAAAACATTGTGCACAAACACGTCTAAATTAAAAGTTATATATATTTCCAGTGTTTTAAATTAATTTCCCCAGTCGCTAAAACTAGCAGGCAAAAATGTGTTAATCCAATAAAAAAACATTCATTCTGTTCTGACAGGTGCTTGGGGCAAAAAAGAAAGCACAGAAGTCTCAAAATTCCATCTGTTTTTAACACTTGGTATTTCATTATATTATATTCAAGCTTTATGGATATCCCATCAAATATTGGTTTAATGTATATGCATAGACTGGGGTGTAATGGGGCTGTCAGATTTGTTTACGCGGTGTGTTTACATTGTCGCATTTGCTTTCCGTGAATTGTGAGCGTTATTGAATGCACAGCTAAAATGGGGTGAACAGAAACGAAACAAAAATGAGACTTCATTCTTAAAACAAAAGCAGAATGAATCACTGTGTAAATCGCTCTTACATCAACTCACGTATTGAATTGAATGCGGCGGTTTATGTAAGAATGGTTTCTTTATTCAGAAATTGGTTTTGCTTGTGTTTCAAGAATAAGGGCACGGACTGCAAATAAATCACTCAGACGGCACCTGAAACCCACGTTTCACCCGTTTGTCATGGATGGGTTCGATGAAGATTTGTTTTATAGGTAACATACAAAATTATCCATAAGATGGTCTTCTAAAGGTTAGAAGAAAATGCTGCCCCGAGTAATTTTATAAATAAGTTTGAGATCTGTGAAGCAACTCAGCGATTTGTCATTTCAAAGGCAGAGCGAGTAAAGAGTTTGATGAAAGATTACAAAAAAATGTCTTTCTTTGAAATAGCTTGCATTCATGAATCATGCACGAAAACACACTGGAAGAAGGTCCGTTTTAATTTTATGTTGGCTTGATAAAATTGAATGCTGGCGCTGATGCTTTGAAAGTTAAAAGATGTATTATTATCCGATCTAATAGTGTAGGTCAGCTGGCACTTTAAAGATAATATTCATTTAAGAGTCACATATTTTGAGTAACGTCAAATTTTATTCCCAACTTCAATTTAACTTGGAACCAAATTGACTCGTACGCCGACCTGGAAAAAGTGTTGTGAATTTTCCACAAATAAGTATAAATACGGGCAGACTACATCGCCAGGGCTGATAATTCCCAGGCAAAGGTCTTCATAAATTACCTGCTGCATGGTCGTTTACCCTGACCTCATTTCACAAACCTCAGCTGGCTGTGTATTATTGAAATGCTTTTCCAATTTCACATGTCTCTTTGCAGAAAAATGTTTATTTTCCTCGGCAAATTGATATATTTGCCGCAATGTCATCAGAGTGCATGGACAATGTTATATTTAAATGCAATCGCGTTGGAAATGAATCCACGGCTCAAGTTAATGCATTTCCTCCCCTTAGCCCGTCTCAGAAGAATTCCAGAACGGAGAAGGTTTCGGCTACATCGTGGCGTTCAGGGCCAACGGGACGCGAGGATGGAAGGAGAAGATGGTGACCTCGGCCGACTCCACCACCTATAAGTACAGGGACGAGACCTTTCCCCCTCTCACCCCGTTTGAGGTGCGGGTGGGAGTGTATAACAACAAAGGAGACGGGCCATTCAGCGGGGTGGTCACTGTGTTCTCTGCGGAGGGAGGTGAGAGACTCTCGGCAGAAGTTTATTGCTTTCAATAACATGCAGCTCAAGGTACGAAAGCAATATCTCAAGCTTTGAAGATCGTCACACAACAGCTAATCCAGGGCTTTGAAAGGATATACTGTCTGGTTTTGTGGCTGTGTTTTGAGGTATCGTAGGAGAAGCTAAAGGAACATTGTAAAAATATAGCACATGATGAGAACAGATTTGACATAAAAAGCCAACCCAATTGGCTTGTCATTTATTGTCAACGCCAATAGCCTTGTGGTTAGTACATCAACATAAAGCACCAAACAGCTCACGGCAAACCGAATTACATTCCAATATCTCAACAGACCTTTGCCAGTCCTGCTCCCCTGTCTCTCTACCCAACATATTCCATAGTCAGCAATCTACAGCAGGAACGATTTCATGGTTCTGGGACGATTGCCTGAAGTACCTGCTTTTGTTTTGATCGGACTTCTTGTAGGAAAACTTCAGCTCCTTCTCTGAGGCGGAGTCTAAACCAGCAGGATAGGAACAGCACGTGACTTGGCACACTTAAATTACATTGCTGTGGACCGGCTTACATCACTAAATAGTTCCTTTTGCCGGTGCGAATGCGATCGGGGGAAATAGCCAGAAAGAAAACTTAGGTCACGAATGACAGCTCTCTAAAGTCGTTCCAGGACTTTGTTCCCGAACTTATCTGACCGCCTTTACATTCACTGGAAAATAATTTCTTATTGCGAACATTCGCATTTGTGCAAATGTGCAGAGTGCACTTTTGTCCTTTGTTTAAATATGCCAGAACTAAATTTACAACCTGATCTTAAAGCATAATTTCATACGAGGTAAATTTCAAAAGCTAGTCCTGTCAAAATTAACACGTCAACATATGCGTTTCTCTTATCTCACCCTCCTCTGGGCCATACTCTCCATCACAGAGCTTCACAATTTACCATTTAAATCTGTTTAGACTGCTAATACATAAGAGATGAAGCATTGATCCTAAACACATCATCAGCCATGCATACAGTGATTTGTTATGTATAGAGATGATGTTTTTTGTGAGGACTCTGAAGTGTTCAGCTTTTCAATGCAGAACCCAGGGAGCCTCCTTCTGAACTGCAGGCGTTTGCCATCTCATCTTCGGAAATTAAGGTGACGTGGAAGCCGCCCAGTCCCGGTCCTGGAAGACCCCAAGGCTATGAGGTTAGAGAAATGCATTCATTGCTCTGTTAGAATCTTTTTGCATTTCAATGTATTAAAATAAACTGCTGATCTGAGAGAGCATCTGCAAACACGTGAAATACTTCAGAAAAACTCTAAATTTGCTGTCTATTTAATTTAATTTCTATGTACAGGAAACAATAAAAATATCTCAAGTGTGATTTTACTTTTCTATGGGTATGTAGGCAGAAATAAGCAACAATCACAGCCCTGACCCCTCTCTGTTCCTCATCGTCTTCTCAATAGTCATAGACATTAAAGCTTTCTGAATAGAGGAAATGATTCAAGGCAGCAATACTGTACAGTTGCGTCCTCCAGAGAGAAAGATTATTGTATTTCAACGCCGGGAGATATTACATGCTCGCCTATTATGCTCTTCATGCAAAATGTATGACAGTTATTTAAACCAAATGATACAATATTGCACGAAATTGGCGCACCCTCACTTTGTCATTTATTGAGGCACCCCAATCTCATTTTCTCTGTCGCCGTGGAATATCTTGACGGAATGAAAGACAGAAAGCTAGGCTCATTTTCTCGTTGGATACAGGTGAGTTACTGGAAGGACATGGAGCAGGAGGAGATGGCGAAGAAGCAGAGGACGACGAGGAATGAGACGAACATGCTTCTGACAGGACTGGAGGGAAACATGCAGTACCTGATCTCAGTTAAGGGCTTTAACAGCGTCGGTCAAGGCCCATCAAGCTCAGCCATCAGAATCAGAACTAAGAAAAATGGTGCGTCCTGGCACAACGTGGGTGATTGTCACAACTAATCGATGAAATGAAAAAACATTGTTCAAATGTTTTTTAAGGCTATTAGTATCAACATTAAGCATTGCAACTAGACACCAATTTTTTCTTTACTAACTGACATAAAATGCTGAACATTTTTCTTTAATTAAATTATTCAAAGACACAATCTGCAGATTCAATAATTATGCAAATAGCTTTTAGTCCTAACCTTGTGATCATGAAAGTGAATATAGTATGGTCCCAGATCTATGGATAGAAAATAAGTCTAGAGAGATGAAAAATAAGTTGAATATTTGAATGAATGTGTGAACACTGCAAATTTCAAAAGGCGCTTTATCTGGCTCTTTTGTTATCTTTCTATCTCTACAGCCCCTAGTTTACCCCCAGGCAACTTGATGTGGATTCAGGAAGGGAATAACGTTTCTTTATCCTGGGATCCGGTTAAAGCAAGGGACAATGAGTCAGCTGTCATCGGGTACAAGGTCGGTCTCAAGCGCACGCTGCAGATGTAATGCTAAACTCATTACCACCAAATGCGCATATTCATACTTTACACCTTGCAGATATTGTTACGTCAGGAGGGGAGGGGCCACAGTCAGGTCACGAGGACTCCAAACTCAGCCGCCGTCCTGACCCTACCTGAGGGGGGGGCGTACATCATCGAGGTGCGAGTGGTGAGCGAAGGAGGAGAAGGGGCCGCCACTGCCCAGGTCAGACTGCTGACCTCCTCGGGTAAGCATTGATTCCTGTCACATTCTGAACTTGTTTCCTCACAGCAATGTTCCTCAGAGAAAAGACAATATGGTAGGAGGCCTGAGCGCTTTTCTATTATTTATCTGTCCTTCCCTTGCACACCTATACAACTATATAGACAATCACATTTATTCAGCTCCTCAAAGTAAGTTTACCATCATTATACTAATAGGACTAGTGACCCATTTTAGTGCAAGCAGCGTCAAATTCATTTCTGGATATTTAGTTTCTGATGCGTCATAATTATAGTTCTACAGTTCTACAGTTACAGTTCAGGCTTGCCAACAAATCCTTCAGGCTGCCATTTTCACTAGTTCCTTTTCCTCTCCACACTTTTCAGCAATTAGTTCAGCTCGAAGCACTTAAGGTAACTACAGACTTCATTCAAACTCTGTTTGGAAGGTAATTTCATTCTTAAGCCCCTTTCAGTGACAGTGATTAAGTTGCTAGGGGTCGTTGAGTTTCTTAACAGTAGCGTTGTACTAGGTGTTCCTTCTCCACCGTATTTATCAACCACATTGACCGGTAAATCTGTGTCAGCACTTTCATTCTACACTTTAGACTTTAAATCTTCATTGACTTGAATCTGTGACCTCTTATTTTAGTAGTATCTTGATTTTGTGTGATATTTATGTGCATAATAAATTGCAAATGGGCTGCAAAAGAGAATTTCTGATTTTATTTTTAGGTTATTTATTCTACTATTTATATGCATAGAACAAAAGTTTTAAACAGAGCTGGTACAGAAGTCACGTTGACCGAACGTCTTCCAAAGTAGTATTTCCTTCCTGACATGCAAGTGGAGTTTTATTTTCATTTAAAATATTATAAAATATTTACAGTACATATGTTTTTTTATTTCCAGGTGTCCGTGCAAAGAGTGGGCAGTTCTCTGTCTATAATCTGCCTGCAGGCATGACATGGACCGTTCTTTTCCTGTCTTTATTGGTGCCTTCTTTTCCTTTGTGAGGCTACTGAGTCCCGCACCCTAAAACCGTCCCAACGCCTACCCTCTGAAGACCGCAACCCACCCCACCCCTGTGGGTCCCCTCAACACAGACTGCCTGCCCTGGCCTGTTCCATCAACAGTAGCCGGGGGTCAGCCAAAGGGAAGTGCTTCTTTTCCAGACAAAGATCAAGAAACTCCAAACAACACTTTTTTCCTGGCTTATCGTTTACTTACAGGTTTCTGTTCAGGACATCTTTGTAGTTTTGTGCTGTACAAAGTGAAGATATCGTGTACACCACGAAGCTGTAACAAAGACGTTTTATAGAATGGGGACTTCCAGAGGAGTCCTTAAAGCTGCTGGGACTGTCCGCTGCTCTGTGCCAATGTGGCTTCCCTCATTACATCACTGCATCTGTTTTATCCTTTGGCTGCCTAAGCAACGCAGAGTAAAGCTCAGTAGAGATAAGTGCATTGTTTTCTTATTTACAAACGGAGCGAGAAGATGAGAAGAAAAAAAACATTTTTATAGTGCCGAAAATCTAACTATTTCCAGAATTGCTTTTTGTACATTGTGTACCCTTTAGAGAAAACAAACAAACAAAAAAATTGTGTGTTTCGGTTGGCTGTATCAAAGTTTTTGAACTTCTGTTCTCAGTTTTGTTACCTTCGTCGGTTTTTGAGAGCTAGCAAGGTTGCTGGGCAACAGTGGAACTGACAGATGAAGCGGAGATAGAGGATTTGAACTCGACTTGTCGTGCAAAAACACTTCAGTAGACAAAGACCACGGCTGACGTGTGACAGTTGAAATAAATGTGATGTATATTTTTAAAGGGCTCTCGTGTGTCTGTGTTGTGGGTGAAGAGGGCTGGGGGAAGATCTCTTGATCTGATTGCTATCGATCCGTTCTATCAACAAAGTTTGTTGCGGCCAGAATTGAGTCTGAGAGAATTACATTGGTCAGAGATGATCCGGTTCCCAGAATTCAATAGAAACACTACTTGTCCACTGGCATGAAAGAAGAATTCTTCAGATATTTGATCTGGGGTTATAAAATGTACAAACAGGGGAGAAAAAGTAGTTGTGCATTGGGAAGAAACGGGAGCGCTGGTGTGGTCGCTTAACATAATAATAATTATTTAGTTAGCTTATAAATGTTTTCATTCATCTCTTTTGAAATAACAAACTAATATATAATATATACGAATATGGCAAGTAATTTTACATATTTTATGCGGTTACTGCACTTTCCAATGATGCGTACACGTATTACATTTGATCAAATTACAAGTATATGTGATTCAAATAATAAAATGACCAGAAATTTCAACACCAATATTTTAAAGCTGCCTTCTGCAACTAGGTTGTCAGAGCGATTATATTTGAACTCGTGGGCAATTCCAGTGGTCTGGATGTGACAAACACTTTGAGATGTATTTGTTATCAGTATATTAAATATACTTTGCCGTATCTTTGTGAATATTAATTCAAAAACAATAGCAATAATAATATAAAACAAATAGAGGAGTGACCCTTTATAGTTATATTTTACTTGTCATGTTATGGATGTGACAATTCTGAAAGCGGTTTATGGAAAAACTTGATTTAAACGTATATTTTGACTTTGATTCCTTGAGCTTAAAATAATATTGTTGTCACGTCTCTCCCCTCACAGCGAATTTCCATCTCTACATTTACATGTTTGAACAACTTTAAGAAGCTCTCACCCTTTGCTCGGCCTCGCTGCCAATCCCATGATCCCTTGCATAGACCGTCTGCAGAAAGCCAATTGAAAACGGTAGCTCTTTTCCGCGCCAGCGCACAAGTACAGTACGGTAAAACTTTAAATAAGTGAGTCAAACTGAAGCGGCACTAATGGTTTTCAAGTGTTATTTTCATAAATCATTCACCCAAGACTATATAAACAGAACAATTGAAAGCTTTAACCGCCCTCCATTTCAAAATTGCTTGAGCTTCTATTTTAATATGCTTTCAAATTACTTTATCCCCAATTGCTTCATTCTTAAAAATATTGATTTGTTTCTTGATTATTTACGCACCCTCGGCATATCAGAGAAACCCTGTGAATAATAATAATTCCTCTAGGTGGTCTCTTTCATGTGCTTCATGCCATGCATCTCATTGGATTCCAGGCGCGTGAGATCAGCTGGGTCACAGCTGTAAAGTCCTCACAGCAACATCAATGATTGTCTTTACTTTTGCCTGTTTCTCTTGAAGCTTCTTAAACTCTCGAGGGATACTCGCATAAAATCTGCATAATGGAAAAGTTAACCTAGAAAATGAAATCCTTTTCTCAATCATGACGCTCATAGCCGTATTAAATGACGATGCAAAGAATCTCAGACATTTGTGTCTGGAATTACAGTGGACATATTTCAAGTCATAAGATAGTTAGCGTGAGGACCAGAACGAAATTTAAATCATTATTCAAAGAAAATCTGAAAAATATTTAAATATGGTGGATGTAAATTGTGCCTGAAGGCATTGCTGTAAGATTGAAGAATATATAAAAATTCTTTAGTTTAGTGAGTTATCCTTCTCATGTTGACATGGTTTTCCGTTTTAAAACAGAAAGGTTCATCAATGTTTATGTTTATTCATTTGCTTAGCCCATGTTAGCACAAAAGCAGTATAAATGTAAGAACAAAAATGTATCAAAATAAAAGTTTAATATAACATAATATATAACCAGGAAAATGATAAAAAATACATGATTACTATTTAAAGTTGATCAGTAAGGTTATACAGCAAGCAGTGGAGCCAAGAGGTCACCGTTTTGTACATCGGTTAGTTTTATATGAGATGATGATTTTGAGTTTCTTTTCAAACAAAAAGGGGTCTGGCATGGCTCAAATTTGAAGACATGGAGACAAAACTGCTGATGTCCAAAAACAAAGCTGATGTTAGTACAGAGGTCACTGTCATATGTAAAAATGATGGAATGACAGAAGTTTCGTTGGAGTTTCGTTTTGGAGGTTTAAAATTTATGAATGAACCTTTAGCCAAACATTATCTTTGTTCACTTAACTTTGAATGTGTCACTGAATTTGCCTCAACCACGAAGTCAAAGTCAGACCTGCAACTATTTAGAGCTTGGCTTATGATTCACCTGAAACAGAGACATGTTCATGCAAGTACTATAAGAACACACTCAACTTCCATTTCCAAAATGATTTGCTAGCATTTTAATGTGGAAAGGATATCAACTTTCAAAGAAGCATGAATATTTCACCTTTAAAACATTAAGTATGACACAGTTGTCAGACTTCGGAGCTGAACTGATGCTCGGTTAAGCACTGCGAGAAATGCAAGTCTCTTCCGAGTTCACTCCCAGCACATGGTCACATACGAAACATCAGTGAAATATCAATAATTAAACCTAAATACATATGTCGTACCACATATGGTTGAAGAAACATCAAGATAATGTGCATGCAAACATCTTCGAAAAACCCTTTCCCAATACAAAGAACCATGTCAGCAGAAAGGGGTTCTTTTAAGAACCACATTTTTATGGTTTTTAGTTTGATTTGACTTGGAACGCAAAATCTAAAAGATGAAACTCTTCTGTAGAAAGTTAATTGACACGAACTGAGTCACAAAAGTGAAATTTCTGGGGCTTTTGGGAAAAAAGAAACTGGTCATCTTCGAACATTAATTGATGCGAAATGTGATGTCGTGGGTTCTTATAACTTTAGAAAGAAACTAATGTTGCACAACCTCCATTCCTCAAGAAAACTCACTAAAAGACTTCACATTTGAAATGTCACCTTGGGGATCAGCAAAGTGAACGAATAAGCAGCTCTGCACTGTACAAACACACGGTGCACTTAAAGTGGACCAGGACAATGATAATTATGCATGCATTAGCTGTTAATTTGGATGTTTCTATGCATAAATGTCATTTATCCTTGTTTGTGACTGGACCTGTTTTGATCCATGAATTTTGCAGTGTTTTTCCCACTCGCCGAACGCACTGGATGCCTCTTCGTTGGCGCTAATGTGGCAACCTTTAATTATTCATGCAACACCTGTCTGTGTCAGCCCATCTAATTTATGGTAATGGATTATCTACCCCGTAAAGAGGGCCGCGTGCTTCCGAGGACCGAGAGATGTGGCATCAGCAATTACAGCTCGCTTTCCCAGCAGGAGCGAGTGCTGCGGAGGGCCTGAGAGAGAGCCGAGACCCGAATCGAGGCTCTTTAGAGCCTGCCACCTGAAACAGATGTTATATGAATGAGACTAATGCTTTTTGAAAGCTCTTTATCAGTGGGTGGGTTCCGTGTTGTTGCATGATGTCGGAGTGGACGCCGCGGTGCTCGGTTGCTTTCGAAGGAAAATGCTGACGGTATTCATTGGCTGTTATGTCTGTTTGTTTCTTTTGGGGATGTCGGCAATGTCTGGGCTGTTTCATAAAGGTGAATATATTATAAAGTTCCAAAAAGCCATATGCCTTTTAATATATGAAAACATAAAGTATAATAAAAGGTTGACCTTCAAAGCTATACAACAGCTTTATGGAAGGAGCCGATCGAAATTCAAGGCGCTATTTCATGTAAATACTTGCCAGGAATATAGGACACAAATCATGTGGACTACCTTAAGTGTGCTTTATGGCTTCCATGGAGCATCGTTTATACTAAAAGCTTTCTTTCTTACAGTTTTACACAGGGATGAAAGAAATAAGTGGGTGGTAAGACTTGAAGTTTAGCAAATGCTTACAAAGTGTTTTAAACTTTAGCTTGAAGCGACTTGTGTGTTGAATAGAAAGCTTCATTAGAGGTTCAGAGGCGAGCGTGTTAATTGAGTGTTAATGAAAGAATTTCTGAACTCGTGTTGTTTGATGACCTCACTCAAACTTTATACAATCCAATCTAGTTTGAACTGGGCCTCTAATGTAATTGAACTTTCAATATTTCTCAATTAGCTTTCGCTAGTTGTTTGTAACTAATGTTTATGTTCACTAATTTCATAATTAAAAGCTCAGCTGGTACATAAAAGCTGTTACTATAAGGCACTGTGAAAGTCTAGATGAAACGGAAATGACAAATTTGATCATAAAATGCCAACATTGACCTGTTACACAGAGTGGCACTTGAAATATTGAAGCTCCAAAATGCACATCCGTCCACCATTCCAACACAATCACTGCAAAAAAGTAAACAACTTTGACGCTGTTGCTAATTGTCGCTAATTCGTATGAATTCGTACGATCGCATTCATACATTTTAATAAAATGGTGGTGTTAGGATTAGGTGTGGGGCTAATGGGCCATATACACACTTCCACGAAATAATTTATCAGTTGAGACACACTGGTATATAGAAGTGAATTTGAAATTATACGTTCATAAGTTTACAAGTCAAATACGGTAAAACGCCGCTTCTTAATACCACTGTAATCTACAGCATCTGCTAAGTTGAACTATTTTCTCAGTTTTCCATTTAAGTCTCCCCAATCGGAAACCGCCGCGGGTTCTTCCCATGAAATGTGGAAGTAACGTATGTTTTTATCTGATTTACTATGTTCAAAGTTATACGAATAAGCCAGCTCATAAAAATAGTTATAATGTCCCATGAGTTCAGGTGGGTACAAATTTCAGTGGGTTAATAAAACGTCGCCTTAGAATTAAAAGGTTCTATCTGTGTTCCGAGTAGTTTTGAGATATTGAGCATCAAAGTTTTTGCATTTCGTATAGCAAAAATTATTTGAAGAACAGATCCCTTTCATACATGAAAAAGACAGAGACCCTAAATTTATTCTAAACCTAAACCTAAGAGAGAACCTTATAATTCTAAAACATTCATTAAAGCAAGTAATACATTTGCAAGCAAAACAAACAATTTACTTATAATTTTTGTTAAAACACTAAATTAGTGTACAATAAGTTACATTTACATGCTTTTATGGCATTTATTTCATTTTTTAGGACGCATAACCTTTTGTTCAAGTTAAGGGTACAAAAAATAAAGTCTTATCTATGATGCGGATGTTGATTTTAGTTAGGTATATGATGGGTATTTCAACAAATGATTACAGGAACCATAACACAGGAATTAGGAAGCTAGCGCTGCTGGCTAGTGTTGTGTCTATAAATATAATATAAACCCCTCAACAAAACCTAAATCAAAACAGAAAAAAATACTGTAGTTCAATAAAACAGTCAACCTTGACGTTTCTTTTAAACATTGTTTTGCGTTGAATTGTTTCCTCACGGAGTCCGGTCACATGACAAAGAAAGCTTATCCTGATTGATCCTTTTGTATGCATTCAAAGTGCTGATTGGCTCGCAGATAAACCTTATAGACAGTGGTTTAGTGGTGCCTGGAGAAGTGGGTATACTGTTCATTTATGCCCGATTTTTTAAAGCGGCCCAGCAAAGGATGAATGCCTCGCCGCTGTAATGGAGCCAGGTTTCCACGCTGGTTTTATGCACATTTTGAAGTTTCGTATTCAAATGAACGATGGCCACAGAAAAGGTGCAGATTCTGCAATCAACCCTTGCCCAAGACTATATGAAGAGACAACCAGGGTCCGGGTCCACAAACTGGTCGGACTGGTCTTAGAAGTTAGTCATACAATTGTTCTTCAAGCCTGGTCCTAACTTCTTTGAGTCAGTTACAAAAAAGGTAGGTTGGTCTCGTCCTAGAACTAGTCCTTTATCTATATATATATATATATATATATGTGTGCTTTTTAAGACTTTTAAAGTGCAAATGAGATAACAATAGCTAAAATACGACCAAGTCTGTCTTTTCATCATTATCAGCATCCGTAAGCAGCGCCGCCGCTCCCACCACGCGCATCACGCACTGTGCGTAGGGCACCAAGTGCCGAGGGGGCACCAAAAATAGCCTGATGAATTTAAAAAATTTTAAGGCATATTTTAGCCATGTATATGTAAAAAAAAAACGGCTGAACAATCCCATATCACCCCATCCACACCAAGGCAGTGCCGGTTGATCGCGCGTGCGCCTGACGCAGTTTGACGTTAGCCTCCTCGTTAGAGCGCTCGTCTCCCAATCGGACGGACGTCGGTTCGAAGCCTGTGTCGAGCGGGGTGAGTAACTTTAATTTCGGTGCAGCTTTCAATCTGAATTGAGATTTTACTGTTAAACATTGATATTTTTTGTTTTACTATGCTGTTTACTGAAGAAAAGTTTGCACCTTTAAGGGGGGGGGGCATCATAATGGAATTATGCTTGGGGCACCAAAATGGCTAGCAGCGGCCCTGTCCGTAAGAACTCGAGGTCAATACTTTTATACAAAAATGATACAATCTATGTTTCATGAAAGAGCATTTGGGTTTGAAATGACATAAACGAGTGATAACATAATGTCAAGTTTTGAGTTAACTATCCCTTTAACTTTTTGAGTAAAAACATCAAATTACAAAAGTTGTAGATAAAGAAGTGATACTGTACACATCGGGGTTGACGTGAGGATCAATTATTTAATAAGTTTGCATATTTGGGTGAACTCCATCTTTAATGCAAGATGCCTGAAACAATCTTTCAGCTGTTTAGCCACCTACAGTAGTTTTTGAGTTTAGGTGACGTCAACAGTCGTTGCAGAATTGGTTCAAGCTTCTTAAATAGTTGTATTCCGTGCACTTAAGTACAATACGACCAAGAATGTGTGTTAAGAACACAAACAGCATCAAGTTTGATTTCTTGATGACATTAATCTACTGTCTACACCACCCATCCACGTTCCAGAATAACCTTCGTATAAATATGTGCCTTCTAATGAAGTTTCTGTAAATCAAACTAATCAATTTGAGCAATAAACTCACGCAGACATAAGATGGTTGGGTGTACGTGCTATTAATTCATCATGCATATTTGAATATGCAAATTTAATCAAGACACGACAATCAAGTTTTCTTTTTGTTTTCCTGTCAACTGCAGTAAGATTCTCGTCAGATGAAACCTTTGTGACCTTTTTCGAGGAGTGCTTTTGAAGACGGGTATCCGCATTAATCCAGTGCACAGACAGCATGGGGTTTGGGTAATACTGATGTGTTATACAGGAGAAAGGGAGCACTGATGCAAAGCAAACTAATTATCAGTCATCAGACAGGCCGGCAGGTGGTCAGACCTCTGAGCTTTAGAGAGGTGTGGAGATGTCCAATGACGTACCCGCTCCATTACCACAAGAGTGAGAGCTGATGCTTAAACATATGACATATGAGCTGAGTGCTCTCTACCTAGAGAACCATTTCTGAGCACCATAGGCACGTTTTTGATAAAAACTAAATCGAAATGGAAAGAAATACAGTATGTTCATTCTTATAATCCAGTACAAGATTGTTAAAATGCTACGGTACATTCAAATGCATTACAATATGTGGGATATAGGTGCAGGAAGGATAATATCCTTGTACTTTGATGACGTTTGTATACCACATTGATGTGACCATATTCATATATTATGACATTTAATATGGTAAAGTCATTAGATATTATGGCACTACCATGAAATACCAATTTCCATATTACGTCCTGGAGATTCATCCTCTACAACATTAGGAAAATTAGACCTTTCCTGTCTGAGCATGCAATGCAAGTCCTAGTCCAGGCTCTTGTCCTGTCCAGACTGGACTATTGAAAAGCGCTACTCGCTGGACTTTCAAAAGTCCCTCTCACGTATCTTCTCTGGATCTGCTCCACATTTGTGGAATAATCTGCCCGCTGCTTCTAGATCAGCAGATTCTGTAGCCATCTTTGAGAATCGGCTGAAAACACATAACTTTCGTCAGCACCTTACCGATAAGTTCTGACTTCTATCTCTTTTCTACTCTTTCTATCCTTAAATTTCTTTTTTATACTGTGTTAGGCTATGTGAGACCAGTTTTACTGCTCGTATGCTTTTGTTTACTTTATGTTGTTCCAATTGCTTCCACTGTTTACCTCATTTGTAAGTCACTTTGGATCAACGCGTCTGCTAAATGACTAAATGTAAATGATTACAATATACTTTCGTTGTTAGGTGGACAAATAAGGGGAATTAATTTGATCATGCGATTAAATGTATAAACTGAAAAAATCTCTGTACTGTATTTTTGTAGTCATTTTTCTCCTATAGAGCAAAGAGACTGCACTATAAATTATAGAGTAAATGTATGAAGTAAAAACCTATAATTTTACAGTTTTTTAACATATATTTTTGACACACGGTAAAAAAAAAATTATACAAAAGGACTGCAAATTTACAAGTTCGAGTACAAGATATGTAATTTTAAGCGAATAACTTTTTTTGTCATTTGTCTGCCGCCCAAATTTGTTTAATGGGATTTTTTACACATTATATGGAGAATAATTGAGACTTTTGCTCAGGTGTCTGGTTTTCATGACTTCCTGAAAAGCCCCCAAAATTCTAACATTTCTCTTGAGTTTTAGCTATTGTGATCTGTCACACAACGACTATCCTCAGACATTTGATAATTCCAACTGTGAAACATTTGGTTGGGAAAATAGTAAACAAAGTTCATCTTGACTCAAGATCCACATGGTGTACAAACATAAACCAATTTGTCTCTGTCCTCAAAGATTTGTATTGAAATGCACTCTGCTAATGAGAATTATCAGCGGGGACTCCACATTGAAAATGTAAATAAATGGGAATAAAACCCATTTTACGTCCACAAGCCCATCTGTCTCGTGCTACATTTCTGTTCTGTCATTCTTAGCGTGAATGGCAACTTTCTGGGGGAGAAAAATCATCCCTGCTGCCTTTAAGGTTGTTTGATGAAGTCTTCTTAATGCAGTCTTGATAGAGAATTCAAGGAGGTTGTCTAAATGTTTCTAAGGTCTTGGTAAATGGAAGGACATTAGCATTCTAATGTGCTTCTGTTGTGTTTAGTCGAGTGCTTCTCTCATACGCACTGTCAACAACAGCCATAGAGTTAGACAAATGTTTTTTCCATAACAGAAAATGCTCTCGAATAGATCAGTATTTGCATAAAAATTGAATAGATTAAAAATGTAAACATACTTTCCACTGATGCACTAACATGGACAGATTTTAATATTAAAAGTGTGCATTATTTGGTGATACAATTTCTTAACTTGAGTTTTCTACAGTAGCCATTCACATCATTGGTTGAGCTAACAAAAAGAACAATATTCTTGACAGTGGACCTTCAGGATGTTTACGCTTCAGGATGTTAAACTATTGAACATTTATAAAATCAATAATAGTAGGTCTTTGCTTTACCAACAACTCACCTTGCTTAGAATCTGAATCACCAAAGTTTGTCTTGTAACTTTTTTTACCTTCTTTAGACAAAAATGAGAGATGCGTATGACCTGTTTTTTTCAAAGAACACAAACGTCATTAACTCAGTTCTGACTTTCTATTAGTTTTTTTCCTGCCTTCAAGAGTTGAAGTCAGATGTATCCCCGTCTGATTTCAGAATGTTCACACAGTCTTCCAGAACATCCCTCCGCCTTTACATCTTCATTGTTTCCTCTAAAACGAAACCTGACACAGTCAAACCTTGGTGTGCCTGATTTGAGTGATTCTCTGGGGCGGTAATGGAGACAGTTTAAGCTTTTTATCAGTGACCTGACAATATGAAGCCAGACGAAAACAAAGTGCAGCTCTCTGTACATTCTTTTTTCTGTTAGGTTCTTGAGCAAATTGGATGGATTACAGCTCTTATGCGGTCCGGATCTAAACCGACTTTGATTGGAGATCGTCAGACACACTGCTGCTAATGATGCTGCCAAACGCAATACGTTTATTAAAATATCTGCCATCTTTTCTGAAGTATCATATTGATTTGGATAAAAATGCAGCATCATTCTGGGCCACTCTGGTTTTTTTAAATAAAATATTATAAAATATATAAAAAACACATGTCTGTTCATTCATATGAATTCTGTTTCAAAACCCATTGAGCAGCTTTGTATAGACTTTCCTGCTTCTCTTCAAAACAGCATCCTAAATGAAAGAGAACCTGAATATTTGAGAAACTTCTACATTGGCAGCAACTTAATGTAACTTCCAAATAATTCAGATAAAGTTATGTTGTTAAAAATATTAATAAAATACTTAATAAAACAAATACTGTTAGCATGTTGCTAAGCTAAAGCTAACATATACTGATCTAAACATATAGGCTATTGAAAGAAATGTTTCAATATTTTTTTAAGGATTATTTATACAATGTTATACTATATATTGATTAATTGACAAATAATTGTATATAAGCTATCCTTTGAAGGCAGGCTGCATAAAATATGGACGTAGTGTTCGGGACGTCATCCGTTGGATTCTGAGGAGCTGTTTTGAAGCTTAAAGTGGGCGGGGCCAGGCGTCGTCATTCAAAGCAGCGCGTCCTCACAGTTGTCATGAAGTTGCTTTATAAACCAAAATATTTGTTATACCAGGCTGTAAACATGTTTTATTTCTGCTGTTATGTTGCCCATTTGAACATGGATTTCAATGGGATTCCCTTATTCACATGGTTTTGTTTTGGTTTCACCTCTGTGAACTTCAAAATCTGCAACCTTTGACACCCAAGTTTTGCCTTAAAAAAGGATTCAGCCTTCAAACTGGCATCTAGCTTGTTTTTGGTAGAAACATCGGATTTCTGTAAGGCAAGATAATGTTGCTGTGTACCTGCTACCTTGATATTGGCAGCCTGTGATGCCACAGAATGATGTAGATGCTCAAGGCGACTTGTTGGATTTCAGAAAACAGATCTATAATCTATTTTCTAGACTGAGTGCTCAAGAAGACAGGCTGAAATGAATCAAATTTCTCCCTTTATAACAAATCTAAGTTTTTCGTCAATAGTAGGATAGAAATGACATTCTCTGGGTCGGGTCACACGGCTTAGCGCTAGTTTCACACTAGAGCGAGTCTGAAAAAGGACCTGGAAATGATTCTGTGCTTTCAATCCTGGTCCTGTCCATCTTCATAGAGCCTTCAAGGTAAAGCTTGTCTCTATCAGGATGTGATGAATGACTTGATCTGCTCAACTGGCCATTTGAAGAAATCTATTGAGACCATCGCATGAGGACCCCTGCCATTGTTCATCTGATGAAACTGTTAGAATGTGTGGGACGGGATCGTATTGATGTGTGCTGTATGTGCGTGCCCTCTGACGTGTTGTGTGCTGTATGTGCATGCCATCTGATGTGTTTGTATTGCTTCATTGTTGCGTAATTAAAAATATTTTAAAATGTTTGTTAATATCTGATGCTTTTTTATGCTAATTTAAGAGTGCCCTACCCACATGCATTGGAGTACATTGATACAAATTGTCTTGTTTTACAGAAAATCCTTTAAGTATTAAGGGTGCAAGTTAGTTTAAACCAACGGCTCAGTTTGTCCATATTAAACCATGACTTGAAATAGAGTTGTAAAGTGTGAATGAGTCCCTTGTGAGATTCATTAAACTGAAAGGCCAACATAAAATATTTTTCAGCCGTTTCAGTTCTCACTAGAACATTAAAAGGTTAAAAATGCCTCAGAGATGAGTATCAAAACCTGCTGCAATTATTTGCAACAATGACTCTCATAGGATCTATAGAGTTTTTCAATAAACAGGCACTGAGGGGCTAGTCAGGTTAAAATAAGTTTTGCTAGCGGCAATGACTATTACCAGAATTCCTTGCAATGATCCATTTAATGAATCAACACAACATCCTCAAAAACAGAACCAGAATTATAGAAAAAATCTAGACTGTATGAATGCATGCACAGAATAAAGCCATCATAAAGACTTAAAATATCTACCGTGGAGTGTTTTTGTTGGTAATGATGTGTGACTGAAGGACCCTCGGACTCACAAGTGCACTGAATACTGAGAATCTCTACTCAAAGTACCCGCAGTGCAATGTAATCTGTTACAAATGTGTGCGGTTAGCAAATATAGTCATTTGTATATGAGAGTGTAGAGGGTTATCACCCGGTGTGAATGTGAAGCAGCTCTGAAGGCAAACTAAAGGAAATTGAATTCAGATGTAATGAGATGTGGGATGGGAAGGAGCATGGCTTGGATCTAACTGGCTAAAAATTGGCAGATTAAAGCTAACTTTATCTCTCTGCTTAGAACTTTAGTGTTCTGAGAAATGATATCTTTGTTATAGGCACCAGTGTTCTGTCACAAATAAAGCAAACACTTCAATCAAATTGATGTTGTTATTTAATTGAGAGAGATACTAGCCTCGATTCACATTTCGCAAACGCGAGTTGTGTCCTTTCTGTAGTCAAATGCACGCGGCACTCTGTATAGTTCAACTATTTCCACTTAGATGCGACGCCGACGCACCTAGAATATGACCGCGTTGCTCCATGTGAAAAGTTTGTTATTTTCGCGTGAGTGATGCAAAAGCTCTTCGCAAACGCCTAAAACTCGCCACCCGATTTGCAGCAATCACTCAGCCCGATTTGCGTCATTCGCACCGCCTGCCGCAAAACTTTGCATTGACTTTGTATGTCATTTACTCACGGCAAACGCTTCATTTGCATTTGGTGTGAACACAGTATAATTACGTGCACCTGCCGCGTGTCTACATTTAAAATAAGGAACTTCCGTGTGCAAAAGACGGGAAATGTGAATCGCCCCTTAAAAGTGTTATCAAAGAAGAACTATAGAAACAAACAAGCTTACACTTACAAGGTGATTTTGTTTGTCTACATGCTTGAGTGAGAATTTGATTCATTTTATTATATTAAATTAAAAGCTCTGTGTGGCCATTGTTAGAACTGAACTTGATAAGACTGCATTTAAATACGCTGCGCCATCGGAATGGCACACTATCCAAATGGAGATGAACCTGTATGGTCTGGTGTCATATGGTCATTTTAATCACAAAGCAATACGCTGTGCGCGCACCGGTCCCGCATATCTTACAGAGGAGATCGGGTGCTTAAAAGGATGACTGGCAGGACTGTTGACAAGGGAGGACCGGGCCCGGACATTGTGTTAAGTTTGTGTTTGTTTTCTGGCCGGCAGTCAACCGTGAGGTGGCTGCCGGTCTTTACTTCCGTGTTTATTGTTTGTTTAATTAAAGTTTTATTGTTTGAATGTCCGCCGGTTCCCGTCCTTCCTTCCCTTCTATGGATCTTATTACATTCTGTTTCTAGAGGGTTTTGATGTTTTATGATCTTATTGAGTACACTGTGTTATGTTGTTGTGCTTGTTATGTAACCTGGCTGATGATCTTGGCCAGAATAACTCCTGTAAAAGAGATTTGTAATCTCGTGGGTTTAGTTAGATAAAGGACAAATAAAATAAAATAAATTTTAAAGAGTAAAGTTAATCGTATTTCTTCCATTTGCTTTGTTCGAGATTTTCATCGTCTCTAGTGCAAAACCATATCATGGGTAAACGCTCAATAAAGCATTAACACGATTCGTTCTCATTCCGTCATTTAAAGGTATGTGGGAGCTAAAAGAAAAACATCATCGATCAGGAGTGAAAATGACTTTAAAATATTCCCAGGAAGTTAGAAGTGTGTTTGTAAGACCAAACTCGAGCCATAAAGACAACTGTTTTGCCAGTCGGGGATCAATATTTGAATGTCTTATTTTTCTTTTATAGCTTATAATAAAATATCAGAAGTGCAAACAGTAAAAGTGTTATTCAATTTCCTCTCTATAATTTAAGACAGATGTGATGAATATAAAATAAGGATTCTGAGATGTTATTTTGAGGATACAGAAGAAAGGAGTACATAAAAAGATGTATTATTAATTTATTTGGAACTATTTCGAATATCATGCAAACGTGGATTTTTATTGATTGAACGGTTCTTTCAGAAGACTTTTAACTAATTTGCATAATGACAGATGCACATTTTTCCAGATAGTGGTGGAACACGCACATTTTATATGATTCTCAGTCAGATGGACAATGGCATGATTGTGTCATTTATATCAGAGCATCACTGACTGGAGGTTTCCATGGATACTAATCAAGACTTTAGCACCCTCCTTGTAGAAGTGAGAAGAGACAAATGCTTTTGAACTATACATGACGATATGTATATTAATGTATATCTTTTTAAGTCTACTTAAATGAGTAATATAGACATAAAACATAAAATTGTTAAAATTAATATATATAAACAAATATGAACACATTTTGATTTAGCTTGTGGTATAATGGCTGAAGTATTCTCTACACTGCAATTGTCAAAAGGTGTGGGCTAAAAATTCACTTTATATTATATTTACTCAAATTACTCATTACATCATGAAGCTCTAATAAACATGATAGTGAAGGATTCACAGCCATTTTCACTAGTAGAGGATGAGAGCTTCAGGGCATTTATGAAGAAGTTTGACCCGGCATGTGCTTCCCACAAGGCACAAACTCAAGGACATGGTTGCTGCAAGGTACAAATGGACAACAGAGAATATTGTGGGGGAGGTAAAGACAGCCAACACTGTGAATCTGACATGTGAAGATACATGAACATGGATGCAAACCTTGCAGTAACTGGCTATTCAATCATTGTTCATAGTACATACATTGTTTCATAAAATCAATGAGAGCAAAACAGCAATAGAACTTATTAATATAACCTAAAAGATGGCTTTGGAGCAATAGAACCCATAAGGATGTTGGGCATGGCCACACTTTTGGATCCCAGATGTAAGACTGTTGTTTTTGCCAGTGCAGTCAATGCTGACGCTGCAATCAAGAACTGCAAAACTTGAAGCAACAACACTGTATCCACAAGATTCACCCCACCCATCATCTTCAACAGCAGGAGGACATGGTGGTGGAGAGGACAACCTTTAGAAGCTCTTGGACAGCAAGATAAGCGAAACATAAAAGAACAACAGTCTCAGTGCAGATGTAACGGTTGAAGTACAGAGCTACTTGAAGACCCTTTATGTTAGCAGGGCAAGCGATCCACACAAGTTTTGGGCAAAATGCCAAACTATTCCCACATATCTTCCATCTTGCACCAAAATACTAGTTCACGTGGTACAGATGTTGCACAAGTGTTTTCTAAAGCATGAGAAGTTTTGTACAAAAAAGCTAAAACATTGGAACAAATTCTGTTTTTGAATAAAAACTCGATGCTATATTGTTGATATTCTTTGTTCTTGTCACTTTCACTCACAAACTTACAAGGTTTGAAAAATAAGTAAATTAAATTTTACAAACCACACCTGACCCATAAAGACAGCTTTTTCATTTCCTTCCTTTTGAGTCACAACAATAAAACTTCGCTTTGCTAGTGTTTATAATATTTGCATGTTAATGGTCTGATTTGCACAAATAAGGCAAATTAAAAAAGACCTACACAAACGTTTTTATGCTCCAATATACCAATACCCTTAAACCACTTGATTTCAACTGATTTCAGATCCAAACCAGGGACCTACCAAAGATCCTTAAGATTAATTCCACTCTTTTATAACAAACAGCAAAACAGGCTTGAAGCTGAAATGTGTATTTTCTCATCATCTTTTTGAGAAGGTGGTCTTCACAGCCCAAGAGATAAATTGAAATTCTGAGAGGTTTTTAAGAGGCTAACTTGGAGGCTGCCCTTTTAATCTGGCTTTAGTATTGGCAAACAACAGCCAGTGTTCAGATATTCAAGCAGAAACATGCCCTGCAATTCTCGAAACACAGCCTAATTGTGTTCATCTGCTCTGGCTTTATACTTCGAGCCCAGTGGTTTACAGTTCAAAGCACAGATTCTGAGCTCTCAGCTCTGGTACTTCATTGACCGTCTCCTAAATGCCGTGTTTACATGGCTGAGGCAGTAATCGTTTGATACGGCAGTTCTGTTGTGTTGCCCAATGGTAATTTACACAAGCTCTTATCTGAGGACCAGTTGTACAAACACATTTCACGTCAACTAGACAAACAAGGGGTGCACTTGCAAGACTGTGCCTTTTAGACATTTGTGGATGTAGAGAAAGGCTTCAACACGGATGGTAAAAACGATCCAAGAATGCTCATTATTTTAGGAAGACGGTGACTTTTCTCGCAAAATTACATCCATCATTATCAAAGACTAGAGTCTGCACATTAAGACAGCCACGGACATTCTTTGCATGGGGAATACTTTTATGAGGTTTTCATTTTGAAAATGCTGTAAAAGTTTAAGGTCTAGGTTTCAGTGATGTTTGGGGCTTTAAGCATTGTGCTTTGTCGTTACTATGGTATTCGTAGTGGTTGCTCGGGTGTTTTGGATGGTTACTTGTTGGATTCTGGCTAGTCCATGCAAGAACCCACCAGTTTTTCATATGATGGAGTCCAGATGTGGCTTGATTCCTCCTTCAATGTAAATCTTTGGGATTTCAGTTTGATAAAAAGAAGATTTACAAATAGGAACAAAGATTGTACACTAAAAAGTGCATTTCGTAATGTTTATAAACCATCTTTGTGTTAATTCAAGTTTTCAATATTAATTCTTTTAAGATGTTACCTTAATTAAATTGTAAAATGTGAAACTATAGGGATAATAACCACTGTGTTTTTAATTATTTTGGAGACTGCTTCCATCATTTAATGTATTGGAAGTGTAGCTTTTAAGTTTGGCATTTGGGACCGACCTGCCCCACACCACCGCCGTGCTATAACCTGTACAACACACTAGATAGCTGTTAAATGATTATAATGATTTTGTTTGCTTTTTACAAAAAACTCACAAGAATTAACAAAGAAAGCTATTTTCAGTTCATGTAAGCCCAAATGGATTTGAGATAATGAAGCAGGAACTGAGTAATATTAGATAACTGTAATATTAGATAAGTAATAGTCTAACTTTCCAAAAATAATTCAACCACGTTGACATCCTTAAAAGATAATTGGAAAATCTTGGCCTTGAACAACATACCTATAACGTATTAAAACACAGTTTGTTCGAGTCTTATAAAATTCAAAGATAGTTCATTTATGACTTATAACGTACAATGATTCTTCACGACAGAAAACAACAGCAGGACACATTTCTTCAATGCACATCTGTATAATATGTAAATGTATTTGTTTGAAGGTTCTAACTAGACAAACACAGCAATGGCGAATTGCGTGAGTTTGTGGTTATCTGTTTGGCTGACAATGGAAGACAAACCTTCTTGCGAAAAAGCATCCACATGTTAGCCATTTTTTGTTGTTCAGAATAAATGATGTTCTTCTTCATGAAAGCCGCAATCTGTAACTTCTTTTGGTTAAAAATAATGCAAATGTGCATGTACATAAATGATGTGTGTGCTTTCTTATTTGACATTTGACTTAATCCCATGCGAAGATAAGTTTGTAAAAATAACCAGCAATTTTATGTCTAAAACAGAGATGCAGATAAAGGCTAATGTAAAGGATTGCAGCTTTAAGAAGAGAATTTAGCAAAACATTTAAATAGTCATTTATTCACCATCGTGTGGTTTAGAAACCTGTATACGACTCTTTCTTCTGATATTTTGATATTTGTCATACAGTTTTGGAATGACATGAGGGTAAAAATGTTTTGGGGTGAACTGTTCCTTTAGGTGTGTAAGTAATATGTAGATCCGCTATATAGTTTCTATATTACATTTTTTTAACAACATTACACTTAAATCAAACTCGAAAGCATAAAATCTGAGTGGTCATCTCATAGCAGAGTCTGCCCAGTTAGCATCTGCTGCGCATCACGGTTTGTAGCTGGTGCCTTGCACAACTTTGTTGATAAGCCTCATTTTTAGAGTTAAGCCCCTGTTGAAACACCGCTGCCATATCTAATATATCACAGAGCAAACTCAGTTAATGATCAGCCGCGCATCAGCACTCCTAGCTGGACTCTTCACAGGTTTGCCTCACAGCGTGAGTCTGGTGTGGAAGTGGACTCTCTCTGAACTACAGCTCAGCCAGGGGTCCCAAATGCTGACCGTATCAGTGGTCCACTGAGCTATAAGAGTGAATACAGAGTGGATGAAAGGGAACTCTCCCCGTCCCACAGGGCCTGATGCGTCTTATGATCTTTAGCAACATCCTTACTGCGATGATTTGATGGTGCATTTCACTCAGTTGTCGGAGTACATGGCCTGGGGTCTGAAACCTGTAAACATGTCCAAGACCCATTTTACTCCAAAAGTTAGTGAGCAGGCAACACTTTGTGCAGATGACCGGTCCTTCACAGGGCTTCAAGGCAAAAAAATGATTTCAAAAAGAAGATTTTTTTAGGATTCCGAGTTGTAACATGGACATGTTAGATTCAGTCTTACTAAAATTGTTCCTTTTTATGGCGTGATGTTTACACAAAAAAAATAAAACATCACAACTGCAAAGAGGACAAATGCAGTGTTTCCCTATCCCCTGCTTTATAAACATATTTTCTATAATTAAATGCCAAATATAATACGCTTTACAGAAATATATAAATAAATGCCTTCATAAATAGGCGGAGGATGTGTCAGCCAAAACATTTATCTTCAGTGCAAAACAACAGCTCTGAGAAAGCAACTTGTGTAAAGCTTTTGAGTTGAATTGTGTACGGTGGCAAGTCTCTGGGGAACGTTTTGTTATTCTCGTTTCTGTGGAAAAACAACCTTTTGAGGATTCCACGTGGTAAAGTAACTAGCTTTTCCGCAGCAGTCGTGATTGTTATAGACAAACGTTTTCAAACAATGATGTAAGTCGGCGTCCAGCTGTCATTTGTGATAAGGACGGGAGGGATATATAGTTTTAATTGTTTGCTGTATTCTCTGTTAGAAAATGAGCTTAGATATTCAGTTTCGTTTCAGGAAAGAAATAAAATAAAAATGGAGGTCCAAAAAATGTAATGTTATCGTATTTTATTGTTGTTTTTTTTCATATTTTGAACACACTTTTGAAATACAGTAAGAAAATACTCCAAATTTCAAGAAATTATTTAAATTTTACGGTATATTTCTGGCACCCCAGCTGCCGGAAATCGTTTTGTTTTTTCAAGGGATTTTTTACAATCTACTCTTAAATTCAATCAAAAACTGCCAAATTAAATGATTGCATTATTATTGAATTATTCAGTTATATGCAAATTTAAAAGAAAAACAGGGGAAAGTGTCATTTTAAATTTAAAAAACAATTACAGACTATTTCTGCCACCCCAGCTGCCAGAAAATTGTCGTTTTTAACAAGATTTTTTTACAATGTAGGCTTTTTGTTGCTGTTAATGCTGTGCCCTCCCGGCTCTGGTTATGTCCGACCAACTGGTGACTGTATTTACCAATGAAAAGGAAATAGTCCATCAGACTTGTTGCCCACCATCTGTCTGGTTCATCTTGTGCACATAACTGGAAATTACTTTTTCAATCATTGTAAGCTTCAATATGATTGGATAAATAATATGCAATAATACATCAACGAAGAACACACACAAACAGGTTGGGTCGTCACTTGACTGATGTACAGAACATTAGAGATCGATGAGGTGAGGTCTGCTGTTCATCGCCATAATCAATCTGGTTTGCTTCTTCATTAAAAGCTTTCTGCCCGAAAACAACCACATGCAATCTGTGAGCTCAAGTACCCAATGACTGCTTAAAACACTCGCCGTGTGGCGAACCCCCTGTGGTGGCCTTTATGGGGTCTCAGAGGACATATCGTTTCGAAGATAAATGGCCAGTGAAATTGCAAAGGGACTTTAAATGGCAAAGTGACAACATAATCCACGCTTGCGCTTTTGGTATGGCTCAGTGGGAGGCATTTAACATTCCTTTCCTACGTTTAAACCCACTGAGAAAAGCTTAGTGAAAACATCAGCACTATTACACCGAGGTGCACCTATCGATCTAAAACAGATTTGACGGTATCAGCACAACATAGTGTTTGTGAGGCATATGTGATAATTGCATGACCTAAGGTTGTGACAAAACCCGAATTTCAGTAAATTTTACACCACAGCAAAAAAGAAAAATTATCTTGTTTGGCTATAAATTGAATTCATAAACATCATGGAATAACACAAATGTCCTTTTGGGAATTATGTTGTGAATGAAAATCCATATCAAAACCTATACAAGCATTTTTAGTGAAGTTTCCCTTCAGAGAATTTCAAAGATGTTGTATAAAGCAGCTTCCTAAAGTCTCACCAGATGCGTTTTAAACAATATTAAGGGAGTTTCCATTTTTATTTGTTTTTTCTTGGCTGCTTTATTGGCCGTCCTTCCTTATTCAGTCACAGTCACACCACAATGCTTATAACATGACAAAATCAGCATTGTGTCATTTGATTTAAATGGCTCGATTTGATGGCTCGAACAGAGACATTTGATACCAAATTTGCCATATTCCACTATAACGCCCTACTATAAAACATGTCCCATTGACACAAAATTCGGTACATGGTATCTAGAAACACTCCTGACAAAGTTATTAAAAGATATTTTCACTTCCAATGCCCTAAAAGTCTTTTGCTTTTATTTGTTGGTTTTCAGGCTTTCAGACACTTTGACTGCATCATTCAACGTGTCCATTGTGTCTTTTAAAAGGGCCGGAGGGATAAATAAATCCCTGCCCACAAGATTCACTTAAGCTCTTGTAACTCCAGTAAGCATAATAATACATTATTTGTCTGTTTCTGCAAACGCTGCTTCAGTTGAAAGTGTGTTACACTTAATTGCTTATCAAAGCAGTTCAACAAACATGATGAGCAATACAAAACCCGAGGTTAAAGCGGATGTAACACATTTAAATCTTGAGTATCTATAGTTTTGCATACTTCGTATCTGCAAAGAGTCTTTAGTTTGATCACACAGACGGATACAGTTGTACGTTCAGGCGATCTCCTGAATCCGTGCAGAGGGGGCGGAACTACAGCATGAGCACACAATACATCATCGCATTATCCTTGCGTAACTGTTGATTCACTATAAGTTCATGTGGTGCCTTTTGCATTCACTCACCGCTTGCAGTTCATGTCCGGCCGCTCCATATTTCAGTTTCAAACGATCTCCGAATCCTGTGTAATATTCACCGTTTATATAACATTCACCTCCCCAAATGCATTGAACAAACAAACAAACACAGCTGAACTTCACGAATGAAGGAGCACATTGATGGGCGTGCCCTTTCTCCAGGCTCTCGGTGGTTGACACCTGGGCATGCTTTTCCGGGAGAATTGTCCAATAAGAGACTAAGAAAAGTTGTTACGAAAGGGAATTTAATGTAATAAAAACATTCCAAAACCTTTCAGAACTTGGGGGAGTGCAGAAATAACAAAATAACGTCATCTCATTTTTTGACAAGTTGACCATGTCAAGCATGACAAGCCAGCACGTTTAATAGTGTAAGAATGCATGAAACAACGTTGCACAACACCCTTAAACTGAAAGAAAGCAAATGCCATCCCTATACATCCCATGAAAGAGCGATGTGACTTTTCAAAAGGTATTAGATCAGAGCATTTCATGTACACTCACATTTTTGGTTTCCGAGACCTTGCCCTGAAATATTCACTGAAACCAATGGATGTGAATGATGGCACGTCACCTCAGATTTTTCTCATCGGGTCCTTTATAGATGTCACCAGTCCCTGACGTCCTGTTGCACAGAGTCGGTGACATCATCTTTCATTGTTCGGGTGATGTCACCTCCGAAGGTTTAATTTCTCCGTCACGCCTCACCTTGCTAGATTAAATGCACTTTTCCGACAGGGCCCCAGACAGAACGCTAAACTAATAACCTATAAATCTGACCATGAGAAGAAGTCATGATTAAAAAAGTTTGCAGAAGCCTCAAGGCTCTGGGATTCCAAGAAAGTGGCCTACGGGGGATGAGCAGGAGGGCTAAAGCCGCCTTGTGTAATTCAGTGGCTGATGAAAACTCCTAATGCCATTTCTATCTTATCAAGGTCCCCTTCTCATTCCCGGCAATAGAGTCATCGTGTGAATTCTAATGTGCCAGTAAGGGCATGCTAGACTTCCATTAAAGAGAAGAAATTCATTGCACACCTGGGCTGAGTCGAACTCCTCATCAATTACAGCACTGAATCCCCAAACTCTCTTAATTCTCGTCCTGAAAGCCTGACAGATTGACAGTAAATTGAGTGTGTGTGTATGTGTGTGTTAGGGAAGAGAGAGCCGTGATGACAGAAAATGTGAGAACACAGAGCATTTTTTTGGTTTTTGATGTCTTCTTTCTTTTCATGCCATCAAATCTGGTGCAACCCTGAATCCCTTGGGGCTTCCAAGTTAGATAGCGAGGATTTGTGACCGCTGCCAGGTGGTCAAGGTTTGGACAGTTAGCTTTAGGGATGCAGCGATTACCGAGGTTCACTATTAACCGCGTTTAAAAGACGTCACGGTTATTTCATCGTAAAGGCTCCGTTACACACCTCATGTTTCTGTTGCATGGAATGGATGGTTAGAGCATGGCGTTAGCAATGCCAATGTCATTGGTTCAATCTCAGGGATTACACATACTTGGAAACAAAAAATGTGTAGTATAAAAATGTAAATGTATTCCGAGGGGAAAACAACACATTTAGTAAAGGGACATTGGAGTGTGGCTGTCCACAGCACTGCGGAGGGTCTCAGTCTCACGACCTCCAGATGGAGATCTGAACAGGGGAAGGACATTGAACACATAGAATGGACACGGTAAAACATGTTTGTGTGTTCAGGGCTGTCAAATGATAAATCGTGAAAAATATGTGTTTACAAATACGTATGTGTTATTTTATTATTATACAGGTATATACAGTATATATATAGTAACTTCACCCTAACTCTCCCAGCCAGCAAGCTAGTGACCGGGATCTAACCCCACTCTGCAACTAACACAGCAGAACCAGATCTCTGGTGACCATAGCAACCCACACCAAACCATCAAGAAAAGACTTGTGTAACCCAATGTAATGTAGGAAGATTATTATTACTCTTTATTTACATTAGGGACAGACATACACGTCCTTTTTTGAGGACGTGGCTAGGAAGTTTCTGGAACGTAAGCAAAAATTCGAAGAAGATCCACGCGCTCTCATCATTTAAACGTTAGTCATTTCTTTTTACCTCACTGCCTGATTTTGCTTTAGCGGTTTGTTAATATTCTTTCTTTACTTTATACCTTACAGATGTGAGAGTAAACATATTTCGATTCGGCGCGTTTTAAATGACCGGACCGTGATGTTTGTGAGTGTGACTAAAGAAGCTTTTAACTCTTGTTTCTAAAAACGGACAACCTACTGAACGTTTGTGGTAAAACAAGAAGATAATGGGATTAAACATAATGTTTCTTCATCTCTGTCAATAAATATCTGCTTTAAATCATCTATATATGTAAAGTACTACACTATAAATAAAATATCTGATTGGTATGTACAGTGCTGTGTTGAGTTGTATACTGTGTTATCGTTATTCTGTGCTTTATACATATTTGAAATGAAAATTACTCCAATTATGCATTAAATGTAATCGTTGAGGCACAGATTAATTTAATCCTCCATGTGAGGGATTATCATTGTTTAAATAAAATAAAAATATTTTAACAACGTGACTGGTCATTATGGAGTGCTCATCACGTTCCAGAAACGTTATTTGGTACGTCACTGTTATATGGTACATTCCAGGTATGTATTCAGGAGGTAATCTCCATGTCCCAACAACATCCAATGTTATGTTATCACGCCTAATATGGGAATCACAAAGTAGTTACGTCGCTCGAACGTTATTACGTCACGTCATGGTCCGGACCAGGTACGTCGTCAAAACGTTACTGCGTTAGCTGGGATGACAGAACAAAAAAGAACAGCAACAACAATAATGCGCTTACCTTTGAGAGCTAACATCTGACAGAACTATAATAAATCTTTCGTGAAGTATATATAGCAGAACATATAATGCTAAATTTGGCAAGTCAAGCATCTGTCAAGTACGCGTGCCAGAGCACAGACTGTACCGTTTTAAAGGTGTGCTGGTGGTGAACAGATGTTAGTATAATCCCATAGGCCTATTCAATTAGAATTTTATTAAAAACATTCAACTGTGCTCTGAATTCAGTGATAGTTTACAAAGTCGTGTGTAATCCACGTTGTGAGATTTGAATAACTCTCCCATTGCGATCACTTCAGTAAACAAACCTGGTCCTTTTTCGCGCCAAAACGAGGCATCACATCTCAAAGGTAGTTTGATTGACAGGTCTCCCTATCCCAGATCCGATTGGTTAAACTGAACCAATAAGGGTTGTGTTAAGGAATCATGCATGTGCGTTTTGAATTAACTAAAATAAAAGAAAAGAAAAGAAAAGGTAAGCTTCTTGGGTAGGTTTTTAATTTCATATGCAGCCCAAATTTTGTCCACCCGCCCAATGCATTTTTTTCAAATCTCACCAACTCAAAAGATGCCTAACCCGCTACGTAAAGTACATGGGCGACAGGGAATTTTTTTAAACGGTTCTCAATGTTGTTTCTTTCCCGCAGGTAAAAAGAGCAATAATGTTGTCCATCAGATGTTGATATTTGGGCTATGCGAGATCATTTGACATAGTTTTGGATCGTTTTGAACAGCCATAAGACTGACAAAATCTGACAACCATAGCTGTGCGCTAAATGACTAAATGTAAATGTAAATATATACATGACATCAAAGCTCTATATATGCAGTTCTCAGATATGAAAGTGGACATCTCAGAAGTAAAAAATAACTAGAAGCCACAAAACAAGCCTTTTAGTCTGATGAAACTTAAACATAAAAGTACAATAAAAAGCCCATTAAACATCATTGCAATATTCATGATGTTGCTTCATTTTGTATTGCCAGCAAAAATATTATGCATGAACAATTCTCAATCATATATATATATATATATATATATATGTAACAAACAAATAAAGCTTGTGTCAAAAATATATGAGCAACTTTCAATCTCTGAAATGGTCTGTAATTGATTGTACCCATAAATACAACAAACACAAAGAGGTTGTGTCAAAAATAAATACTGATAGAAAAAAATATGAATATTAAAAAGTCTCTGTAAAGGTTTAAATCTGCACTGGGTAAGGTTGAATATTTCCGTAGTTTGATGTGATGTATTGAATATTTCTTGTTCATACCTTCCTCTATTCTGTATCTGAAGGATAAAGGGACCGTTTCAAAAGAGACATTTGTTTGCATTTGAATAGACAGGAATGTCTCAGCGACCTCCATTATTTAAAGTGTGATTATGCGGAGATTCAGTGTTGGTCAGAAGGATATTAAAAATCTGGATTATCTGTTTGCTCTCTAATAATTGGAAATATCTAGATGGCTTCTTTGACTTCAAAGGGATTTAGCAAGAAACCTGAGCTTGTTTTACATACATATTCCACAGAATGTGTGCGAGACATCGCCCCCTAGAGGTATATACGTTTATACGGATTCCGTGTAGTATCGAATGTTTTTAAAAATTATATTTCTTGACATTTCCTCCTGGTAAACTTGAATTCACTCCAGAAAGTATAAAAAAAATTATAAAAAAATTAAACACCTAAGTTCAAAACCTGAATTCCCCCTGGATTCTCCCTATTGCATTTTAATTTCCCCCACAGACTGCAGACTGCAACATGATGTTGGATTTTTCAGTTATTTCTAATGTGATTAAAATGCCTGTCCATAGAAGACTCATTAGCCGAGTGACATGATGGGATACATTATCAGCCTGATAAATGTAGCACAAATGAATGTAAGGACATGCTACACATCCTTCGAAATGTGACCTCAGCTATTTATCATCACAGGCTCAGATTTGCTTATGGGGTCCTAGCCGGACGAGCCTCTCGATCAGGGTATGAGGTATAACAAAACAACAAACACTTATGAGCCAAACTTCTCCTTGAGCACATCTAAAGGGTTATAATAACTGTCTTTATAGCTTTGGAAGCATTACACAGAGAACCACACGTTTGCTTTAAAAGCCAACAGTAAAAGAGACCAAAGGCAGTCATAATTTCTGCTCTTCTTCTTAATGTCCTTTCAGGTAATAGATCAGACAGTGTGAAAGTTTACTGCTGAAGGGAAGGCACGCCGAATATAATGCATTTTTGTATGGCAGGGTGTTTCTCGGGCCGCTCTTTCAAAGTGAAAAGCAATAAACATTAGCTCTGTTCTCAAACCCAGGAAGCAGCCTACATAGACAGCATTGAAGTGCAACATCACCATTCCCCATTCTGACATGAATTGAAGAGCTGTCCAAACCAACGTCCAAACTTCTTAAACGTCTTAAAATACAGTGCCTTTGCGTCGTCTCAAAAAGCACACAAGTAATGTTTTAGGAAATAATGTTTGCTAAAACTACTTACATTTGCTAATTAACCTAAGGCCTAGTCCTGGTTTAAGATAATCCCTGTCTGGGAAACCACCCCTTTGTGTAGAAACTTTTGATCGAAAGAAAGAAAGAAGTAACACGAAAAAATATGGCCTATACCACAAAGTGCCTTAAGACTGGGGTGAACTATCACGTTGATCAAACCTTTCTTACACTGGGATTCGAGTAAGCAACATTCTCTTATTCATGAAATAAAGAAAAAACGTGTGGTTGCGAGGGGAACTTGTCCGCCAGTAAATGCCACACTCTTAATTGATAAGAAATTAACCTCAATCGGGGTCATTAATCAAAAGGAGTGTCGACTGGTGACAGGCTGAGAGCTCCGCAGGCTGCCGAGTGCCGGACATTTTGTGAAATTACCTTAAACATCAATGCATGGAAAGTGACATTGTTGGCATGGATTAACATGCAGTTTTCATCACAGTGTTGACCTTTAAAAACATATCAGTGCTTAAAAACTGTAAGACCTAATGCTGTGCCAGTCTGACTTTGAAGGGTTCATTTACCCAGAAATGAAAAGCCTCATATGTTATACCTCATACCCTGCATGTGCGTGTTCAAACTTGTCAATATTTTCAGTATGCATCAAGCATTTGAGAATGGTGGGAGCAAGGTGCATCAATTTGTGAATGCAGTGCAAGGCTCTTCTGCTTTAACTGGTTTAAAAAGATATAGAACAATAATTGATGAGCATTGATCGATTATTCTTCGATTTTAGGTTGCTTAAAAATACTATAAACACTCTGTCACTAATAACTGTAACCATAAATTGTTTGTGATCATCTACAAAAATGATAATTATCTACATAATCCACCACCCAAGACCCTACCATATATCATAACTAAGCCTGCATTATATCTGTATTCGCTGAAGTATTACAAAAGTAGAATTGTGTTTTTTACACAAAATACTAGCATCAAAAAAATTTTTTTTTCAACCCAGTATTGGGTCAAAAGGAGGTGAATCCAAATTGGTAAATATTAACCTGTGTTGTTTCAACTTAAAATTATGGGTTGTTAAAGATTGTTGTTTTAAAGATTAAAAACTGTTTGGTTCAGTTTACAATATCCAGGGTTTCGGGTACAGTTTATTAATCAGTGAGCATGATTTAGTAATGAGGGAACAGTTTTAAAATCTGTGAGTGCGGTTTTTAAACCAAGGGGACATTAACATTTAGTCATTTAGCAGACCCTTTTATCCAAAGCGACATACAGATAAGGTAAACAATGGAAGCAGTTGGGACAACAAAAAGCATAAGTGCAATCAAAAACTGGTCTCATATAGCCTACCAGAGTATAAAGAGCTAAGTTGGATTTTTTTTGGAAAGAGTAGAAAATGATTCCACATAAGTGGAACCAATCCAGAGAAGGTACGTGAGAGATTTTTTTACCTTTTTTGGATGGCATCACAAGACGTTGTTCGTTTGCAGAGCGCAGGGTATGTATTTGTCTGCATTGGCAATTGAAGATAAGGGGGTGCCAAACCAGTGGGGGTCTTGTAGGCCAGGAGCAAAGTCTTGAATTGATGCGAGCCACTATAGGGAGCCAATGTGATTTAATGAAAAGAGGAGTGACATGTCCTCTCTTCGGTTCATTGAGGACCACTCTTGCAGATGCATTCTGGATCATCTGTAGAAGTTTGGTTGTGCAAGCTGGAAGTCCAGCCAGTAGCGTATTGCAGTAGTCCAGTCTGGACAGAACAAGAACCTGGACTAGGACTTGGGTAGCACGCTCTGATGGGAAGGGTCTAATTTTCCTAATATTGTAGAGGATGAATCTACGGGCTTGGCTGGTACTGGTAACCTGATCTGTGAAGTTAAGCTGCAAAATCAGTTCTCTTTTTGCAAAGTTCTGCGGCAAGTGATGGTCCTTCATCCAGAGCGAGATTGTCAAGTCAAGTCAGCTTTATTTATATAGCGCTTTTTACAATTTTCATTGTTACAAAGCAGTTGTAAAAGAAAACATTGACTATAAGTAAAACATAAAAGGTTATGGAAGTCAAAACACAGGTCAAATATCAGACACACAATAAATTTCTATTTGCAGTGTTGATTAAATAAGACTATCAAATTCTAGCAGCCCCCCCGGCCAGGCAAACAGTGCAAAACAGTATGCAAACGGTGGCGAGGAACCCAAAACTCCATTGGAGGAGAAAAAAAACCTCAGAGGGAAACCAGGCCTAACCAGGGGATTCCAGTTCCCCTCTGGCAAAAACTGCTGCAGTGCTTGCACAACAAGGCAAAATAAAAAAAGTTAGATTTAAAATAATCATTAATAATCTAATAGCGACTGAAGTTTTGTAGAGTCGCCACGTCCTTCGTCCAGCATTTGTCAGGTCTGGGAATGGATTGCGCCCTGCCCGCTCTGGTAACCTTGGACTGCATCCTGCCCGCTCTAGTAACCTTGGAACAATGAGACAAGACTGGCTGAGAGTAGAGTACTGTTCTGCACTCTTTGATGCAACAAATGCATGAGTTGTTATTGGAAGTGTCCCTTGTTCCGGTTGATCTAACTAGTGCAGCCTAGATCTTTGAAATATATATATTATGATAGTGTAGTGAATGCAAGATTAAAAAGATGCGTCTTTAGTCTAGATTTAAACTGACAGAGTGTGTCTGCCTCCCGGACAGTGCAGTGAAGACTGTTCCAAAGTTTAGGCGCTAGATAGGAAAAGGATCTGCCGCCTGCACTTGATTTTGAAATTACCAACTGACCTGACACCTGAGAGCGTAGTGCACGTGATGGACTATAATACTTTAGAAGTTCTCTCAAGTAGTGAGGAGCTAAACCATGCAAGGCTTTATAGGTAATAAGCAAGATTTTAAAGTTTATGCGATGCTTTATATGTAACCAGTGCAAGGTTGACAGAACCGGGCTAATATGCTCATACTTTTTTGTACGCGTAAGAACTCGAGCTGCCGCATTTTGGACCAGTTGGAGATTTTGTAATAGGCCTGAAGGGCAACCACCTAATAGTGCATTACAGTACTCTAGTCTTGATGTCATAAAGGCATGTATAAGCTTCTTTGCATCTGATGGTGACAGCATATGACGTAGTTTAGATATATTTTTAAGATGGAAAAACGCAATTTTACAGGTGTTGGCGACCTGATTCTCAAATGACAGAGTACTATCGAATATAAAGCCAAGATTCTTAGCTGAAGATGAGGGTTTTATGGAAGATCCATCAATAGTTAAGCAGTATTCTTGGTTGTTATGTAGGGCGGTTTTCAGTCCGATAAGTAACACTTCAGTTTTGTCAGAGTTCAGTAATAGAAAATTGCTACTCATCCACTTTTTATATCGACTATGCATTCCACTATTTGATGGAATTGCTGTGTTTCATGAGGCTTTGAGGAAATATAGAGTTGCGTATCATCAGCATAACAGTGAAAGCTTACTCCGTGTCGCTTTATTATATTTCCTAGAGGTAGCTTGTATTATGCGAAGAGCATAGGCCCTAAGACTGAGCCCTGTGGTACACCGTACTGGACTTGCGATTTGCGTGATACCTCATTGTTTATTGCTACATATTGAAAACGGTCGCATGAATAAGATCTAAGCCATTTCAAAGCTATTTCCTTAATACCGACATCATTTTCGAGTCTATGAAGGAGCATGCTGTGGTCAAAGGTGTCGAATGCAGCACTAAGATCTAGCAGCACCAATAAGGAGCTACAACCTCGTTCGGACGCCATAAGCAGATCATTTGTAACTCTGATCAGAGCAGTCTCTGTACTGTGATGTGCTCTAAATCCAGACTGGAAATCTTCATTAATCTCATTCCTTTGGAGGAAGGAGCATATTTGAGTTGAGACTACTTTTTCCAGAACTTTAGATAAGAAAGGTAGATTTGAAATAGGTCTGTAGTTAACTAGTTCTCCAGGGTCCATATGGGGTTTTTTGACAAGGGGCCTTATAACAGCCACCTACTATGCTTTAGGCACATGTCCTAATGTCAGAGATGAGTTAATAATGCTAAGTAGAGGATCTATAATTTCTGGGAGCATCTCTTTCAGTAGATTTGTAGGTATAGGGTCTAACATGCATGAAGTTGATTTAGATGATCTAATGATTTTAGAGAGTTCATCGTGATCTATAGTAGAAAATAAACATAATTTCTCCTTAGAGGCGCTGTAGTTAGTCGTTTGTTCAGCAGGATTCACTTCTGGTTGCATAGTTATAATTTTTTCTCTAATATCTTGGATTTTATTTGTGAAATAGTTCATAAAATCATCACTGCTATGCTGGTATACAGAATCAGAAGTCGCTGACGATTTATGTTTGGTTAATTTAGCCACTGTATCAAAAAAAAACCTAGGGTTATGCTGGTTTTCTTCTATTAGTGATGAAAGGTAGGCAGATCTAGACGTTTTTAGGGCTTTCCTGTATTTTTTAATACTATCCTTCCAGGCAGTACGAAATACCTCTAATTTAGTTTTCTTAAAGTTGCGCTTTCTTTAGAGCCTGAGTATGTTCATTATTCCACGGTGTCGGTCTGTCCTTTTTAATCTTCTTTAAGCGCAGAGGAGCAACTATGTCTAGCGTTTCCGAGAAGGTGGCATTAATATTTTCAATGGTAAAGTCAAGATCTTCAACGTTATTACTCATGCTAGAGATTTGAGACAATTCAGGCAAATTATCAAGAAACGCACCTTTTGTAGTTGAAGTTATTGTTCTACAATATTTGTAACTTGGAGTTTGATTTGCCACCATTGGGTAGTGAAGCAAGCATGATACCAGATAATGATCCGAAATGTCTTCGCCCTGCTGAAGGATTTTTACGTCGCCCACGTTTATACCGTAAGACAATATTAAATCTAAAGTATGATTACGAAGGTGAGTAGGCCCTGACACATGTTGACTAACGCCCATGGAGTTAAGAGTGTCTTTAAAAGCCATTCATCAAGCATCTGTATCATTATCTACATGAATGTTAAAGTCACCAACAACAAGGACTCTGTCTGCAGTCAGTACTAGTTCTGATAAGAACCCACCAAATTCTTTAATAAAATCTGTGTGGTGCCCTGGAGGCCTATATACAATAGCCAGAATAAATTTTAAAGATGTTTTGTCCTTAGTATCAGGTATTGATGCATCAAGTACAATGACTTCAAAATAATTGTATTTAGGATTAGACTTCTGAGAAATGTTAAAAGAGTTGTGGTAAAGTGCAGCAACGAGGCTTTTAGGCGAGGCTCGTGTTTATAAATCATAATCTTGGGGGACAGACTCATTTAAAGCAATATAATCATCTGGCTTTAGCCATGTTTCTGTTAGACAGAGCATGTCTATTTTATGATCTGTTATCACATCGTTAACAAAAAGTGCTTTATTAGAGAGAGATCTAATATTTAGCAATCCGAGTCGTAACAGTTGATTATCTGTATTATGTTCATGTTTAGTTAGTTTAACGTAAATTAAATTACCTTTGAGAGGTTTACGCATTATTTTATGTTTGCTAATCCGGGGGACAGACACAGTCTCTATTTTATGATGTTTGGGAGAAAGTATTATCGCATGTTGTGTATTTAGTGTGCTCTGCAACGTGAGACGGCAAGCAGACCGTTAGTTAAGCCATTCTGTCTGCTCCCTGACCTGGGCCCCAGTGAGTCAAGTTTTAGCATTAAGACTATGTGCCATATTTCTAGACAGTAGAAAGGCACCAGCCCAGGAGGGGTGGAGACGATCACTTTTCAACAGGTCAGGTCTGCCCTCAAAACTCTTCCAGTTATTTATAAAAACTATATCATTCTGCAGGCACCACTCAGACAACCAGCCATTTAGATATGATAATCTGCTACGTATCTCATCACCACGATAAGCGGGGAGGGGGCCAGAGAATATTACAGTGTCTGACATCGTGCTTGCGAGCTCACACACCTCTTTAATATTATCTTTTGTGATCTCCGATTGACTGAGTCGAACATCATTTGTGCCGACGTGAATAACAATCTTACTAAATTTACGATTAGCCTTAGCCAGCACATTTAAATTTGACTTGATGTCAGGCGCTCTGGCTCCCGGTAAACATTTGACTATGGTGGCTGGTGCCTCTATGTTAACGTTCCGAACAATGTCAGGCTGAAATGACAGAGTTGTTCGCGTGTAGCAGTTATAGGAATAAGTAATGTTTCTGAATGACAGAACCTAGGGATGTCACGGATATAGAAAATAGTATCGGACCAAGCAATGAGCCCTGGAGCACCTTATGTCGGGATGTTGGGACTCAGAGAGCTCACCTCTCCAGGATACTCTAAATGACCTACCTGAGAGGTAAGACCTGAACCATTGTAGGACCATTCCAGAGACACCCATAGCCTTGAGGGTTGACAGGAGGATGTGGTGATTAAAGGTGTCAAAGGCAGTAGATAGATTCAGTAGGATAAGAACAGATGAGTTAGCGGCAGCTTGTTCCAGTCTCAGGGCTTCAATGACAGGGAGCAGCACAGTCTCAGTGCAATGACCACTCTAGAAACCAGACTGGTTGGTGTACAGGAGGTTGTTCTGGAAGAGAAAGGATGAGAGCTGGTTTCACACATGTTCAAGAGTTTTAGCAATGAAGGGGAGGAGAGATACCAGTCTGTAATTTCCAACAGTGTGTTTCTTCAGTAGTGTGGTAATACGGACCTCTTTGAAGAGTGTGGAAAATGTACCAATGGTGAGATACGAGTTGATAATGTGGGTCATAGCTGGAACATTCGATGGAGAGATGGCCTGGAGGATATGGGATCTAGCGGACAGGTAGTCAGGTGGTTAGAAGAAATAACCTTGGAAATGTCATCTTCAAATAGGAGAGAGAAAGAGGGGAGCGAGCATGTGTCAAGGGTTTGGGCGTGGTCAAGATGAGGCGGCAAAGAGGACTGCTGATGGTGGTCATTTTCTTTACAAAGAAATACGCAAAATCATCAGCTGTTAAGTCCATCGTATGTTATGTAGGTGAGGGGGTAGGCGGGCAAAGAAGAGCAGAGAAGGTTTTAAAGAGAGTACGAGGGTCAGGAGAGTTGTTGATTTTAGCGTGGTAGTACTGGGTTTTCACAGAGGAGACAGCAGCAGAGAAAGAAGAGAAGTAGAGATTGATAGAGAGAGGTAAGTAGGGTCTTAAGATTTACACCTCTCTCTCTAAGCAGAAGGACATCAGATAACCAGGGGGCAGAAGGGGAGGCACGAGATGGCCTAGATGTAAGAGGGCATAAGCTGTCTAAGCAGGAGGTTAGTGCGGAGCAAAGAGTGTGGGTGGCTCATCCAAGAGAGAGAGCTGTTCAGAGAGAGGGTGTGGCAGAGACCACAGAGGATAAGCAGGAGAGAGAGAATAACCGTAGGTTGCGCCAGAATGTGACCAGTGGGGAAGCATGTGTAGTGTCTGGAGAAGTTAGGTTGAGATCAAGAGTGACGAGGAAATGATCCGACGTGTGCAGCGTGGTGACCTGGGAGGGATGAGTGGAGCAGTAGCGTGTGTAGATAAGATCAAGTTGATTAACAGATTTATGGGTTGCTAAGGTGGGGACTCGCTTGAGGTCAAACGATGCAGTCAGGTTGTTGAAGTCGCTAGCCTGTGGTTTTTCAAGGTGGATGTTGTACCGCCAGAAGAGTACCATCCTCAGGGAAAGATGCCAGAAGCACATCCAACTCCTCCAAGAAAAGTCCAAGGTGACCTGGGGGACAATGGATAGTTACAACATGAGTTTTAACAGGGTCGATGACAGTAATAGAATGAGACTCGAAGGAGATGTTGTCGCACGATGGAGAACTGCTGGAAAGCTTTCAGAAAATCTTCAAAGCCTCAAAGGTCTCTGTACGGAACTGGATTTTGCAGGTGTCTATATGTTTATGTGTGCTTGAAGTTTACATGCATATGCAAGTTATAGTATGTTATCAGGCGCGGATTACCTCACAAATTTGCCAAGGGTGCAGCCTGGGGCTCCACCTGTTTAGGGACCTCTGATTGGACCGATTTTTTTTATTAAAATGTACTTCTATCAGCTGCTGGTGAAATCATGTAAATAATTTTATAAACAGTTTATGTAATGCACACTGGTTTGGGTCTCAATAAAGATTGACTTACTTGTATAAAGCTGCACAGGCAACAGGAATGAAGAGGAAACACTAGTATTTGCTGCCTCAATGTGTGTGCATCCAAGTGCGATTGTTTCCGAGGCTCTCGCAGCATTGGTTTGGTGTCTCACAGCTTGATTCTATCAAACCCTTGTGCGTTTGCTTCATCTTATGTCATCACGCACGTGCATAATACATGATTTTAAACAGAACACTGGTTAATATATTGTTTTTTTTATTCACTTGGTGCTATGATGTGCAGCTCAGAGTAAACAACATTTGCTCTAACTGTATGTTCGCTTACAAAGCTTTCTGCTGCTTACAAACAGACTATTTTAAAATCTGGAAACATTGCATTAACGTTCATTTGCCGCTATTCCACTCGCAACGCGCAAAACAATGCAGGTTCAACTTAATTCAAATCCAAGGTGAATTAGTGAGTAAATACATTGTAATCGGCTAAAGCGCATGTGCAGGGTTTGGTACCCTGGTGCGCACCTGAGTTCACGTGACAGCTTTTACATTAACGTTTTTTCATGCAAACCGCACCCCATTCCGAACTAAACTGTAAGTGTCAAAGGCACCTGAAAGCCACCTAAAGGGGGGCCTCACCCAAAGAGCAGCCTATAGGCCCTGACCACCTTAATCAGCCCATGTATGTTAGTATGCACATGTATTTGCTTGAACATCCTATAGCATACCTATAAATGTGAGTCATTTATGGTGTATGCACATGTTTTATATATGTATTCATAAGCGAAGTTTGATTTAAACCCTATACTGCGCCTCACAAGAGCAAGAGAAAGAGCACGCCCATTAATGTGCTTTCGTTCGTTATACTGAAGTTCCATTGTGTTTGTTTGTTCACTGATTTTGTTATATAAAGGGTGGATAATGCGATTATTAGTATTGTGTGCTCGTGCTGTAGTTCCGTTTCTTTATTATAATTTATTATTAATATTTTTGCCCATATTTGATAATGATTTTAACTGCCAATAAAAGTAAAGTATTAAAGTTTTTGCCACAACTGCAGAATAGACTTTTCCTCTAAATCTTGCATGGAATAAAGAAATAAGGGAAAAATTTAAACATCTTTCCTTTTACTAAGAAGACTAACACTGATTACTTCTGTTTGCCTTCCCATTAATCTCAATAGCATGTCTTAGGCTTTTGTATTTGCTTGGGCATTTGTATCACAGTACAGTCACACTTCTACATCTTTCCCCCATCTGCCTCCTTTACGCCTCTCAGTGAGTGCGACAATTAAATCTTTGCTAAAGCGTCTTCACTGACTCATAATTTCTCTTCTCATTACATTGATGAATCAAACAGGACCCCTGGGACACCCCGTTCACGCGCCCACACGGGTGCATTCACACAGGAGACATGATCAAACCTCGACCAGGATGCTAAATAATGCATTGACGTCTGAGGAAATCTAATCAGGAGCTGCTTGGCTCGCAAATAACCGAGCCACACGGGGAAGCCAATCAATGTGGTTTCTGCATGGCGCATTGATATCTTACCACAGCAGCGTATGCAATTGCCAAACACAAACATTAAAGCACTGTCACCGAGAGGTCAGGATTTGGATGATTATAATGAGACGGTGAGTATCTGCTGGTAGATGTTGCAAATATGCCATTCTAAGGGGCCAAAAGCATTTATCTACATTGATGACCATTTGAATAAAAAGTGCTATCAAAATTCATTTGGAGGGCTATGAAATTAATAGTTTGCATAAACATGTCGCACCATCTACTGTTCCAGACTCAAATACCAAAATGTATAATGACTAACTTAAGGCCATGTCAAAGATTTAAATTCCGTATTATTTTACACAGAATACAGGAAATTATACCTCTTTATCAAGTCTTCCAAATATGATCACTTATGATCTCCCCAGGTACAGACCTGTATGACTGTCACTATGCAGAATTCAGAAAACAGGTCTCATTGTATCTGGTTCATGTCTCTTATATGTGCTTGTTACATTTGAGTTCCACACAAAATACCTTTCAAAACGATACCAAAGATTAATGTCCATAATATACACAAGTCTATACTCCAATAAAAAACATTATCCCATAGGTTGTTTGTGGCAGCAGCCTATTAAGACCTATTATTATGTATAGTTATGTAGTTATGTATCATTTGGGCCTCTTCGCTCATATTTTTTTTAAATAAAAAATGGTTTTAATGGTTAGAGCGTTGGGCTTGTGGTCAGAAGGTTGCTGGTTCTAATCTCAGTGCCAGCAGGTCATGACTGAAGGGCCCTTGAGCAAGACACCTTACCCCTGATTGCTCTGCAGTAATATTCCACTGTATAAAACTACTTGTAAGTCGCTTTGGATAAAAGCGTCTGCCAAATGAATAAATGTAAATGTAAACCTTTAGTGCTGATTACAACCGGGTGCCTGTAAATTATCCTACACTTAACATTGAATGAACATTAATAATGTCATTATGTACACTAAAGTCTCCAGGCTAACGGAATCTCTGACATCAACATTTTAATAATTCAGTAACCATGATTTTCTGTCATTATATGCTTGTGTACCTCAACTTTTTCACCCCAATGTTTTTGCATCCCTGAATATCACCATTTACATTACAGTACGTTTCACTTTAGAAAATACAGATAATAGCTTGATTGATACATTTTTATAAACTTTTAGTGAATGAGACCCATTGTGCTCGTTATTTTTATTGTGTTTTGAGTAATGTTTGTTACTAACCTTTCTTTTTTTGCTCTGGCTAATTTTCTTTAAGGATGACATTGATGCAGCTCGTGAACTTGCCATCAAAGGACTCTGTATCTATCTTAATGAGGACCCTAAAGATCTCATTCAGGAGTATGTGGTGAGTAGTTATAGCTTAACCAATGGAATCTGTACTGTGTAGCAACACATTACTACATCTAAAAACCATGGTGTCATCAAATATGCACACTGCAGCATACATTTAGCATTTACATTTATCCACTAGAAATATTGTTTATGTGTAAACTACATATTCCTCTTGTGTTCTATCTTTAGGACATGGACGAAGATCTTTTACAGAGTGCCTTTGAAAAGACCACCATGGGCATCTTCGTGATAAAGGACACTGCTGACAATAAAGCCCATGATGTCGGAATTGTGCTAGAGGGTGTGGCAGTGCTTCATGATCTCGACAGTGTGGCTTTTGCAACGTCAATTTTGTTCGGTCTAATTTATGCTCTTAACCTGCAGTACCCCAAAAAGTTGCGTTTTACTTTAGAAATTCTTCAAAAACTCATAATGGAGTTGGATGGAGGGGAACTCTCTATCAAGGCACAACATTTCAAATCTAAGCTCCACCAGTGAGATGGACCGCCTTTGAATGGCTGCTGAGACCCCAGAAAAATTCCAGCAGTCCTCACGCAAGACACCACTGCAGAGTGTAAACCGTGATCTCATCGTCTTTTAGACTGTTCCTTAATCCTAAAAGACTCTTGTTTCTTAATCCGTTTTTGTCTGTATGTGGCCCTTCTTTTTATACTGCAAATGTTGATTAATGAGAGAGTTGATTATATGACATATGGATGAAATAGCATAATACATTGTTTATAGTTTGGGTAAGGGTCAGATACTGTCATGATTATTTTTACATTTAACAGTAAATAATAAAAAATGTTCAAGCTATGATGTTTAGCAGAGACTGCAAGTAGATTTTTTTTATTAATCTACATGTAAGTTTTTAAATGCAAGTTTTTTTTCTTGGGTACAGTTTTGAGGTTTAAGAGAGAAATAAAGTTATATATGCTAAGTTTTTGAAAACGATGTTCTTTAGACATGTTATTTAAATGATGCATTGTTACATTGATTAAATAAAGGCTTTACAAAAGGTTTTTTGTTTTATTGAAATAAAACAGTATACAACAACCCATTAAATCTAATTTAAGTGAAATTGTCAAAATTATGTTAGAATAACCTAATTCAATTGCACAAAACTAACATGATTGCAGCATATATCTAAAATAAAACAATTATGTTAGGCTAACATAATTGAATTATGTTAGTAGAACTTAAAAAGACTATTTACACGTTACCTTTTGAAAATACATTTGATTAACTCGATAGCATTATAATGAAATTACATGAATGCATAGGACAGGTTGAACTCAAACTAAATGTGTGGAACCAATGTCCATAATTCAATTGAGTAAATCCAACAAATCTTTTTTTTCAGTGTAATTGACTTGTACTATACAGTTTTTTTATCGAAATGTAAAATAATGTTTGATTCAAATCACCAGCTTGTTGGTTTGGTTCAAACATTAAAACACTTTATTAAAGTCACCATGAAATTAAAGTCCAATTAAGATTATTTTGCAAATGGTCAATTTGCTGCTACAGATCGCTGTTGGTTAGAATTTTCCATCAGAGGTTGCCTGGCTACTGCAAGCACATTAGTGAACTGCATCTTATTTCTACCATCTTTTCCAGTTTGGGGAAGCATGGAGAGTTTACCATTTCATGCAAATGAGATAACTAACGTGTTTAAAAGCCTTCCTCCTGCTTTGCGTCGACTAAACGCTCATTTGGAATTTGCCATCATTATCGTCCCTGTGTGCCCTGCATTTTGTGGCCGATTCTGCTGGCTCCAATTAGGCTGAAGTCTAATTACTTTCATTTAGTAAGGTATTAATTCAGAATTCACCCTCTCCCCACTCGCATTAGTTCCGGCACGATCTATCAGAGACTATAATTACAGTCGCCTGTTTAGTTTGGAAAGAGAGCCTCAAAGAAAACAGTGCCCTGTTGGACATTGCGATACTCATCGACTGACGTATAAGGTGAGCTCTGTGACTTATAGTTCAATTCTGTTGGTTTATTTTCTCGCCGGACGTTTATGTGATTTTGGCCGTTTTTACATCTGGGTTATAGATGGCTTGAGTGAATGGTATAACCCTTTAAGGAATTGTTAGGGGCGGTTTATTGTAGCCACATATGTCTGGCCTGTTTCATCAGACCTTGAGAAATGCTGCAGGTCATCATCAGACGTCTGGCAGCTTTACAGATGTCACACGCAGATAAAGCTATCCTGCTGTATGACCCTTCAGGCTGTACTAACCAATGTAACTGATACGCCGCTCTGATTCTCAGCCTCGATCCCTCCCTGTTTCTGGATCAAGCCTTTCTGTTCTGCTCTTAGCATTTCTTTTATTTTTATCATCCAAAACATCCAGATGTTGATCCTTTAGGCCACAATAGCTACTGTGTAGCACAATATGAATGAGTTTTGTTGATTTACACACTTGAAGATGCTTCTAATTACATTTACATTCATACATTTGAGATGAGATGAGATGAGATGAGATGAGATGAGATGAGATGAGATGAGATGAGATGAGATGAGATGAGATGAGATGAGATGAGATGAGATGAGATGAGATGAGATGAGATGAGATGAGATGAGATGAGATGAGATGAGATGAGATGAGATGAGATTGAGATTGAGATTGAGATTGAGATTGAGATTGAGATTAAACTACATTACATTACATTAAATATATAATACATTTATAAAACAAAGGAAACCTATAACAATATAAAAATAACAATAAACGATCAAGATTTATAATATATAACTTTAAATAACATACAATATACAAGTCATTATAAAATATCTAAGTAATTAAAAAAGTATTCAATTAAAATAAAGCAACATTATTATTATTATTATAAATAGTAATGCTAATAAAATACATATCATTTATTATTATTATTCATGATAATTATATTTCATTATATTTTATTATTATTATTATTATTATTGGAATATTGTTTTGAAATTGTAATGTTCTATGGGGGGGTTTACTGGTAGTGTGGTGGGTTCTAGCGGGATGTTATCTGGTGAGCGGAAACAAATACAATCCCATTAAATCTGACTGAAATAATACCCCAAAAACACCCCACGTAAAGTTATTATTCATTATATAAATCATAATTCCTAAGGCAATAAGGGTTGTATTCATACAAACCGAGGACACCCTATTACCCCTGGGTAAATCCAATGTAATAGTATTAAAACAAATACATAAAACAAAATATAATCACTTAATAGTATTAAGTACATTTTGATGAGGAAAATATTTTTAACTTTTAAATCATCCAAACCCCATAACTTCAATTGCATTAGATTACATTTTATGTAGTAAGAGGTTTAATCTGGATGTAACCAGCAGGAGTCTCACGAGCCCAGTTCGAACTGTTGGAGAAGTTTGAGCTCATGGAAGTTTTGCACGCAGAGCGCGGAAGTGAAGACAGGGAAGAAAAACTTTCACGCACAAACTTTCATGATGTGGTTGATAGTGATTTAGATAAGCTGTATGGGAAAACACTGAACTGCACTGCGTTTACTTTAAAGACTGTGAGATCTCATCATGGGACTGCCGACTCTAGAGTTCAGTGACTCTTTTCTGGACAGTCCGGACTTCAGAGAAAGACTCAAATGCCACGAAATCGAGCTGGACCGAACCAACAAGTTTATCAAAGAGTTGATAAAAGACGGAAACCAGCTGATAAACGCGCTCAAGAGTGAGTACACCAACAATGAATATCTCCATTAGCGCTCTTTATAGCGCTGGGCATCATTCGCATTTCAAACGTGCGCATTTTAATGGTGATGTCTAGGGAGCTCATTTGGTTTTGACAGAAACAGCCAGATCATGTGCAATTAATGGAGCTGCTTGTGTATAATGTGAAGTTATGTCTTGACATTGTTTATTCATATGTTGCCAAATAGTTGAAAACAAAAAGCAACGTGAAAAAATAACAATAACACAGATCTCATAATGAATGGAATGGTTCTGATAAGAATTGTGTTGATTTAATGTTTTAAATGGGAATTGGAATGATGTAAATATTGTATTGAAAATTTGAATGGTCTCTGTGGGTTTGTACTCATAATGTGTTGGGTTCTGTTGGTGGAATGTTATCTGGTCGAAGGGAACAAATAAAAAACCATTCAATCTGTGCCCAAATCGACAATGCCCCAAAATCACATAAAGTTAAAATTGTAATATAAGGGATGATGAATGTTAGCTTTCTTTCTCTTTCTGTTGTTTTGTGTGCGTGGGGTGCACGTCTATTTCAGTTCATGTTTATCTGATTGTATCTTTTCTTGGTTCGTCGGTGGTTCTAAATGACAAATGGTTTACAGATCGTGGTCACAGATACACAAAGGCTACTGTGATACCCATTGTAGTTTGTCACTGTCAAGCGTGCGGTTTGTTACCTGGTTGGCTTGGATGGATGGTCATGTGATCACAGATCAATTCAATCCTGTGGATTTCTACAGGCCTTTTATCAAATATTTCCTAATATATGGAAAATTTGATACCTATAATTAGTCAACTGTATTATATCAGTCCAGACTGCTATAACTGTGGGTTTTTCTGTGGAATGCCAACGGGGTAGAACGTGTTGGTTACAACGAAAGTGGATGGGGAGTAAACCTCTGTATACGCACCATATAAGAGTTTTGTACATTACACTTATTTGCACTACATTTTACAGTTCTGTGACCGCGGCGGGGAAGAGACTGAATTTAAAACTTTATTCACTGTCTTCATGGAGAAAAGCAGCTTGGACATTCTGATACGAATCGACAAAAACGTGTTTTGGTTAAGGCTAATGCAAGCTAAAAAGCATGCATACACAAGCAGGGTGACACAACACAATGTAAAGTGCATACTTAAAATGTGTAGTAAAATAAGCTAATAGGGACATTCAAATGAGTTTACTATGAAAAAAAAACACATTGCTTTCCTTCCTTCCTTCCTTCCTTCCTTCCTTCCTTCCTTCCTTCCTTCCTTCCTTCCTTCCTTCCTTCCTTCCTTCCTTCCTTCCTTCCTTCCTTCCTTCCTTCCTTCCTTCCTTCCTTCCTTCCTTCCTTCCTTCCTTCCTTCCTTCCTTCCTTCCTTCCTTCCTTCCTTCCTTCCTTCCTTCCTTCCTTCCTTCCTTCCTTCCTTCCTCCTTTCCCTTCCTTCCTTCCTTCCTTCCTTCCTTCCTTTCTTCAACAAGTTGACAGATACAAATCTCAGGGATTGCTTATATTGCGAAAATGTGCACCGGGAATAAGTCGCTTTGCATTAAAGGATCTGCTAATAAATTAATTTAAATGTGTTGTGTGTGGAATGCTGGGAATGCGATTCTGGAGGATTGTGGGTAAAGACCACAGTAACCGCCTATCGAAGTTACTGGAATATCTGAATCGTACGTCAAGGCCGTGAAAACGCTACTGCTTCTATTGATAAAATAGTACACAACTGACCCTCAGACAGAGAAACAATAGATAACTTGTTTTTTGACGATTTCTACTTTGGGATAGAACTAAAACAACAGACAATAGAGCAACTGTTTTTATGAAGTTTAAAATGCTTCATTGTTAATGTTTTAGGGTTGCCAACAAATATTATCCATTTATTGTAACATTTCAGTCATGGGCTTTTTTATTCAATAAAACAGCTTTCATTGTTTGGTGTAAAAATGACCAATGGAATAATATTGTTGACAATAATACTGTCAACAATATCATTCAGTACTGGCTTTACTCTTGCTTTTTTTATCCTTATGGAAACATTACCATATTTAGCAATGAAAAAGTTAAGGTTTAACACATTCCACTCGTTTGACGGTAAATTCATAATAGAGTCTGACTCGAGTCACCAGGCAGCAGTGCCATTTTTCTCACTTCACTCAAAGTATCAGTGGGGTGTATGTTTTCAGAAAGGTCATGTACTGTAACCTTGCGGTTGATTGTGACACAAAGTTACTGCTGCAGTAATATGAGGTGGAATGTTCTTAATATTTCAATGCAGTCTGTACAATACAGCTGCTTAACCATTACTACAGCCTTTTTATGGCTTTTACTGTTGCTTTTTAATGGAATCACTCAAATCAAATAAAATGTGTGGCCAGTGTTATACCGTGAGTACCCTTTAAAATGACTTGTTTGGTGTAACCTAATGTAGTAAAGTTGTTTATCGTTTATATGTTTCTACTTTTTGTTTTAAAAACAAAAAGACAACCCCTGGTGTAAGAGTGAAGTGAGAAACTAACACAATCCATTAAATCCCATCCCAACCACATGGACCAAATAAAACAACAAAATACTGAGAAAAATTCCAAATGCACAACACCGCACACACTAAATTAACAAAAGCATAAATGATCGCATTTAAGCACCTTTATTTTAAGACATTAGTTAACCTTGACAGGTTGACATCTTTGCTCTGATGAGCGTTTTGGTACAGACTGGATCTCTGGATTCTTTTTAATCAATAATATTAAAAGGTAATGAAATAATATCTCAAATATATTATGTCAAGCACACTCTGGACAGGAAGCCACATGTCAAATCCATGAATTGATTGTCAATGCTATCATGAAATGTAAACACAAGATGCGTTTGGTGCCTAATATAGGGTGGGAAAAACTGCTCTAGATGCTAAAAAGTGATTTAACATGTCGGGACATGACACAATGACAGATAATAGAGAGATGAATAACTTCCTATAAAGATATAGATCACTCAAAAATGTAAAATATGTCATTGGGTTTGCCTACATGTTGGGGTAACACAATGAAAAAAAACATATTTTGTGAAAGAAGATTTCAAGTTAATCGGGGCCAATTTTGTTTGGTTACCAACATTCTTCAAAATATCTTCTTTTGTGTTCTGCAGAAGAAAGAAAGCCATACTGGGCAAGTAAATGAATGAGAATTTCCACTTTTTTGGGGGGATAATCTGTTCCTTTAGGTGTTCATTGGGTGCACCAAACACAACACTGATCCCTTTGAGTGACATTAAACCAAAGCTAATCCATCTCTCCTTCAAAGCTTCATTCCCAACCTCAGTTGCTCACCTGGCTGTGGAGTTTAGAAATAAACCGTGGTCCTTCTGCAAACATGATTAGTCTCATTTCAGAGCAGAGAGTCTGTCAAGGTAATTATGGCGAGATCTATCTGAAGGGACTACTTACCGCCCTAATGGGTTAGAGGTGCCGCCTGATCAAAAAGGCCTTTTGCCTTATGAAGATGATTAGTGGTCTACGGCTCTGAATAAGAATGATGACAGGGCTGAATTTCGCTCCACGTTTAATATAATGATGTGTGTGTAAGTGGGATAGGAAGTCATGAGAGAAGCTTTAATATCTACAATCGCTCTTCAGCTCAGAATGAAATGCCTTCGTGTTTATCTGGCTTCGCTTTATTACCGTATTATTTAAATAATCTGGGTTCAAAACAAGTTCAGCTTTGTCGATTACAATACAAAAGCTTTTAAAATCATCCGTCAGTTTGAAAAAATGAACAAAAATAGTTTACAGTAATGCACTTACCAATGGGTGTCTTGAAAACAAATCCGATAATTGAAACGATGACTAACATGGTTGATTAAGGCCACGTCCACACAAAGCCAGAGCTTTCGGCAAGCAATTATTTTCCTTCTCACAGAGTCTCAAGAAATATCAGCGTACACACGAAACCATTGAAACCGACACAAAAAGACTTGGAGCATGCGCATAAACTTTGCTCCCTGAGGTTATGAAATTATCGTTTCAGAAAATATATGGATCGGTACCGTACACACAAAAATGCAAGGGTTGCGATTTATCCACTTTTCCAAAAATAGCAGTCTCAGGCTCCCAAAACGCTGGATTCGTCTGGATGAAACATTGATAGATACAAAACCTTTACGTATACAGCTAAATGTATGCTAGCAACTCTGTCATCCTTAGGAATCTCTGGCTCCCCTCTCCGCTGAACCACATCTCTCACAACCTTCAAAAAACTACTTAAAACACACCTCGTCGGCGAATACCTGGTGAAACGACTTGTGAACAGACAACAGACAAACAGACAAATGAAAAAATAATTTTACACTAACACTCTTCTCTCAACAGGTAGTGGTCTAGCTGTTGTTGAAATGATGTTTAATTAACAAAGTTCGGGAGGAGCCGTAGCATATAATCAGCCGGCTGGTCCACAATCGGCAATCACCGCACATACACAATCAGCCATAGCTCATAAATAGAGAAACCATTTTACCTGCTCCATCTCCTAAGATTAAGCATCAACGCTATGTCTGAGACCCCCGGCATCGACGACAATCTTTCAGCGCCGCCAAGCGTTCATCAGTCCAGCTCAGGATCGGATACATCAAGTGATTCCCCGGCTTCATCACGAGGCCGCCAGCTCCGCCGTTCTACACCTCGGAAGGCTAAATCCAGAGGTGGCACATCGTCTCCTGGCTCAAAGAGACGTCCACCTCCTTCCCCGGCTTCTTCCTACACCTCCGCTCACAACGCGATCCCCGCCATACAGAAATGGACCGTCCAGGGCTTACGACTAGCTCTGTCAAACGCGGACGTCCACTTCCACAGGCGGATGACCAAGGCGGAGCTTTACGGCCTCTACGCCTCTTCCCTGGCGGATACCGCCTCACCGAAGGGCGTTACGGAGGGGTCCGCCGCCAAGCCGGGCATGGCTCGTGGTTCTCCGTACTCCCGACCCGGGAAATCCACCTCCGCGGCTAGTCGTGGCCGCCCGCGGGGAACCCGGAACAGCAGGGCTTCCGCGAGCGCAGGTATCGCCACGGACCCACCGGTCCCTCGCGCCGCTGGCCAGCCTCGGCCTCCTGCAAATACCCCGCCAGCAGTAGCGGGCTGCCCTCGAAGCATTAGCTCACCAGTACCTAGAGCTCCGGTGCTTTACCACCCATTCCCTGCCCCTGGCTCTTGGCCCACGGCACCTCCGTCGACCACTAGCGCGAGGCTGCCTCAGCTAGCGATGCAGGCGCCGGTTCCTAGCCATTTCCCAGCCACCTTGGTAGCTGCTGCTAGCGCAAGCATGACTCCGCTAGCTGCTCAGGCGGCTGCCATTCCCCCCCTTTTCTCTCTTCCGCAGACTCGATCAAGCTTCTCATTGGCCTCGGCGACAGCAATGCCAGTGCCAGTTAACGCACCAGCCTTGGAACCGCCTCCAGTTTCGGGGAACATAAGATTGCAGATATTGACAGGTGCGGACACAGACCTTTATTTCCTCCTCTCACCATTATCACCCCCGTCAACCGAGCGGCAGATCACTTACGGTGATCTATCGCTCACATTTAAAAATCAGTCACCCAACCACACCCGCACACTGTCTTTTCCCGAATTTACCATTGCTTTTTCCCGTTACACTGACGTGATCTGCACTGCGTTCCCTCATAGGAGACGCGAGCTGGGCGATTACCTCGTCATCGTGGCAGAGCTCGCTCTCTCCTACGGGGGCGCGCATTTTTACACTTACCATAAACTTTTCTCCGCCAAATGTGCCATTCGTGTGGCTCAGTGGAACCAGTGCCCCTACTGGGGCGCACTGGACACTGAGCTGCATAACAGGGCTTTCCGAACCAGAGTCAGTCGATCTCCTTATTAAAAAGGAGATTGACGCAAAATTCATTATCGGCCCCTTCGACGCTCCCCCATTTTCCGTATTTCGCATCAGCCCCATCGGCGTAGCGACGCGTAAATTCTCTGGCAAAATGCGCCTCATTTTCGATCTCTCGTCACCACACGGATTGGCCTTTCCAAGCATCAACAGCCTCATTCCAATTGAGGGTGCAGGTCGTGGAGCTTGGCTAGCCAAAGTCGACATTACATCCACATTTAAAGTCATGCCCATCCACCCAGACTTCTGGCACCTTTTAGGCATTCGATGGCGCAATAAATTTTACTTTTCTGTCCGCCTTACTTTCGGTTGCAGAAGCAGCCCCAAAATCTTCGACATGTTGTCAGAGGCAATTTGCTGGATTCTCTCTAACAATTATGCAATTCCCTACCTAATCCACCTACTAGACTTCCCTACCTAATCCACCTACTAGATTTTTTAATCATCTCGTCTCCCGACTCGTTTCACACCTCCTCTCTCTCGCGTCCACCACGCACACTTTAGAGGACACGTTATCCATGTCCAGCCCCTGCCTTGACGAGCTGAGCTTATGGATAACATTTCTCAAACAATGGAATGGCTTGTAATTTTTCTACAGTGACATCTCCTCCTCCCCCGTCGATATTCACCTGTTCACTGACGCCGCCCCTTCCGTAGGTTTCGGAGGCTTTTACCAAGGTCGTTGGTTTGCATCCACTTGGCCCCCCCATCTCTTAGAGATTCCGCAGGCCTTAGCATCTTCGGCACTTTTTGAGCTGTATCCATTGGTCGTCGCAGCATCCCTGTGGGGGAAAGAGTGGTCGGCTTCCAGTATAATCATACATTGTGATAACGAGGCCACGGTTCATAGCATTAACAAAGGCCGCTCTCACTCCCCCGCTTTAATGCCGTTCCTCAGACGCCTCATCTGGAACTCAGCCTGTGACCAGTTCATTCTAACTGCCAAACACATTCCCGGATCAAAAAATCAGATTGCTGATGCAGAAATTCAGGCAGCTGGCGCCCGAAGCAGACCCCTTGCCAACACCGATACCTCCCTATTCGGAGCTGATATTACTGTAAACCACCCACTAAAAACTCTCGTTGATGCATCTCGAAACTCCATCATCCAAGCCGTCTCCCTTAGGACCCTCCAATCTTATCTCACTGCATGGAAAAGCTTCAAGTCGTTTCACCACGCGTTCAACATTCCCTTTCCCACATTTTCTGTCCTCTCCAAAAATTTCGGAAATTTCCACCACGTCCATCTTCAACCCCGTAATCCATCCAACGTTATCGGACCTATCAGTACTCGATTCAGAGACGATCTCATTCTCAATTAAACAAAGCAAGACGGACCAAACCAGGAGGGGACATTTCATCTACATTTTCAACCTCCAGTCACCGATTCAGCCTTATCAGACCCTTCTAGCCTACCTTAACTTTAGGAAATCCCAGATCAAAACCACATCAGACCCTCTCTTCGTGGACGAATCTAACCGCCCAGCCTCACGCTTCTGATTCCAAAAACACCTCAAAGCCGTATTGCTCCTGTCTGGCATTCCCGCAGACCACTTTTCCGGCCACTCCTTCCGCATAGGCGCAGCAACTACAGCTGCCCAAAAAGGCCTATCGCAGTCTCAAATCCAAGCACTAGGAAGCTGGACATCGGAAGTTTTTAAGAGCTACATCAGGTCAGATCTCTCAATCATCAGGGAAGCCCATCGAACCCTCATTTCCTGAATAATCTAAAGAATCCATCCTTCACCCACATGGGCTCGAACCTCCACCACTTCAGCCTTCATCTGCCTAGCGGGAGATCTCACTGCCACTGCAACCGCCTCAGCAATCACCAGGGATTCAGACCCCACCTGCAGGGGCCATCGCAGCAGCGATCGCCTCCGCAGAGGCCAGTGCTTCCATCTCGCGTTCTGCCATCTACGACTTTCTACGGATCAAGCCTCCTCCCAGTATCAGTCCTCATCCCAGGGACACCCACGAAGATGTGTTAATTTTAGATAGTTTCCGAATTCCTATATTTACAACCTCTACGGGCACTAAGCCTACTTCCAGAAGCTCATGGGTTCCAACTTCTAATCACTCCAGCAGGCATCCTCACTCCATATCAGTCTCAACCATCCTTGGAGGAACCCTTTGCACCAGTCTTGCCTCATCACAAACCACACCTCCTAAGGGGCCATCATCCTTTTGTCCTTACCCGAACGCAGTCCACTCCTCCATACTGTTCAACACCGCATTTGGGGGGGTATGCGTACTCCGGCGGCTGTCCCACTTCTTGCTTTATGGGGGTGTGCTCTGGGCTCAAACCGGTTCCGAGCTCGGTGCACTCACCCTGACCAAGGTGTAGTGTTTCAGGTTCGGATAGATCTGGCGAGCTCGGAGCCCGCTTCCCGGACAGCACGCCAAATACGCATAACCTTCATAACCAAGCTCTTGCTTTATTATCCAATATCAACATCACCGTTATCTGCGCAGGTGAACTCGTAAAACTAGTAAATTTAGGATAAAAGCGTCTGCTAAATGACTAAATGTGTGGATGGCCTCTCAGTTGCTAATGCCTGGGATACTGCCATTAAAATTAATGAAAATAGATGGTAAATGAAGCCATGCCAGTCAATGTTAGAAACTGTTAGAAACAAGAAGCTTTGTAGGAACAATATAGCAGACACCAAAATAAAATAAAAGAGAAACTTTGGCAGTCATAAGTGGCATTTGTGCTTCCTCACTTTTGAAAAGCACCAGTCGCCGCTGCCTTTAAAGATGATTTCTCTCTCTCTCTCTCTGCATTAATAATATGTTTGTTTGGATTTCACTATTCTTCTGGGACGTGTATGTGTTTATGCGGGTAAGAGCATCGCTCTGGGGGCTTTGCTAGAGGAAATGCGCTGTAAACAATGTTATGTAACCTTGTCCTCTCCTCCAGCTGATAACTTTTTCCTCTGACATTGACTGTTTCTATGTTTGTGCATCAGTTTGTATCGGTAAGACGCAGGGAAACTAATTAATCTGAAGGATTTAATTGTGGATGGTGGAGCTGTCACGATCATGACATTTTTGCTTAAGATTAATTATACAAATAATTGCAACGAATGATTTGCATGTCATTTAACCTACGCATACACACACTGTAAAGCTTACAAAGTCAATCACTGACATTTAATTATACAGTTTATTTTATGATTTCCTTTAAGACTTTGCAGTGACAACAAATATTGCACAGTCACAAATATCTAATAATATTCATTAAATAATAGTACCATTGTATAAAATGCGGTTTAGTTCACTGCATTCGTTCACCTTCTTTCTAGTTTTTGCGAAATAATCTACCAAAGATTATATTAATTATGTTATGTTGTGTTATGTTATATTAGTTTCATCAAAAAGAGAGACAAAAAACTTTTTTGCGATCTACAAACTTTGAATGCGAAAAAGAAGGCTAAAGTGCTTACGTGTTTTTTTACCTTAAAAAACTAAAAGATACTCTCTCTCTTATCTTACTTTTATAACCTTTTTATTATGTAACACAGAACATACAAAACAGATGTTTCTGTAATTCCCCTTGTCAGTAAGTCTTAAAGTGAATCTTCAAACAAACCCTTTCATCTTTCATTTAAGATAAGGCCATTTAGAGGGGAATGTGTGCCTTGAATTTAAAGTGTACAAAAATGATGTTCAAAGTGTTTCGACAGGCTAGTGGCGAGTTATTTACACAATAAAGTGCTTTACAATTTCTTTATAAAACAATGACAGCAAGTGAACTTCGCATTGACCTTTCAGGATTCACTCTCGAGAGCTACATCCTGATATGGCCTTGAGTTAGTATGGAGAGAACTCTTTTTTGACAAACACATCATTTAGATTAACATCTTTTTATCCACTTAAACATGTTTGGTTACTAATATATTTCTTTGCACATACTGTCATAAAGGTTTTATTTTTGGATGAACTATCCCTTTAAACCCCAGAATGGTGCTATTATTGTATGGACTAGGCATATCACAAACTATCTGCTTGTTATCCAAAACCTTGGACAAATAACAAACATGCTAATATACAACCATGGCGTGCTGTAAAACTATCAAAGAAGCCCGGTCCTGGCCTTTATCTCCATAGTTAAATCCTAGATTGCCAGACGAGTGATTTAAAAAAATCGGAGATGTTGGAGATGCGATGAGCTTGCATGGAGACTGTCCACCGTAAGTTTATTAAAAGTTTACCTTGAATGGAATATAAACAAACCACATAAACAACTGTTTAAATAGTATCCTCGAAATGAGTGAAGGCTTGGTACCGGACACTGTATTCCTTAAAATTTAACAAGCAGATACGCGATTCTTAGATTCGGCTGCATTTTTGTCTTATGCGAGCGTCCTAAATGTTATTAGCCTCTGTAATGTTGTGTTGTGAGTCTAGCTGACACAGTCACTTCCCTTTGCTTCTCTGAAAAGAGCAATTTGTCTAGACGATTCGTTTTTTGCCGCTAATAAAAAGTGACACCAATTAAAGAAATCTAAATGAGATGCCTTTGTTCGGTGTGCTCGTTTGCTTGTTGTTTATGCAATTTATTTCAGATACATTTCAGTGCTTGTTTGCGCATCTAGTAAGTATACATTCTAAAATATCAACACAATAAAAGCTGCTTGTGTCATTCTGTTTATCTTTCTGCCTGATTTCAAAAAGATTACGGTCCGAGACGCACGCATCGCTTCGCTTGTGCTGAAACAGCCTTGTTTAAATGACTTAGTCATCCTGACCAGAATAAATGTATTTCGGCGAATAAAGATCCAGTAGAATTGTTTGCTGGTCTCTTTTCTGACAGATAATATCTCTAACTGACTTAGACTGATAGTGGATAACCTGCAGCAGCCATCTGATGGTTAAGAGGTCAGTTCATATTTTTTTCAACAGCAAAACAAAATCATTAGGTGTTTTCAGTTTGTCAGTGTGATAGGAGATCGCTTCAAGTTTCCAGAAAAAACTTGTTTCCATCCTTCTGTCTCATTTCTTGTTTCTCATTTTGATAATTTTTTTTATTATATCATTTTGTCAGCCATCTTGGATGATTTTTGTTTCCATTTTTGCAAATGATGCAGCACATGCAATCATTTCTTTGCATTAGGCCTCATAAAGATACCTCATTAGGCTGCACACTTGTATCATGGTGTTTGTGTCTGGAGCTCACTAGGTTTTAGAAAGCACATGTATTATTAATCTAAAGTTACTTTTCTTTCTACTGCTTACTCAGCATTTGTACTTTGGTGGTCTCGGATATTGCTGCATTTCTAATATTGATGACTCTGGATGATTTAGCCCTTTCCTCATTCCGAAGTCACCTTGGAAAGTGTCTGCTAAAAGAATACATGTAAATATATTAAAACATTCAGTACTCTTGCTTCTCATCAACGTGAGGTTTATTGTCATTTTTCTCATTGCAGAGTGACAGAGAAAACAAAGGGTTTCTTTGGAAAAAGTGCATTTAACATTTATGTATGAGTAAATATAATAAACATTCACTTACTGCCATTAGCAAAACGTTGTTGACGTAGGTAATGTATAAATTATAGTCCACGCAAATTGTTTGAATCAAACTGCCTTCTGAACGCTTTCTGTCTTGAGACCTTTGGCTACTACGAACCTTTTTCTGGCTTGCTCTGGAAGAACGTCTATCATTGGTTTATGAAATAAAAATAGACCAGAAAGTTAGAAGGTTAAAGAATCGTGAACTTGTGTAAAGACAGATCATTTTCAGGGAAATGGAGAACTAATGTTTACCTTGTTTCCTGCGGTAAATGTTTTCAAATAAAAGCAGTTGTCCGTTTTTTGCCTTTTTTATATTAATATTAAGATAATGTATATCAACTATATATCGGTTATCGGATTGCAATGTTAAAGAATTATCGGTACATCCCTAATTTCAATGAGCCTTTGAGGTCAACAAAGCTTCGAAATAGATTTACGTCACAGCCATGAACCATGATTTACTGCTTGGTGGTAGTTGGCTCGGTTATCACAGGAAGAGACATTTTCAGTCTAGACCGCCTTTTATTGAAAACATTGTATACACCCCTGAGTGCAAGATGAGCAATATTATGTCTTTTTTTCAGAAGCGCTGTAAAGTTTAATGGTGTACAGTATAAATAATTCAAGTTTATTTTGGGGGGGGGTGTTTAAAAGCTTACTACCATATACGAAGGACATCTAAGCCAACAGATATTGATTATATTTGACAAAAAACTATTTTGATTTTGTTTGGTGCACCATTGTAGTTTTCTGTTTCTTGAAGAATCCCTATAGGGATAGATCTGTTCAGTAATTTGTGAGCCGCGCATTTCTATCAGATCTTTTTTATAGTTTTACGTTTTTCAGCTTTCAAGCATGCAGCTGAAGACGCTTTCTTTTTTGCGGAGACGCAGGTCTGACCGGCCGATCGATGCTCAGAGAGATACAGCCTGCGTGACTGCCAGGCCTGTTTTTCTCCTGCAGACACGTGAGCATCCCCGCTGAGAGGCTGATGAGCAATTGTCATCGTTACCTGCAGCAAGACTCTTACTTTCTCCATCCCCTCTGAGTGGAATCATAGAGAACAATAACCGGCTTCTTGTTAAGCTGGAGGTGTCTTTGATGCCCCTCTGTCATGGAAAATGTACGGTCATCCAGTCAGGAGCATCTGATTGGGTATCAGAGGAATACATGTTCTCGCTGAGATAACCCCTAATGTATTATCTGTCAGTCTTTTTAAAAGAACATTATAATTTGGTGTTTTTGTTCAATGACATTTGTATGAACTTTTGTTCAGATCCTCATGAGAAACGGGGATGACCCCCTCACGAGAGCGGTAGTCGGTTATGGACAAATAAAGGATGTAATGAGCAGGCCTTCTGGTGTACACATTTGTCCCTGAAGTGCTGTGGAAACAGACCACAACATTTTAAGCATTTCAAGTTTTTTGGGAAAAGGTTATAAAGTGGTATAGCCTAAACCAATGTCCTTCAGGTCCAATGTTAAGTGTTTACGCTTTTATGTTTATTGTCTGAAAATGTTCAATGGAACAAACGTTCGGGTCATATGAAATGTTCTGACAAACGCATTCGTCTTTTCCTGATACACACATGTTGTCCAGTCATCGTTTTGATGTGTGCATTTTCAGTATTTCTACCAGAAAGACTCGGAAGGCAAAATGTTGTGTATTGAACATTTATTAAACAGCTGGTAAACAGAATATATGGTTATGGTAAATATGGATATTGAGTTTCTTTGGAGTAGGCCCTGTCCGTGGCTCGCATTCAGAGGGCCAAGAAGTCCTCCACTTCCCGCCTTAAGATGAAGGCGGGGGCGTAGCCAACCCCCCTGGGGTTATATGGACAGGGACCTCCTGGTGGTGGTGGGGAGGATGGGGGCGAATCACTGTTGCTTCGACTGCGGACGTAGAAAGGGGTAAGTGCCGATGATTTATGTTCCATGTTGGGAGGTGATTGGTTAGGTGTTGATTGGTAGTGGATGATGCGAGATTGAGTCTTCCCGGCAGAACTTGCGCTGAAGCTATATATCAGAAAGATCAAAAATTTTGAACATTTGCTCATTGGCAATTCATTTTTAAAGTGCAAATTTCTCGTATCTCGTATAGTGTTATTAGAATACTATACAAACTACTCTCTCCGAAAAGTATTGAATGACTTAGTTATATCTTCAACCTTGATTAGTTAAATGATTCAAGGATAGACATAAAGTACCATTATGAACTGACCAAAGTATAAAAAATTATACATTGAAGCACCGATTTTAAAGTTAGACTTTGAATTGTGATGTCATTTCCACTATTGCACACACATATATTACACACAGTATTATGTTTGATTACATTAGAAGTAGTATGTAAATTAGAATAATTACTAACCCTAGTAACTAGTTACACCCAACACTGGAATCAGGCGACCAATATAGACAAGCTCAGTGACGATGGATACAGAGATGTTCACATTTATGCGGCACGTGTTCTCCGCACGGTTTTCCTAAAACAAGATGTCTTTTTTCTTTATTAAACTTATTAAAATACCACATTTTGAACTCAAACGGTCTCTCATTCTCAATTTGGCATACCGAACCCTTTTAAAGACTTATTTGCAAGAATGTATAAGCACTATTAAACGGATGCAGTGCTAATAATAGGTAATAAAAGTGCGAAAATGCCTCTCTACAAACATCACACGCCTACACACGTAAAAAAAAAACGTACCCGCACACGCAGCCACCCACTATTTGCAACACGCTATTAAACACAAAACGCCATCAGTCTTCTCTTCTGTATGGCTGCTTATTGTTATAGCAGAAAGCGGAGGAAATGTCTCTCTCCTAACAGGCAGCGAGCTGTGGAGGTGTGACATCAAATGAAACCGGTAATAAATGCAGGCTGGAGGCCTGTCATATGTGCATATGGGCGAGTTTTACATCGTAGACTGTAATTACTCTCGTACCAAAGAGTACATGGCCGGATGTAACTGAACATGCATGTTAATGCCGAAGTGGCTGGTGATTCGCATGTTGTATGTGTTTGGATTGTGAACTGTGTTGATTGATGCAAAAATCTGAGTTCTGTTGATATGTGCTCACTCTTGTGTTGTTCCAAATCCAAACCTATCTAATGTTATTGTAAATGGAAATATTAATCTATAGTAGCACTTTTTCGTTTTCATGTAAAATAAATTAAGCTCCAAAAATGGGAAAAAGACACTTCATGAGAGTAGTTGGTATGACTCGTGCGCAATGTTTTAAGACTGTTGCTGTGTTTGTGACATGTTTGATCATGAGATAAACCATAACTCATGATGTTTCAGTGATGTCTAACCTGCATACTGTGTTGCCAAGAATCGGTCTACTTTTAAACTGTTGTGATTTTTGTTCGCGGAATATATGTCCTCATCATTTCCTCATATTACTATGCTTTTTCTTTAGAGCACGAAAGATGATGTTTTGAGATATTTCTCGATGGTTTTGTATCCATACAATGGAAGTCAATGAGCTCCCAATGTTCTTACGAATATCGTTGTATTGTGCAGAAAAGAATCATACAAGGATGGAATGACTTGAGGATGAATAAATGATGAAAACAATGAAAAAGAGTATGGGATTTGAGTTTTGGCCATTTTGTTGGTTCGTTTTGAATTTTGAATGGTTCGTGATGTTATGCAGATCTGGCAACCCTGCCTGCACCATAGCCTGTGTGTTTAATTCGAGAACTATACGTGTAATTATGGCCTTAAAAAAATTGGTACATTTCTTGTTTTATGTTTCACAGAACAAAAAACATCATATGGATTTATAACAGCCAAAGCATCAAAGTCAAGTAAGGTCTGAGACAAAGCAAGGAGGACGTCCGTGACCTTTTCTGAAATGTCCTCCAAACATGCTTCTTCCCTGCTCTCTAGTTTTGCCCTTTGAGCCTGGGTTGTCTTGTAAAGGGATGTTTTTATGTTCTACCCTGAAGCTGAGGGAGGTAATGACACACACTCTCTCTGTATACGTGTGTTTGTGTGTATATTACACAGACTGGTTCCAGCTGGGTTTATGTTCAGTCGGAGCCGGCGTGAGTCACTTTGGGTGTATAATGCATTATGACAGCTCACACTGGTCTGTCATCCTTTTTGGATCCAGTGTTCCATCTTATCCGCACTGGTTAGTTATTGAAACTCAGTTTGAGCGTATACAATTACGCATACAAGCAGGCGTCCCATCATTCAGCAGTGAGAAAAGCCAGTGTTTCCTTTCAATACACCAGCTGTTTAAGCTTTGTTCCAAAACCTAGTGCGCTACCTACCTGGACGGGATTATTTGGCATCATAGGCATGATCCGGACACAAAGGTTGTCCCTAACAGTGAATGTGATGCTGCTAAGCGGGAGGATTCCTAGATGTGTTTGTTGCTGGAATAACATACCTGTCAAAATACAAGAGCAACACATTTTAACCTTCAGAGGAAAATTATAGGTTCAAAAGAATGTTGTGAATGGCCCAACCCCAGCCTTAAATGAACAGTTCCCCCTAAAAAAATTGTCATTATTTCATTTTTTTTATGTTGTATAGAAAACCCTATACGGCTTTCAAATATTTATTTAAAAAAAAATCCGTTTTACTTTTTCTGTTTACCATGGAGTGGACATGTTATGCAACAAGCGAGACTGCATCATATATAACAACATACACATACATGCATATATTGGAGAAATATAAAAAAGAATTAAATGTATTGGCAAATACACCTTAATACATGTAAATATTGCTTAAATATGTATACGTGTATGTTTGTGTGTTTCTAAATACAAAATGAGGTCGAGTCCCAGTCAAGTCCGGGACATGAGGAGTACACCATGCATGTGCCCGAATGACTGACAGAGGAGTCATTTATGAGGTCTAGGACACCCGTGCAAACAGCAAACAGTGAGGGAACTCAATAGTTGGAAAAGAGACAAGAAATCCCTGTTCACAATTCAAGCCAAGATATTCCCAGGCAGCCGTGGGTTAGGAAGAGCAACATGTTTTATGCTGAATAGGCGGGATAAAAAAATAAACAGAGCAGTGCAAAGTGACAGGGAAGCTCTGTGGAGATGGATAGCCGATTACCTGGAGAGAGAGAAGTACACTTTGGACAGCTGAGATAGACAGGATGGAAAAGTGGATGATTGGTGGAGTAGCGGCCTTGTAAAGAAGAAACACATTCTTCCGACCGAGATTCACACAACTATGTCTCTCCATCTGGCCCAGGAATCCCCCAGTGATGTTAGTGTTGATATTGGGGGCCAGGAGAACTTATGTAAAAAGACCCAGAATTACCCGGAACTCCCCTGAGGCATTAATGAAGATTGGTGGTGAAGAATAGCTATGCAGATTATTTCTGTAATAAGTCAATTACTACTCATTGTGTTGGTTTATGAGCAGACGGACGTGCATGACCAATCTATCTTTTATTTTTTGCGTCATCGTAAGAGTGATAAATCAAACCATCGATTACACACCTAATGTACATCGACTGCTCTTCAAGGTACAATATATAAGATTTTTGCTTTAAAATACAAAACATAATCTGAGGAGGTTTATCTTCTCACATGACACCTGCTTTAATTTTACTCAAGCTCTGATCTTGGAGAAGTCAGGATTGTTGGACGTTAATGCTCTCACTGAAGGTTGGAGGAAAGTGAAGTATCTGTTGGTACGAGAGGTGAGGGCCGCTGCATTATTGATGGGGCTCATTCAGCTTGACTGAGCAAACTGACAACTCAAACAGATTATTGACCGGCATCTTGGAGTCTCTGAGCGGGTGCGTGCCATGAGATGATGTACACTGGCGCTCAATACATCAGTGCATAACCCTGTTAAGGGCTCTTAGTGCTGCAGGAGACGCAGTAGGAAATTCTTGTATTCCTGCGAGTTATTCCCAAATTTCAAAACCGGACTTGATCTTTGAGACTAAACCAAGAAATTCTTACTGTACGGATGGCAGAAAGGGGTTATTAGGATGTTGTGGCTGGTTCCAAGGGTGTTTCCAAGGAGTTGCTAAGGTGTTTGCTAGGTTTTCTGGATAGTTAGGCGGTTACTTGCCATAAAACTCACCAAAAGTTTGTTGGTCTTCAATGCAAGTTGCCTGGACCAACAATAGCAAACCACTTCTGAACTCAGCAAACCCCAAAATTGGATGTTTCATTTCAAGCACAATCGTGAACACTCTAACACTCACTGTAAAAAAAACATACTCATTAGCATGGAAAACATGATTTTCCTTTCAATTAATACAAATTATTTGATGATCGTGCAACGGTTTCTGTAACGTCCTTTGGACCTGGTCAAATTGACCCGTATTGTCAAATCACAATATAAAAAAAGAATCAGTTACAAAAACACCAGTAAAACGTTAAAATATAAAAAATTTTTATTGTATTCATAAAATTGTCAAGGATGAACAGAGAGAAACCAAACTCAGGCAGCAGTTCACGAAAACTCAAACTTTAATATTACACAAACAAAAGCCCACGATGGGGGTTAAACAAGAACAACTAAGGCCACGTTTACAAGATGAAAAACGGAAAAGTTTTACGTACACACAACAACGTTATCAAAACAATCCGCATTTACACAGATCCGCAAATATGACTAAAACGCTGTATTACACATGCCACGCCAGTAGTTGGCGACATCACCTTGTAAAGAAAACATACCTGACCCTGACGATTGATTTACGGTTTATTGGAAGGCGGACTTCCGTCGCCAAAGAGATCATACAATACAGAGCGCTGCATTTCTCCTCATTCATAGTGAAGAGAAACGTGCGCACATATACAAACAAACAAAAAAGATGGCGAAAAGTTGGGACATTCGAAACGCAGTTTAAAAACCCCTCGTCGCCGTGAATGAGTGTTAAGATTTTGCTGTAGATACAAAATGTGTCTCCGCTGGTGTTTATAGCACTGTTGTAGTAAATCTACACTCTGCTGGAGAAGCGTTAACAAACTATTGAGCAGCACAAAAAAACCCGTGTAATCTGCCATTGTTGTATTTGTTTCTTCTTCTTTGTTGTGTTTGGGTGTACACACGCATACCACACCCCCACTCCTCATTCTTGCGTACTTCGTGGTTTACATTTTGAAACCCGTTTTGAAAAGTTTGCATTATCAGTCCCCTAAAACGCTGTTTCCGTGTAAACGGACAGCCAAATCGCATACATAGATTTGCGCCTTCACTTGAAAACAGTCTCATGTAAACGGCCTTCCCACGATGGGACAAAAACAAGAAAACTGAAAAACTAGACTTTCTAAAAAACAACAACAGCTTGAATAAAGACGATATCCATCCACGGCAAGGAATTCAAAAAATGGACGTAATTCAACAAGGGGACGTAATTAAAAAAGGGGACGTAATTCAACTAGGTACGCTTCAAAACACGACCAAAAACTCTGGAAAAACATCATATAGGGAGACTAACAAAGGGTAAATAACAATTGTAAACATTTGAGTTTATTTGAGTTTATGTTCAAAACATCATGAACAACTAAACAATTTAAATTCAGACATTTTTTTCTTATTCTGGTTTCTTCACATTTTGATAGCAAGTGGCCTAAATATATTTATATAAATGTATACCTTCTGTGGAAGGCAGAAGACCAAATGTTCATCCAATTATTGCAATCGGTCTAAATGCAATTACAGGATGCACTACTTCCTGTCAAACTATATGTACTTGAATAACTTTATAGACTATGTAAATGAACCTTGACATGAAACATCCCAGTGTTTATTCCCTGTGACATTGTAGTGGACTCTACTGCATTTCCTCCTCTACTGCAAGAACTGTGTTCTTTAAATTCTGGGAAGTTATATTTTAATCAAACCCGCCTCCTTTGTGCTGCTAATGCAATGAGCCACAGAAACACTGTGTTAGGTACAGTACGTGCGGTTTAAAGAGCCGACAGAAATCCTATTTCTGCCTACTGTTGATGGGTTTGTTTTTTGCAAAAGGAGGCACAAAGTGAACAGAAAATTACAGTTTGATGCAACTGCATGATGCAAATAAGGATGAAATAGAAGAAAATGCTTCGGACAAAACTTACGCTTTCTAATGTAAAAGTGATTTGGTGCAAATTATGAAATATTGCCTCGAATAAAACTTTATGTTCTCTTTTCTTTCCCCTCAGGGAAAGAAACGCCTGTTTGAGGCGTTAGGGTAGATTTAACATAAGTGGAGCATAATATCCCAAATTGAACTGACGTTACACATAAAATCCACAGCACTGTGACTGTTTTGCTTTTACGATGAATCACAAGTCTCGGTTAAAGCAGATCACTTCGAGACCTGCGTCAGTCGCCATTTTAGGGCTGGTCCGGCTAATGAGCTTTACAATGCTTCCTCGTGGCCTTTCTCGATAGATGTCAATGAGAAATTTACCCAGCAGTCAAAGTGCAAGCTCAGTATTCCACCCTGACAAATCTTGTGCTTTCAAACTCTATAGAGTGATTTTCCATCTTCCAAACCCTGCGTTCCTCTAAATAGAAGTTAAGGGGAAGATAATGAGAAAACCTTTTTCATTGTCAGTTTTGGAAGACTGGTGGGTATTTAGAGAAGAAGTCGGGGTCTATCACCTCTTTTAAAGTTGATGAAATGGCTTTGCTCTGATGCCTCATTACCGTTTTTGATCGAGTTGCTTAGTGTTTCCTCCACAAGTCCTTTCCGCCCACTCTCGATGGCTCAGACGTACGTTTAGCGCTGCAAATGAGATCTCATTAATTCTCACCAGGGAACGGAGATTATGCACTTGCCTTTTTGTACAGACTACTATACAAGAGAATGCAATTTTGACTTAAGGAATACCGTGTTTTCAAGCTCTTGCATGTCTGTGTAATGAAGTATTTGAAGGCCTGACACAAATAGAACTTGATATTTCTTTTATGGTTGTGTAATACCAAGAGAGATGTGGGCTCACAGAACCTCTGGGTGGGTAAGCCGAAACCTTTTCTTCAGGGTTGCAGGAGATACAGGCAATATCTGCCTTATCTCAAACATATGTGATATTTGGGGTAGATTCATGATGAGATTCTCAAATTCTCAAGTGCTGTCTTGTTTTGTCTCTTTCAGACCTCTCTTCAGCTGTGCAGAAGTTCTCTAAGTCTTTACAAGAGTTCCAGTTTGAATGTATTGGTGATGCAGAAACAGATGATGAATTAAACATTGGTGAGTTTGAATCCGGCCTTGTGTGCTGACTCAGTACACATCGAAAAGTAGAGATGCACCGATATATCGGCCAATAGTCGGTATCGGGTGATGAAAGCAAATTTTCACACTGTTGGCTAGCGACTGATAGTTTAAAAGATGGCGATGATCAGGGCCGATATATATCCTGTCAATCAAAAGATTCGGAAAATGCAATGAGTTTGTGCTCCACACATAGAAAACTAGTTTGATATTCAGTATTAATAGCCATTATATGAATTAATAACATTCAGAAAGTTAAGAAATATGAATTTTATTGTCAGAATCGCTATCGGCAGAAATCACTCCGAATAATCGGAATATCGGTGGAGAAATATATTAGCATTGCATGTTGTGACTTCTGTCCTGTCTGGTCGCTGTCTGACACGAGGTGTGTTGTTGTTGTGTCGAGCACGTGCTCGCCGTTGTTTGGCGGCAGGCACGTGCTCCGTGTCTACGTCATTCGCCCCGCCCTTGTGTTTCCCTGTTCGGGCTTCCCCCCTCACGGGTGATTCACTTAGCTCGTTCACGCACCTGCTGCCCATCTTCCCCTTAATGCATTAATTCCAGTAATCATTTTGCACACCGGTTCCCTATTTGTCACTCAGTAGTTTTCCCTTATTACCCTTCTGTTTCTCTCGTCCTGTGTCTGACCGTTGTATGTTTAGTGCCAGCTCAGACTGCCTTAGTTCTAGTAGTTCTAGTCTATAGGAAACCTTTTTGTCTTTGCCACAGTCTTAGCCTTAGCCTTAGCCTTAGTCATTATCTTTATCCTTGTTCTAGTCTCTGCCTCAGATCTAGACCTCACCTCGTCTCCTGTGTCCCGTATAGCCGGTTTTCAGTTTTCTCCCTCATCTGCCCTGTCACTCCTCTCCACAGTCTCCCGCTGGCGTCCCGGACCGCTCTCTCCTCACAGCCCCGCCAACGCAGTCGCCGTTCCAATACGGTTCGTCCCCGCGTTCTCTCGTCCGTGGCGGTTGTGGAATTTCATCCGGGGAATTACTCCTCGCCGGAGGACACCACGCCCCCGGGGCGATTCGGATTTTGTTCTGTCTGCTGTTTGTGACATTTCAATAAACTGTGTTCTCCCCGCAATTGAGTCCTCCTTGTCTGCCATGACAGAACGGTCAGACCAATATCCAGACTCAGCGGGTTCGGACCATTTGAGAGCCGCTCTTCAACAGCAGGGCATCATGCTGGGACAGCAGGAATCCCGTCTCGCCGCCGCGGCTCAGGAGGTGGATTCTCTTCACGGTCAGGTAGCAGCGCTGCGACTTCAAGTCTCCGAGCTTCTCCATGGAGCTGGTCAGCCTGGGGAGCCTCTTTCTGCCGCTCGCGGATCTCCGAGCGAACCGGAGCCGTTTGCCAACAGCCCTCCGCTCTATGACGGGGATCCCAACTCGTGCAGGGCATTCCTGTCACAGTGCGCTCTTGTCTTCGCGCTACAGCCCCGCCGCTATGCCTCGGAGGAGAGGAGGATAGCGTTTGTTTTGACCTTGCTGACAGGACGAGCGCGAGAGTGGGGAGTGGCCGTCTGGGAGGCTCAGGCTCCGTGCTGCCGTTCGTTCCGGGAATTCCGGAGGGAGATGGCCAGCTTGTTCGACCGGTCGGTGCAGGGCGACGAGGCGGCCGCTCAGCTTTCCCGGATCGCCCAGGGAAGAGGTTCTATTACTGACTATGCGGTTAGGTTCAAGACCTTAGCGGCTGCATGTGAGTGGAACGCGGGAGCTCTGCGCGCTCGCTTCCTCGACGGCCTTTGTCCCAGTATCGCGGACGAGATCGCGGCTCTAGATCCTCCCCGAGATCTTGAGGAGCTCATTAACCTGTGCCTTCGCATTGAGAGCCGGGTCCATGCCCGGCGCCGACGCCGTCCGTCTCCATCGTCCTGGCGGTCTCGAGACGTCGAGCAAAGTGGAGGTTCTTCACGCCCTTCCCACCTTTCGCCGCCGGAGGCGGAGCCTATGCAGCTCGGACGCTCTCGTCTTTCTCCAGCCCAGAAACAGCAGCGGCTGCTGAATGGGCTATGTTTCTACTGCGGGAAGGCAGATCACTCGGTGGTTAACTGTCCAGTAAAAGCCAACGCCCACCCGTAGAACGGAGAGTCCGGGTGGGCGCCATATCCACTTCCTCTCCTGTCTCCCGCACATTACTGCCGTTTCGCCTGTCTTTTGGCCACGCGACGCATTCTGGGTTTGCTCTGATTGACTCTGGTGCTGAGGGAAATTTCCTCGATGTCGCTATGGCTAAGAGATGGGGGATACCTACCACTCCTCTGCATCAGCCCATTTCGGTCCTGACGCTGGCGGGTCGGCCATTCTCCATTGTCACTCACGTCACCCCTCACGTAAGCCTTTTTCTTTCGGGAAATCATTGTGAGAGAATTAAGCTGTACATCCTCGATTCCCCCAATACTCCCATCATATTAGGGCATCCTTGGTTGTCACAGCATAATCCTCACATTGATTGGGAAAATTCTTCAGTATTAGCGTGGAGCCCCTTCTGTCATGTGTCTTGTCTTGGTCCTGCCCCTTCTCCTGTGTCTGTGTCTCCTGTGTTTCAGGTTAGCGCTGCGGATTTGACTGGAGTCCCGGAGGAATACCACGACCTGCGATCCGTTTTTAGCAAGGCCCGGGCTACCTCCCTTCCTCCGCACCGTTCCTACGACTGCGCCATCGATCTCCTCCCAGGCACTTCCCCGCCTAAGGGTCGCCTTTATTCCCTGTCTGGTCCTGAAAGAGAGGCCATGGACAAGTATATTCGTGAGTCGTTGAATTCTGGGCTCATTCGCCGCTCCTCCTCGCCGGCCGGTGCGGGTTTCTTCTTCGTACAGAAGAAGGACGGTTCCCTGCGCCCTTGCATTGATTATCGAGGTTTGAACGAGATTACGGTAAAGAACAAGTACCCCTTACCGCTCATGTCTTCAGCCTTCGAGCTTTTACAGGGAGCTCGGGTCTTTACTAAACTAGACCTACGCAATGCCTATCATTTGGTTCGTATTCGCGAGGGGGATGAGTGGAAGACGGCATTTAATACACCATCGGGACATTACGAGTATTTGGTACTTCCGTTTGGTCTTACCAATGCTCCAGCCGTCTTCCAGGGCCTCATTAATGATGTGTTGGGGGACATGATTAATCGCTTTGTTTTTGTGTACTTGGATGATATCCTAATTTTTTCTCCCTCTCTCCAGGAACACACCCAACATGTTAGAGAGGTTCTCCAGCGGCTTCTAGAGAATCAACTTTTTGTCAAGGCGGAGAAGTGCGACTTCCACTCCGATACTATTTCGTTCCTTGGCCATGTCATCTCTCCCCGAGGCATCGAACCTGACTGCGCGAAGGTCAAGGCTGTCGCGGAGTGGCCGGTTCCCGACTCCCGTAAAGCATTACAGCGGTTCCTGGGGTTCGCCAACTTTTACAGGCGATTCATCCGGGGGTTCGGTCAAGTGGCCGCACCGCTCACAGCATTGACCTCCTCTAAGGTTCCGTTCGTTTGGAATGTCCACGCACAGGCAGCCTTTGATAACCTTAAGTCTCGATTTATCTCTGCACCTGTGCTCTGTTTTCCAGATCCCGAGCGGCAGTTCATTGTTGAGGTCGATGCGTCTGATGTCGGCGTCGGCGCAGTCTTGTCCCAACGTGCCAGTCATGATGAGAAAGTGCACCCCTGTGCCTATTTCTCTCACCGCCTCAGCCCTGCAGAACGAAATTATGATATCGGCAACAGGGAGCTGCTGGCGGTTCGGCTAGCTTTGGGGGAGTGGCGTCACTGGCTGGAGGGGTCGACCCAACCCTTCTTGGTCTGGACGGATCATAAGAATCTGGAATACGTCCGTTCAGCCAAGAGGGTGAATTCGCGCCAGGCTCGCTGGGCACTCTTCTTTGGCAGGTTTAACTTCACCCTTTCGTACCGGCCCGGTTCTAAAAATGTCAAGCCCGATGCGCTCTCTCGCCTGTCCGAGGCTCCTGGGGGAGGGTCCTCAGTCGATGGCATTCTCCCCAGGGGAATGGTTGTCGGGGCCCTCGCCTGGGACATAGAGCGACGGGTAACTGAGGCCGCTCGTGGGGTGCAAGTGCCGGAGAGATGCCCAGCGGGCAGGCTTTTTGTCCCGACCTCGTTACGCCCGGATGTTCTCCAGTGGTGTCATTCCTCCAGGCTGGTCGGCCATCCAGGAGTCCGGGGAACTCTGGCATCTGTAAGTCAGCGGTTTTGGTGGCCTTCGGTCTCCGTGGATGTCAGACAGTTCGTGTTGGCTTGCCCAGTCTGTGCTCAGTGCAAGACATCACATCGTCCTCCCGCTGGTCTTCTTCGTCCTCTCCCCATTCCCTCCCGTCCTTGGTCGCACATTGCCCTGGACTTTGTTACCGGCCTTCCCCCCTCCAAGGGGAACACCGTGGTTCTCACGGTGGTGGATCGTTTCTCCAAAGCGGTTCATTTCATTCCCCTCCCTAAGCTCCCCTCCGCCCGGGAGATGTCCCAACTGCTGGTGGACCACGTCTTCCGGCTTCATGGTCTTCCGGTCGACGTTGTGTCCGATAGGGGTCCTCAGTTTACTTCCCGGTTTTGGAAAGAATTCTGTAGACAGATCGGGGCCTCAACGAGTCTGTCTTCGGGTTTTCATCCTCAGACCAATGGACAGTGCGAGCGAGCCAATCAGGATCTCGGTCGGAGACTCCGCTGTCTGACATCCAACAACCCCAGCTCTTGGAGCCAACAGCTCTCGTGGATAGAGTATGCCCACAATTCCCTCCCCACCTCGTCCTCAGGTATGTCTCCGTTTGAATGCTCTCTTGGTTTTCAACCCCCTCTGTTTCCCGCCCAGGAACTCGACGCTGCGGTCCCCTCTGCTCTGGCGTTCGTCCGGCGTTGCCGTCGCACCTGGACGAGGGCCAGAGAGGTCTTGGCCCGGACTTCCCAGAGAACCAAAGCAGCGGCCGACCGTCACCGGACTTCTCCTCCCGCCTATGTATGTGGTCAACGGGTATGGTTGTCCACCAAGGACCTTCCTCTCCGGGGGCCTTCTCGTAAGCTGGCCCCCAGGTTTATTGGACCGTTCCGTATTTCCAAGGTCGTCAATCCGGTGGCGGTAAGGCTCAGGCTTCCTCCTACTCTTGGTCGAGTTCACCCTGTTTTCCATGTATCCAGGGTCAAGCCCGCGGTCACGTCTCTTCTCAACCCGGCCAGTTTTCGGCCCACCCCCCCACCCCCACGCCTGGTGGACGGTGTTCCGGCGTACACGGTCAGGAGGCTTTTGGACGTCCGTCGCCGTGGCAGGGGGTTTCAGTATCTCGTGGACTGGGAGGGTTATGGCGCAGAGGAGAGGTCTTGGGTTCCCGCTCGTGACGTGCTGGATCGGTCGTTGGTCGTGGACTTCCACCGGAGACAGGGTAAGCCCCCTCCCTAAGCGCCGTGGGGCGCTGGTGGGGGGGGGGGTACTGTTGTGACTTCTGTCCTGTCTGGTCGCTGTCTGACACGAGGTGTGTTGTTGTTGTGTCGAGCACGTGCTCGCCGTTGTTTGGCGGCAGGCACGTGCTCCGTGTCTACGTCATTCGCCCCGCCCTTGTGTTTCCCTGTTCGGGCTTCCCCCCTCACGGGTGATTCACTTAGCTCGTTCACGCACCTGCTGCCCATCTTCCCCTTAATGCATTAATTCCAGTAATCATTTTGCACACCGGTTCCCTATTTGTCACTCAGTAGTTTTCCCTTATTACCCTTCTGTTTCTCTCGTCCTGTGTCTGACCGTTGTATGTTTAGTGCCAGCTCAGACTGCCTTAGTTCTAGTAGTTCTAGTCTATAGGAAACCTTTTTGTCTTTGCCACAGTCTTAGCCTTAGCCTTAGCCTTAGTCATTATCTTTATCCTTGTTCTAGTCTCTGCCTCAGATCTAGACCTCACCTCGTCTCCTGTGTCCCGTATAGCCGGTTTTCAGTTTTCTCCCTCATCTGCCCTGTCACTCCTCTCCACAGTCTCCCGCTGGCGTCCCGGACCGCTCTCTCCTCACAGCCCCGCCAACGCAGTCGCCGTTCCAATACGGTTCGTCCCCGCGTTCTCTCGTCCGTGGCGGTTGTGGAATTTCATCCGGGGAATTACTCCTCGCCGGAGGACACCACGCCCCCGGGGCGATTCGGATTTTGTTCTGTCTGCTGTTTGTGACATTTCAATAAACTGTGTTCTCCCCGCAATTGAGTCCTCCTTGTCTGCCATGACATTGCATCTCTGTTGAAATGAAAGATTTCTTCTATATATCAGCTGTTCACCCCAAAAATAAAAATTCGGTCATTGTTTCCTCACCCTGAAGTCAAAATCTGTACACATTGACTTGTTCTAATAAACACAGAGAAATATATTTGAAAGAATGCTTGTAACCAAACAGTTCTCAGCCACCCTTGACTACCATAGTAAAATTGCCTTATAATTTTATCGTTCTTTGAACACAAAAGAAGATATTTTGCGGAATATTGAAGAGCAAACAGTTCTGGGGCACTTTTCTGGGGCACAATTTTTCTTAGGGGGAATATCTGAGAAGCAGAAGGCTCAAGCACAAGTTTCCATTGGTTCTCCATTTAATCTCATTGACGGCAAGGAGAAATCATTGAGATTTATTTCTAATGGGTTGGCTTGAGACATGGCTTGTAGGTCTGCAAATCGAAATTATTTTATTTTTCAATACCATACTTTCTAAGGCGATGCTGTCCACATAGTTGCATTCAAATTTTCTGTGAACATTTTCAGACAGCGCAGATACTATTCGAATAGAACTGAGAACTATATTAGGCTGTCTGAGCTATGAAAGATCCACGTCTGAGCAATAACATATACCATTATGAGCGGGTCTGCTTTACCAATCAAAGACCAGTTTAATGGAAAGTTATCCTTATGCTCCGAGGCAAAGCTTTCCTCAATTCCCTGCCAACACTGCATTTTCTCTGTCCCAGATGAACGGGATTGTCATTTGAATCAGGACCTTTCCCTTAAAATTCCATGAAGAGCCACAACTCTGGAGAGCTACTTCGAGACTTTAGGCCATTGTTTACTAACTAAAGTTGTGATGTGCAAGCGGTCACAGAAGCCCTTAGCTGTAATCATTTTGATTAGTAAACAGATTCCGGTATCAAAATTAGCATCGGTCGTGCTGATATCCCGTCCAATTCCAGATTTACCTCAACAGGCTGAAAGCTCGCTGAGATTGGCTGGCCGGCATGCATAATGTATTGTATTGATTTGCTTACATTTCAGACAAAGAGTTCTCTGTTCAGCCCTTTAAGAGATCATAGTAACTAATTGTGATTTGTGTCAGAGATTAAGGAAATTGCAGACCGCTCACCTTCAGCAGGCTTTCAGCAGATGTGCAGAGATTATACACCCTGATGGGTTGATCACTCATCCTGCTCCGTCTCTATACACACCCATTCATCTCTCTCTCTCTCTTTCTCTCAAGTGTCATTACTTTGTTTCATATTTTCCTGTCTTGCTCTGTGCATTGTGGGCTGGCTTGACACTCGGACCATCTGTATCTAACAGTTGGCTTCCTGCCTTTTCGTCGCACCAAGCAGCCTGTCATTTACCCAGTACCTTTTCCTTTAATTTCTAAGCAATCTTATGATTTCGGAAACGAATAAAATGTGTTGCGGTGCTACAAAGCAAGCTGATAATATAGCATCTAGTCCAATTTGGCCCTTCCCTACGCCACGTCTGGGTGCCAAATACGAGTGTGATGAATTATGCCGTTTTTCTCTGTTTTCTAGTTTAAAGGGATGTTGGTGGTTCAGCCACAATACGTTTATTTGATGGCAGCAACACAAAGCCATCAGCCGTACAGAGGCTCGGCTAATGGACGGCTTTAACCATTGTGCAGGGTTTTGTGATTCAGAAAATGTTAATAGGCTGGAAATAATAGGGCTGTGACTGTTGATTTACGAGTGTAGTGTTGCGGAATGAACCTTGTATGCATTTCATGGACAGCTGCATGTTCATAAAACCTGACGCTGCGTGTTAGTGTCTATTAGACATGGATCCAGTGTTCTGGTCTTTCCGGATCCGTTCATTCAGACTAAATCTAATGATTGAAGGGTCTCAGCCTATGACGGCATGCTCATGGACCGCCCTACCTCTGTTATTGATAAGCACTCACCAAAATAGCTGCATAGTGGACCAGACTTTAAAGTGATAGTTCACCCAAAAGAATTCTGTCATCATTTATTCACCCTTTTGTCATTTCGAACCTGTATGGATTTCTTTCTTCTGCAGAACACAATATATTTTGAAGAATGTTCTTAACTGGCACCTACTGACTTGCATCGGTTTTGTGTTATAACTTTAAGCTAATGGTCCACTATGTGAAACAGTACTGTAAAATCTTGAATTTGTAAAATAGTAACGTTTTATCTCGAGAACGGGTCAGATAAGAGTTAGTGATGGTACAATGTATTCACTAAGCAACCCGTGGTCACCCATTTTGTCAGCTTTCCATTCATTTGGGTCAAATCCAAATCTCCCTATTTTTTGTAAATAATTAAATTTATAATAAAATTAAAAGTCAGGTAAATAATTGCTTTATTTCATGCTATTGTTTGTTTTTATTGTTTGCTTTCATAAAAATAATCCATCAAATAACAAAAATTTAAGTAGCAGAATATTGATCACTTTGCTAAGGAAAGGCATATTTATTTACATTTACTGTTTATTTATTTATTGGATGATTTGTTTGTTTGTTAGTACTTGCACTATCAATAGAACAGTCAGATTCAGAAAATTGCAATATTGCATGTATTCTTTTTCCATATATTCTGTTTTACATATTTCTATTTGATTTTTTTATTTGATCTGATGTGATTTTTTGACGATCTTTCTCTCCAAAGTCTCTCTGCTAGAAAGCCTTCACTATAGTATTGCTGGTGTTAGCGTATCACTGCTATAAGCCTTCGCCATAGTACCATGGACATTACGCGTCTCCGCTGGAGAGTCTTTGTAATTATAAAGAGTCCTGCTCCTGCCTGACTTTTATGCTTCTTTTTATACTTAAAATCCACAGACCCTTTACTTTTACATAATAAATAAGACATTGCTCTTTCTACAGTCTTTCAAATGCCCGCTTGCTCTCTTCCCTCCGTCAACATGAGCGGACACGCCCCCTACTGCCGATTGGCTACAAATTTGTTTTGGTACCCGGCCCGACTAAAAAATGAAACATTTTAATTAAGTATATTTACTTGCTTTGCAACAATGCAAAATGAAATGGAATTATACGGCACATTTAGAAAACAACAGTATTAAAATATTATATTGGCAAAAGATACTGTACACGAGAAGTGAAAACTTATTTTCAAAATGTATAAAACATAAGACAGATAATGGTATCAGACATTGTCAACCCTATACTGAATGGCCACTGGAAAGAAGCTCACATCTGTCACACCTAATGGAAAGTTTTCAAAGTGTCTGGTATTGTTGTTGTGCTCTCACAGTATCCAGCTCTAAAAGGGTAAGATTACTCTTACTGAAGAAAAATGTAATTGTCTTTTGGAATCAATCTGGTCATCGATGAAAGTGAGCTTTCGCAGTGACTTGACCGGACCCCATGTGTGCTGTGGGACCAGAATCTTGATGCAGCCGAGCTGCAATCTACTTTGAAGCTCCGGCCGGCCAACGACGCATCAGCAGTCTGTCTGGCGGTACAGACGGGGTCAGCTGACCTCCTATCGATTTCATCCCATGACTTCCCGCTGTGACATTCACAATCTACACCAGTTATCCTGAAATCAATCCCATAGAAAGATGGATGTAGCTAGAGAAATATTAATTGTCCTAAAAGTACAAACCCGTCTCCTGCCGGGACGATGCAAGCGCTGTTTCTTTTCGCTCTTTCTTTCTCTTTTCCCGTCTTTATGTCTCATGTGATCTCTGATTTATTTGTCTCTAGTTTTCTTACTGAGCTTTGAACTTTCCATTTCCCAAATTCTTTTTTTTTTTTGAGCTCTTGACTGACTGATTCCGTATCTGCATTAGTCACCAGTCGCACACTTCGATTTGTAAACAACTTTAGTTTTGTCTGAATAGTTTTTAAATGAACACTGAATCACAGCTTTTAAGCACCATCTTGTTGGAGCTCTGTATCGTCCCGATCTTGATTTATGGAGAATACATTACATGTTTCTAAATGAGAGGCTGTTCTGTGACTGCCTGTCTCATCATCTCTTCTCAAATGTGCGTACGTCAGTTCTGTTCCCTTCCTAGGCTGGAAGCTCATTTCTGAGATTGACTCATCAGATCTGTCATTTTCCCCATTAACCTGTGAGTGATAATTCTGCTTTAACCCCTCTCATCTGCTATATCCTGCCTTAAGTACCTCATCTCGTTCAATAGTGACGTCCATCCTCAGCTTCTTCCCTCATCTTCTACATCAAATATTTCTCACTTTCGCTCTCAATCCCATTTCCTTATTTTATGTATTCTCTTTTTAAGGAAGTAGTATGTAGCTTCATTAAAGGGATAGTTCGCCACAAAAAAATCTGTCACCATTTACTCATCCTCAAGTTGAACTTAACTGTTTTGAATGTCAGTAACGAAACAGATCTCATCCTCCATTGGTTTTCATAATATTTATTTTCCCTCTTATGGCAATAAATGAGATTTATTTGATTACTGACATTCTTCCGAATATCTTCCTTTGTGTTCAGCAGGACAAAAAAAATATAGGTTTGGAACAGGTAAATGATGACAGAATTGTCCCCTTTAATGTTTCAAAACTCTCTCCCATGCTGCTACAAGTCAGTCATTTTTGATATATAAAAAGTGTAAACAACATAGTTGTGAAACTATCAAAACCATCTGTTTTTTTTTCCATCCCAAACCAAATTAAATGTTGGATAAACCAATGGTGTGAGTTCAGGGCTGGGCTACATGTTTGGACAAACAATAGCTGATGGTACAGTAGTCATTATTGGTGATGCATTTGAAAAAGCTCACTATTATTATTGCCTCATACTTATTATTATAATAATAATTATTATAATTCTTGTTCCGCCAAAGGTTTGTCGCGTAACTTGTCCCACAGCTTTTGTCGTAGACCCATGGATGAGTGCTCAAATCAAGCGGCCCAGTGAGGAATGGTTTGCTATGACTTTTATAAGCAGTGTTCGATAGGTGGGGAAAAAAACCCAGAAAAATCACATTGACTTAACATTGCTCCCAAATTTGACGGGTCGTAGCTCCGAGCGAGGATATCGTGGAAACATGCTGGTTACCACATTTGTAGAGGCTATCAGGCTCTCAAAGAACATACATCACAACGGGGTGTAAGTTGCACCCCTGGGGTGTAAGATACCCCCAAAATTCCCCATTGACAGGAAACATGCCCATATAAGACGTAAAACGTCCCGTGTTGAATATCTTCGCAGTACAACTACTTAGAGACAAGGAGGTGGGCTCATTTTACTCAAGCAACCGATCGCTGTCATCTGATCATAATGAAACTATTATGCCAAGCCCATAGCAACCATTTACGGCAACGTAGCAACCGATCCCATAGACTCCCATTATAAAAAGTCCAAATGGATATCTTTGCAGCAAAGTGTTGTGGAGACATGGGGGTGGGCTCATTTTAGTCAGGCAACCAATCAGTATCCAAGGAACTTTATTAAGCTTCGTAGCCACGCCCATATCAACCATTTACAGCAACCTAGCAACTGATCCCATAGACTTCCATTATAAAAGGTCCATATGGATATGTTTGCAGCAGAGTGTCGTAGAGACATGAGGTCGGGCTCATTTTAGTCAGCCAACCAATTAGTATCACAGGAACTTCATTAAGCTTTGAAGCCACGCCCATAGAAACCATTTACAGCAACCTAGCAACCGATCCCATAGACTTCCCATAGAAATATGGATTTGCCCGTAGCAACTATACATGTCAGCCTATCAACCATTTGGCTATACCTTTATCTCTGCATCGGGACATCGTAGAGACACGGGGGTTGGTTTGATATACTCATTTTTTAGAGCATCATCAACTGGCTGATGCTAAGCCATGCCCATAGCAACCAAACACGTTAGCCTAGCAACAATTTAGCAAAACCTATATATCTGCATAGGAACATCGTAGAGACAGGGGGGTGGTTCGTTTCACTCATAGGTCAGAGTATTATCAATTGGAGATGTCAAGCCACACCCATAGCAACCAAACAGGTTATCCTAGCAACCATTTAGCAATATGTATATCTCTGCATAAGAACATCGTAAAGAAATGGTGGTTGGTTAGATTCATTAGTGGCTAAATGTGTTATCACCATATTGCCCAGTTCCACAGTTTGCCACAAATCACATCTAGTTGTTGTAATACTATTTGATGCAGGAGTATTAAAATGTATATACAATCTGGAATGAATGGGTGTTTCTGGAGTGTTTTGGGAAATGTCGGGCCTGCATTCAGCTGTCTGTAGCTCCTATAAGCCAGAGAGCGTAAATGCACAAAGAATTTGCTGGTCTGATGGTCATGTTTATAGAGTTGACATGCTGGACCTTAGCAAAATGTCCAAGCCCAAGCTGAGGTAAAGTCCATCCAGGGAGAGAGAGCAGCTGTCTGTCTCCTCCAAGCCCTGTTCAAGTGAAGCAATGAAGCCATCAGTGGCACACAAACGCTGGTCTGAGCTTTCACAGACTGCCATACCAAAAAACAGAGGATGTTGACCAGGTTGAACTGGGTTTTATTGTGAATGTGTATGTGTTTGCTTCAGTGATACGGTAAATGCATGTTTTTAATTTGAGTCTCGTGTGTAGTATTAAAAATAAAAGTTCACACTCAAAATATGTCAATATTTTCCCTCCCTCACAATAGTCTCTCAGTTGATAAGAAAAGTGACTTTTTCATTTCACTTGACTGGACCTGATATATTTAGATACAGTACACTCAAAATAAGAACAAGTTTAGTTTTGGCATTGCTTGGTCAAACCATTTATCCCATGCAGGGTCACGTGGTATCCAGGTAAAAAATGTGAATTACAGTATGTGCAGTCTTCATTGTTTATAAATATTTCGTAATATAAAACTTGTCGATCAATAGCATCTCAAAACAGCACAGAAAGACATTTTTAAGTATCGGTTTGCTGAAGATAAATTATTGAACGCTTTCTACATTTTGACCGAAAGCAGAGGAAGGTCTTTCTTAACTGTGCTGTATTGATTTAGTTCATGGAATCATTTCTATTGTTCATTCTGTATTCACGGTAAATGCTGAATCATTCATGGCAATAAATCAATGCTAACTGCGTCTCCCTAACTGCATTTCTATTGACCCACATGAATCAAATTATTATATGTTTGAACTTTAACCGGCAAATGCAAATGGATTAATAACTGTGTTTTTCTCTCTCAGCTCAGTCCTTTAAAGAGTTTTCCCAGCTGCTGAACACCATGGAAGAGGAGAGAAGACGGCTGGTAAGAAGTGACATTATGCCAAATATCAGCATCTCAGTAACCTCTCAGTAAAACGTTTATCTCTTTATCAATGACAAAAAAGGTACCAAACCTTTTGATACATATATAATAAAACATTTTAAACAATACTATGTTATTTGATCTTGTGTGATGGCAATACTATGTTTTTAATATTCACTCCCTGGATTCCGCCCCCCTCCCATTTCAAGCCAGAGTGAAGTCTACCTTTGTTTACACACACTTTTACGCTCCCATTGCTGTTTCGGGTATACTTGTATACTATATAGACAGAACACGTAAGCCTCATGACGTCTGTTTTGCCTTTCACACTTCATCACTTGTAAACGAACAGGCCAAAAGCATTGAAAGAATTGTCAATTTTTTGTGGAAAACATTATTGTGCGAACTAAGACATGCACCGTGCAATCCCACAGATCCAGTAAATGTTGTCATATTATGTGATGCTATTACATGCTGTACTGTTCTACCACCACAGTATGCATTTGCAAAGAATGTTCTGTTTAGCTGCTTCTCGTGATCTAATTAACACCTCACAACATCTTTATTAACAGAACTGCCGATGAGAAAGTAAACAAACAAAGTTTTTTTTCTGGTGGGTAAAACAGCAGCATGCCCGGACAAGTGTGACTTTTAGAGATAAGACGCAGTAATGTGTTTTAATCAACATATTGTGGTAGGCAAGTCAGTTAGCACACAACAACAACAACTAACCTTTACTTTAGGGATGCCTGTCTCTGTGGTATTGTTTCTGGTTACAATCGGGACATCGTGTGTGTGTTTTAGAACAGGCAACATGGGAACATCCTATTCCTATTTTCTACCAAAGGCCTCTGTATGTTTATCTACACTGGATGCGGCACGGCACGATGCGACAAGAGACAATAGAACACATTAGAACACATTATCCTAAAAAATATTGTCCATACCGGACGTGGCACGGTGCGACACGACTATCCCATTAGAACAAGCCGTGTCGTGCATCCTGTGTAGACACGGTGTTACAGTAAATTAAATCAAAACAAGGTGAAAACACAGAAGACAGACAGACAGATTCAGACACACCCACACACAAAACACTCCACACAACACCAACACACAGACAGACAGACAGATACACACACACACACACACACACACACAGGGGCGATCACCTAGAACCACACACCCGAGATAAGAAGAAAGAAACACAGGTGCTTCTCCAAGATGTCAGAAAAAAATGCCCAAATATCCAAATCATAAAAAGTAATGATTTTCAACTGTTCAATTGTGCTCAAACTGTTCTACTTATTAAAGAATGCAAACATCATATACTTTATCCAAGGCCAGTCTCCCATGCGCTTTACTATTTGTGAGGCCGCTTATGTAAAGCTTTATAAATCCGTCACTTATGAGGTTACATTTCATTATAAGGTTACATACCCCAAAAGCAACTGACTGTACAGTCTGTAGACCAGTGAGCTTGGTTTTGGAACCGAGCCAGTGTTTTGTTTGCGTTGTGAGGCTCTCTGTTTCAACAATTGACTATCCTCGCTGTTTAATCAGACATACTGTAATCCAGGGCCAACCGTGGTTAATGAGAAACCACATGGAATGTGACTGAAATTCACTGAAACGCTCCACTTATTGAACTTAATGTTTCATCACCTCCGCCTGCTTAATTTCGCCTATTTTAATGGGATGCAATTGCTGTTTGGCAACTTTTGCTATAGGCTTTTTTTCTCAGAATGTTATCTGGAAGACAAAGATTCAATGTGCCCTCACCGCTCCATCTGCCAACACCGTGTCATACGTTTTTAAAAAGGGGAATATGAGAGTCAGGAAGGAGATTTTCCAAATATTTTCCATGGTGCAATCCCCACCTCCCGAGTCCAATCGCTCATGGAAGAGAGCAACTCTGCGCTGTCATACCCCATTCAAGAGAGCCGTTTATTCGGCCAAACAGTCAGTTCTCTGTAGTCGTGTGGGATGAAAGGCAGAACGTTCTGATGCAATAATGTTGAACTACTGACACATGCCAGTGAATGCGGAATCGTGATTATGCATCAGCGTCATGCCAGGACACAACATTGCTCAGAATGTAAAAATATACTTTGAGACTTAAAGTGATTTAAAAAATGAAAATTCGTTCCTTGTCATTTCATACCTGAATGACTTTATTTCTTCTGCAGAACACAAAAGACGTGTTGTTTACCGGCACCTTTTACTTACATTGGTTTTGTGTCCATTCAATAGACGTGAATGGGTGGCAGTGTTGTTTAGTTACCAACATTCTTCAAAATATCTTCTTTTGTGTTTTGCGGAAGAAAGAAGGTCATACACGTTTGAAATGACAAGAGGATCAACTATCCCTTTCATATCAGTGAAAGCTGGAATGGTATTTGGGGGAATCAGCACAGCCCCCAAAAAACTGAATATCATTTCAAAATATCTCTCTGTGTCTTATGAAGCGTGTGCTTTTACAGCAAAAGTAGAAACGTGTTCCTCGGCCCCCACTACCCTCAGCGTCCCCCAGTCACATCTGGACTCAATCTAAGACGCAAAATAGAAATGACAATGACTGATAAGAAGCAGCTTTTACCCGTTTCTTCAACTGTCCGAATCCTCATGTGTCTCATATTAGAGCCACTTCCTCTTCAGTGGTTTCTTAACTAAAATATCGGCTATATTTTGGTGTCAATAAGGAAGTTTTGGACTTGTCTTTGAATGGACAAGTTGGATTATGGGCACTGCTCAGACGTGAAGTTTTTATTACCTCCACAATGATCTGCTTGGCTCATCGCCACATTAGAAATCGGTATCCGCGCGCGTTTGCCAGCCATCCGAGTGTGTTATTGCGGAGCACAGACTTATCAAATTCCACCGGTTTAAAGAGCAGTCTGGTTTAATTCCCCCGGTGCGAAACAGCCAGCTTCCTCAGCAGAAAGATAGATGGAGGACTCCAGCGCACATGTGAGAGAGAGACCGTTTAGTGTTCTGCAAAAATAGATTGTTCAAGGCCACTGAATTCTGATGGTATTCGAGGGACCCGATGTTGTGGTGCTTTTTTAGAGATGATCACAGCCTTCAGGGAAATCCTCTTGTAGCTGTTCCACAACAGATCCGTCCTTTACAGCCGTTAATGTTGTCGAGGCGAGATTCAGATCTCTTTTTCGACATCCAAACCAGGTGTGGTTCAGTCCTCAGTCATTTCCCTGCTGGCTCTGCACTGTTCCTCTTAGCTTGTTTTGTGCTTCAGAATGATCAAGACCTGGTTGTACATCCCGTCTTACATTTAAACTATGAGGAAGAAGTCCTCAGCTGCATTTATTTGTATGTCTTGAGTTACAGGATGCTCACTGACGGGTTCTGCCTTAAACCACTCAAACCGTCTTACATCCTCACAGCCGTGTTAAACTTCAAATTGACCCGATTTGCATGTGCAGGCTCACTTTTAAGGAGATTAGGTTTGTCGTGCAGTTATAATGATGTTTAACTGAGCTTTAGTGTGTGCTCAGTGGTAAGAGCATGGCATTAACAACGCCAAGGTAGTGGGTTCGATCCCAGGGGATTGCACATACTTAGAAACAAATGTATAGCACAAAGCAAAGCAATGCAAATGCATAAATGTAAATGTAAAATGAGCTTTAGTGAGTGATTATGGCTTTTTAGGGGAATGTCATGAAAGCAGACCCCTCGGTTACACCACGTAGACACACGTATCACCACCTTTTAACGTTTACACCAAGAAGGAAAATAAAAAAATAAAAAATAATAATTATATACGTAAGATACATTATACATTAATAATAAATGCACATTTTTAAGATTTGATTTGCAATGTTTTCAGTTCAGTTCTTTTTAACATTTAAAACTACTCAGAATTCAGCAGTTTTGTATTTCATCACCATTAAAATAGCCATTAAGCTGAAATAGTGTTTAAGTCTCTGTTAAATTAAACATTTCAATTCCTTTTTGTTTACTTTATTTTTGTGTTTATATATATTTGCGCAAGTTTGTGAACACAGTATATTTAAAAATGTTTTACGTAAAATGTATTTTTAAGAAGTGTGAAAAACTTGCGAATCATTTTCTTTTAAAATTGTATTTGCCTTCATAATCCTTAATTTAAATCTTAAACTATACTTTCTTCCTCTAGTGGCTATCCATCTCCGATGACATCAGTTAGATGGCTTGGGCGGAGCATCCGCTAACTGGCAATCTGCTGCCTGTTCCATTTTAAATTGACTGTTTTAAAACATAAAATCAATTCGCAGTAGAATACACAAGTCACTGCCAGTATTTGTCTCATTCGATTTTCCGGTTCATGGGGACTTTAAGAAAATAAAAAAGAATAATCCAGCTATCATGATTTGCGTGACTCTGCTTTTATGCTGAATGATATTTGACTTAAATGAGAATTGATGTTAGCAAAGTTATGGAAATAATGTTTTTCTCATATGTGTTGCGTTGAAGATCAAAGGGTCTTCTTTTCTTTCATAATATTTCACAATAATAATCATACTTTTTCGTACAAATATTTGCTGGCAAATATATTCTGGGCTTGGCAGCTTACGTATAAAATTAAAGTCAAATAAGAGAAAGCAGCATTATAACTTGGCATGTCTCAGTAAAGTATGGCAGACTTTTATATTCTATCTACAACATTCCTTGCAACCTATATAAGCTCGCAGAACCGGCCTTTAAAGAGATTTATGGAAACACTTTGCCTTAAGCACTAATTTCTTTCTTTTTTTTGCTAGTAATTGATTTGCATAATCCCTTTAGTGAATTTAGTAAAATTTCTGTCTGTCATTTTATAGTGCCCGACACAGTGATATTACTTAAACCAACAACTCACATTTGGGTCTTTTTGCAAAACCAAAATATATTTTTATTTTATTTGTTTTGATTCTGTTCGTGATGGTTTCAGCAGTATAATGTTTCAGCAGTAAAGCTGAGCTCTGGTTTAGGCTACAAGTGTTCAGTCATCCAATGCCCTGTTGCCTTTTTTGATCTGTGCCGTGTTTGCATTCAGGCCGGTCTTATGGAATGTCTCATCGACCGTGACTACAGGAAGGCAGAGGGACTTAGAAAAGAAGCAATTGTTTCCAGGGTTTGTTAATGGGACTCTGGTGGGCCTTTGACGGTGAAATACACATGAACTTTACTGTCTCCCACCACGACTACAGGAGTCGGGCTGAAATAACTTCTCTTTACAGCTCCAGCCAGACAACTGTTGTACACACTTTATTTGAACAAACTGTATCCATACAAACACCCCCATTAAACAAAAGGCACCTCATGTCTCTTACAGTTAAATAAAATAGAGGTTACACGGTTCCCATGTCAACACCCAGAGGGCAATGTTATTGAGGGTTCTGTTTTATGGAGGTACGCTTTGTCTCTGTTAGGTCTCATATGTTTCTCCTCAGATTGCTTAGGAGAAATGTATTCAAATAAGACAAATTAAAATATATTAAAGCTTCAGTTGACCCAACAATATTTTTTCGACTTGCATTGGCTTTGTGTTCAAACAATACAAGTCAATGGGGACCCACGGTTTTCTGTTACCCAACATTCTTCAAAATATTTTCTGTTGTGTTCTGCAAAAGAACAAAAGTCATGCTGGTTTTAAAATGAGGGTACATTTTTACAGAATTTTCATTTTTGGGTGAACTATCCCTTAAAGTGTATATGGTGCAGTAAATGCAGATTCTCTAAAATTATATATTAGGGATACATTTGAAACCCTCAATCTGTGAAAGCAGATTTGTTTCTCAGAACGCGGGCAAAAAAAGTCACCATTTGCTTTTATTGCTGTCGAGGAATTGAAAAACAATTGAGACATTAAAGAGGTCTCAAGTGTGATTTTCTTTCATATGGCCATGAAATCAAATGTTTGTTTAGACCAAGCTATCAAACGAAACGTGAAAGTCTAAAACATCATAATCAAATGTGTTTACTTCAATCCCAAAGGGTGATGTCGGACATAAACACTTTATTTAATTCAGTCTAGAGGAAAACTACCTACCACAATTGTCCATTTAAACAGACCATCTATCAGATCTGAGTCTTTTGGAGAAAACCGAAGACTTTTACTCCTTCCCAAGAGAAATGTGAAGGCAACTTGCATTACCTTGACTGTGCCTTGTGGTTTTAAAGAGAAAGCATTTTCTCTTATCCGATCTAATCTGTGCCCAGACCGCTGCCCGTGAGTATACGGCATCTGAGCGATGCGAGAGTTTGTTCAGGAAGCGGGTATTAAACCTCATCATTGCCCGAGGTGCGGAAACGAGTCGGCTCGGTGAAATTTGTGTCTGTCCGAGAGAGCACTTAGCATAACCGCAACATAATTGATTTCTCGGAAAATGGCGAATTGAAAAATCTATATAAGTTCATCACAGAAATTTGGTTTACCTTGACGGTGAAATGCGTTATGGGTTGTGCATCTGAGCTGAATAGACGCGCTCTCCTTGAGTTTATCTGCAGCGTATGTAGCATGAGATCAGCTGATACCATCCAAAAGATTTCTGCAGACATTCATTTTTTAGCTCAAAGCTCATTTTTGCAGTCATCTTTCCCGACACCAATTATAGCTTTTTATAGATCACAGATTCAGAGTGTTCTGTCAGAGAACTGACCTTGAACTGACCTGAGGTTGAAATGACCTGCTTGAACCAGGTAACTGCGCTTTTCTTCTTTAGAGGCGTTTACTTTCATCTTTTTCAAAAAGTTACTTGCTGTTTTTTCTAGCACAATATGAAAACTACTTTGGTAATCATTACCTGCTTTATATATTTCTTTCAAAGACAGATTTGAAGGCCTTAAGAATTTAAGTCGAATTGATCTCAAGTTTCATATTTTGTGCTCCTGGTAAGGGAAGTATTCCTATAACATTTGCTCAAGTCTGAGTGGTGCTACATCTTTTCTAAGCAATCTGACATGAATTATAGTTTAAGATGAAAAATCTCTAGTCATTTATTCATCCTCATGTCATTTCAAACCTCTACGACTTTCTTTCTTCAGCAGAACACAAAAGAAGACATTGGTAACCAAATAACTTCGGCCATCATTGACTTCCATTGTATGCACTCAAAACCACAGAGACATGTCACAAAATATCTTCTTTTGTGTTCCACAGTAAAAAAGAGTCACATACAGGATCCTATTTAAGTAAATTATTATTATACTGTATTCATACATGTTTTGACAACCCGGTAGGTGTCCATTTGACACCACCTGCCCCACAGGTGAGACCTTCTTCAAAGGCCTGATAAGAATGATTACGTTGGCTCATCCAGAAATGAATTCCAAGTGTCTCGGGAACTGCCTAGTGTCATTTTCCAGAGCATCAGACGAAAAATGCAAACGCCTCACTGTTGATCTCAAGTAATTCAGATTCAGATTAGCCACAGTGTCTGCGCACTGCCTCGTAAGATGTTTTGGTCTTCAGTCGGCGGCGTTAGACTGTATGTAATCAACCGTGAGGACGTTCCTATCCAAACGGGTAATAAAATGAGGCCAAGGTGCCGGTTCAGCTCATGCATTAAATTCAGCTCCATCATATGGATGCAGTCCTGTCTTGTGTACACACACACACACACACACACACACACAATGTTTGTTCCAGATCAATTCTGCGTAAAGCCTGAGTCGAGTGTTGAGATTCGAGTGCAGAATACACAGGGTTTATTCATTGATGATTGCCTAATGCTGGCATCATTATTCATTCCTCATTTCAGAACCTTTAATTAAGTTATCTTTCAAAGTTCTCGGTCTAGTGGTGTAGCAGGGTTTGTATCAGCAGCTGCTGAGAGCATTTCGACGCAGATGATGTTTGTGTGCCTTTGCCCGGCAAAGATGAGGGTGACCGTGCGTTTTGGGGGTATTTTGAAGACAATGAAAACAATTTTCTTGATTCATGAGTGGAGAGAGAGGCTCTCTTGAGATGGTGGAGGAAAACGGTCTTTCTAAAATTAGAGCTGGTATCATGGGCCGTGTTTGGCTTTATCCCTCACTCTCATGACGCTGAATAACCAATGTGTTAATCAAACCAAGTGTTATGTCAGCTCACCACTGAGGAAACGTAGATCTGCATTCTGACCTGATTTGTGTAGTATGGGTGGATTATTCAAATGACTTTGTATATTTAGACAATAGATTTACTTTATTTCGCATGTACAGAATTTTGCAAAGGTCCAAAAATGGCAGTTGTTTATATCTTCTGCTGTAGTGTTTACATTTCCAATCATTTATTTTGCCATTATTTGCAATAATCCAGTGAGATTGTCATATGCACAAGAAGTGTGACAACACCGGGTATGCCACGCACAGAGATCTGGTCTCACCAGTGGCGGTTCTACATTGAATTGCACCCCGGGCGAGAACACCTTTGAACAACCCTGGTAATGCCTCCAAAACGCTTGAAGAAATATGTGAACACTGTATTTCCGATCATTAAAATGAAGGAACTGTACTCAAACATGTAAAACAGTTTACAATTTAAGTGTGTGATTTGAACATTGTGAGGTTCATTTCTTGTTCGGCAGGAGGAGGAGCTATATTTAGGTGTATATAGTTACAGTCAGAGCCATTCAGAGAGAGAGTAGTGTTGACTCCAATGGAAGAGTTTTTTTACAGCAATGGCGGTTCATGGAGCCTCTCAATAGTTTCCGGAAGTTACTAGTAACGCATGGAGCTGCGCCTAAACAGACCAATTGAGATTCGTCTTAACACATTTAATGAATTAAGAAATAAAGAATCAAAAGAATAAACATAACTTCCTGGAACTATCTGAATCACGTGATGCACAGAATTTTTTAACAACTCAAAATAAAAATGAAATAAAATGATACAGCAAATGGGCATATGTCACGCCCCCGGTCAAAGGTCATGCTTAAGCCATAAGGGTTCAGCAGAAGAAAGGATTATTATGAGATGAGAAATTCCTAATGCAAACTATCTATTTAGGTCCAAACAAATGGTAAAAATCGTTATATTTTGTCTCCTAGAATAACCCTTTTTTAGTCTGGACATTTTATTATAGTAAAAATGAATAGAACATGAACCATTTCACATCCACTTTTATGACACGACTATGTGAGACACTTGGAATAATGCGCATGTAGAAACACGTACACAGACGCGTGCCTTTATCGACACAATCTTCTGTTCTGCGCACAATCTCTGCGTGGCTCGAATGAGCATGTCATTCAACCCCGGGGGTCTTTTAGCTCCATACAGTGATACCCGCTGCAGCCGCCGATATATGGAGACGTATTTCAATGCTCGGGTGTAAAACTCCATCTCTGATTGTTGACGGCCGTATATCTCTTGGCCCTGTCAACCTCTGTACGTTTCACAGCCGGCATAAAACAAAAAGCCATTTTCGTATTTCTTTATTGTTTGATTTAACGACGTCCATATTATAGCTCATTTTAATCGATGTGAGCCGAGCGTCTGTTGGCCTTGCCCAAAGCTCTCATTAAACGGATGCTGATGAATCAAACAACATCATTCTCATCATTACCGCTCCTCTAAAGTGTGAACATTTTCACAAGGCTTTTAGAAACAGCCTCACACCACACGTTTGATTACTAGTTAAAAAAGCTTCATTAAAGCCTTTATTTAAGCTTTAATTAAGTTTTTACCCTCTAAATTTGATTTGAATAACTTTTTGTATAATATTTTTTTCATTAAATATATTTCAGATACAGAATGCAGATGATGTTTTGATCACTCCCTTGGAACGATTCCGGAAAGAGCAGATCGGAGCGGCAAAAGTAAGTCATACCAATGTATTACCGTGTTTTTGTCTGGTATTCACTGTACTTAATGCTATATGCTTGTTCAGGGTTTATATTTGTAAAAAATATGTAATTATCTGCATTTTCTGACCTCAGACCTGTATTTATTACAATAATACAATATATAATAATAATAATTGATTTATAAAACTGAATAATGCTGTTGGTCCAATAGACCTGGGAATATTGGATTGGTAACAAATACATGAACACCATGCAAGGGTTAAATCACTTATGACCTTTAACTAATGAAAAACAGCCGTTACATATTTTGCATGATTTTACTTATTGTCAAATAGCAATACAATGTTCAATACAAATTTGTGCACCAAGGTACTAAGTGATCGATTTAGTAAGGATGCAACGATGCACTCAGCTCACAATGCAATGCGATTTGCGATACTGATCTCACGATACGATTAAGACAAACCAGAAATGTATGTGCTTTTCGAGTTATAATGAGTGTTAACTGCGTGTTGCACCGGTCTCGCATCTCTCACTGAAGAGCTCCGGGAGCATAAAAGGATGAGCGACAGGAGTGTACAACGAGAGAGGACCAGGCCTGGCGTTTATGTTTTGTTTAAATGTGTTTGAATGGCCGGCAGTCGGACGTGAGGGAGCTGAGTTTGTTTTATTGTTTGTTTATTTTATTTAAAGCTTATGTTGCGTTTGCTGGTTCCCGCCTCCTTCCATCCTTTTATTGAACCTTGTTACACAATCCATTATAGATTGGATTTCTGTTGATGTTTTTTTCTGTACTTTTTGTACGAGGTATAAAGACTTGTTGAACATTCATAAAATGTTACTACCTTTAGGTAATTTAATACATTTATGACATCATGTTAACTGCACATACCTTATAAGGGATATTATAAAGCATGTCCTTAATAAGACAGTGGCCGACTTCATCAGAATGTGGTCCAGTGTGTAAACACACTCCTGAAATATGCACACACACATACACACACACACCTCTCTGACTGTTCTAACATTAGCACATGCTCAACTTTTGGCTGCATTTCTCCATGCCCAAACTCATTGCACATCGGCAACATCAAAACTGTCGACTGCGGTCATTCTTACCCTCTACCCCATGGTGCTGAAAAGATCACACACACATATTCAATCACGCATGTGAACACATGCACTCACACCTACATAAATATCTACCTACACACTCCAGCACACACGCTGAGACTCTGCGCGCCTTAGTGTTGGGTTCACCCATCTGTGCATAACCCAAGCCATCTGATTTATATTCCTACCTCAAAGGCACTTTTGATTTATTTTGCATGAAAAGGGCCATGAAAAGGGTTTGCGCTTGTGGATGGGGCTTTGTGAAGGTTTACTTGAGGGACCACAGCACCAGCATTCACACGGCTTTTGAGCGGATGGCTGGACACACTGTAAAAAGAGACAGATCATAAACCGATATCAACCGGTGTGCCTCTCGGTTGTCAAAACATTTGCAGAAGCTGTACGTTTAAAGAAACAGTTCGAACAAAAATGAACAAACGTCCGTTTACATTCTTTTACATGTAAGAATAAGGAATGGTTGTGCTGTTAAAAGTCTCTCATAAATCTCAGTTGCTAACAATCTTGCAAATATCTTTCTTTCAACTAAACAAACAACACTTTGCAGGTGAGTGATAACAGAATTTTCTTTTTTGGGTGAACAGTCAATTTATACCAAAACAAGCAAGTCCAAGTATTTGTAGGCTATTTATTTATTAGGAAAACCTCTTGGGATGAATCATCAAATTTTCCCAAGATGCATCATAGACAAACACACCATAATAACAAACGCTAAACACATACCAGTACATCAACAAACAGAAGAAATGAATGATAACATGAAAAATGATAACACCACAAAAGTACCCTAATGGCCAAAGTAAACATTCAGCAATAATACCAATTGATAGATTGTTAATAAACACCGAATATTAACCAGGATAAATATAAACATTAACAGCACCAGATTCAACAATAAGATTTACAGTCCAATACAAATTGCGATGACAAAATGTTGTAAAAACATCCTTAATGATACAATCGGTCTAAGCTGCATTAAAAATAGCATACTGTTACAGTAAATACTGAGTTTGAATAAAAACCTACCTATCGACTGTTAAAACTGTTTATTCTATACACAGTTTCATCTTTACAAGATTAGCAAACACTACTACGCATGCACACTTTTGTGATCCCTACTTAACTTCCTGTACACATTCACAAACAATAGAGTGCCTGTAGATTATTTACATTTCGTCATTTAGCAGACGCTTTTATTCAAAGTGACTTAGAAAGAGTTCGGGGAGCAATAAGTGATATGTCATACAAGAGCAATAGTACAATAGATGCTAATATAAAGTTACTAGTTTCAACAAAAGCTAGACTGTACCTGTTGAGAGAAGAGAGAGGGTTAGTGTACTGTTTTTCTTTTCATTTGTCTGTCAAGTATTCACAAAAAGAGATGGTTTTTAAGTCGTTTTTTGAAGGTTGTAGAGATGTGGTTGACCGGACCGAGTTAGGAAGAATGTTCCACCAGGAAGGAGTTGTGAAGTATTTCTGATGACAAGCAAAAGAAGCCGAGAAGAACCGTTGCTTGGCTAAACTTTCTCCAATATTTAAAATTTAGACTGCGATACCAAGCTCAACCGCTAGATGTCAATGTACAATATGGTGTCTTTAAATGCGACCAAACTACAGAACCCATTCAATAAATTGTTGAATTATTAAAATGAAAATTCAACAAAAACAAATTGTTTATTTAATAAAATTACTATACAGTAAAATAATAATACAAAGGAATATTAACTAGGGATGCACTTGTTTCGAACCCGATACTAAGCTCATGTTCTCGTACTTGTACTTGTAAAAATGCACCGATACCTCATGTATCTTCGTGAAATTTCGTGAAAAACACATACAATTGTTTATTTTTCATAATGTGTTTGAGGTGGAGTTGATTGTAACTATGAAGCTATTAAAAGTCTCACTATGTTTTAAAAAGGTACAGGCATCGGTATCGTCTTAGACACCAGTGGGATCAATTCAAAACACTGTTACTAATATACTCTTATTGGGATTCAAGAATAATTTGACAGCTTAGTGTTTATTAGAATATACAACATAATGTAGTAACAACCAGTAAGTAGGTGTTTGTTAAAACCTAATTTAGGCACCAAAAATTAATTTATCTGTATAACATTTGAGAATCGTTAAGGTTTTCCTTTTGAGACTTGGACGTTGCTTTGCTCCTGTGGCATCATGGGATAGAGTAGGATCTATCCAATGCACACTCACAAATCTCAGCGGAAGCAGTAGACCATCCAGGTATTTCTCGACTACAGTTTTTTGCATGATGAGATTTGAACAAACGACAGATTTTTGCTTAATATATAGTAGTTGTCAGATGTCATTATTTCTTGGGACTAGTTGTCATGTAATATTCTATCACGGGACACACAAAAACCAATGAGATTTGTTGTTGAATTTAGAGCTAGTTTTGGTCTCAGTTCTGCTAAAAAAATCGAAATAAATAATTTTCTTTTCCACACACAACTGCTGTTTTGCTTCAGAAGACATTTATTAACCCACTGGAGTTATTTGGATGACTTTTAGGATGTGCTGCGCTTTTGGAGCATGTTGGGACGTATATTAAGTTTATAAATTGTTGATTTCTTTTTCATTTTGAGTAAATTATGCGAGAATTTTCATGTTGTGAATTGTTCCTCCACCATGCATATGGTTGCACAAACAACTTAAACAGAAAAATAGCAATAAATATCTACAGTCACATAAAATTATCTTAAATTTACGAAAAACGACAACTTCTCACTTGGTTGTATGAATATTTTGTTGTATGATTTCAAAGTATGTTATTTCATTTTATAAACAAAGACAGTCATGCATGTTTGTAAGGTAATGATTCATGATTGATATGAATGATGACAGAATTAGTTTTTGGGCGTAATTATTTGTTTGAAGATAACAAGGGAAATTGATCAGCCTCCAACAACAATATTTCAAAATAGTGAATCAGACTCTCCACATGTGTTCTATTGTTTAGACCAACATATAATCGTACACAGAATCCATGTTTTTCTACAGCAATTTTAGCTTTTTGGGGGCTTTTCATGGTCTCCAAATAAATGTTTTGACAATGCCGCAGCTCCACAGTGTTTTTCAACCTACGATTGGTTTACTTACATTTGTGAGATGGAAGGCAGAATCTTAACACCAAAATGTCCCTTTTTTCTTCATGGTTATCATGATCACTTCTACTGTTTTATGTGACGTAATCGTTGACACTCCTTTTGTTATTATGTGTTTGGCTTGTACATCTCAGGCTGTTAACAGCAACACAAAATACATCCCATCAGGTTTATGGCAATCTTTTCATCCTCTCTCCATCTGCACAAAGGGCACTTATCACAACCATCACCCGTATGTCTCTTTTAACCACTTCCCTCTGATAGCTTATCCATTTCTCCCCGTTGTAAACGCCGCTTTAAACAGAGAGAAATGATGAAACCGTGGAGCCTCACTAAAGGATTATGGCAATGTAGAGGATCGGCAAGCTGCCAGGTCTCCGTCTCTCATAGTTTAGTTTTCAGAGGCCGGTTGGGAGGTGGAAACGGCCTTATTAGGGAATTACGTCTCTGCTCCAAGCTGGTTAACAGAGCGAGGTCAGCGGACGATGAACGGACCCTGGGAATTTATTTATACCCTTTTCAACATTTAAAGGGACAGTTCACCCAAAAATGAAAATGACTGTATGTCCTTATTTCGTCATCATCTGTAAGAATTTCTTATTTCTGCAGAACACAAAAGAAGATATTTTGAAGAATGTTGGCAACCAAACAGCATTGGACCTCATTGGCTTCCATTGTATGAACTCAAAACCACTGAGACATTTCTAACAGTGGCGTAACATTGTTTTAAAAAAGTGGTGGGACAAAACCTGGACATTCGATGCACGAGCAAGCGCCGGGAACATGGATGATGCACGCATTCTTATACTGGCCGCGTTTCTGGATTTGTGGCTCTATCTGTCTTTCGCAAATATAACTTACAGAGTGTGAGCATGGAAGATGGTAAGGAAGCGGCGTATCCTGTGTTTTCCAAAAAGTGGAGGGGATGTGTCTGCAAATTACGCCTAATATTTCTACAAATTTCTTCTTTTGTATTACACAGACGAAAGAAAGTCACACAGGTTTTGAATGAACTTCCAACTCATGACTTGCTTTAAAAGTCATTAAAATTCATAAGTTCGACTTGAACTTACACGAGCACCATGACTCAGTGCTGGACCACTTGGCCATAGTTCCAAAATGACTTTGAAACGCAACATTAAAGGTCCAGTGTGTAATTTTTGGGATGATCTATTGATAGAAATGCAATATTATATACATAGCTGTGTCTTCAGAGTAGTATATAGAGCTTACACAATGAAGCTTTATGTTTTTATTAACTTAGAATGAGCTATTTCTATCTACATACACACCGGGTCCCCTTGCATGCAATCGGCATGTTCTGTCAGCCGTCGTGGTGTTTCGAAAGTGAGGGGTGCAGTGAGCTGTTGGTTGCAATTCTCAACCTTGCCGCTAGATATTACTGACTGGACCTTTCATGCCATTAATTAATATTCTGTCAGTTTGAAATAAAAATCTACTTACTGGCATGTTTTTCTTCCATTTTTCATAGCATTTGGTTTTATTTTATTAATGATTTTGAGTTCATTTACTTTTGCCGCCTTCTGCAAATGTCATGAATCTACCCCAGGACAGAAGTTAATGATCTCAAATCACAGTAACACTGACTGACTGTGCAATTCCCCGTCCGTCAGCCAGACCTCATAAAACTCAAAACACCCTCAAGCTGAACCCCAAACTTTACACGTACGCGGAAACATTTATTACATTATTATCTGGGCCATGATGTATTATCTCGACCGTCGAACCAGGGTCAGCGTTCTTTACCATAGTCATTAAAATAGGTTTGAATAGTTTATTGAGTGTAAAAAACTAACTGAAGCAAACTCATGGGATCATCCTGGATTACTGAGAATAAGAAAAAAATGATGAATGATGGCAAAAGGCTGTCCGTCACACTGATGGCCGGAGCAATGAGGAACGTGCGAAGCCTCACCTGGACTGAGGGGGGCTGGAACAGGTGGTAGAGAGCAGGGGGTGAACTTTGCTAATGAAACATGCGGTTATGAGTGCCGCTAAGTGGTTAGGCTGATAGACCGACGGCAAGGCAATTATGCCGGAGAACAGAGGCTATAAATAGCCAGATATGGTATACCAGAACCCTGTGCGTTTTATTCCACTTCTAACTGGTAAAGAACGATCAGGCATTATTAGTTCATTCTCTATGGGAGTGAAATACAGTTTTAATTTCTGGAGATCTGTAGGTTTGTTTGGGGATGTCCTCTTTTAATTAATATGTTTATTCCAGTCAAAAGTCAAGTGTGAATGCTATACCATACAGTCCCTGACAAAAGTCTTGTCGCTTATCTATTTTGTAAAAACACCTGCTATTAACCTGACTTTTAATTAACCAATTGGTGTAAGAAATTGCTCATATGAAAAGCTAAAACCCTCCCAAATGATGTTTAATGCACTGAAATAAATTAGTTTCACTGACAAAAAAAGATTTATCATTTGATCAAGACAGAAAGGGCAAATTTTGTCAAGAAAAAAGTCGAATATACAGAAATTGAATCAATTTACTGCAAGACTTTTGTCAGGGACTGTGCAATACCATATTGACAAATTTTGTTTCCATCTTTGTTGATACAGGAAGGGCTTGTTTCTGTTCTTAAATGACTGTAGCTCTGTGTATAAGTCATTGATGGGTTTTGGGTGATGAGTCTTTAGCTGTTCAACTGGGTTCAGGTCTGGACTTTATTTTCTTTGACTGAATCCATAATTTCTATAAATTCTATAAATAGACTTGCTGACACACGACTTTTTCTTCTTTGCCAAAGGAGATAACGTATTTACACAACATGCTTTGTAGAGCAGTTCGTCCGTTTAGGGCTACTGTGGAAACAACATGGGGAATTTCATGTAAGGGGGGGGGGGGGCTGGAGCGGGGTGGTCGGCGGTGTATGTTGATAGAAATAGTTCATTCTAAGCAGATAATAAAAACACCTCTGAACACACACTGTAGTTATTTTTATTATATTGCATTTCCTCTAAACAAATTACACATTGGACCGTTAAGGTTAACATGACATGTGTCACAAGACTAAACAAATTTTCAAATCTCCAAAAAATGTAAACATCCTCACAATATAAAAACAGTGTTTTCTAAATCTCAAAAATAGGCGCAGGTTTGTTTCAAACAGAGATCTCGAACACTTAAAGCAGCCTAGTTTCTGTATATCTCATGTTAATCTTGAGTACTTAAATAATTGTATCGCACCCTTTAAATATCCCCAGAGTTTAGTTTGATCTTTAGTTTGATCACATTTATAAAATACAGATACAGCTATTTCCGAAAACCTGTGAGGGGTTTCTAAAGCCCTGGTCAGGCCCGTCACTCAGCGTTATATCCACTGTTTAAATAACATTCATCACCCAAATGGAGCGAACAAACAACACAGCTGAACTTCACGAAAGTAGTACACTTTCTATCTTCTTCACACGAGTGAAAGTGACTTGTGCACATGCTCCTTCTCCCGCTCTCCATGGTTGATGTGTGGGCGTGCGGCGTGCTTTTCCGGGATAATTGTCCAACAAGGGACTAAGAAAATTAAGATTTTTCATGTTCGAAAACCATTTCTGAAACCTGTACGAACAACGGGGGAATGTATCGAGCACAGAAATACCATGTAATACGTTCAACTCGTTTTTTAACAAGTTGACCATGTTAAGCATGAGAAGACGACACGTTTAACACTGTAAAGTCAGAATGCATGACGCACCATTGCACCACCCCTTTAAAGGATCTTTAAGCACTCTCAGACACTCACAGATTATTTCCGTTTCACAGAAACTCACACCTTCAACCACAACAGACTTCTCACTTGCCTATGCTGACACACACTGTATCTGATGACAGAGTGAACAACCACAGAGTTTGTGATGTCACTTAAAGAAGTGTTTTGTAATTGCTTCACTGACTTTCTTGACCACCTATTTAGCATGAACAAGAATGACACAAGCTGTAGTTTATTATGTACAGAAATCTTTTTACCTGTTTGTCTAGAAATCTGCATTTTAGATTCTTTCAGAAATTAAAAAATGTAAGAAGCAATTTGCAATCATGAAGTAATGTATCTAAATAAATAAGATTAAAAACACCCGTAATCTATAAATAACACATGTAAAACAGAATTATTACCAAAAAGGAAGACATATACAATTATTCAACATGGTTTGGAAACCTTTACCTTTTCATGAACCACCCTAATGTGACTATAACATTTCACATTTTAAATGCATTTAAATTGTTCACTTTTAAGATTCTGTTTAATAATGTTAGATTTGTTACAGTTTTCTAGTATAGTTAGCTGAAAATGTATATTTTTACATGTTAGTTATAGTTGAACTCTTCTTGACAAATTGTAGATTAAAACCAAAAGATAAGCTATAGCACAAAAACAATTACCAAAATCTTTAAAGTTAAAAAGTTAAAAGGTTAAAGATTAAAGTTAAAGCTTTTCTCCAAAGATATTTGGTAACATTAGTCTGGATGTTTGTAGAAAGCTGGTGGAGACAAAGTTGATACTTTGACATCTAAAAAGTGAGTCTGTAGTGAATAGACATTTATTTGTTTAATTCCATTTAATTTCCCTTTCAGATGAAAACCAAAAGATAAATACATCAAGCCCAGCATTTAGAATAGCTTTTGGACAAAATGTTTGTGCAGTTCTCTATATGTGATAACATAAAATAATCTTTAGGGCCGCGAAGGCCGGCCCCGCCTCACGGCCATCGTCCCGCCTTCCTCGCCACAGCCATTTTTCACAATATGAAAGATTTTCACAAATGTTTAACTAGGATGTTATTGTCATAAATTTCCTTAACATTTGATTACAGTTAATGTGTTTAATTACAGTTTTGTCATAATATTTTAACTTTGCAAATAATAAATGTAATAAATGAACTTTGAGCGCTCACTGGGTTTGGGAACTGTAGCTACAACAATGATCTCTGGAACAATATAGAGACCCCAAGAACCTATATAAACCTCTTGAACCTATATAAAACGTTATTGGTTCAACTTAAAGAAATACGTTATTGAGTTAATTAACTTAAAAACACTCAACAAGTTTAATCAACTCATCAAGTTACGTTAACTAATATTTTTAAGTTAAATTAGCTTAAAAATTTAAAGGAACCATTTTTAATTGAAACAACAACTACATATTTTTCTCTATAGTGGCATATTTTTGTCAAACTCCAGACTTGATAATGAAACGGTGGGCATGCAGTTCATCTGGACATTCTGGGTAGTGTAGTGTAGAGTACAGTGCATGTGCTTTTGAAAAGCTCTTCTCAACAGGAGCCGACAGATTCAAGGATTTCTGAAACACTGCATCAGAATGTGAGCTGGAAGTGGAGCTTCTGCCCACCAGAAATCGTTTCAAAATAAGAGGTGTGAGGTTAACCTTTCCCCTCTTGAGCTTGGCAAAAACAATAGCTTTTATGTCTTATAGGTAGATCAGCCACTGTGGGTTTTTGACCTAAAATGAGAACTGCAATACACTGTGGTTTGCTAGCATTCGGTTCTCTGAATCTCTGCACTCTTTGGATCTGTCGCTCTTGAGATCTTTGAACCAATTATTATAAATCACTATAACAATATTGATTACATACATTGAGGTTTCCATCGTGTTGATGCTTATTTCTTTTAAATAATTCATTTTATTAAAAAATTTGGTCGTAGATTTTATGAAAATTAATTATAAAAATATACTTAATATAATTATGTTCCTGTTTTTAACAAAAATATGAGTTAAAATAATGTAAAAATCTTGGGAATAAAATCTACTCATTTTGGTTATAAAGATTTCAATTCTTTTGTTTGTGTAAATTTTTAGGTTTAAAAGGGAAGTTTACCCAAATGACGTTACTTACCCACATGACATTAAACATGTTTAGAGAACTTCAGGCGTCTTAGGTGCACAAATGAAGATATTTAGGAGACATCCGCGCAAAGTTGATCAGTTGAATTTTTTTAAGCGACAAGAATGTGTGCTTTTTTGTTTCTACCCTGGCTCCGGGTTTTTGTTGTTTTTCCGCCAACCTTGTTCTCTCTCAGTTGTGCCCCGAATCTCTGCCTGCCCAGCCGGGCATTCAGAGACCAAGCGCCTCTACCCCCTCAGTCCCCAACGCAGACTATTTACCCCGTCCACAGTCACCAGTGCTGGGGCTGGACAGGTATTCTTCGTCTGAGGAGGATGGTGCTTCAGGAGCTACGGCTGTCGGCTCGGACGTTGGTCCTTCATTTGAACAGTTTCTCTTGCTCGTGGGTTACGTTCCTCTTAGTCAGGTCTCCCCTTCGTGTTGGTCCAGAGCCCCGGAGGTGATTAACCAACAATCAGCAGTCCGTTCTCCCTACTTAGGTGGAATCTATCTAGCCTGCTGTCCCCACCAAGGACTTCCTCTTACCAAAACCTGGACATTTCTCTGTGTGTAATTCAATAAAGTCTGCTCACCTGCTATTGAATTTGTGTGCTCTTTCCCTGACATATAAGGTTCATGCGCCAAATGCTGCATGGGGCTTGCCCCTATTGGACGCAGGCACTCTGACTCACAACATGGAAGCGCAACTGTGTTTACATACAGATGCAGACTCTTTATATGCTGATCTGCGCAAAATGTCTGATGATTTTGATATTGAGGAAGACTTTTTCGAACCAGAATATAAAGAAAATTGTGCTGCTTTGACTGAGATATAGCCATGCCACAGCTCTAAAGTGTTGATAGTTCAAATGATGAGACGACAAATGAATACGCATGCGTCAAAGTGCTCTCGTCCAAGAAGAAGACAAAGAGGAAGTGCTCTTGTGAACGCGCCATACACTAACAAGGCAGAGGAGAATATATTGATTACAGTCTGTATTTCTGTATGTTTTTCGCACATAAAGCATTCTCGTCGCTTCAAAAAAATTCAACTGAGCCACTATGCGCGGATGGACCAATTTAACAATGTCTTTGGTACTTTTCTGGACCTTGGCAAAAACTGACACCATGATGTCTATGAGGAGGCCTGGAAATCTCTTGGATGTCACCTAAATATCTTAATTTGTGCTCCGAAGACGGCGGATGTTCTGTAAAAATGTTAAACGTCATGTGGGGGAGTAAAAAATCAAACATAGTAAATTTTTGGGTGAACTCCCCCTTTAAGTAAATCCAACTCAATTTTATTATGTCAAACCCACCGAAAATAACCCGCTCTCTTCAGTTACAACAAAAGCTAGAGGACCACTTGCAGAGGACCACTCTCGGGTATCACAACCAGCGGAGATGAGTAAAATGCATTCGATGAGATCGCTGCGTGATTCCGAACTCCGATGTCAAGGAATCTCTCCACATACTCGTCCACAGTCTCACTTCCCTGGCGAAGACTGCAGAGGCGACGGACCAAGCTGGACCGGTCAGTGTCCATGCTGCTGCTGCTGGGTTCTGTAGTGGCTCGTTCGTCCGGTGGTCCCGTCGAGTCCGGTGGTCCCAAGTCCTGCCGTGCCGGCCTTCCAGCCGGTGTCAAGTCCTGCCCTGCCGGCCTTCCAGCCGGTGTCAAGTCCTGCCCTGCTGGCCTTCCAGCCGGTGTCAGGTCCTGCCCTGCCGGCCTTCCAGCCGGTGTCTCAGCCGGGGACTCCGCGCTCTCGTCCGCCTCCCTCCAGGGTACCCCCTGCTAAGTCCCCCAGGACCCCACGCTCTCGAGCGTGTCCAGGGACTAAGACTGCCCCTCCCTGTCCCAACCCCTTTGGACCTCCTCCCATGAGCTCTTGTGTTCCCCCACCCCTCCCCTGTTTGTTGTTTTTATTATGTCACCCCAACCCATTAATTATTCTTGCCTGTCTGCCCTTGTTATTTTTTACTATGTTTTGTTGGATGTTGTCTGTGTCCCAGTCTGCCTTGTCTTGTCAGTCTACCCCTTGATGAACACCTGGAGGTGTTCTTTAAGGGGGGGCTTATGTCATGATTCCGCTATCATGTCATGGTTGTTCTTGGTCTTGCAGCGGAGTCATGGCATAGCCTTAGGTTTTGTGTGAGAAAGACATGGCTTTGTTTAGATTTTGACTTGCCATGTGCTTTCTCGTGTCCCATCTGTGTTCCCCGCCCTTTTGTCTCATTAGCCTTCCCATTAGTGTTTCATTACCTTCACCTGCCCCTTAGTAATTATTCCTGTGTTTGTTCCCCTTTAAAACATCCTTGTGTTCATTGTCCTGTGCTCGTTCGTTGTACTTTTTACCCCGTCATAGAAGCCTTGTCCTGAAAGATACTTGAGTTTAGTTGAGTTCTTGTTGAGTGTCCGTTTTTCAGTTTATCGTTTGTTATTGTCTACTGTTTTGTTACCCCCTCATTATTAAAGTCGGTTTGTTAACCCCTTCATCCCCGCTGCATTGCAATTGGGTTCTTCCACCACGTTCTCCTACACAGTTCATGACACTAAATGACTAAATGTAAATGTAACCCCATTTAAATTGGCCAAATTAAGTTTACTCATTTGTTTATAGTCTCAACACAAAATAAAAATTCATTTTGTAGATATACTGTAGCTACCTCGGCAGTTGATCTGTAGCTCCCAGCATGCTTTGTATCTGACTGCATTAGGAGATTCATTTTCCAGATAAACTGTCATTTTAAGTGTTTTTCAGAAAACTTGATTGAAGATTTATCTTGAGATTTAAGAGGATTTTTGTATTATTTTTAAATTTGAGTTTTTAAAGTTGTTATCATTGTTGAGAAGAGTGGTGCTTGTGCCTAGCCTGAGGGAGGCATAATATTAGTCATGAAGTCCACTTATTGAGCAGTAACTGTGCTAATGCCCGTACAGAGACAACCAGTCTCATCTTACTTGACCATCTAAGTTGTACAAATATTAGAGAGAGTAAGTGATCCGTGAAGTTTGAGTTCGACAAGTGTTTTTGTTAGGCATAGTTTTTTTAGCAATTTTTTGCATTAACATCTACTTGATATTTTCACAAATGTATTTAATAAGTAGAATTCACTTTTTTCTGGTTAGTTAGTTATACTTGAATTATAGCAGCAAATTTCCTCGTAACAATTAAATAAAAATCCCTGTAACAATTTTCACGGACATTTTTTACGTAAATTTTACAAGTAATTTTTTTCAGTGTTTGTGCGATTATTTCTGTTTACTACACTGTTTCTTAGTCCGTTAATTAGATCGTGTCATGTCCTTTATGGAAATGTTGTGTTTATCTCGGTCTCATCATCACATTCTTCCTCTTCACAGGAAGAACGGTGAGAAAATGCCTGGAGTATGCAGGCTTCAAAATAACTCATCGGGCCGAGGTGTTATCGCTTAATTACTTTCGCTGGACTTTGTCCAATTAGGCATGTGACAGTGAGTCTAAAAAAGAGCCTGTGCTTTCACTGGCTGTGAGTCAGTTGAGCTTCAGATATTTCCAGCCCACTGCTCAGGCTCACGTGACGACGTCCCACCAGCTCTTATTAGGTAACAGAGGACTGATTAGCCCTTAATGAGTGTAATTGAAGTGTTATCTGAAGATGCCGAGGATGTCACCGCTCATCACCATCCTCCACTATCTCTAGAGAACAGCTCACCACAAAGCAAACATGAGAGTCTGGTTCATTTACACTAAAGGCTCTCATCCACCATCATTCTCATCTCCTCTCGTCTCCTCTCTATGGTGGTACTGTACAGTAACGGCTAAAGTGATCTGCGCATGCACATATCCGAAGTAATTTTGCACAGTTTTTGCTTTTAAAGCTCCACGGGTACAATTAGACAATACAAATATGAACTATATGAAGAAAACACTAAACTTGGTTAAGGTATTTATTTGACAAAAACGTATTTGACAAAAAGGCAAAATAAAACGTATACATTTTTGCAAATAAGAATGAAGAAACTGAACTCTGAAAGTTTATGGTATTATTTTTGTGCCAAAAAGACTAACTTTTAAGAAAAGAAAAAAAATAAACCATGAGAAAGACGAAAACACAGAAAATTAAAACAACCAAACCAAAGGCAATTTTTAAACAAATTGCATACTTCCTTAACAGTTTTCTAAGTTCTAAGTTTCTTTTGACAAATTGTAGTGTACGAGTTTTCATTTACGCCTTTTTGAAACAAACCTGCTGTGTAGGCGGGACTTAATGATGATTTACTCTTATTGGCTAGAGAGATTTGGTTTGACTAACCAACTGTTCAGAAAGAAAGATTTTATTTAAGATCATGTAACATTTTTGCCATTGAGTTTGTTGTTTTAATTTTCTGTGTTTTTTCGTCTTTCTATATTTTTAAGCGTTCATTCTTTTTGGCACACAAAATGTCCAATGTGTACTAAAAAATATCAGAAAAAAAACATATATTAAAAATAATAGCATACACATGTTATTCCTATAATAAATTTAATAAATTAAAAAGACAAAAATGATGAGAATAACAACAAGCATACAACAAACTAATGTAATATCCAGATGTGCTCTCATTTGTTGGTACCCTTACAGCTCATTGAAATAATGCTTCATTATAATAATACATCATTGGATTATAGTAATATTTCAAACGAATGTGTTTCTTTACTTAGTATCATATGTTTTCAATCTTGTAACAGTCATTCAGCCTGTTAAAATTCTGAAAGTAGTCAGACTGTGCTGTTTGGTAACATTGTGTGACCCACACTGAACACGGACCAGAGAAAGCAAAGGATAGAGGTGAAGAGCTCAGAAAGAAAATAATAGACAAGCATTAGAAAGGTTAAGGCTACAAGACAATCGCCAAGCTGCTTGGTTGTCCTTTGACAACAGTTGCAAATATTATTTAGAAGTTTAAGGTTCATAGAATTGTAGCCGACCTCCCAGAGCGCGGCCGCTAGAGGAAAATCTACCTTAGATTGAACAGAAGGATAGGTAGAAAAAGAACCAAGGCTAACTGACAAACAGATAAAAGCTGAACTCCAAGCTGAACTACGTCAGTTTCTGATCGTACCATCCTTTGCTTTTTGAGCAAAAGTGAGCACCATGGAAGAAGACCCAGGAGGACTCCACTTTTGAAAGAAAAACATAAAAAAGCCAGACTGGAATTTGCTAAAATTCCTATTGACAAGCCACAATACTTCTGGGAGAATGTCCTTTGGACAGATGAGTCAAAACTGGAGCTTTTTGGCAAGTCACATAAGCTCAATGTTCACAGACGAAAAAATCAATCTTGCAAAGAAGTGAACACCATACATAGTGAAACATGGAGAAGGCTCGGTTATGTTTTGGGGCTGCTTTGCTGCACAATGAAATCTCAAGACTATCAAGGCACTCTGGAGCGAAACGTACTGCCCTGTGTCAGAAAGCTCTGTCTCAGTCGCAGGTCACGGGTCCTCCAACAGGATAATGACCCAAAACACACAGCTAAAATCACTCAAGAATGGATAAGAACAAAACGTTGGACTATTCTGAAGCGGCCTTCTTTGAGTCCTGATCTGAATCCTATCGAACATCTATGGGAAGAGAAACCCATCAAACAGGAGACAGCTGGAGCAGTTTGCTCAGGAAGAGTGGGTCAAACTACCTGTTAACAGGTGCAGAAGATTCATTGAGAGCTACTGAAAATGTTTGTATACTTATATATACTGTCTACACCACACGCGAGCGGCGCAATTCGACGCGACAAAAGACAACAGAAACATTAAGAACAAGGTGTTTGCCGCACACAATGGGGACAAAACTTCTATATACTGTATATTACATATATAGTCTTTTGTCACGTTTTGACAGCTTGCGTGCGGTGTAAACAAGCTGTAACTTTCTCGTCTTTCTTGTCAAAACCCCAAATATACTCTCAAGTGACACGCTTCTTTGATAACGCAAGTAGATGCTCTTAGACGCAGTGTGGCATCTTTAACATGTCCATTTAGTTGTCCATAAACAGTCGCCCTAGTTCAAAAATATATGAAAATGCACTTGTACACACAGCGTCCTGCGCACAAACACTCATCTGAACGGGGCAAAAGAAGAAAGATGGAGAGACACTTTTTCACGACGTTTTCATATAAGATATGAGATTTCAAGAACACTTTCTATTTACAATTAAACAGTAACAACTGGCACATATGATGATTAATGGCATGTTTCAATAATAGATTATTTGTTTTCATGCATTAATGCAGTTATCATACACATCTACGTCACGATGCATCACGGTTATTTTTGACAGCCCTAATAAATACATATAATATAAAAGTTGTTATTCATATTTTGTTAATCCTTCTTGGAGTGGAAGCAACACTTTCGATTTTGCAGAGTAGACATCACTTTTTGCCGGTATGCATACAGTAAATGGATCTTGACTTTGTTACATAAGTTTAATTTCATTAGTAAATATTTAGATTTGGCATCCAGCTTGGAAAATGCTAAGGCAGCAAAAGCATATTTTGGAAGAGCAAGAGCCAGGGTTGTTTGTGTAGAGAGCCCATGGCGGGTGTTGGTTTGTGTCCCCCTGGAGCTCTCAGTAACTGATTCAGTGATTGCTGAAAATCAGTGGCATCAGTTCGTCTGGCCAGGTGGCTTCACCAGGCTCCAGTATTATCTCCCTGTGTGTGTGTGTGTGTGTGTGTGTGTTAGTGTGTGTGTACGTGCGTGCACATATGTTTGTCTGCCTGGCTTTTTCTCAATCTGTGGGGGACTTGACGTCTGTCTGTTATGTGGTGCCCCCTCTGCGGCGCAGTAGTCTTTAACACGACCACAATCCCAACTGCCCCATGAACCAAGGTCATATGTGTGGCCATTCAGAAGAGCACAGTAAATAGTTGAACGTCTGAGAAGAAGGTCTGTTGATAACACTGATGGTCTGGAGAGACCCTGCTGGGACAACAGAACAGGATCTCGATGGGTTGCATGTCTCAATGCATTGTGTGTAGGCCTGCATGGATTCTTGGAGTTTTTGAACAACTAATTTTTCTTTCAGTTTATAAGCATGTCATTCATAACCGTTTAACTAACGTGCAGTATTTAGCCCTGGGTTATGTGTTGCTTGTGTTTATGCTTAAAATTCTTCCACTGTATGTAAGTGGTTCTATTAAATTATCCCATTGTCTCGGACTAGAGACTGTAATTGGGAAATCCCATTTCAAGCTTTCTGTCTCTCTCTCCCTATGTGTATAAGAGAGAGAGAGAGAGAGAGAGAGGGAGTGTGTGTGTACGGTTTATCAGTCAGACATGTGCAACATTCAGCCCACAAGAAAATGTCATCGAGCTCACAGATGCGCTATATTGTCTGTGTCGTCTTCCTGTATAAAGCCGACAAACCCGAGGGGAAATTTATTGGCTGTCAAAACGCTATCTAATATATGTATTCATTTATTTGTGTGGTTTATTATTTAACTTGCATCCCGTAGGGCTCTTTGAGGTACCGTGCAGTTTTTTTTCTTGAAAGAGCTTTATTTCATAGACGCAGTATAGGAAGTTTCTAAAGAGGTGGTGATAAAACTGTTATTGATTCTGCTGAATCACTTGGCAGTGCTCATAAACTCAGCGGATGATACTAAGCGCTGCATCCTCTACGGTTATTTTGTTCCTGTGATGCAGCTGATTGTCTGGCCACGTCACATCAGTAGCCCCTATATGATGTCAAGGGTTAATTCAGGGCCATGGGAATGAAAATACACACAGGCTCGGGTTTCACTGGCCATTTCCTTTCAGCTCTGCATGACTGTCTGTGACCGAAGTCACGGATGTGCCCGGAAAAGCATCTTGCTGTAGTACTTAATATTGTTTTGGCCATGCAGTACAGTGCACCGTCAGTACTTCAAGAAAAATGTGCAGTTTACGTAAAACCAAGCACACTGTTTTAAGCTTTTTATATGCGTGTAGTTTTACAAACCACTAACACTCGTCTTTGGCTGTTTGTGCTATAAACAATGAATCAGATCATGCTGGTTGTTGAAGAAAAGTGTTACACTTTACAATAAGGTTGTATGTGTTTACATTTGTTAACATGAACTAACAATGAACAATACTTCTACAGCATTTCTACAGCTAACAGCTGTATTTGCATGAGCCTAATTACCATTAGCTGAAATGCGTTTTTTTCTAATTTGGCGCTCGTTTTTACGATGTCTGTGAATTGTCCAAATGCCTCTCAAAATGCTTGCTGCGGATGTGAAAAACGTAGAAAATCGAACCCAGTCCGAATTTTTTAATGACAGACAAAATATCGGAGGTGTAAAAGTGATTGACACGGCGTGAGGTGGTATTTTTTTGTTAACGTGCAGAAATTTTGGACTCAATATGCCATGGATAAGTCTTGAGGAGGGTTTATTAGACTTAGGTCAAATCCAGACAATCGCATGGCAAAAACGTAAAAGATTTCCAATGTGGCTAATTTAGCTAATTCGTATGAATTCGTACAGTCTCATCCGTGCATTTTAGTGCGATTTGCTTTCGTGCCAGTGACGTTAGGATGAGGGGCGATTTAGGGGTGGGGCTTTCGGTTTACATTTTTTTTCTAGCAATCATCTTTTTTTGTATAAATCACAATGTACTTATTAGCCACCTAGTAAAATAGTTACGAACTGCCGTGAGATCAGGTTGGTCAAACCACCAAAACCCACCTGGCTAGCATTGTGGTGGTGACTTTTGAAAATCATCTGTAGTCTTCAGAAAATCTTTTTGGTCTTTTTATAGTTTTTTTGCCAGGCGGTACAGTGTAGAGAGACAGGATGAGAGAGAGGGGTACAGAAAAAGACCACAAAACAGGATTGGAACTTTTGTTTACACACAGTCCACTGGACCACCGGTGCTGGACCACATTTTTTGCCCTACTTATTTATTAAGACTGGACACATTGCAGGTTGGAATCAAATGTAAATATAAAACAAAAGCACTGCAACAAAGCAGCTACTGTTCACGGTCCAAATAAAGCCTCTGTTACCTCACATGCTCCCACTCAGAGCAGTTTCGAGATTCCATGAAGAAGTAGTGCACATTTACATATGACCTTTGAATATATGATAACTCTGAAATTCACAAATTGTATCTCTGTCTGAAAGGCCTTAGGCTGAATGCTCAGGTGTGAAAGGCGTCTGAATGCAGACACGAGCATCTGAGGATGCAGTGCTTCTGTGGAAACGCACCTTTTTCATGGCGTTTTTGCACTGAAAAAGTCATACACCCAAATATATGAAGTAGCACACGTGAAAGATATGTTAGCATTTGAGATTAAGACATTTATATCAATAGAAAAGCTGTCCGTTTTACACCATTGTGACTGTCATGTACATGACCAGGTGCAACGAAAGGTTCTTCACAGCGATGCCATAGAAGAACTGTTAAAGAACCTTTTTCACTACAAAGAATCATTTGACACAGAAAGGTTCTTAATATGTTCTTTATTCAACCAAAAATGGTTCTGTTATGAAATTATTAAATGCATAATTTATTTAGGAGTGACGTAGTAAAATACTCCCACTGGAATGTATTGGAGATATAGAAAGAGCTAGAATTAAAATCTTGTCGTGGATACTGAGGCCCATGCATTGCCAAACATGCTGCTTTATTTTCTCTCAAGGAGAAGTTGAATTCAAAAGAATCTTCTCACAGATGTTTTCCATTAGTTACTAAAAGGTTCAAAATAAACAAAATAAGTAGACCATACATGTGCTCTGTATTTGAGAATTCTGTAGCTCTATGATCTGTGTGAATCGAAACCAGTCTAAAAAAAAGACCTCCGTCATGAGTCTTAAATAACATTTTGTTTTGTATTCGTTGGCTCTGTTGTTTCTCTGTTGTGCAAATATCTGTGGGTATTTGAGAGCTACAGTGAAGGACAGACTAAATAACTGTTTCAGTATGTTCCTTGCTGTGTGTTCACATAGAGCGCGAATGAGGCGTCAAAAACGCGCTATTCGCGAGTAGTTGGACGCTTGAACATTTTGTGTTTACTTGCTTCATTCGCGCGTGAAATTCACTTCATTCGTGCCATTCGCGCTATTCGTGCCATTCGCGAGTGAAATTCGCTTCACGAAAATGTATTTACAATTTACCAGATTCTCCGACCTCCTCACTCACTTTCTTCCAAGCAAGATCCTTTTTATTCCTATTTTTATAAAAATATGAACACGTATCATATAGCTCCGGGTGTCCACACACTGAGATGAGCTTGTCCTCCATTTTGTATTTCTGCCTCTGCTCGCTACGTCGTCTACGTCACTACTAGAGCAAGCTCCTGATTGGTTAGCGCGGCGCGAATTTTCGCCAAAGTTCAGATTTTTCAACTCGCGCTAATCGCGTCATTCGCGCCGCCTCATTCGCGCTATTCGTGCCGCAAGCGCGTCTATCACGTCTTTGCATTGACTTAACATGTAAATGACTCGCGCTTGACGCCTCATTCGCGCTCTATGTGAACACACAGTTACAATTTACTGTATGTCTTCCAAAGACTTGAAATATAGCGCACAAGCTGTTTTTTTTTACTTTTCTGAGCTTGACAGACACGGTCAGTGTCGTTGTATATAAAAGCACTCGCCAAAGATTCTTTTCGTGGCTTGGCAATGACACGAGGGTGAGAACATGAAAATAGTTTTTCAGCTTTTTGGTGAACCTTTCCTTTAATGAGTCAGCTCTGAGGCTTTACATAGCGAGCTTTCTGTCTTCACCTGTCAGGCAATGAAATCTTATTAAACGTTGACCCGTAGACCGTAGACGAGTTACATTCAAATTGCAGTCAAGGTGACTGTGCAGTATTCAATATGAGCTCTGAAGAAAGTTTTGTGCCCCTACCATACGTCTGCTGAGAACAGAGAGCTCATAAGCACGTATGAAGAAGTATAAAATCATCTTTCAGCTTAGTTTGTGCCTTTTTATTTTCTTTGGGGTGACAGTTCACTTATTTGCCTGCAATACATCGATTTAAGCTTTAAATGTAGATATGTATAGCACCTACATATCTCACTGGAGTACAGGAACAGCATCTGTCGCGATAATAAAGTATAAGAGTGCCACCTAATGGTCTGGCAAACACATCACAGGTTGACGCTGGACCTAAAAATAATAAAAAATGTAAGTAATAAAATAAAAATAATTAATTCAGCTGTATTTTTTTATTATGACTCAGATCAAAACAATCCAACTGCAGTTTGATTGATATTACAATAAGTGGAATGCACAATAAAACTATATAAATGTTTAAAATGGAGTTATCTAATTTTGAAACCAAACTCTTCAGATGGATGGATGGATTGATGCACACTTTGCAAGAAATAATGAACAAAAAGCTCAAAATGGCTCAGAAAATGTATCTAAAAATACTATGATTGTGTTTGCAGACGTCATGTGTTTATGAAACAAAAATATGTTATAGATAACACAAAACCACATCTAAACAGAGGTTTAGATCACAGACTTGCACATGAATGCGAATTAATTACAAATAACAAGTTGCTACTGTGTTTTATAGGAGGGAAAGAAGAAATTTGACAAGGAGACCGAGAAGTATTATTCAACAATGGAAAAACATCTCAACCTGTCTTCCAGAAAAAAAGAAACAGCTCTCCAAGAGGTAAAGCATACAGCAAACGATTCTTTTCTGCTTTTCAAGGATGTTCCAGCATGTTTTGTTCAACACAATTTCCTACACAGAAAATTCTCCCAGAGTGCTGCCAGAAATTCTCAGATGTAACCATTAACCATATTCCAAACACGTCCAAATGAGCGTGTGATCCTGGCAGTCAGCGCTCCGTCGGTCTCCAGGGTAACGACACTCTTTCTTCACATTGCAGGCTGATGCGCAGATTGATAAGGACAGACAGCTTTTTTTTGATGCCTCGCTAGAATACGTCTTCAAAATTCAGGAAGTCCAAGAGAAGAAGAAATTTGAATTTGTTGAGCCGGTAAGTACACCATTTTGTCATGACACTCTCACCCTTTCGAACACATAGAACCACAGAAATACGTACAGTATTATATGCATGTCAAATGTCTATCATGTTGTATAATGTCATGATGAGAATGAAGCCATCTGGTCTGTTATGATTTTGCAGCCAACAGGAGATGGCCGAGCTGTTCATGAGCAGTGAAGTCATAATCTCACTGTTCTGTGATGCCAACTTACTTAAAACTTCAGCTGTCATTTTCTGTCCTACAACCGCCCTCTCTTAACTTACAATGTTAAGCAAAAATGCAGCCATTAGAATATGTAAGCAGTTACACAATAAATTCCATAGAAAACTTAAAAAATAAAACATTCAGCAAAATCTGAAGCCCTTGGTGTAATGATTTGTGTTAGTGGAGAGCTAAGGAGTTAAATGTGTTTGATCACATTATTCGGAAGTAGTTAATGATCTGTATAAGGGTCAAAGACGTAAAATGACCCCATCAAAAACATTTTACAAAAGTGATGTTATCTATATAAGGGTTTTAAATGTTGCTGGTTACTTGTGGATCTCAAAGAAAAAACTAAACAAGTTTAAAAAGGTGCAAATCGGATTTTTACTATTTACTATTTACACAAAAGTACCGCAAATTTGAATGAAAAACAGAAAACCACGTAATTTTACTGGGAAAATTTATATTTTTACGTATATTCCTGGCGCCCCAACTGCCAGACAATATCAGTTTTTTACAGGATTTTTTACAGTCTGCACTGCAAAACTGCAAAAAGTGCAAATTTAAATGATAAACAGAAAAAGACGTGAAATTTTACAGGAAAATATTTTACTGAATACGTTTGGCTGCGAAGCTGCCAGAATTATTTTTACAGTTTGCCCATTTGGAAAATTTTAAAATACTGCATTAAAATACATATTTTCATACACCAATGTACTACATATACAAAAAATTCTCAATAAACTACTCTAACTCAATGCAAAGACATGTATAGAGTCGCTGAAGACGAGAGTAACGGGTGTTCTCATCTATACAAGTTTTTAGGCTGAAAATATTTGTCAGTTCACGTCACTCACACGAAAATTACGAACAATTGTTTGCGTTTGGTGTGAACCCAGCATTAGATCTAACTCAACTGTTCTATTTTCAGGCACCTTGAATAGAAGTTCTAAAGACTATTTTCGATAAATGTGTGGAAAATATATAAGACTTATTGAAGTGTAATACATTTTAGTCCTGGGCTTGCTTGCATTCACAAAAGAGGAAAAAGTAACCTATAGCCAGATATTTTAATACAAACTCATGGAAGCTCAGTTAAGCATTTCTTCCTCCAATGAAGCATTCAACATCCTTCAAACCCAAGTCATCTGAGCTATACTGTTTATACTCAATTTGAAACTAACATTTAAGATAAAAGTGAAATCTTGTAATAATAACAAACCTCGGCTGAGGTTCAAAAGAGCAACATCTAAACTATAATATTTTCGGCTTACTGTAACACATACTGTAGATGGGTATGTGTGCGTGTTTACTGTTGTGAACACAATCCACAGTATTAAACATGAAATAGCTTTGAGATAAATTAGCTCTTTGTTCAGTTATTTTCATATTTGCATCGACTCCTGCGGATGTCTAAATTCACACTCAGCAGACAGAGCTCCAGCAATACAGCTCAACCTCGCATATGAACGCAACCGACATAACTTACATGACTCATTCCTGCATTAGGCATATTTATACGCGTAACCGAGGGCTAATGTGAGCCAGAGAATGTGCTGTTTAGATTTAGAGGGCTTTCAAAGTGTTTATCACCTGGCATGAGGTAAACAACACGCTTTATCTCCCAGAAGCACTGCAGTTTGGTCTAATGTCGAGTCTCTGTGTGTGATATCCACATCTTTGAAGTTTTCTGCCAGAACAAACTCTTAAGTACTGCGTCAGGAGCAGAAGAACATGAAATGAAATGCTAATGAAAACGCCTAAGCTAGCATTTTTAGCACAAAAATACAAGAGTAACACACATAATTATCAATATTTAAACGAATAGTTAGATTTAGATTAAGTTATTAAGTTATCTGTTGACAACATCTGTGACATGCTGTGAATTACCATAAAAACAATTTAAGCACATCCCTCAGTTCACTAGTTCACACTTACATATAATGGATATGAAAAGATGTGCGTATTTGGCAAGCTGACCAAAGGGAGGGCTCCGAGTCCTGGATCCGACTACACGCCCGGGAGCATTTACAATGTATATAAAACTGCAAATGTTTTCCAGACCTCTAGATCTTTAGCAGACATTTACGGACATGCCTGTGCTATCTGGGCATACACACTGAGGTGTGCAGGGTGTTATGATGAGAACAAACAGGGATGGGGGACGAATACTGTATGCAATTATCTGTTTAATCTGACAGAATTGTTAAAATATATTAATGAAATAACTAACCAAAAGCTGGTTTTAATGCTTGTTTTGTTATTTTACATCATTTTTGGTAATCTCAAGCCCCCTTAGAAGCTTGTTTCACCCACCCCCGGTTTTAAAACAGTTCGCCTTAGGTGAGTTGTTTTGACCTGCAAATATTGTTTGACCCCTGACCTATTACTTTTGAACTGTTATTGTTTTTAACCTCTTCACACCCCTTCTTTCAAAATAACACAAAAGCATTGTGAAATCCCTGTTTCCACTGACGAAACGAGAACTGTGTTTTATCTGCTATGTTGTGTAACATCAATAATGTTAAGTCAACTTTATTTATATAGCGCTTTTTACAATTTTCATTGTTACAAAGCAGCTGTACAAGAAAACATATTGACTGTAAGCAAAACGTATAAGGTTATGCAAGTCAAAACACAAGTCAATTATCAGACAAGACTATAAATTCCTATATGCAGTGTTGATTAAATAAAACTATAAAATTCTAGCAGCCCCCCGGCCAGACAAAACAGTATGCAAATGGTGGCGAGGAACCCAAAACTCCATTGGAGGAGAAAAAAACCTTAGAGGGAAACCAGGCCTGACCAGGGGATTCCAGTTCCCCTCTGGCAAAAGCTGCAGCCTCTGCACAAGCTCAACAGTGCTTTCATAAGACAAAATAAAATAATAAAATAGATTTTAGATCATCATTAATAATCTAATAGCAGCTGAAATTGTGTAGTGAAAATGTGTCAAGTCGCTGTGTCCTTCTTTATGCAGCTCTATCATCACAGCTTTTGTCAGGTCTGGGCATGGACTGCATCCTACTCGCTCTGGTAGCCTTGAACTGCGACCTTGGAATGAGACAAAACTGGCTGAGATTAGAGTACTATTCTGCACTCTTTGATGCAACAAATACATCAGTTGTTATTGGAAGTGTTCCTGGCCAACTAGTGCAGCCTAAACCTTCAGAATATTTATAATATGATCGTGTAATGTATGCAAGATTAAAAAGATGCATCTTTAGTCTAGATTTAAACTGACAGTGTGTCTGCCTCCTGGACAGTGCGGGGAAGACTGTTCCAAAGTTTAGGCGCTACATAGGAAAAGGATCTGTCGCCTGCACTTGATTTTGAAATTCTAGGTATTACTTACTGACCGGACGCCTGAGAGGCATTGTGCACGTGATGGACTATAATATGAGAGAAGTTCACTCAAGTAGTGAGGAGCTAAATCATGTAGGGCTTTATCGGCAATAAGCAAGATATCAAAGTTAATGCGATGCTTTATAGCTAACCAGTGCAATGTTGACAGAACAGGGCTAATATGCTCATACTTTTTTGTTCGTGTGAGGACTCAAGCTGCCATATTTTTGACCAGTTGGAGTGTTTGTAATAAGCCTACAGGGCAACCACCTAATAGTGCATTACAGTAATCTATTCTTGATGTCATAAATGCATGATTTAACATCTCTCTGTATCTGATGGTTAAGGAATATGACGTAGTTTAGATATATTTTTAAGATGGAAAAACACAATTTTATAGGTGTTGGCAACATGGTTCTCAAATGACAGAGTACTATCGAATAAAATAATGTGACTTTATTTATTTGGTTTACAGCTTTTGGCCTTTCTGCAGGGCCTGTTCACATTCTACCATGAGGGATATGAACTGGCCCACGAATTTGAGCCCTACAAGCAACAGCTACAGTTCAACCTACAGAATGTAAGTGCACGTCTCCTACCAGTCCAACATTTCCTCGTTCACCTTTTTCACTTTAACCACCTCTTTGACCAGAAACATGTGAAAGTGTTTCTGAAAATACTCGCAGAGCCGCATGGTGTTAATAAAGGTCGCGTCACGTACACATAAGGAAGGTCAAACCTCGACAGGGAATAACTTCTTGCTCGTGTCTGTGCTGTTCCCTGGTCTGTGTGTCTTAAGTGCTGGTCTGTTATAAAATGCTTCCTGCTGCTTGTGTATGGCTCGGTGACCTTTCACCCCATCACGGTAAGCTCAGGGTTTTTGTGTGCTTGGGTGTCGCAGGGTCTCGGTCTGCTGAGATCTGTGCTGCAGCTCTGCGGCATGTATTCTCTGAATTAATAATGCTGTGAGAGCGTAAGACATCAGCTCTGACTGTACTTCATTATGGACACGTTGATCACAGAGATGTCTTTGTAATGGACAGGCACCTTTAATATTGTAGGAGTGTCTCTGAATGAGATATTGGGCTGTTATGTCAGTTCTCTAGAGGGAGATGGTAGAATATGGAGATGGCACATTTATTAGGTTTGTTTCACAAACCTGGGACGAACAGAATTGTTAAAGTTTTTATAGTCGATATTTTGAGGCATAAATCAAAATTTTAGAAAGAGCTGTTTTTTGGAAAAGTTTTACAGACACTTTTTTATTTATTCCAATCATGGTTTGTGAAGATCATGCATGGAACAGCAATATATATAAAAATATATAGTTCTCCCTATGAGTTGTGCTTCCAAGTTGTCAATCAGAACGCCGGAGTCTGCCCCCACTGAATACGCATGCTTCGAAGTGCTCTCGTGAACGCGCTGACAGAGGAGAATATATCAATTAAAGTCGTTATTTTGGTTTGTTTTTCGCAGATAAAGTATTCTCGTTGCTTCAAAATAAATAAATTGACCCACTATGAGTGGTTGGACCAATTTAACAATGTATTTAGTACTTTTCTGGAACTTGAAACAACTATAACCATGATGTCCATGAGGAGGCCTGAAGATCTCTGTGAACTTTTCCTTTGAGGATATCTTTAAACTGGTGTGCTATGGGAGCAGGGCTCCTATGGGGTTGAACGGTGTGGCACTATTGCTGATGGCTTGCTGGAGAAGCTTGGTAGATGGTTGACGGTTGGTGCTAAACGATTCGAGTGATGAGGGTCCAGTGTGCTTCATTGATGAGGGCGTGGTCTTGCCGGCTGTAACTTTTGAAAGCCTTGGATGACCATCGGCCGAGTGATTGGATCTGGGGCTGTGAGAGGCCCTTTTGGGTTGCCGTGGTTGCCATGCTGAATGAATGGCTGGAGAAGTGATCTGCTGGGATGCCGGCATGGAGCAAAACGGATTTTAGATTTTTTTGGAACAAGAAGCGTGTAGGGAAAGATTTAAGTCATCTGCGAAGAGGGGATCGGATGGAAATTTAGCTTGTGATCTTCTGAAGCTGAGGTAGGCTATGAGGGTTTGATATGGTCGGATTGGGGATTGGAGATTGAAGATATAGATGAAATGGCCTCTCTTGGCCTGATCCGTCTTGTTTTGATTAATTAAAAATGAGATGGAGATCAAGCACTGAAAGATCCAAAATAGTAGGGTGAACTGAGGGATCGAAGTTGGACATGGTGGTGATTTCCGAGCCTCTGAGAAATCCAAAGAAAGCATAGATGAACATTCATCGAGTGTGCGTGCAGTGTACTCTGTGGAGGGTGGTAATGCCTTTTGTCAGAACTTCTATCGTGATGGGTTGTCTGGCGTCTGGGTGGGTAGGTTGGGCTTTCTGGATGCCTTTGATAAGCATGGATGCTTGTAAGCTGGCTATGGCTAGGTGCATTGAAAATTAACTTCCGCTCAGATATCCTTTAATTGAACTAGCTTGGCGATTTTTTATGGTGTTTGGGAAAGAGTTGAACGGAATGATGGAGAGAAGAGAGAAAGCCGGGAAGGGTAGGGTGTGTACACAGTGAAATGCTTTGAAGTTCCTCCATGCCGTAAGGTAAGAAAGTAGGGTCCTGGGGAGACAGCTTGAATGATGGGGTTGAGGGAGGCATCTAGCAGGGCTTTTAGAGGGTGGTTCAATCGAAGATTAATTCTGAATATGTTGGTATTGGATTGGATTGGATTGGATTCAATTTATTGTCATTACACACATACAAGTACAGTGCAACGAAATGTATTTGGTAGAGGGTCTGTGTCCGACACCAGCATCCTGGATTTCTGAAATGAAAAATGGGCGTCAGCTATCTGTTTTTTGGACCCAGGGACGTGATTGGCCGACAGAAACAACTTGTTGCAAAGTGGAAATCCATATTAGGCTTCTGAGAAAAGGCATTAAGGCAGATGAGTGGGAGCGACCTTTAATGATCCAATGCACCGTTGCTTCGTTGTGGCAATGAACCATAATGCTGGAGGCGGACCATTCTTTTCCCCATAAATAGGCCGCCATGACTTGCGGGTACAGCTCAAAAAGTGCTGATGACCCAAGAGGCTGAGGTAAACTTGTGAGCTGGGGGGACCATGTGGATGCGAACCAGTGGCCTTGGCAAAATCCCCAGAAACCAACGGAAGGAGCTGATTTGGTAAATAAGTGGATGTCGACGGGGAGAGACCATTTCATTGTAAGAAAAAGACATTCCACTCTATTGTTTGAGGAATTTAAACCATAAACTCATGGCATGAGCTGGTTAGATGGATTAAAACCTCTTGTATGTCAGTGGAGGGAGAGGAGATGCGCAAAGTTTGGTCACCTTGTGGGATGATGCGTATCACGAAGTTCAGGTGACCGAGAATTGATAGTAGCTCGCATTTGAAGCAGCACAGGGTGTCTATGAGGGAGGAAGCGATCAAAATCTTTCTATCGTTCTTTTCCATGGGAAAGGAAGCCAGGCGCCAATCTTGCCAATTTAATCAGAGTGTTGGCTTGCTTGATGTCGTGATAATGTAACAAGTTTTCCTCGAGGGGAATTAGGCTATTAATGCTTGAAAAGGGGGAGCCTTCGGAGGATGAGAATATAAGGCACTTTCCCCCCCAAAGTTTTGCATGGTGACGGCGATGGGGCTAATGCGGAAAATGAGTGCAGACACGGAGGTACCGGGAGCGTTGCCTTGTGCACCGGTCTGTATTTTAGCAGGGAGAGAATGGGGGCCACTGGAGCGGCAAATGGGGGGGGCCTCACGCCATCACCGGCACCCAGGGCAGGGCCTTGAGGGAGGGAGGATAAGCCATAGGCCTGGGGGAGGCAAGGGAAGCCGGTGCCAGTGACGCTAACAACGGCAGCTTCACGTTAGTTGTCAACAGCGGTGCTGCCGGCCAAGAGCTTTTCATAGTGAAGAGGATAGAGTTAATGTAGTCTCGAACCCCGGTGGATGTCAGCTTGAGTTGTTCTGGAGGTTGAAGGCAATGGGGGCAGGAAAAAGTTCCTCGGAAGCTCCCGTGCTGGAAACCAGCGGGCACTTGTAGCTGCTCGTCTGAGGCACAGCCCAGACTTGCAGACGCCCTGCTGCGGCGGCCTGGGGGTGGAAAGCCTTGCCTTACCGTGGAGGTGGAAGGCACTGACTGGGCTCGAGAAGATCCGGAAGCCTGTTTCGGCTCATATGCAGCTTTCGGCTGCGAAGCAGAAATCGAAGGCGGGCCTCTGTCTGCAGGGAGAAGTAGAGGCTGTACAGCCAAGGTATGCTCAACCAAGAGGCTTGTCATAAATTGCTGCATTCAAGCTGTGACTGGAGCGCTGAGGAGTGCTCTAACATTTTGATTGACTTGTAGAGATGGCGCTGGTAAGATTTCTGGTCTATTTATGAGAGGGCTTGCTCGAACTTATAGGGTAGATGTAGATGACGTGATTGCTGATAGCGAACCAGCCGGGCTGGATTATATGCTCCGGCTTCTCCTGAACATTGTTAAAGGGATCCCGGGGTATAGAGAGATGTATGGCTAAATATATCAACAGTGGCATTGACTTTATAAATGTGAAATGAAAACCAGAGTAACTGTCACAGTATTCATAAACTATGAAAAGATATTTTAACTCGGTGGCTGCTATTTGTTTGCGGCAAAATTCTTGACGTCAAACAAGTCAACCTAAACCTCTTCTCTTAACGCTACGGCACACACATTTTCCATAGATCTAGATATATATCAGTAAAATATGAGACGTCAAACATAAGATCAGATGTATAAATACACAGGGACAGTAGGTGGCAGTATGCTGTAATAGAATAACGCATTCAGTTGCGTCTGTTCAAGGTAAACACATGCCTTAAATCACAGCTTTAAACTATCTTTAAGACAGCTAAAACGATTTAAGACATTATCATCCACTATTATCGTACTTTATACATTATGAGAAAATACTGATTAACATGGTAGCAAGATGCTTGCGGTTTGGTTATTTATTCTGTATTACAGACGCTAATGTCAGCTAAAATAGAGAGAGAGAAGACAGTATCAACATTCTGTTAGTATCAACATCAAACAGTCAAATTCTGCATAACATGCATTTTATAATTGCTAAAAATATGATTTGACAATCATTTTGTGTTATTAATGTGTATGTTTGTGATTGTTACTGATCAACAATATTAAAATTAGACCAAATAGTATCTTTATTTTCTTTATTATTATTTTAGCATACTTTATCTTAAAAGCACCTAATATCTACAGAAAAGCTGACTAGTGTGTCTTTGTTCCATGTGGCTGCCTGTGCGTGCAACCAAATTTTCAAGGAAAAGGTGACATCCTTAGGCTAAAATGAGCATTACATTAAATGTTTTTTAAGAAAATGAAAATATTAGATCTGTTTCTAACGACAAATGCTACTAGTGTAAGAATATTACAACATATTAAGCCATCTCTGTATGTGGTTCCTTATAATAAAACATCATATACAGTATTGAAAATTATTAGCACTCCGGTATACGTTATTGGTTCCAGTAAGCTGTACGTGCATTATATATTGCTTTTCATTTTCCAATTTAATCCCATATGTTTTGTTCGTCAGGAGTTATCAGTGTAACACAACAGTACATGGTCCTCTAGTCTACACATATTTGAGCTGTGTCCCCAAACAAGACAACCCAAAAAGTTTGATGCTTATGATTCGTTTGCATATGTGTTTGTTTGTTTGTCGGATGAAGACAAGGAACAACTTTTTGAGCACAAAGCAGGAAGTTGAAAAGCTGATGAACAGAGTTCGGTCTGCAGATCAGGACCAGAAGCCCCCGGGCCAGTGGACCATGGAGGGCTACCTCTACGTCCAGGAGAAACGTGAGTGCTTTACAAAGTAAACAGATGGATAAATAGCCTCTGGCCTTCATGGCCAGACACTTCTGTAAAGTTTTATAAAAACAGGACTCTAGGTTCTATAATATGTTTATCATGTGTATGTATTTTTATCTATTTGACCCTCTTGTCCTTTATCTTCCAAAATCTAACTTTTGAGGAAATACTGATCACAAATCGCTGTGTACATGTGAACAAGATTAGATCATTTCAAAATAATAATAATAATAGAATTTCAGATACCACAGTGAAGAGTTTTATCTGGTGAGGAGTAACATTGCCACCTGGTGGACTGATGCATGTCATAGTAATGCGTCAGTATATATTATAAATGTAAGGTTTACATTTCTATATATAAAAAGCTGCAAGTTTTCGTTTAATTTCATAAATAAACGTACTTTAAGATTTTAAGGTCAGGTGCAGAATTCTCAACCCCAGTGTATGATGTGTACATATAGTAAAAATAATATGCTTTTTTGGCCAAACTGTATTTAAAACATTAATTTTTTAGATATTTTTTTTTAAAGCAAGTTACTCTTCGTGTAATTTTTGTACTGCAGGACCTTTGGGTTGCACGTGGACACGCCATTACTGTACATACGACAAGAGCCTTAAAACCTTCAGCATGTGCAACACGGAGGCAAAGGCCACCAATAAACAGGTACGGAACTGATCATGTGACTGCTATAGGTGCCATTTAAAGATATCAAACTCGGTCTCGTTTTTTTATCAGAACGGAGTCACAGCGAGTTCTTCAGAGACATTCAAACTGAAGTCCTGTATTAGGAGGAAGACAGACTCCATTGATAAACGCTTCTGTTTTGATGTTGAGGTGGTCGAAAGGTGAGGAATTGTTGATCCAAATATCTATATTATTTTTTCAATATTTCCTCGTCTTCATGCATAAATCTGTATGACATTCTGTCTTCCATGAAACACAAAGATGTTTAAAGACATCTTTTTGGTCATTTCTTGAGTTTTGGTCTCTTGCATTGTACAGAACAGAGCGGCTGATGCATCCTGTAAAAATTCTCCTTTTGTGTTTCACTTCAGTAAGAAGTCATACACGTTTACAATGACATGAGAGGTATTAAATGAACAAATTGTCATTTTTGTGAACTGTTCCTTTAATTCTTGATACTGTTTCTATTTTCAAAACTTTAATTTCCTGTTTTACTGTATATTTTGTCTTCTGCGTGGTTCTAACTGTGTGTCTGTTTAAACACTGACTAACAATGGCTTCTTTTTACTTTTTTTACAACCACACGTGCACTTGTTTGATTAAACACTTGCACGTTTTACTAACTCTCAACTGATCCGATTTGTGTTTTGGGAAGTGGTTCGCAAACGTGACTTTCTTTATGTTTGTGTAAGGTTGCCTTGTTTTATTTTCTGGTTGTTTTACCGTGTATGTGCCTTGTATTTCCCCTGCCCCTTCTCTGTTTATTTCAATCTAGAAATCCCACCTATCGTGGAACTCTTTTCAGACCACTGCAATTTTTCTGTAAAGTCCGGTATGTGACCAGCCCAGCGTCTTAAAGCGCAGATGCATGTTGAAGCTCATAAGTGCCGCTTGTGATCTCATGCATTCAAAATACCGCTCTGAGACAATTTCTCACCCAATCACTTCGAGAGGATTGCATGTTGAAAACCCAACACACTCCATGCACTCGTAATTGATGCAATAGCAGTGTGATTTGATTTAACTGGCTGTGTGGTTTTACCCTTTCACCATCGCATCTGATCTGAAAACGCAAACTATCAATTGACATCCAGAAATGTTAATGTTGACATATATTTTAGCTCGGTCAACACATAGACCTAGGTAAGCATCTTTCAGGCACACTACTAATGCAAAGGGCTATTCCAAAAGGTAGGCGGATACCTACTTTTAAATGGCAAGCTTATACAACTTAACAGCCATTTAAGCTTTAATTTCACTGTAGATCGTCCACACAACCCTGCTTACTGTAAATAACAGACAAATTTCACTTAATACATCACCTCTAAAGCTCTCAACACCGCTCTAACAAGCAGGATTATTACTGTCAGTTGATAAAATAGCTCACACATTCACGGCTGAGACATCGGTGGCAGCTGTTAAACAAGCATACAGTACGAACGGCGTATTAACGTCTATGAACTTACAGTTTACACAAATCAAGTCATCACTATTCGTGAATGAATTGGTGATTGTGATTCAAGGTGCTGTGAAAGTCATTGCTCAGATATGGAAATCCTTTGACATTCTGTTGATGAAATAGCACTTCAATGTTGTATTGACTGAAGCATGTGTGATTGACATCAATGACTCACTTTTGTTTTTAGCTCAATCGTATAAAGTTTTCAAAAAGTGCTTGTACATTGTGTGTTCCTTGGACCACCCTGGAAATGGACGTTGTTTAAAATAATTGATTTTTCTAAACCAAGGTTAACACACTAATTTCAGACTTGCAGTCTAAAATCTTGTTCTCATTTATTCTCCTTCATGTCATTCCAAACCTGAATGACCTTCCTTCCTTCTTCTGAAGATCTAAAAAGAAGATATTTCGAAGAACGTTGGTAACCAAGCAACATTGACATCCATTATATGGACACAAAACCACCGAGACATTTCTCGAAATATCTTTGTGTGTCACATTCAGGTTTTAAATCAAATGAGGGTGACTAAGTGATGAAAGAATTGGTTTTTCCGTTTAATGCATGATATTGATAATTGATCCGAACATGAACACAGTTCCAAGAAATCCTAGATGGACTAGATACATTGATACAAGATTAAACATTGTGAAACAAACAAGCCGAAGCTTTACAGGGGCTCTTGAGTTCGTTGGAGCATATATGAGATGTTAATGTTTTCTGTCTGGTGTGTGCTGTATTCTCCTGAGGCATGGCATCATTACGCTGCAGGCGCTGTCTGAATCCAACAGGAGACTCTGGCTGGAAGCTATGGATGGCAAAGAGCCGGTGAGCCCATCTCTCTCACTTCTGTTTTTCTTCTAAACACTCTCAGATCATTGGGCTTTGAAATAAAATACTGTCATATGATGGATGAACGGGGAGTTTGGAAGTGTAGACTGTGTTTGGATCAGCTTTGGCGCCCCCTAGATTCTTTTACGAGAGTGTGCAGTTTAATAAGTGATGCTTAATTTCTCAGGACCCATTTCTGCAGATGTTGAGGTGCAATATTACTGTAATATTATGGTTCCAGTCTTTCAAGATTTGAATTATAACAAATTTACAACAAATAATTGGACCAACTATTTATTTCTTGTCTTTTAGATCTACAATCTTCCAGCTATTCTAAGTAAAAAAGAAGAGAGTAAGTGTTTGGGATTCTAACGTGCTACAATACTAATACTGTATCTTTATCATTTTAACATATTTTTATTGTACTGTACTTCTGACCTCACATGCCCCTCATATAGTATCTGTGTTTAACACATCCTCATTCATGTTTCCTTTTATCTCTCTCTGATCTCTTATTTCTTCACACAAGGTCAATAGTAATACATTGAGTGAGGGCAGGGTAAGCCATGTTCCCCTGAGTGTGACACGAGCTACATTAAATACATCTACTTAACATGCTGTTTTGTCTTTTGTAGCATATTTAAATGAAGCTGGCTTTAATTTTGTGAGGAAGTGTATACAGCTGGTGGAGATGACAGGTGAGTTGTGTGTTTACTGGAGGAATGACTTCATCGAGATATATTTCCTGAACATCTACAGTAGACTGTATTATTATTAAAGTTATAATTGAACTTTATTTTATCATGTAAAAGAGAGCATGAAACAACGCAAAATAGAAAAGTAAGAAATGGTCACTACTGCATGTTCAGAACTGGTCAAATACTTGCTGTTCAATTTTGGCAATTACATTAAAACTGCTCTTATCAAGTTTTTTTAGGGGGCGCATTCTCTTTCTGGAATAGCATCAGTGATGTGAATGCGTGTGTTGTGTGTGGTTTATTCTCTCACCAGGCCTCAGCACTATGGGTTTGTACAGAGTTGGTGGAATAAACTCAAAAGTGCAGAAGCTCATGAGCACTGTCTTTTGTAAGTCACCTCACTGATTTGTATATGATCACCAAATCAATGATCTGGTCAATATGACATTTACAGAACATATATTCATTGAAAATTCAGCATTAATAAATGTTTTAGCTTTTTATACAACCATAGAAAAAATTAGGAGATGATTTCAAAATTATTATTCTTAATTATTTCTTATTAGTTCTTCTGAATTTACTATTTATAGGGATGTGTTTAGGTTTCATTCTGTGAACTGCTAACCATTTTTCTCCCAAATTTCTAATAAATATAAAAGTAAAAATGTATTAGAAAACAAGTAATAAGTTCATAATAACTTTTTAAGAAACACAACAGTGTTTGTACAAGTATTAAGTACAAAATATATTTTTTGTAAAGTGATGACCTGGACTTTTACCACAGTGTCTTGTCATTCTGTCATAATTTCACATTGCTGTTGGATGATTTTGTTGAAATTCAACATACACTCACCTAAAGGATTATTAGGAACACCATACTAATACTGTGTTTGACCCCCTTTCGCCTTCAGAACTGCCTTAATTCTACATGGCATTGATTCAACAAGGTGCTGAAAGCATTCTTTAGAAATGTTGGCCCATATTGATAGGATAGCATCTTGCAGTTGATGGAGATTAGTGGGATGCACATCCAGGGCACGAAGCTCCCATTCCCCCACATCCCAAAGATGCTCTATTGGGTTGAGATCTGGTGACTGTTTATGTCCAATTGGCACTAAGGGGCCTAAAGTGTGCCAAGAAAACATCCCCCACACCATTACACCACCACCACCACCAGCCTGTACAATGGTAACAGGCATGATGGATCCATGTTCTCATTCTGTTTACGCCAAATTCTGACTCTACCATCTGAATGTATCAACAGAAATCGAGACCCATCAGACCAGGCAACATTTTTCCAGTCTTCAACTGTCCAATTTTGGTGAGCTCGTGCAAATTTTAGCCTCTTTTTCCTATTTGTAGTGGAGATGAGTGGTATCCGGTGGGGTCTTCTGCTGTTGTAGCCCATCCGCCTCAAGGTTGTGCGTGTTGTGGCTTCACAAATGCTTTGCTGCATACCTCGGTTGGATATTTCAGTCAAAGTTGCTCTTCTTATCAGCTTGAATCAGTCGGCCCATTCTCCTCTGACCTCTAGCATCAACAAGGCATTTTCGCCCACAAGACTGCCGCTTACTGGATGTTTTTCCCTTGGTTGCACCAACAACCATGCCACGCTCAAAATCTTTCCCATTCTGACATTCAGTTTGGAGTTCAGGAGATTGTCTTGACCAGGACCACACCCCTAAATGCATTGAAGCAACTGCCATGTGATTAGTTGATTAGATAATTGCATTAATGAGAAATTGAATAGGTGTTCCTAATAATCCTTTATGTGAGTGTACACTGAACTGGAATGGCCACAGTACATCTAGAGATTTGCAATAGTCTCTTAGTTATTTCCTTTATATAGTCGTAATTGTGCATTTGAGATGAAAAGTTTGTTATTCTGTGTTTTACTGGAAGTGTAGCACATGGACATTGTGTTACCAGTTGGGGGCACAAGTTGTGAAATGTTTATTTCAGACCTGGGGCGCAAAAATCTGGTTAATAATATAAATAATCATTTGGATTTCCCCTATTACCCATTCTACCCTCACAAACATTGTCAAGTTAATTTATTTTGGTATGTTATTTTAGAATTTGTCGTTGCCATTCATTTTCCGCTGTTGGGTCACAATAAATATCTAGCAAAGCACATCTTTAAATCTTAAATTCAGAATCAAATCATTCACAGACACTCCAGCTGCCGTCCTTTAAATCACCCCATCAAAACGTCCAAACAGCCTTCATAAATCACAGTTTTCTGCATTACGTACAGAAGTAAAAGTGCATAGAACTTTTTTGTTTGCTTTGAAGAAAAATCCACAGTTATAAATATTAACATAGTTTAGTAAATATCCTGAATAATCGGCAGACATACATTCATGAATAATGCTGCGTGTCCGGCTTTCCCCTAAAGCACCCAAAGCAGCTCCAGATATGGATCTTGACCCCGAAACCTGGGACAACAAGACCATCACCAGCGGCCTAAAGAACTACCTCAGGTAAGCATGTTCCTGAGGTTACATGTATTACTTGAAGAATACCATGTGCTTTCTTCTGTTGAGAAGTGTGTGTTCTTGTCTTGTCCACTAGATGTCTGTCCGAGCCTCTTATGACATACAAGCTCCACTCAGACTTTATAATGGCTGTCAGTAAGTTTTAAAGCGCTTTGATAACATGTTCAATTTGCAATCCAAATACTTTCATTTATTTCATTGATAAACGGTTTGTCAGTTTGACTGACGGTGGTGTGTTTTTGACAGAATCTGACGATCAGAACTACAGAGTGTGTGTGGTTCACGCGCTGGTGCATAAACTACCTGACAAAAACAAAGAGATGCTGGAGATATTGATCAAACACTTACTCAAGTATGTCACAGACTTCATTTGCAATCAGTTTAGGTCTTTAAAAAATGTAAAAACATTACTTTATCTATATAGTTATGTTTTAAGCCATGCCATCCAAGTAAGTGGTTCCCAACAGGGGGCTTGGCCCACAAGGGTGTCCCAGCTGGTGTCCAAGGGGGCTTAAGATGACTAATATTAATATTGCAAAAAAATATTTTAGTGCATTAAAATACATTAAAAACCCAGAAAATATTTCGGTAACACTTACGTATAAGGACCAACTCTCACTATTAACAAGTTGCTTATTATCATGCATATTATTAGCATATTGGCTGTTTATTATTACTTACAAAGCACATATCCTTCATCCGTACATGATCATATTCTACATCCCTAATCCTTCCTAATACCTAAACCCAATAACTTCCTTAGCAACTGTTAATAAGTACCAGGAGTTTATTGAGGCAAAATAGCGAGAATTGGACCTTAAAATAAAGTGCGACGGATATTTATTATTTTGCCTTTTTTAGAATGAATAAGTGTTTCCCCAGTTAATGTCAAGCTCTAAAATATTTTATTGGGTAGAAATGCTTAGTTTTGTGAGTGGGAGGGCTCTTTGAATATTGTTGAATACAATGGGGGGCCTTTGAGTCAGAAAGGTTAAGAACCTCTGATCTACGTTCAAATGTCAGAATGTGATTTAATTCATGTGACGATCTGATGGATGTTTAATGTGCTGTGTTTTGCTCTTCAGTGTGTCCACTCACAGTGACAGTAATATGATGACCGTTTCTAATCTGGGTGTGATCTTCGGCCCCACACTGATGCGCTCTCAGGAGGAAACTGTTGCTGCTATGATGAACATCAAATTCCAAAACATTGTGGTAGAAATTCTCGTAGAAAATTTTGAAAAGGCAAGTTGCCCCTGGACAACACAAAGTTTTTAAATCGCATGAACACTCTTTATAGACAGACCCAAAGAAATGTTTAGACTAATTTTAGCACAAGAGCATTTAAGTTTAACGATAAGCTGTCATAGCTGCAATGTCTTTTTTTCAAGATTTTATTTTTGGGTCGTTTTTGCCTTTTTTGGACAGCTGTTGTGTAGAGAGGACAGGAAGTGAGGTGGGCGAGAGAAAGGGGGTGGGATCGGGAAATGACCTCGAGTCGCCCGGAGCGCAACAGCGCTATATGTCGGAGCACGTTACCGCTAGGGTATCGGCTCCGACAGCTGCAAAGTCTTTTAAAAACACATTTACATCTAGTCATTTAGCAGACGCTTTTATCCAAAGTGACTTGAGGAACAAACACACAATCTGCGGAAAAATGGAAGCTAGTGCTAGTGTTAATGTGTAAGATGTTGACTAAAGAGGTGAGTCTTTAGATTATATTGAGAAAGCAACCAGTATCTACAGTGACAGTTAATATATATATTTTTTTTAATGTGCATTTTTTTGCTTAAAAGCATTCTTGTGCTTCCCTTACAAATGGCACTTTGCAGTTGTATTGTATTGTGGAATTTAGCAAAAATTTGAAAATGTTTGGTATGCATTTTAAGGCCCGTCAAATATACAGCAATTTATTTTATTTTATTGTCAGGTATTTTATTTAATACAGTATATGTAGGCTGACTTTCAGTTTATCCTCACAGATATTTCACCAGGCTCCTGATATAAACATCCCGCTGCCCCAGCCTCAGCCTCAGGCCGGGTCACGCAGGACCAGGGCCACCTGCCTTGCGACTGGACCGCGCAAACCCAAGAGCCTCTACACGCCATCACTGTGCCTGGCGGAAGCAGACAGTGAGTCTCACACTACCAGTAATCCATAAATCTTACATTCACTCTTCAAGTGTATCCTCTGGAAACTGTGCGTCTAGAATCATTCACATTTAACCAAACAATCCAAAATAATTCATTTTTTTCACAAACGTTATAAGAGTATTTTGAATGTTTTATGTAATGGCTCAATGTCACGGCCCTGTCTGTTTTTCCCATGTCTTTTCCCTCCATGACCAAAGGTCTACATTCCCCATGATTCTCTGCACTACCTCACCCGTTCCGTATCAGCCATCATCCTCACCTGCCATCCATTTCCCTCAACCCCGGACACTTTATAAACTCACTCTGGTTCCACTGTCATTGTCTTGTCTAAAATGTAACTTGTGTGGATGCTATGGTCTTTGATCTTTTGTTCCTCGTTTACTCCTTGTATTTGGGTTTATTATTAAAAGGACTATTGTATGGAAGCATCTCATCTGTGGTCTGTGGCATTCCGTTACAGAAGGCAAGACCTCATGCATAAGGATTATTGCTACACCTTTCGAGAGGACTTCCTCCAGTTCTAGCTTACCTAAGACAGCCGTCCACTGGAGAGGTAGGTCGAGGACCTTTCGGAATTTTGCCATCGGGTGGGTTGGGGTAACCTCTCACTAAATACGTGCTTTCTGATGGGATTAGATGATGACTCAAATCGGTGTCTGTCCCCGGAGTTCTGGGACAGACCCATGGGCGAGTCTATCTGTCTCATCCTGGAAATTAATGGCTCTCATTTTAATGTGGATGAGGCCATTCTGGATGAGACTGACCAGCATCTGGTCACATGGCAGAGCAATTGCTCCGGGAGTTTTATCCTCTGTTTGCTGCAGAGACTACCACAGACCCAGAGCATTCCTCAATGTCCCTCAGAGAGTTATTACCCCAGTTGTTACCAGAGCTCGGCCCCATCTCTCTCCAGGGGTTCCTCGAGCCCTCGCCAGTGGGCCCCCTCGAGCCCCTTTTTATGTATCCCGAACCCTCTCCGGAGCTCAACCACGACCCCTCTTCTGTGTACCTGGAGCCATCTCTAGAGCTCTCAGCCCTGACTCTCCTCCAGAATTCCTCGAGCCGTCTCCAGAACTCAGCCCTGACTCTTCTCCAGTGTTCCCGAGCCCTATCCACAGCTCAGCCCTGCCTCTTCTCCAGTGTTCCCTGAGGCATCTCCACAGCTCAGCCCTGCCTCTTCTCCAGTGTACCCCGAGCCGTCTCCACCGCTCAGCCCTGACTCTTCTACAGTGTTCCCAGAGCCTTATCCACAGCTCAGCCCTGACTCTTCTCCAGTGTACCCCGAGCCGTCTCCACCGCTCAGCCCTGACTCTTCTACAGTGTTCCCAGAGCCTTATCCAGAGCTCAGCCCTGAATCTTCTCCATTGTTCCCAGAGCTGTCTCCTCAGCTTAGCCCTGACTCTTCTCCAGTGTTCCCAAGCCGTATCCAAAGTTCAGCCCTGACTCTTCTCCAGTGTTCCCGGATGGAGAGGCCATCAGCCCCAGCTTTCCTGATCCTTCTGACACAGCCACGGAGACCATCAGCTCCTGCTCTCCTGGTCCCCCTGTCACTCTCTCACCTGATCTTCCAGGATGTTATAGGCATGGGGAAGTACTTTCATGGCCCACATGTCTTTCTCCCTCTCTGACACAAGGACTACTTTTTTCCATGATCCTCTGCACTCCATCACCTGTCCCGTATCAGCCATCATCCTCACCTAACAGCTCAGGATCACCCAGACTCAATTATCTCAAGTATCACCCAGACACTTTATAAACTCCCTCTAGTTCCAGTCTCCAGTCTAAAATGTAACTTTTTTTTGTATGCTATGGTTATTGATCTTTTGTTCATTGTTTACTCCTTGTATTTGGATTTATTATTAAACTTTTATTAGGCTTTTGTTTGAAAGCATCTTATCTGTGGTCTGTGGCATTAACTACTATTCCACTCAATAACTGATTTTGTTATTTTACCCCAAAATTAACTGCACGTTTGTTAGTATTGATTTTTCATCTTTAGTATTCAAATTAAAATGTACTATTGATTTGTCTTTTGCGGTGACTTGTTAATACCCAGTAACTGTACTACAATACACTATTTGGATGCGAAATAACATAAAGATTTGTGTGTATCTTACATTCATCTGTTTGGCTCTACAAGGTGACTCGTTAAGCACTAGTTCAGGCAGCACAACGATGGGAAGCATGGACTCTCTCTCCTCACACTCTTCAGAACAGAACAGCTCCTCCAAGACCCATGCTGCACCACAGCCCAAAGACAAACCTCCCTTCCCCGGCCTGCGGCAGAGCCCTTACTCTCTCTCGTCCAGTGAACTGCAGGGTCCCACCTGCAACAGAAGTCCAGAGCCCAGCTGCAGAGAGGACACAGGCAGAGCGGACGGAGACTCTGAAGATTCCCGAAGTGCGAGCTCAGTCCCAGCAGCCGCCAAATCTTCACCGGCACCTAAGAAAGCTCCTCACTCAGAAATAAGACTGAGATCAGCAATTCTTAACCGCTCAAGTGCTCCGTCTCTGAGCTCCTTATACACCACTGAAGGTAAGAAGTAGACTCTAGCATCTCGCTAGAAAAGTTAAGGTCATGGGTTTAATTCCTCATGGAATGCATGTACTAATAGTAATAATGTATATATTGTTGTAATGGTAATTTTGGATACATACTGTATATCTGCAAAATATCTATTTGGGAAAAGTTTTATATGTTGCAAATCATTTCTGACATTCTTTTTGAATGTCCAACGTCACAGTTTTTCAAGAAATGGAAAAAACACTGTACTTTTATATAATCAAGCACTTTTTGTGGGTTATATATTTTCAAATCCCAGAGACAAACTGGGTTTCTGGCAAAAAATGTAAAAAATTCTCTAACATTTCTATGAAATTAATACACATTTTATTTAAACTAGAATGAGAAAACGAACGTATTCACAATCATTCTTCGAAAGTTAACATTTTGATCCGCCTCTGAAATGACTTCACTTTGTTTACGTGGGCTGTTGCTCACTGAAAAACCAAAAGACAAAAACACTGTAAATGTGTAAAAGTGGAATTGTTACCTTGATTTTACAAATTGTTTACGCAGTCATTCAGTTAAGGTTAATACAACAACATTTACAACAATATTTAAAAAAAATATGAAAACCTTTAAACAAACTTTGAGCAAAAGTGTCCTTGGCATTTGCTGGTGGAGTTAAAGAAGGGCAGCAGCAGTTCAGCTCAGGCTCCATTATATAGATGTAATAGATAGATATAAATCCTTTATCACTTTGATGTACGTGACATTACAGAAGTCAAATAGTTTGTGAATGCTGTTTCATGTTTTTTTTTTTTGTCTCAGCAACATGTAGCTTATAATGTGTTGTTGTGTTTTGGTTTCTCTGCAGGTCCTAGGAGCTGTGGGGGGTCTGTACAAAGTCTAGCATGTGTGGAGCATAAAGACGTCACCAGAGGCATTAACTACCACGATCTGCCGCCTAAAATGGTCCTGCGTCGAAAACAAGACAACAACAACTCCAGCAATGGCTATCAGAGACCAGGATCTGTGTAAGTCAAATTCTTCTCCAGTATTTTGACAATACTCCTTTTGGACATTGTCTACCCTGTGAGATTTGTTGATTATAATGGAAACGTCCCAGTCTTGTTGTGTTGCAATGTAGAGATGATGTTAGATATGGTTTTACTTATTAACTCATAAAGTTGAAGGTAATATATATAATTATATATATATATATATAAATAGATATATATAAAATATAAACTATATAAAAATATACTCTTTTTATATAATAATTAATTAATATATTAAAAAACTTAATCTAAGGAACTATGGTTAAATTATCTAATATTTAAAAAAAAATTCTGCCATTCACCATTAGAAATATTTTTTTAAGTTTTTTATTATTTTTCCCAATTGTGGAATGTAAGTTATTAACTTGAACAAGTTATATTGTATTGACCGTTTCTTAGCATAAACTTACGTCACGGTAACCCAAACTTAAATTCTGGTATACATCTGCAAAGAGTTATTTCTGAATACAAGACAAGTCAATAACAAGTAAATCACATTAGCTAGCAAGTTAAAAGAATGTCTAGCCAGTATTATTTTAGGTTACCAGTAAACGTTACTTGTCTAAACTATTACACGACCTATTCAACAAATTTTTCATGTAGTACAATTAATAGACAACGAAATGTTCATATAAATATAAGTAAAATAAAATATAAAGTTATATTCTTAGTCACTAGCCAGACCGATCAACAAACACAGACCAGAAGTTAACTTTGGGCCTGGTGTTATGGTTGTGGACAGAACCCAAGCGCAGGCAGACATGTGTTGAACAACAAGACTTTATTTCAAAACAAATACCCTCGATGGGGAAAACATGAACACAAACAAGACTGAAAACTAAAACTTCCCACAAGGGGGACAAAACAAACAAGGTCTTAAGAATAACAAACTAAGTCCACAAACTTGAGTCCAGGGAACAGGAACACGGGTAATCCAGACAGACGAAGGGTAAATGTGCAAAGTGTGCAAAATGAACCGACAAGAGACAGAGGGAAACTGGGGCTTGATAAAGGGAAACACTAACAAGGACTGATGACACAGGGAGAGTGGCGGCAGGTGACATGGATGAAACACTAAGGGAAAGCTAACAGGAGGATTGCACGAGGCAGGTGAGGGGACTGAAACACTAAGGGAAAGATGGACCAGGGCTGGAGACAAGACTAACACTAATGGACCGCTAACCGGGGAAACAAGGGGGCGGGACTAAAGGACGTGACACCGGAGAGAGAGCATGGCTTCTCAAACCAAAACAATGCTCTTTCTCCACACAAAACACATGGGACTGACATGATCCTGCCACAAGACTCGAAAACCAAGACAAGGAGAGGCAGGATCATGACACCTGGTGCATGCATCCAATAAAACTATAGAAACGTCTATAGTTGTATGACCATTAGAATTTTATTATTCTTATTCAGTTATTGACTTTTCAATTGTTTAGCTATTGATTGGTTGATTTATTGTTGATACATTTTTAATAATAAATTGCTTTATGTTGTTCTTCAAAAAGCAATAAACCTCAAATCTGTACATAACAGTGTCTTTACCCTGGTAACACACTGTATCACACAATCTACCATATCTAACTGCTTTATTTGCATAGTACATATTTGAACCCATAGGAGGTAACATTGTGCAGTATTTTGTTGTGTACTATGTTCTGACTCTGAATGAGATGGGTGTTGTTTCCCTTGTTGAAGCAAGCTATAATTACAATGAAGGGGTTGAGGTGACCCAGCGTTGGTTTTTAAAGCCTCTCTCCTGGGAAAGATATACTGTTTGACTTGTTATGACAGAAGAAAAAGAACCCTCACATCTCACTCAAGGGAAGTTGATTTAAATGCTCCTTTATGCGCTTTACGTATTAAGAACACATTGTTATTTTAAGGGTTATTAGGTAACACTTTATAATAAGTTGCGATTTGATAACGAATTAGTTAATGCATTAGGTAACATGGACTAACAATGAACAATACTTCTACAGCATTTATTAATATTAATTCATGTTAATTTCAGTATTTACTAATACATTATTCAAATGAAATGTTGTCACTGTTCACATTAGTTAATGCACCATGAACTAACTATAACCTACTTCAATAAACTTTATTGACATGAACTAACGTTGACAAGGGTCAATATGGTTTTCTCAATTGCTTTGGTCTGTGTTCCCCTGGTGAATACAGCAGAGGAGACGAGCCTGACGGGACCACTCAACGGCCATCGCTGCCTGCTGGATTCAGCGAGGGCTTGTTCGTTCTGTCAGGGATGTGGTGGGGAAAAACCCAAGTGCAGGCAGCGTTTAAGGGGTTAACACGGTATCTTAATAAATAATAGGGAGACTAATAAAGGAGACAACAATGGGCAGGTGTGGGTAATGAGACACAGGCGGGAAGCTAACAAGGAAACGAGAGGGGTGGGGCCAAAGACGAGACCTGAGAGAAAGCACAACAGGTCATAGCCAACAATAATGAGGCCCTGCCATGATTCTGCCACATCCTCCTCCTTGGTCTCCACACTCTATCCCAGTTGGTGGCAGATATGCACCAAAAGCTGGTTTGCCAACCGCCATTAAACAAAACAATAGAAAGACTCTGCCACAAGACCAAGAAAGACATGACATGATGAGGCAGAATCATGACAAACAGTAAGTACAATTTTCTGCAGTTTGACCAACAACTAATTGAATATGGTTTGTTGATCAAAACTGATGAGTCTATTCTCACTTAAACTGTCGAACTCTTCACAACTTCTCAATAATTTTCATCGCGTAAGCCGTCACATTCAAAACAATCCATTCCATTATGAAAAATGGGTATATACGCATGTATATTCCATAAATATCTGACAGTTGACTGGTTTGCTGCACGTGAAAGGATAACATTGGAGTTCCTTCCACCATACTCTCCATCCTTAAATCCAATAGAAGAGTTATTTTCAGCATGGAGGTGGAAAGTATATGATCATAGACCACAAGATCAGGTGTCTCTGTTGGATGCCATGAATGATGCATGTGAGGACATCACAGCTGATCATTGCAGGGGATGGGTGCGGCGTTCAAGGAGATTATTTCCCCGGTGCATGGCAATGGAAACCATCAGATGTGATGTTGATGAAAATCTTTGGCCTGGCCAACAAGAGTCCACCAAGAATAATTTATTTAATGGATGTTATTTTGTGGCTATTTTGGATTTTTGTGTATTTGTGGTAACATTCAGTAAGAAATATGAAATGTACAAGCAAGACTTCACTTTACATGTAATACAGTCGTACTAAATGTAGCCCTTTTAGCAGACGCTTTTATCCAAAGGGGAGCAATAAGCGATATGTCATACAAAGAGCGACTGTATAATGTACTGTACAAATACAAATTTTCATATACTTTTGTACTATTGACTCATCTCAACAAATAAAAAAATTACTTTAATTTGCAGCTGTAAAGCAGCTGTACAAGAAAACATATTGACGATAAGCAAAACATATAAGGTTATGCAAGTCAAAACACAGGTCAAATATCAGACAGACTATAAATTCCAATATGCAGTGTCAATTAAATAAAACTATAAAATTACTAGGTTTTGAAGCACGAACGGAATGTTTTAAGTGAGTAACTGCATTTACATGCAATAAGGTTCTGAAGTTCCAGCAAACAGTTGTGACATTTTGTCATGGTTCTCAAGTTGTGAGACAAGGACAGAGGACCCAGGTGCAGACAGTGGGTAAAGGGTTAACAGAAGACTTTAATATAAAAGACAAAACAAAACCCACGAGGGGGTAACAAAACAAAACATGGGAATATAATGACAAGACAGAACAGAACTAAGACGAACTATAGACTAGACTAGACTAGACCAGACCAGACCAGACCAGACCAGACCAGACCAGACCAGACCAGACCAGACCAGACCAGACTAGACACAGGAACTCACCACAGAAACCACAATGAACCAGCACAAGACAGAAGACACAATGGGCATTAAATAAAGGACCAAATCAAGAGGGGAACAGGTGAAGGGCATTAATCAATAACGAGGGTAACGAGAGGATGGGAACAAAGACAAGCGGAGAGAGAGTATGGAAGGCCATAAGAACAATAATTATCTCTCTATATTTAACATGAGGTTCTGTCATGATCCTAAACCAAGAGAAACATGACATGATGCGGCAGAATCATGACACATTTGCTCTCACAGTTTAGGGAGTGTTAAGACTGTTTCGACAAATGCGCCAAAGCAATTGAGAAAAACTGTTAATGCTGAAAAACGAATTTGTTCACTGTTTACTAATGTTAACTAATAGCACCTTGTTGTAAAGTATTACCAGTAACAGATTCTTGGATATTTATTCTGTGGACTGAATGATAACCATAGATTTTTTTTACTTATGTTGAGTTGCTGTTATACTTACAAACTCGTGTTATTACCTTGTATAATGGTGGGACCTGTTGTGTCCTATGTGTAAAAAAGTGCCAAATTGAGCATTGCATAGTTAAAGTCCCCATGACCTAGAAGTTACGATCGTTTGAAAGGAAGTAAAAAGGAATGTCAAAAGAGAAAATAAGTCTTGGTTGCGTTGTTTACTGCAAAATAATTTGATGTAAGACAACAGCAATTGCATTTTGAAATGAAACTAGCAGGAGACTCACAGTTGAAGGGGAGAAGTTAACAGAAGCTCTGCCCAAGACATCTAATTTACATCATTTGAGATGGATCGTCATTTCAGGGTGGAAGTGCATTTTCAGATTTTAACTGAAAATTATGAGGGTTCATCGCCCACATTGTTAAGCTATTTACTCTTAAAGCGTCAATATTTCAGCAAAAAAGAAGAATTGAAATGCTTTATTTCACTGGGATTTTAAAGTAACTGGGGGAAATATCAGATTTACCCAAATCGAGGCAAAAGCTCCATCATATAAAACTAATAACTCGCCAAAAACAGTCCATGTTGTGACGTGAAACCATGGCATCTTGGCAGACAATTTGACATGTTTGTATCTTGTGTGCTTATGTCTTCCAGGGTGGCTTCCAGAGCATTGCTTTTTGAGAACCCATCAGCTTTAAAACCCCCTCCTACGGGAAGGTAAAGTGCCCATAAACCTTCAGTCAACGTAACAGAATGCTGCTCTGTCAAAATGTCTTTAAAACAAATAAATGAAGAACCTTTTTGTTATACAGAGATGCCAAAGCGATATATTCCTGTGAAGCAGAGCACAGCAATGAGCTGAGTTTCCCCCAGGGGGCGCACTTCTCTAATGGTGAGTCGACATTTACCCAATGATCTACAACAGGGGCTTACTGTGGATCAGGACTTACTTTTGAAATGCACAGAATTCACAAAATTATAAATACATCACATACACAGAAACAATCAAAAGGTTAAAATCAGGTTTTAAAAGCCAAGGAGAAAAAGATGAGTTTTCAAAAGGGATTTGAATGAAGAAGCCTTTGTAATCGACAGGGGCAATACTTTACACAATTTAGGTCCTACCACAGTTAGGATTAGGGTTACCCTAACCCTAACCAAATAAAAGCATTTTAAAATTTATCCTACAGTGTACAGGCAGCCAATGAAGTAAGCTAAAATGGTGGAGATGTGTTTGTATTTCGGAGTTCCAGTCATAAGACGTCCTGCAGCATTTTGCATCTGCAGACGAGCGACCAAAGACCCACTAACCCTTGCAAAGCATTACAGTAATCCAGCCTAGTGGTAACAAAGGCGTGGATAACTGTCTCAAATAGCTGCCTCGAAAGAGTTGTCTATAACTTGACCGGCTGATGTTGGAAAAAGCTTGATTTAAAGACTGCCTTGATCTGGCTGGCGATCTGTTAGAGTCCATTTTGACCCATAAGTTAGTGATGGTTAAAAGTTAGACATCTTGATGAGCAAAATGACCTAAGAAAATAAGTCTTGCTTTTAGAGAAAGACCCCTGGTGTAGAGATTTAAACCCGGACTGGAAAACTTTGAGAAGATTGATTATAGTTGACTACAGACCAGATTTTTGAGAATTTTTGAAAGAAAATGCAGTTTAGAAATAGATCTAAAATGAGGTAAAATTACAGAATACAGACCAAGTTTTTTAATCAGAGGTTGAACTACTGCATGTTTAAAATTGTCAGGGACCACACCTGAGGACAAACAACTGCAAGAACAGCTGGTCCGATAGTGGAAAAAATGTCATTAACAAGTCGAGGAGGGACAACATCAAGCAGAGAACATGAGGGCTTCAAATGGCTCACAGTCTCCTGTATCACCGAAAAAGTGACCGGCTCAAACCTATAAAATATAGCAGAGGAAGGAACAACGACTCATGGGTCTTATGACCCATAAGTAGGTGATCAAATACGAGCCCTGACCTTATTAATAAAAAGCGAGGAAAGTTTTAACAAACAGCAGAAGAAGCATCAACACAGTCAGTCAATAGTCTTAAACAAAACATAAGGCTAGTTACAGTTTAATAAAAAAAAATTATTCTCCTAGCGTCTCTCGCAGTTGCAATCTTTTTTACAACCTGATGCATTTTCGAGTGAAGTAGAAATTCAAAGGAGAAAATGATTAGGCGTGACTTTCGTTTTTCACTGGGAACTGATTGGATGTATAAAAACAGTTATTTACTATAAAATCTGCAATATTTCATGAACAAATTATAATTGTCATTTTTACTTCACTGGGACTTTAACATTTGAAGTGACACATGCAATCTGTCCTTCTACCATTTGTGCTCAGCTTTACTGCCTGCAACACAAACCTTGTCATTCAGCCATGGATCGTTTTTAGTTGTAGGCTGCCTGATTTTCAATGGAGCCACCGTTTCCATAACAGTTTGACAGGTAGATAGCAACCATGCGCTGAGCTCAACAGCACATATCTGACTGTTAGCAGATGTAAACTGAACGGCAGTGGAAGGGTTAATGATGCGACAGGGCTGAACGGCAGTACACGGTTTTATTACTGTATTACAAGCAAGCGGAATCTCAAATAATACAGGCATATGGTCAGGAAACACTGCATACTAGCAATAACAATGGATTTGATAGTTTACCATAATGTATTATGGTTTTGCATTTATTTATACAATGTCAAGAAAAAACGACTCTCCGTTTAAACAGAATAAATATGAATGCCCGTTTTGAAGAATTTCATAATTTTTTGATGGGTCATGAAATGTCTATATGGGTCCTTTAGAATAATGATTTATTTAGGATTAAATGATAAGTAAAAAGAATAAATGATTACACTATTATTTTGCTGCATACCAACAGGTTCAGATTGATAGAAGTGCCGTCCTGCTTTGTGTTTTGCAAAACATCTGTGGTTATTCCTGGTACATGTCAGATCTGTTTTATAGTCTGTTGTATTTTCCATCAGGAATAAACCTGGCTGGGCACCAGGGTATTCACACAGGTCACAGTAACCTCATCTTTACTCCTCTAACGCTAGGCAAACAGTTACAGCAACATAAACTACCTAGAAGAGTTAAGCTCACGATGTAGAAACTCTTGAATTTTTTCTGCCTAATGCCTTACAGTTTAAACAGACGCTAAGTGTAAAATGTTGACTTGAGTCATTTAAGGATGAGTCACTTGTTAGGTCCTTTTAAAAGCTTTATGGGGTAATTTATCAGAACACAGTGAGCTATTAAAACCTCCCCTTCCTCAGTTTGCTATTGTTTTGGACATGGTGGATAATGGTGTTGCGGTACAAATGAAATGCAGATAAAAGCATTGGTTTTATTTTCCTATAGGATCTGGGGTGTCATATCCCTAACCTTTGTGAAGAACTGTAATAGTGATGTTTTCTGATACATTTTCCCACCGTTTGTATCCTCACGTCTTGTGTTTGTTGTGTGTAGTGTATTCCTCGGTGGAAGCAGGCTGGCTTCAAGCGACGTTTGAGGGAAAAACGGGACTCATTCCTGAAAACTACGTGGTGTTCCTATGAAAGCTCGCGCCCATCTGGGCGAGACAAAGAATGTCATGGTATCCAAGGCAACATCAATTTCGCATCAAGTGCTTTTCGAATATCTCAAGCATTGGGGATCAATCAACACTGTAAAAAGCTGGGGCCCTTGAAATATTACATTTTCCATTTTTTTTCTTGTAAATTTGTGATCTTTTTCTGTAATTTTACATTTTATGTGGAAAATCTGTAGAAAAAAATCAACTTCTGTAAAATTACGGTTTGATTAACAGTGTAGATCATACGCCATCACACAATAGCATTTAAAATATAGAGAACTGTGTGATGCAGCACATGAATGTCTAAATCACAGCTGTAATTCTCCATAAATACGTTTCAAACTTCACTGGAAGACGCAGCTGCTGGTTGGAGTCTAACCGTAGCCTTTGAGTTAAATGATACACATATTTACATACACTGAGATCAAGCCTGCTGTCTGCTGTTAGAATACTATAGTCATGAAATGCAAAAGGGTTGAAGAAACCGCTTTCTTATTGTTTAGTGCTGTTGTTGCCTTATAGATATCAAATGAAAGAATGACTTTAAGCTGAAACTTCAGTTCAGAACAGTGATGTGTGAAATGAATGTATTTTTTCATAACTTATTCCTAATTGTATTGCACATTCAATACGACGTCGATTGGGAAATAAATGGAAAATTGGTGAGAATTGTATACAAGCATTCAATAAGATCACTGAAATACTCAATAGTGCACCATTGAAATCGGTTCATTAGATGAAGAGTTGAACAGCGGTAAAGTACTTTTACTGGAGTACTTTTTGAAGTATCTGTACTTTATCTTTGGAAATGTGACTTCTTTACATTATGAGCCTCTTCGGGTGATGTAAACAAAGTAAGTTCCAGAGTAAACTTCCTGTTTCATTTTATTAACACTACAAAAACATTTGAACAAAATTCAAGCAACAGGACATTTATAACCGAATCAATATGTTAAAGGTCCAGCGTGTAATTTTGTGGACGATGTGCCGACAGAAATGCAATATAATATGTCTTCAGAGATGTACACAAACATTACATAATGGAGCGTTATTACCTCAGAATGAGCTTTTTCTATCTACATACACGGAATTCACCATCTTGTTTCTATAGTAGCCCTAAACGGACAAACACAGCGCGCTTCGTAAATACGCTTTCTCCTTCGGCAAAGAAGCGAAAATGTGACAACATCTTAGTGTTGTGCATCCACTATAGTTTACCTTTAAAAATCTAGTATTTTCTTATTCTTACTTAAGCTTTGAATAAAAATACTTAAGCAAGTCATAAAACGTTTACTTGAGTGGAATCAAAATACATCACTACTATCCGCCTCTGGATACATATAGTACATTTAAAAAACTTTTTTTAACGTAGCTATACGTCATTTATAAATATGCTTGAGGTGAGAGGTTGTGCTTGGCAGTTGCTATATCTAAGAAAGAGGTGCACAGTCTTAAAGTTTGGGATTCTCTGGCTTGAATCATTTAGTTGTAATAGTCTAAGTATGTACAGTACATTCACGTCAGGGCAGGATGTCAAATAAATGTCTGAATACTCGATTCTGAATATTTTAATGTACTTTTTTCACTCTTTCCGTTCAGTTCACTCACCAGTATGGTAGGGTTTACTATTTATTCAAGGTTCCATTAATATGTGGAATTATCCACGTTTCCTCCTTTTCCAAATAGAAGAACCTACATGTGTACACACAAAGTGCACTTACGTCTTCTGCCCAGATTGAATTGTATCTTGAAGCCAAAAAATATATGACAGAATCTTATGCTTAAATAAAGTGTAAATCGTGTAATTTCTTTGAATGTCAATAAATTTGTTAACAAAATGAGGCTTGGTTCTTGACTTCCATCATAAAATGTGCAAAGGCTAAATTATTTACATCTCAGACATCAATCGCTTCATTCTCCCCAACATGACGTCAGAAATCGAGGCTATTGCCAAGATCCCAGTGTTCTTTCCTATGAAATACATGAGAGCTCTGTGACCCTGACTGCTGATGTCGGCCTGATACTCCCTTCAGATACATCAGCAAGGTTACGGGAGGAAGTGATACGACTTGAAAAATGTTTTCCAAATGTAATCTCTTGCACATTTACAATTCAGATTAAAAGGTTTTAGTCACGTTACGCATATACACAGTACACAATATAGCACCACGTGTGGAGCTGTCAAATTGAATTTTTTCAACTTTTATCATAGTACACAATGTTTTTATTTGTTTATTTCACATATCACATACGTTGTATGCATATGTACATTCACATGTGACTGTGGCATTGAGTGGGCTATATTTGAAGGTTTGTATGATCTGACCATGATCTTTTATGACCTGTATCGTAGTATCTAACAACAGCGAGTTAGAGGCTGTTTGCTTATCCTTACACTCAAAAACATTTCCTAGATGTCTACAAAATAACAGGAACTATTAGAGATTCAATACAACCAACAAAAAGTAAAGAAAGACAGAAAGATTAATAATATAAGGGCACATTTTATATACTGCATATAAAGTGTTATATATCACATACATGTTCACATTTCTTTTTCGTTTTTCATGTTTTCTAAAAAGCTACAACAGTTTAATAATATAAAAAATACATATTCTGTCTTTATCATTTGGACAGTGGTAAAATGTTGTTCTTTTACAAATAAAGTCTGATTTGGATTATCAGCTTAAACACTTTTTAATAATCATTTTATAATTTATTTATTATAATTAATTATAGCAAGAGAAAAACCCAATATACATACTAAAGGTATGAAAGGTGTGAATGAGAAGCCGGGGCTAGTTGTCACAATGCTATATGTCAGTGTATCATTTTAGGGAAAATTCATTTTTGACAATCAATCTTACACACACACTTAGAGGTTTATTTGATTTCCATTACTTTATTCAACACATATTGGCCATATAAGCGTATGGGTTACACTGTCACGATAGGAATCTGTTGATCATTGACATTTATTTGGAAGGAAAATATTTTGAAATATCCACGTATCAAAGGGATGTTTGACAATATGTGCATTTAAAAATTAAGCATGAAACGTCTGTGGACCAGCTTCACATTTAAAATTGAAAAGGTCATTTAAAAGCCACATTCGTACTCGTTTTTTTACATTATAAGAAGAAAACCTTTGTCAAGATACGCCAGTGTCTGTTTACTCAACTATTATTATAAAAATATGATGATATAAGGATTTTAGTTTGGAGGATAAAATCTGACATCGAAAAGAATTTACCATTTATGACAGATGTGAATTTGTTTTTTGACACCATTACACATAACCACTGCATACAAATTAAAATTAAATAGACGTGTGTGTAATTTCAACTCAAAAGTCCTTGCGACAACTAGCCCAGGTCTATAAAACATGATTATGATTAATAAATAATTTCTCCTCTCATTGTCATTGAAAATTATCTTGTTTGAGATGCAAAATTTCAAAATAACAATTTTTAACAAACAACTTTTTGTCTGGAATTATAATAAATATACATTTATAACTAGGCATCCAGGGATAATAAAAATTCAAACTGAGAGCCGCCTCATAAGTGTGAATAAGGATTAAAACAATAAACCAAAGGTTGCCAGCATACACATAAAACTTTATAAATGAAAGAATCAGTCCGGATCTCATGACTTCACTTGTGAAACAGGAGAGGTCTGACCATGCCGGCCAGAACCTTTGGCAGCTGTGATGAGATGACCTCTGACATCATCTCTGGAAACTCCACCTTCATGGCGTCTGCCTGGATGTATGTGCTCAGACAGTAGAGATTGACCTTCTTCACAATCTACAAACGGATAAAGATGAGTCAACGTCAGAGTTTAACTTTGAAAAGTTGAGTTGCATATTAAACAAGCATAGGAGAAATGATTTATCATTCAATAACATTTTAATCAAACAAAACCAAAATAAGAAACAAGAAAATATTTTTAACTCTTTATCTTAACCTAAAATGGAACACTAAGCCCTTTAAGATAACAGCCAGTGAACCGTGAACTCTTGAGCCCTCAGCCTGAACAACTGATGCCCGTGTCAACTAACTGTGCCCACACTGCTGCACTGAAGTGTTAGACGCCCCTTTACCAGGAATCTGAATGTTAATGTTTTCTTTTATTCCAATTTATCTAAGATGATGACATTGAGAGATTTTAAGGTTTGGCTGAAGCATCCAAACTCTGAGACCACTGTATATTCATTTATTGTGCTGTGTACCTCATGCATCGAGTCCATGAGTTTGGTCAGGTGGTAAAACCTCTGAGAACTGGCCACCACTCCTTTCTCTCTGAGCTGGATGACTTTTGTCAGCTCACAGATGTAGTTTTGTCTCATCTCATCGAACTGCGACTGGCTCTTCAAGCCTTCCAGAGGAACTGAGAAACACAATGGAGAAATTTGGAGAAGTTACTTTTACTAACGTGAAGAAATGCAACCTTTGTGTAAAGTATTACCATTAACATCAAATCTATAGTTTTTGCTTTAAAGCAACACTTTGTAGTTTTTCATATGTTCTAAAAGATTTCAGAGGTACAACAACTCCTAACTAGATGAATTCAACTGAGGAACATGCATAGAGGCTACAAGCACACTCGGTAAGTTCTGTGTTCGGGTCGGTTCTGGTACACTGGTAACAGACAACTGCGCTTGTCAACCCCACGGGGGAGCAATGAGCAAAACGTCAATAGTGTTGCTTTAAGTAAAAGAAAAAGTTCCATATGCTTCCACGCTTCAGTCTTACTCATTTTATTTTTATAACCATTTAGTCAATATACTTATGTGTAAACTTAAATATATTTCTGAGAAGTACATAACAGGCAGACTGATGGTATACAGTACATATTTTTGGTTTCAGTAGTATACTATAAGCACACTTTATCTTTGGCATTTTAGCTTGGAATGCAAAACAAACTCAGTTTGGAATCTTAAAGGAGCAGTTTTCAAGGTCTTGCAGCCCAATTGTTGAACGCTTATCTCCTTTTCCCCTGTGAAATGACCAGTGTGCTAAATGTAGCAGTAGGGGTAGGGGTGACCCCGAATCGTTGAATCTTCGCAGAGGTGTTATGCAATGGGGATCAAGCTATTTTGGTTATATGCACTGGACAGCAAAAATATTATTTATGATGTAAAGAAATTGGACATTTTAAGGGTTGGGTACCGAAAGCCCTGGCGCATCTGAGCGCGAGGTCTGGCTATGACCCAGGGCAGGGTCGTGTGTGTCTGCGTCTTCTTAATGTTTGGGCATATGAATATGAATTAACACATGGTCTGTAAATGCACGTAGTCCGTTCCTTAGACTGAACTTTGAGGTGCATGATCAAAATACTAAACAAAGTAAAATAACCAAAATCACCGCAGACTTTTGGAACTTGCCTTCTCTGCACTGAAAGCAAGCATGCATGTCAGGAGGACAGAGAAAGAGTGTGCAGGAAAAAAAGATGAAAGGGACCTTTTGACTGTTCAGATGGTAATATGCTTTATTGCATTCCTCCTTTACATGGTATATAAAGTAACTTTATTGATAGTTCATTGGTATTCCCGTTTGTAAAAAATAATTCATTATTATCGAGTAGATTTAAAAATGGTTTTGAGGCGAGATCTGGTCTAGCATTGTTACGTGATGTTTAAGGAAAATGTCCATTAATTTTACTGTTTGTGGCTTGTGATTTAAACATTATGTCCCCTGCATTTCAGACATTTTGGCTAAACACATTTATTTTGCACATTGTGACATTTTTGGTGCATCAATGTTGCGCTGCACTTTACACTGTACCCTTAACCACCTTAAGTCGTCCCCACATGCAAGCACGCACACACATGTCTGATTCAACTATCAGTAGACTATAGGCAAGACGCGACGATTCTGATTCGACTATGTAAATAATTAGTCGGGGACACCCCCAGTGTAGAGTATGTTATAATGTTTTTGCAGAACACTATCTGACCTGTAGGGTGCTGGTCAGTGAGAACTATGTGTGACAGAACACAAACAGATATTTTGTTACCAGTATTGAGAAGCATCAAGGCCTTCATGCACAGAAACTCCTCTTTGGTCACTTGCAGGTTGGCAAATTCTTGTGGAATTAACTTCATTGCCAAGCACAAGTCGTAGATCGGAGATCTTCTCAGCTGATCGCTAATATGAAGAAAATATTATTAGCATATTCAATAAACAGTAGAAGTAGTTGTGTTTACAGTGTTATTTACAAAATAGACATTTTTACATTTATGCAGACACTTTTATCCAAAGCGACTTACATTGCATAGATGTACATTTGTTCCTAAGTATGTGCAATCCCCTGGGATCGAACTCACGACCTTGGCGTTGTTAGCACCACGCTCTTAACACTGAGCTACAGGAAAGCTTAGAGCTTGAAATAAAAAAAAATAACAGTGCGGGTTTGTTACCTTCATAAAATGTTGCTTGTCCGAATTTAGGAGGTCAAGACTATTTGTCTTAGTCAGAAGGTCAGGTTAATGTTAAATGCGCCTTTTTAGTTTATGTCTATTTCATAGATGGTTTCAGCAGCAACAAAATAAACAAACACTATGTGGCCCAAACGTAACTTCCGGTTACGTTGTTGAGAAGTTTTCATTTAATTTTAATACATTCAATATGCAAAAAAAATTGCAATCCTATTAGAACCATTTGTAAGATTTATGGATGTAGAAAGTAATGTTTTGTCAATCAGTAAATATTACATGAAAAATAAAAATGTATTGAATAGTATTAGCTAAAGTGTCTAATTGTTTGTATTATTCTATATTTATTTAAGTATTTACTGTTTATTTTTATATTTAATAGATAGTAAACTCTGTATCATAGTATAAGGCCGTTTATAGGTTGTTTTTCCCATGACAAATGTAAATACTGTGACTCTATGATGCTCTGTCTGTTTGAGCATCTGGAGCATCAGCCAATGGTATGAGTCTGGGACGGGACCATCTGACCAAAAGCAGATGAGGGAGGAGTAGAAAATCTGTTGACTGTAAAACAGTCATTATTTATCGCTCAGATTTATTGACCAGACTTGCTAGTTCGGCAGCAAATAATGGTTCACAAACTTCACATTACTGCCGCGCTTAAAAACCCTAAAATAACCACCTCGTGGAAAACAGCATCAAAAATCATCAAAAATATATGGTTTAAAGCATTCAGATTTAAACTATTAAAACTAGTACAGACTGTTTTTTGATCACGTTACTCACTGACTTAAGATGAGATCCGGAGCAAAGTAGAGATAATCTGTTGTGACATTCTCAAACGTCCTCCAACCCAGTGAAAACAGCATTAAACTCATCCAGGAATACTGAATTAACGTCATCTGGTCGTTGATGTGCAAACTGCGAAAACCTGTGAAACAAGCAAGCAAGAAAAGTGTGCATGAGTTAAACATAATTCAATATAATTATTTGTGAAGTAATTCTATTTTTCATTATAAACTATAACAGTATATGCTATGACAGAGCACTCCATACCCCACTAGCTCAATTGTCACGTTGCGCTTATGGTTTAATCTTACAGTTCTTCGCCTTAAGAACGCTTTATGTATCTCTACATTACTCAATCTGGTCCATTACAGTATGAATACTAGTCGCAGTAAGGCTCAAAACTTTGTTTGGGTGATTCAAACAGTGTTACCTGGAAGAGACTTGGACCACCTGACGATCCAGAGAAGCTGCCGCTCGCAAAGTCTGTTGAGACTGTTGAGAAGAAGGTTGGGAACTTCCGGTTGTGAGCTGTCATAGCCGGAGTAGACCACCTGCGGCTCGATGCTCTCCAGAATACTTATCATCTGTGGAGACAGCTGAAGCTCACGGATGGCCGACATACACGACAGAGAGGACATGCTCTGAACATCAGCCATAAGGGACAGAGGACTATGGAACATCAGAGATGGACTCAAACCCATGACCTTCAAACCCCCGAACCGCTTCATTTTACGGCCTGAAACACACAACGTGCTTTGATGAGCATAACAAAGGAGAAAGGTTCCAGCAGTTCATAATATACATTTTCTGACTGGATTATCTTGTCGAGCTTGCTGAACTTGAACACTATCTTTCATTAAAAAAACATATTTTTATTATAATTTAATATATTTAATAATAAAATACATTCAAATTATATATTTATTAAAATAATTTTTGTATAAATTGTCTGCATTTCAAAAAAGAGTTTGCAATGTGATACAAAAAAAGTAATACCAATTAACCAATCAAAATTAAATGTAACTGTATACATGTTTTATACTATTCAGATTTACTGAAAGTTGAGAATGATGCATTGAAATTCACCTCCGAGCATCATCCCTGCCTGGTAGCACTTTCTAAGACGACACGCAGGGCAATTTTTCCGTCTGATTTTATCAATAGTGCAGTCGTTCCTTCCAGCACACAGGTAGTTATGGTGACCTATGCAAAAGAAAAACTGTTTAAACGCCAAGACATGCGGCTGATGACAAATGAATGATGACAAATCCACACAAAGGACTTCAGTTTCATTTTTAAGAAACATCCGAGGGAGGGAGGTAACAGAGCAAGAGTGAATGGGTTTGAAGGCTGACAGGGCAGAATGACATGGCCATGGTCAGACACAGTGACTGTTACATCTGTCCTCAAAGATAAGCAAAATAACAAGGTAGAGGAGGAACATCTTGATCACTGCTCCGAATGAAAGTTACAATCTTCTGGGACACTGTCTGCAGCTTGGCCCGTGCACACGGAAGCATGATAGAAAACTTGCTACATGTGTGTGAAACAATTGTTAGCTGCATTCTGACAATAATAAAATATTTTGTTCTCACCCTCAACGGCTCTCTTGAAAAACACCTTGCAGCTTCCACAGGTCAGAACTCCATAGTGACAGCCCGACGCTTCATCTCCACATATAACACACAGTCTTTGAGTTGGAACCCTGCATGTGAGCAAGAAAATGGATGGTTCTGTATAACCAACAGAAGTAAACACCCGAAATGACACAAAGTCCTAAAAAACAAATCTGACGTCAGATTTGCTCAGCAAATCTGGATGCTGGTGTGCAATGTTCCAATGTTTAAATTCAACTTTTAGAAAAGAAATTGTATGGGAGATAAGCATTCGGGTGCTCAGCCCATGCTCCAAATGGATCCCAGGGATTTTATTAAGACATTGATTTGAGTAAATTATGGAACCATTTGGGTTTACGGTATAAGAAATAAATACAAAGCGTGTATGAGCAAATTCAATTTAAAGTATAAAATAAACAGAGCAACATTTTGAAAAACTCATTCTTACCCCGGGAATACACCGTAGCCTATCTGTGTGCGCTGGATAAAGCTTTCTGGTGAGGAGTAGCCACCATGCTCTTCATTCATATTAGTGGACTGATACCAGAACTGAGAGTCAGCAGGCGATTGCTGGACCATCCATTTGGAGATGTCAGTTTTGGCCATTATTGGAGATGCGCTAGTACCATTGAAATTCACCAGACCCCCACCGAGGGATGGTGATGCTCTCCTCTGAGGTGGCAAAAGCAGTGCGTTAGACTGACTCGCGTCCAGCTGATAGTTGGAAGAACTGTCCACAGCCTGTTGCGCACCTTGAGATGACAGCAAAGTCGACGAGTCTTCAATGTACCCGCACGGCTGTTTGTTATCGAGGTCACAGCAGCCATCCAGATCGCTGATGTTTATCCCGAGGTCGAAGTCAGTGCTGGGGTGCTCCATAATCAGAGATTGCTTCTGCTCATCTTTGATAAACGCACCCATCCCAGATGAGCTCTCCGGAGCAAATGTATCTTTGCTTGATATTACACTCCACTCTCCGGGTTCGACTTTCAGAAATTCTTCCATGTGATCAGTATACGGTTTGGTATCGAGAGGCACATCAAGGACAGAAAGCTCAGCCACGGTGTTGCCGCTTGATCCAGGAGCGTTGCTGCGTAAAGACCCCGGCTCTCCAAAATTACGCACGGAGACCTTACCGTGCCTCAAGATCTCGTCCGTGTATTTTTCCATTAACTCACTTACCCCCGTCATAATCTCTGTGGAATCGGCAAGGGAAGTGTTTACAGTATCCATGTTAATGTTTGTTTTCGAGTTTCAGTCCGAGTAAGGCGCAGTAATGGTCGACGTGATGCGTCCTCGCTGTTCAGTTGGAGGTTGTGATGTGTTGAGTATGAAAGCGTGTCTAAGTATTCCTCCTTGTGGTGAGAGGCTGTACAAAATGGTGACTGTGGCTTATCCTTCAATCCACAATCACTCAAAATATAAACGTCTTAATTAAAAAAAGTGTGCATTTTAGTAGACCTAATATTTTGAGATTTTCAAGGATATTAAATTTGTATGGCTATTTTAGGATGGCTATTTCTAAGGTCTCAAAGTGCCGTTGAACTGATGATATTCGTTCGTGTCAACTTTTATATATAATAGTCGATGTTAGATTTAAAAAAACAAGTCGTTATCCAAGCAGTACTTGACACAAAGAAAATAAATCACCTTTTGACTAAAAGTCAATGCAATAAATCAAAACGAGTCTACTAACGTGGTGGGCATCCAGCTGAAGCGCATCAATATCGTCATAAAGAACCATTGGTCATGAATGTTGTTGTAAAATAAAAAGATTAAATATCATCCAACATTCCCAGATATTCCTCGAAGGTCCACGGGACGTGTGTAGCACACATAGGATGGGGAAACGTGTCCTTCTTATTTATCAGCACAGAGGTTACACATGGTGTGGGTTTGAACATTTCTGTTTCAGTTCCATAATTTTTATGATTATTTCAATCTGAACTTTCTGTGACCTTTGTGCCAGTGAGATTTTAAATAAGAATATGGGCTGGTTTTACATTCATTGTTGTCTGAGCTCACTCATTAATGTGAACATCATGTACTCCTGTGCTCAGTTCCAGAAGAGCAGTTAAGAGGTCTCTTTGCCCTTTGAAGTCCATTTTTATCACACTAAAGCATAATTTCCCACCCATTTTCCCACAATAAAGCATTAGTTTTTTCCCATTAGGTTTTGCATAATTTGAAACCAACTATAGTGTAAATTAGGAACCAAACATAAATAACATTTATATTTGTAATCTTTGACTAATAGAAACAATGTCCTGTGTCATCCTGTTGTTTGATTTACGGGAGGAAAACATTAACATGAAGTTGTTGAAGTCTGTGTTAAGTGATCATTTTATCTTAATCGTGAAAACTGCAAACACTTTAACAACATAAAGAATACGAATTAATGGGCTTTTATCGATGACATAATGTCACTTTCATATGTGGGTAAACTGATATTTCATTTGTCACTGTTAGCCTTGGCAGCGTGATATCACCCACGTCACATGAACACCAAAATCGCTGCCACTGTATGACCCTATAATAAAATCCTTACGAGTCTTAATAAAGGCCGCCCAAAGGAGACTGAAATCTAATTCAAAGCCCTTTTTCGTACACTTCTATTGGTTTCATCTTCTGAGTGGGTCAACGTGACCGTCCTCCTCCTGCTACTATTTCTGGTAACCTTGACAACTATAATTCAATAAGATAAGATCTTTATGATCCCTGACGAAACTTAAAAGCAGCCTATATCAGGATAAACATCTGGGTGCGTTTTTAAGAGTTCATGCTAAAATGATGTGACTGCGCAGCTCACTGCCCATTATTCTGCATTCTCCTTATTTCCTGGCTGCTTAAAGTCTTTTATGCAGTATTTGATATTGAAAAGTTTGATAAGAATTGTAATAACACAATAAACCCTTTCTGGGTAATAGTACAAAGCCCTCCCACCTTAAAGGTTGAATCACCCGGTTTTGGTTTATTTTGGAATACCGATCCTCTGACAGAACATAAATAATCTACACAATGATATGAGAACCGTGTCCATCATTGGATGTTCTGTTATACAACATGTAATCACAGGTAATGTTTTGGATGATGATGTATTTCTCAGCTCTCAGGGTGACGCGTGTCGCCAAGCAGGCTGCTGTCGAGGTCAGGACTGATAAAAGCTCTTCACCTCCTCTCTCCACTGATTCTGAGCCGTTTCCAGTCCAGAGTAATAGCGCTGGATGAATTGAATCTGTACGGGGGCCGAGCTCAGCACACCGGTGCCAGGTGGGAAAACAAGGTGTTAGACCCTTGAGAGGTCAGGTTGAACTAAAAGACAAACAGCCCTGCCTGTTACTGCGAGACGTCATGAATCAAAACTAAACCACATTTAGTTTCCCCACAGCACCCGGGTTTGAAATAATCACTGAAAAGCATCTATTAAAGAAATCTATGGCCTGAACGTTTGAAATAACATTTTCGTGCTTCATGTGTGTCATGCTGGTGTTTTTTTCACAAGTAACTTGGTTTTAACGATCAAATGAATTCAAATAGCTTCTGTAAATGACTTTTCTCCAAAGCAATGAAATCATATTTTCGACAGCAAAGGCTAAGCAAGCATTAGCTTTGAACTTTACTTTATAACATATTCTAATGTAATGTACAATAAATTTGGATCAATGATGTTTCTATTGGGAAACTGTTGATTTATAATCGTTTACTGTACATAGTACTGTGAACTCTAAAAGGAAAAAGAACTGGATGAGGAGCTCGAAGAGCTGATAATTGATAAAGGTTGTGCTGTTTAATGAAGTGTGAAAACGCAATGTCTGTCGAGAATCGTAGCGCTTAGAAGTGACAAAACAACATAGAAAGATTTAATGATGAATGATTTAATTTAATAAGGAAAGACTGGAATTAAACTTTGAATTGAATATTAAAGCTACAACAAGATTTGGACAGTGGTCACTGCCACAAGTGGAATATTCAACAGCATTTATTGGAAATAGCAAGAATTGTAATATTCGAACTGCCTTTAATGTACATACATTTAATACACCCTTGAGTTTCTTCCTAAACCGAAACCAGAAGAGGTCCAAAATCTCTGGACGGTAATGAGTGTGCATGTGAAATGTCAATTTATTTTAATAATTCCATTTCATTACATTCCAAATCAAATGACTATTACATTTAAACACTGATGCACAGTCAAACCTTACAAATAAATGTTGTTTATGATCTAGCATGTTTTAAAGGGATTGCAGAATTTGTAGTGGTACCCGATTCCCACATACAGAAACATTTCAATCATAACATCACTTTTGACCCATTACCACCTTCACTAACATACACTAATTCACATCAAATGTGCAATGAAACACAACAGCGCACACACACCATTGTAAGTATATAACAAATTGCATAAACTTGAAATATTTAAAACTGTATTACGGTCTTCTGCATTTTTTTTAAATCGGCCAACATGTTTAAAGGGGCATGTCATCCTTATTCCTGATATTCACATCACACAGAGAAAGACTAGAGGTTGTGTTGACTGGCTATTCTCTCTCCGAGTCTCCTTACAAGCTCCGCCAGCTCCTCAGTTTGCCGACACGTCTCCTCCAGGAGCTCATAGCGTAAACTTGATATGTCCTGCTTGATCTCCTTTAACTCCCCTTTAAAAGGAAAAACAGTCACGGGTCTATGATCAGTCACATGCTTGGATGACTACATAATCATTCATTATAGACACCAATGAATCCTCTGAAAGTATGAATGTGAAATAAATGTGTGTTGAAGCCCACGATCACTGCTGCAGAAATGACAGGTCACGGTGTACTGTACCTTCACTCACTTCATCTCCCTCTTTATCGGCTTGTGCTTTGATAACATATCGTTTCATCAGGCATTTCATGATCTTCTGTGAACAGACAAGAGAAAACATTTACAATGAACCAATTTTGAATTATTGTTCATGCATGAGAAAAAAAAATTGGTGTGTGTGTTTTACCTGGTATCGACTTGGATGGGGTGAATCTTCTTCATTTGACTTTGTTTGTTTCCCTGACTGAAAGCAGAATTATTTTAATGGTGATTATTGAACTTAGAATAGTTGCAATGAGTGTTTCTCATCGTGTTGTTGCATAATTTGCACATAACAGGGCCAAACACCAATAACAGAACATTGTGTGTTATTTAAAGTGATAGTTCACCCAAAAATTTAAATTCTGCCATTTCTAAATCACATTTCAAACCAGTATGACTTTCCTCCCTCCGCAGAACACAAAAGAAGATATTTTGAAGAAAGTTGATGACCGAAGCATTGGCAACATCACTGCAAGTGAATGGTGGCCAGTTAACAACATTCTTCAAAACATCTTCTTTAGTGTTCTGCGGTTGAGTAAATTATTGTTATTTTTGGGTGATCTATCACTTAAAGTCATCTTGTAGAAATAAACGTTACTGTAAATATAGTAAAGATAATCAATTTTTTTTAAAAGATGTTGGAACATCAGCAGCCTAACTTCTCACCTCATTGAGCTCAGTGTCCTCCTTCAGGTCCTCTTTGTGTCTGTTTAGGGGCGTAAGCAGCAGTCGTTTGAGTTTCAGAGCCAGGCTGATGATAGATTTGGGACTGGGGATGAGGTTGAATGGCACAGGCAGAGTTCCTCCTTCCTCAAAGTAAGAGAACCACAGCTTAGCCCTGGCAAACTTCCACTCCACGTCTGCATCGTCCTGTCACCAAACACATATGTATAAAGTACATATTTACAAAACACATTCCAGCAGAAATCTAAATATCACTATATTTCATTTAAAAATGTAACTGATAACCCAATATGATTTAGCTTTGAACACACTGTAAAGGTTTTTGCTGTAGTCATGACTAACTATGAATATTAAACATTAACTGTCTTTTGCAAGAAATACCGTCATTTCCACAGATTTTTTAAAGTGGGTTTCCAAATAGGGAAAATGTATCTGGACCTGTTCCATAAACCGCTGACAAACAGTTCATAGTAAAAGTAATGCATATATAAATGTGCACATCCACAAAAACAACAGTTGCAAAAAAAGGCTAACAAAAGAAAAGTCACTTGATTAAATATTATGTTTATGTAAGTGATTTTTCTATAATAGTTTTCAAACACAGCTGTGGTAAAAAATGACAGACCATTCCAGAGATAAAAATGTACTATTTATATGTATGAATTTAGGAAAATTTTGTTTCATTCAACTACTAACAATATTTCTCCCATATTTCAAAAACAAAATATTATTTCTTTCAACATTTTTCAGAAAATGAAAACTGGAGAAACAGGTCAAAATAACCGAAAATATGTTTTCTATTTTTAGCAGACCTCAGATACTGTAAAGAAATGTCATTTCTGTTGGATGACTTGAGGTTTGATTTTGTTGAAATTCAACAAACACTGAACTGGTACGTCCACAGTACATCTGGAAATGCTTATTTTATATGAACATTTGCAATGGTCTCCGCAGCTGTATATTTCTATGCCACTGTACCCTCAAATCAATTAAACACTTCCGTTGTTATCATTCAATAAAAAGCTTAAATCATTCAGCACTCAAAATAAGTCACACTACATGGGTTCATTTAAAATACCAAAAAATATATAATATTTTTAACTTTAGAACCACATTATAAATTCCTGCTATAGGAGTACATGAAGTGGGTCCCTCAAATAGTTGCAGACTCGCTAGATACTGCTCCAGCCAAATACTGCTCAGTTCATATTACTTTATACCTCTGTTATTGACACTTATTGACTTTTTATTAATGGTGACAGACTAGGGTTAGGGCAGATCCCAGCATCTTATGCCAGCGTGCTCATACACTGAGATTTCCACTAGGTGTCAGGACCACCTAAAAATGCATTACAGGCTATTGAAAAGCTTTATGAGCCAAATTATAAAGCTGAAACAATTATGAAACACAGAATTACAAAAAGATAACATAAACATAAAACATATAACAAAAGTACGGCAACCCAATATTTGTTAAAATCCCAATAATGCTGTTTATCTTCGCTGTTAAAATGTAAGGAAAGTTTATGGTAAATTTAGACGATCTAAACCATATGCGTAAAGTACCCCTGGATACAATTTCTATGAAATCCATGCTAAAGTTCCAAAATCTAATTATGAGAGAACAAGCATCAACGTTTTATTTTGACATTTAATCTCACTATGTTTCTTATCTTTGACATGACCTTAGTCACTATTAAAGATTACTAAGGATTATAGTTTCACAGAATGTAAAAAGTACTTTACAGTAGCTGGGTTTTCACAGGCGGGGTCACATTTATTAACATGGGCCTGAACTTTGTTTACATAGGCTTGTAATTGTGTCTCAAAACGATTGAATAACATTGCAAACAAATACGAAAACAAACCTTAAGTCTTAAATCAGCACTTTGTTATTAATAGTCAAATAATGGGATCCCCAAATGGCAATAAAATGCATAACTTCCTCAGTTTCCTGTTATGCCCTCAGACCTCTGAAATCTTTTAAACATTAATAATGAGACTCCCGCTTTGCAGAAGCAACTATATTTGCTGTATACAGCATGTTTCATTGTAGGACCAATTTATTTTTCAGCTGTTGGATGCCATTTAAACTCTATTTTACAGATTTGTTTTTACACACTTTACACAAACTGTCATTGAAGAAACTGACCAATCTCTACTGTCATTAAAGAGGACATTGTATTGGTAACAAATGTCATGTAAAGGGTAATCGAATGTGCAAGGGGATACGAGTGGGAATACGATGATGGGGTCTGGATTTGGTCTGTCCTATCCTGACAGCATTTCAAAGATTTTATGTTGGAATACGATTACCTCAATTTCCTGAAACGAGCTGTTGATCATAGCGATGAGCATGTTGAGTAAGACGATAACCATGGTAACGTTGTAGACTCCGTAAAGGACATAGCCGATATTCTCAATAAATTTGTGCCCGTTGTTGATGACAACGGACTTGACCTCAGAAAGGCCAAAAATAGCCCAGAATAAAGTTTTGAAGCTCTCTTCAACACTGGAGAGGAAGACATGGAGATGTAAGTGATAGCATTTACATTTTTTTTATCCATTACACTTTGCAAACAGATGATATTGAAACGAATGGCATTTTTGGGAAAACAAATAGCGTCCTATAATACCAAATGCTGTTAAATGACATTTTAACTAAATCATTTATAAGATTATACTTCACAATATTCTGAACAGCAGGGGCCTATGTGTTTAGTGGTAAACGTGGATATGCTGACATTTCTGAAATGTAAAAAAACATCCAGGAAAAACAAAGTCTTAGTGTGTTTACATTAAAGAGACTTGTTTTATTCTTTTCTTTGTTTGATATGGCATTTGTTCTAAAATTGCAGTTTAGTTTTGTTATTTGGCATAAAATAAAAAAAGAAATGTGCAGCATTTGAGAGATAATAAAAGGGCAGTTGTTTATTTCTAATTTGTCTCAACTCATTTTGAGAAAATAAATCATGAATAAATCGTATCATGACATCAGTATCGTGAATCGCATCGTGAGCTGAATCGTTTCATCCCTATTCCTTATAGCCTACTCATTAAATATAAAGATACTCCGATTCACTTTCATGTCCACATAGACATGGTCATGGTGGTCATGATAATTGAATTTGCCAAACGCCTACTTCCAGTATGTCCTTGTGTATTATTGCCAATGGCTCTGACTTTATTTGTTATATGATTACAAAACGCTCAAAGGTTTGATAAGATTAAAGGTAAACAAGTCATCAAAGGATTCTGAAAGAGATTCACACTGATTCATTCAATGCTTACGTTGTGAAGGCATTATTTAGCTTGGCTCCGAGGTAGTATGAATAAAGATTAAACATCCCAATCATGAAGGCCACAAACACCATTATGAAGATCACCATGAATTTAAATATGTCTTTTACAGTCCGGCCCAGAGAGATCTGCAGCGGACCGAAGCTCTCGTTGGCTGGAAGGATGTACGCGATCCGAGAGAAGCTCAGAACCACTGCAATGGCATAAAGGCCCTCGGAGATCAGCTGGGGGTCAGAAGGAACCCAGTGGACACGAGCTGAAGAAAAATATACGAAAATTATTTTTAATAATCATTTTAATTATTGGTAAATATAAATAATACATCTGCATATATACTGTATGTATGTCTGTATGTTTTTGTGTTTATTAATACAAAATTAATATACACAGTGGACAGACATATATTATGTAAACACAAACTTTTATTTTGAATGCGATTAATCACGATTAATCATTTGACAAAAAAGGTTAATTATCTTTTTGAAGATAATTGTGTATTATTCATGTCGAATTTTTAAATATTTAGCTTATAACGGATAGCAGATGATCTTCAAAATCTGTACATTTTATACCGATAAGCAATGCATCTTTGGAATTATAATTCGTTTTAATAGCAGTACTCACCAAGTCGATAGTACTCTATCTCAAACGGCAATGTTATGTTTGATAAATCTGTGTAGTGCTTGTCGACATAACTCTGTGCAACAGTTGCATGCCAAAACGCCATGAATCGAGCCACGAAGGAAGTCACAAAAATGGCCAACATTCCAAAGTCCAGCAAATTCCAAGGCTCCAACAGATATTCCCGAGGACCCTGACACCAAATCTCTTTACATTCAGCCCAGATCATTCCTTACATCAGAATGAGATAAAAGGTAAAGGTAAATAATTGGAGTCACAAGTTACAATAAATGTGACAAAACCGACAATTCTTGTTTTTTTTTTCTTGTTTAAAATAAATTATTTATCTCTGTGGGTCATGATGTTTTATTAATTTTAACCATAACCGTGTAAACCTTTAAATGTTTGTCTGACCTACGACCCATGAAATGATCAGCATTTCCATACAGGTAAAGGGAGTGGTTTTCATGCGGAACAGCTGTGATGGGTGGTCGTGGATGGTCATGTTTGGCAGAAGCGACGTCCCTTCAAATCGGTCGGCAGCGTTCATGACCAGAAGACCGAGAAAGATGGTGAAGGAAGCTGCGTGTGCCACAAACTTCAGGAAAGGTCCACGTATGATCTTCCCTAACTATAATTAAAAACATACCAGAAACACTGCAAATGATGGGTAAACTGTGGCTGATTTGATGTTTTTCAGTAACTCAAACAATCATTAGAAGTACAGTTCAGATTTTAGATAGTAAAGTGTCATGAATCACAAAGATGGAGAACCCAAATGCAGGCAGCCAAAACAGGGATGACGGGGTTAACAAAGATTTTAATATTTAAATAAACACAAAACAAAAACCCACGAGGGGGTAAAACAAGACTAGATAAATAATAACAACTACAGGACACGGACTAACTAGACTGAACAAAATAAAATACTAAGACAAGACTAGACTAGACTAACTTACAAGGTAACAATAATTCAAGATACAAATAATCCAACAAACAGGTAGCGCATGGGAAAGGCAAACAACTTACAGAATACAATGAACGAGCACAGGACTATAGACAAGAGGAGGCTTTAAAGGGAAACAAACACAGGATAATTGAACAAGGGGCAGGTGTAGGTAATGAGACACTAATGGGAAGGCTAACGAGACAAAAGGGCGGGAAACACTGACGAGACACGAGAAAGCACATGGCATGTCAGAATCAAAACAAAGCCATGTCTTTCTCACACAAAACCTAAGGCTATGCCATGACTCCGCTGCAAGACCAAAAATAAACATGACATGATAGCGGAATCATGACATAAGCCCCCCCTTAAATGAACACCTCCAGGTGTTCATCAAGGGGTAGACTAACAAGACAAGACAGACTGGGAACACGACAATACAAGGCAAAACAAAGAAAACAATATCAGGGGCAAACAAGCAAGCAAAATCACAGGGTTGGGGTGAGACAATAAAAATAATAAACATGGGAGGGGGGGTGGGGGAACAACAAAGTTCACGGGAGGGTGTCCAAGAGGGTAGGGATAGGGTGGGACAGTCCTAGTTCCCGGGGGCGCTCGCGAGCGTGGAATCCCAGGGGACTTGATGGGAGAAGTCCTCGGGGGAACTGTTCTTGTTCCCGGCTTGACGGCCGGCTGAGCCACCGGCTGGAAGGCCGGCTGAGCCACCGGCTGGAAGGCCGGCTGAGCCACCGGCTGGAAGGCCGGCTGAGCCACCGGCTGGAAGGCCGGCTGAGCCACCGGCTGGAAGGCCGGCTGAGCCACCGGCTGGAAGGCCGGCTGAGCCACCGGCTGGAAGGCCGGCTGGAAGGCCGTCTGGAAGGCCGGCTGAGCCACCGGCTGGAAGGCCGTCTGAGCCACCGGCTGGAAGGCCGGCAGGGCAGGACTGGGTGCAGGACTTGACGCCGGCTGGAAGGCCGGCAGGGCAGGACTGGGTGCAGGACTTGACGCCGGCTGGAAGGCCGGCAGGGCAGGACTGGGTGCAGGACTTGACGCCGGCTGGAAGGCCGGCAGGGCAGGACTGGGTGCAGGACTTGACGCCGGCTGGAAGGCCGGCAGGGCAGGACTGGGTGCAGGACTTGACGCCGGCTGGAAGGCCGGCAGGGCAGGACTGGGTGCAGGACTTGACGCCGGCTGGAAGGCCGGCAGGGCAGGACTGGGTGCAGGACTTGACGCCGGCTGGAAGGCCGGCAGGGCAGGACTGGGTGCAGGACTTGACGCCGGCTGGAAGGCCGGCAGGGCAGGACTGGGTGCAGGACTTGACGCCGGCTGGAAGGCCGGCAGGGCAGGACTGGGTGCAGGACTTGACGCCGGCTGGAAGGCCGGCAGGGCAGGACTGGGTGCAGGACTTGACGCCGGCTGGAAGGCCGGCAGGGCAGGACTGGGTGCAGGACTTGACGCCGGCTGGAAGGCCGGCAGGGCAGGACTGGGTGCAGGACTTGACGCCGGCTGGAAGGCCGGCAGGGCAGGACTGGGTGCAGGACTTGACGCCGGCTGGAAGGCCGGCAGGGCAGGACTGGGTGCAGGACTTGACGCCGGCTGGAAGGCCGGCAGGGCAGGACTGGGTGCAGGACTTGACGCCGGCTGGAAGGCCGGCAGGGCAGGACTGGGTGCAGGACTTGACGCCGGCTGGAAGGCCGGCAGGGCAGGACTGGGTGCAGGACTTGACGCCGGCTGGAAGGCCGGCAGGGCAGGACTTGGCACTTGCGTGGACGCCTGGGCAGGACTTGGCACTTGCGTGGACGCCTGGGCAGGACTTGGCACTTGCGTGGACGCCTGGGCAGGACTTGGCACTTGCGTGGACGCCTGGGCAGGACTTGGCACTTGCGTGGACGCCTGGGCAGGACTTGGCACTTGCGTGGACGCCTGGGCAGGACTTGGCACTTGCGTGGACGCCTGGGCAGGACTTGGCACTTGACTGAGTGCAGGTGGGACCACCGGACTTGGGACCACCGGACTTGGGACCACCGGACTTGGGACCACCGGACTTGGGACCACCGGACTTGGGACCACCGGACTTGGGACCACCGGACTTGGGACCACCGGACTTGGGACCACCGGACTTGGGACCACCGGACTTGGGACCACCGGACTTGGGACCACCGGACTTGGGACCACCGGACTTGGGACCACCGGACTTGGGACCACCGGACTTGGGACCACCGGACTTGGGACCACCGGACTTGGGACCACCGGACTTGGGACCACCGGACTTGGGACCACCGGACTTGGGACCACCGGACTTGGGACCACCGGACTTGGGACCACCGGACTTGGGACCACCGGACTTGGGACCACCGGACTTGGGACCACCGGACTTGGGACCACCGGACTTGGGACCACCGGACTTGGGACCACCGGACTTGGGACCTCAGGAGGCCCGCTAGACGATCGGGCCCTCCTGCTCGTACGGCGCCCCCCCAAAAAATATTTGGGCTGAGTCCCGGTGTTATTCTCCGGCTGGAGCTTCGGGCTGGACTCGAAGGGTGCAGAGGGTGAGGAGAGGCGCACAACCCCGACCCGAACACAACCCCCTGCACAGGGGGACGTATTCCCCAGCGCAGCAGAACAAGGGGTAAGATCGGCGTCGGAGGGGCTTGCAGACGCCGTCCCTGAATCTCTCCTCCCCCACCCGCCGCGGATGCCGCCAGGAAAAGCAGGAACCCCGGAGCTCGAGCAGGAAGGCGCCGAGCCCCCCAGGGCGGACTCAGTCAGAATGCAATCCTCCGGGACGCTAGCCAACGGAACAGATGCCACGACCGGAACTCTGACATCGTCCCGGTTGATCACATACCTGACCATGTCCTCAAACCCCAGGGGCTCAAGCAACCTCCTCTCCGATGGCCGGAGGCGGTTGGTGAGGCAGCCATCAAAGATGACCTTTAATTCTGCGTCACCAAACTCTGTCTCCCGCGCCACCGAAGAGAATGCCTTGGCGAACTCCTGGGTCCCATGCCCTCCCTGACGGAACCCAAACAGCAGGTGAGCTTGGAGAGACCGTCGGGACACTGCATTGTTCATCATGCTGCCTACTGGGTTCAGTTCCGGCTCGTTCATTCTGTCATGAATCACAAAGATGGAGAACCCAAATGCAGGCAGCCAAAACAGGGATGACGGGGTTAACAAAGATTTTAATATTTAAATAAACACAAAACAAAAACCCACGAGGGGGTAAAACAAGACTAGATAAATAATAACAACTACAGGACACGGACTAACTAGACTGAACAAAATAAAATACTAAGACAAGACTAGACTAGACTAACTTACAAGGTAACAATAATTCAAGATACAAATAATCCAACAAACAGGTAGCGCATGGGAAAGGCAAACAACTTACAGAATACAATGAACGAGCACAGGACTATAGACAAGAGGAGGCTTTAAAGGGAAACAAACACAGGATAATTGAACAAGGGGCAGGTGTAGGTAATGAGACACTAATGGGAAGGCTAACGAGACAAAAGGGCGGGAAACACTGACGAGACACGAGAAAGCACATGGCATGTCAGAATCAAAACAAAGCCATGTCTTTCTCACACAAAACCTAAGGCTATGCCATGACTCCGCTGCAAGACCAAAAATAAACATGACATGATAGCGGAATCATGACAGTAAAGCAACAATGTTTTATTAGTTTTTTTTACCAATCAAGCAATGTTATGTAAGAAAAAATGACTCATGCAGTGGGCTAAAGGTACAGGTCAATACAGACGGACCTTGCTTGAGGGTGCGATCAAATACAACAAAGTCAAGATGGGAAGTCCAACCACCACCCCTAGAACCACCATAAACTTCACCGCCGTGGTCTGCTGCCTGAGTCCAGATAGATTCTCATACCATATCGACAGGAGCTTCTGCTGACAGTTTGGATGGGCTACAAACTGTGTGATATTACAGTATAATGATATCACTTTATACCCAAAAGCCTTTAGAATTCTGTACATAACATACATTTGTAATTTATGCATATTTACCTTTTTCAGCTCGTATTTGAGGGCCAGTTTTAAACGGACTAGACTGGGTCTGCCACTGGTGTCAACATGGCCAACTGACTCTCCGTCTCCATTTAAAATGGCCTCCACTTCCTCTGTGTTGCGGCACAGGTCCAGAAGACCAACGACAAAATCTTTACATTGCATAGACAGCTTCAAGTAATCATTCTGTGAAAAAAACATGAATTTGCGAAAAACAAGAATTCATACTGTCAGTCAATTAAAGTATGCAACTGTGTCTTGGCTTATTCATTAGAAAACAGTTGGTAGGTACATATTTAAACCTTAACATAAAGCAGAATTCCGCAATGTTGTGTTATAAACCAGGGCTTTTCAAACTGGGGTCTGGGGACCCCCAGGGGGCTCATGGAAGATTCAAGGAAGATCCCTAGAAAATGTCAGAGAAAGAAAAAGATAAAGAAAAAACATTGCTGCTCCGGCCACGTCAGCACTCATTTTCGCCTCTAGTGGTGACGTACTGACTCTTCTCTCCGGTCGTGAATAAGGAGTGGCCGTCCGGAATGCCAAGACCATCCGCCTCAAGACACTGGCAGCGGTGCACGACTGGAATGAGACCATGTTGCATGCACGCTTCCTTGAAGGACTAAATCATGCCATCGCTGACGAACTGGCAGCCCTAGATATACCTGGCGATCTACAGTCCATCATCAGCCTTACCCTTCGGGTGGAAAGCTGCCTCACACGCCGCCAACAATGCTGTCTCTCCAGTTCTTCCTGGCACTCCCAGCCCTCTCCGGTCTCTGAGGCCTCCACTGTCTTCTCCTCTGATCCCGAGCCCATGCAGCTGGGTCACCTCCTCCTCACCCCCCAGCAGAAGCAGCAGTGTCTTGCCCAGGACCTTGTCCTGTACTGCGGGAAGGATGGCCACTTCGCTCTGTAATCTCACTTTGGGACTCAAGCTAAGGCAGTGGCTCTCCACCCTTATTGTGGCAGCCATTCTTCCAGCTGTGGGAAAGTTATTTTCATCCAAGTGGATTAGCTCTCTCTGCCTGTGGGGTTGTCTGGTCGGAGCAACATTCATCTCTCCCTATGGGGTTGTCTGGTCGAAGCTACATTCATCTTTTTACATCTTTTTTTACATCTCTCTAATGGACTGTCTCTTTTGTTGAGCGAGTCAAGAACTATTAGGAGGTTGTCTCCATTTCTCAATGCAGCTGCCACTGTTGCCCCAGGCCGCTGTTAACTTCTGGTCTGTGTTCGGTTATTGGTCTGGCTAGTGGCTAGCAATATTACAATTTTTTCTATATTAAATGTATCTTATTATTAATTAATATCCATATTTTGTTGTATATTGATTGTAATACATAACTGCTCAACAGTTAATTCTAGGTCTTAAAGAAGTTAAGTTGAGGCCATGTAACATTTGTTATTGGTGAAATGATAATCTTTACTACAGATCCAATTGGTTATCTAGGATATCCATAAAGCACTGAAATTGAATGTAGGCCTAAATACTTAGGCGTGTGACAGGGCATATAAGAGTTTTATTTATTAATTCTTGAGAACAGCACGAAACAGTACCATCTGTTTATGATTGAAACCACTTATAAAACCTTAAGCTAAACAATAATGATATAGCATGTGGTGCTAAGCCGCCCACTCTCTGTCAAAGGCTAAAGACACATCGACTATCAGGCAGAACTGCACACCCACACCCCATATGCCCTGAAAAGTTACTAAAAACCAGAATAATGACATTTGAACATATCACGCTAATCCTTGACATTAACACTGCCTGGTAACGGTAACAAAGCCAACCAAAAACTAGATAGCCTGGTACATTATCAGAAAAAATCCATGACAAAACCATCACCACAACTGTACTAATACACTTCCCCCAATCCAAAAGGACCAGTTGCTAGGGTGTTATGGGTGGTTGCTGTGTGCCCTATAATGTCACACTGCCTACAGCATGCAAAACTTGCTGATATGTCGAATTGTGCTTTTATCAGTGTTTCCTCCTTCTACTAGTATACAGAATGACATGAAGGTGAATACAAAATGACAGACGTTTTATTCACTCTAAAAATGCAAGGTTATTTTCAATCCAGCTTTGGGTCAAAAACTTACAAATTCAACCATTGAGTTTTGAATTATTTTATGCTGGTTGTTTCAACCAAAATGCTGGGTTATTTTAACCCACTGTTGGGTAAATTCCTGGGTTCCTACCTTAAACTCTTTCTCTATGTTGGCCAGTACAGCGAGCTCATTGCTAAGCTCAAGAGCCATCAGCACTGGATCCTCGCTGGATAGAGACAGGTAGGCGGGGCTAGCCAGCCCTTTGTAGGCATTTATTCTGGAACATGAATGGCTGAAAGAGTCATTTCTCTGATGATATAGGCAACTGTTACATTTACAGAAGTAGTCATGTGGACGCTCAATGCTGGCTCCCTTCCTCAGCAGAATGTGCACTATCTCGTATTCATGGCAGTGAGAGGCTAGTATTATGGGTGTTATATCATGGGAAAACCGTGTGCCCTCCTCATCATAGGCGTAGAAGTCGTCTTGCATTTCCGATTGAAGGGGACTGTTGGTAAGTTTGGTTGTGTCTGAAAGCCCTTGGTGACCCAGAATTGCCTCCACAATCCGAATATAACCTTTACTTATGGCTAAAAGCAGGGCGTCGCCTATCCGTGCCAGGTTCTCTTTCTGTAGCAAAAGTTCGATCACTTCCAGGTGCTCATTGGCGACTGCAAGCTGCAATGCATTCTGGCCCATGTAGTCCACACAGTTGACATTGAGTTCTGGTAGGTCTTCTAACATCCTGCGGATGACGGGAATATTTCCATACTCGGCTGCCTCTAGAAAACACTCCTCGTTTGGGGATAAACCATTGTGTCGGGCGTTAAACATGTAGGCCGGTCTCCACATAGCCATGCGCCGACTCTTAGCCAATGGATGCCTGTGAATGTCATCGTTGCTACACCTGTTTGTAAAAGAAAACAAGAATTGTTTTAACCAAAGTAAGAAAAGGTATAAAAATTTATAAAATACATAGCTACTATTATTTTGTTTTATATTTTAGAATTAAAGTTATCTAAACTATGTAAAACACAATGTGATACTGAATGTTGAGATGTTAAACCAATGTTTTATATAATATACTCTAGCTTCTTCACACTAGCCACCATTGCCTATATGCCATTGAAGAGTTTTCAAACTGCGGATTGGGACCCACTTGTGGTGCACACAGTGGGATAAGGTGAGTCGCATAAATTACACAAAAAAATGTTTACCGGTAGTTCACGTAATGACTAGTAATGACAATGACTGGCATAACATTTACGGCTGTAATCTAAATTTATGGACATCCAAAATAGAATTCAGACTTTTTCTCTGAGATTAGTGAGTTACTTACTACTTACTGACTAGTTATTCATCTGTAATTGTTCTTGAAGACTTTAATATACATGAGTGCACATGTTTCACCCTGGTTAATGCCGGAACTTCAAGCAACGAAAGCTATAGGACGTTGCTTGGAAAGAACGTTCAGGAAAACTGGACTATGACAGAACATCTGCTCAACTACCGTACATCTCTCTATTCTGCAAGGTCTTCATATTTATATTCTATTAAGAATTATATGTGCAGACCTAAATCTCTGTTTACTATGGTTAACAAACCCTTCACAACATGGTATTTCTGGCTCGGCAGTGCTTGTGAATAATTTCTTATTACTTTTCAGACAAATTGAAGTCAATCACCATTTCCAATGACACCCTGTCAGGAACCGCAGGCAGCAGTAGTGAAACACGCAAAACTTTATTACAAAACAAACTTCCCACGATGGAACAACAAAACAAAGAAGCAGAATTAAACAAGTAAAAAAAAACTCAATGACTAAAACAACTACATGTAAACACAACACAACACAACTACATGTAAACACAACACCACACAACTACATGTAAACACAACACAACACAACACAACTACATGTAAACACAACACAACAAAACACAACTACATGTAAACACAACACAACTACATGTTAACACAACACAACACAACAACATGTAAACACAACAAAACTACATGTAAACCCAACACAACACAACAAAACTACATGTAAACACAACACAACCCAACAAAACTACATGTAAACACAACACAACACCATGTAAACACAACACAACACCATGTAAACACAACTACATGTAAACACAACACAACACAACAACGTGTAAACACAACACAACACAACACCATCTAAACACAACACCATGTAAACACAACACAACGACACGACACGTGGAAGCTAACGAGGAAACGAGAGGCCAGAGACGAGCACAGAGAGAACGCATATTATGTCATGACTGACAATAATATGTTTCTTTCCACACAAAACACGTGGCTCTGTCATGATTCTGCCACTAGGCTAGAAAACCAAGACAAAAGGAGGCAGAGCCATGACACACCCCTTATACAACTGATTCAAATGTTAACTTGATGTCAATTGACTCGGCTCACTCAACAAACTCTCAAAACTCAGCAGCAAGAGTTCTCACCTTCACCAGGTGTTCTGCTCGTATTACTCCTCTAATGCATGATCTTCACTGGGTACCGTGGTATCACATATTAACTTTAAGATACTACTTCTAACATTTAAGGCATTTTGTGCCTCCATATTTGTCCGACCTACTCTACTCCAACTCTCCTGCCCGGTCCCTTAGATCATCTAAACTTGGTCTTTTGTTCATTCCTCGTTTTGGGCTTTCCACTGTAGGTGGTAAGTCATTTGTGTTAATGCTTCTAAATTATGGAATTCACTACCCCATACACTTCGTAATATATCATATTTTACCTTCAAGAATCAGCTAAACATGTATCTTTTCAATATGTATTGTGGAGAATGTTGGGTGGTTGAAGACCTTAAAAATCCCAAACAGGTGGAACCAGAGGCAGATACATATAGGGGGGCCTGCAAAGTTGTGGGTGGGCTGGAATAAATTGCATCACCATTTCAACCAGAGTAATTTTTAAGAATATTTGATGGGTTCTGTCCCATTGTGGAGTCAAATGCAATTCACTTCGCTCTACAAATTAAATTGCATCACAGTGCAGTTGATTTAACATGGTCACACAGCTTTGAAGTGCATGGCTTTCCCTGCATGTGTCAAAAGTCAGTGCAACTGCATGCGGTTTACTAGACTAGATTCCAATTTTTATAACCGTCTCTTGTGAAACTCTGTGTGTACCTTTACAAAAAGCTTTACAAAATCCATATAAACTGTTCATACCAATAAGAACTGAATGAGAGTGGCTTACCATCAATTACGGTAATTGGATATTTTATTTTATTCTATCGCGGAAAGATCTATAGGTAAACAATTTTGATTTACTAATTCGGAAGCCGGTTGAGAATAATAGTGGAGGCTTATAGGGCCTAGGCCTGCCCGCCCGTAGCTCCGCCCCTGGGTGGAACAACTCAGGCAAGAGACAGTTAGTGAACTAAAGAAAATCAATAATCCAGCTCTTCCTGGGAAGCTGAAACTCTGGTGCTTCCAATTTGGCTTGTTGCCACGCCTGATGTGGCCAATTTGAATGTATGAGGGTCTCACTCCAAGAACCTGGAGAGATTGGTGAGTACACAAGTGAGGAAATGACTTGGCCTACCAAGATGCCTTAGCAAATTAGGGCTGTATGGGAATGCAGCTCTCCCTCTCCCCATTTCAAGCCTTGTGGAGGAATATAAATGCACCAAATCAAGGCTAGAGATGACGTCAGAGAAATGGAACAGATCAACAGCAGTAGCAGATGCGAAGGCAGACCTCCGACATAGGAACACCGTGGTCTAAGTTCAATATTGCAGAGGGGGACTTTGTTTGGGATCAACCAGACCCACATAACTAAAAGCTACATCAAAGGAACAGCATAACCTGGTGGTGGAGGGGGTTGGCGTCAAGAGGATGCAAGTAGATGCACCAAAGTGGTCTCTCAAGCCCAGCAAGGCTGCTGGATATGGTGGGAAGGCATTGAATCGCCCCCAAAATCACCTGGAGTGAGCTCTGGAGTATAGAGGCAAACAGGCTAAGTTTTATCATAAGAGCTACATATGATGTGCTGCCCTCACCAACAAATCTGCATGTTTGGCGTGCATAGGATTCACCTTGTCACCTATGTGCAGCTCCAGCAAACCTTAAACATGGGTGGTAAAAAGGACTTGACACAGGGAGATACACATGATGCCATAGTCAATTACTAAAGTGCTTGGCTGCAGCAGTAGACACCAAGATAGTGGCAGGAAATTCCATCCCCCAAAACGCCCAGTCTAACTTGCTAAAAAGGAAACCTTTTATTCGGGAGGAGCAGAAAATCCCAGATTCAGGTCTGCTGAGGATAGCCAGGGATAGGGAAATGCAAGTTGATTTAAACCAAATACTTACTTTCCCCTTGGAAATCGAAATGACAAATCTGTGGTCCAGCTCCAGTAGGACAGTCATCCTAGTTGAGTTGTCTGTACCTTGGGAAGAGCCCATTAATGAAGAATTTGAAAGAAAGAATCTCTGATATGCCAACTTGGCAGCGGAGGCTGAAGATCGGGGCTGGACAGCGAAAGTGTTCCTGGTGGAAGTGGACTGCAGGGGAAGCCACTACAAGGCTGCTCAAGAAGGTTGGGATCAGAGAACAGGCCCAACGGACAAGTGGGGCAAGAACAGCCTTACCCAACGGGTTAGCGGGTATGGTTGCATTGAGGTGTGATGCCACCGAGATTTCAGCTAAAATAATAAGAAAAGGCAAGTATAAATTTGCTATGTATTTCTATAACCATATATCCCCAAACACAGAGGATGCCTACATGACGAACCCAGTGAAACCTCTGACCTCCTTTCCTATATTCATATCATGCATAAGGCGTGGGAAATTTCCTATTCGGCAATTCAACTGTGCTGAAATAGTGGGTTATAACACCTAGTCCTATTAAGAGAAGTAGAGATGTAACAATTCATTCAGCTCACGATGTGATGCGATTCACGATCTCAATATACGATGTATTAATGATTTATTTTTCCAAAATAAGTTGAGACAAATTAGAACAACCGCCCTTTTATTATTTCTCAAATGCTGCACATTTTATGTCACATAACAAAAATAAACAGCAATTTAAGATCAAATTCCTAATATAAATAAACTAAGACTTTGTCAGTGCTGTTGTTTATTTTTTACATTTAAGAAATATCAGCAAGTTTACAAAGTTGGCAGAAAACATAGGGGCCCTGCAGTTAAAAACATGGATTACCATTCATTCAACATCTCAACTGTCTTGAATCAGCATATTAAAATACATATTCAACTCAAGGTGAAACGTTACATCCCTATAGAACGTTTTATAATTTAAACAATTAGTTGAATGGGTCCTGTAGTTTGGTCGCATTTAAAGAAACCTAGTATCCTACACTGACATCTGAACAAGCTTATTAAAGTCTTCAGGATCATGTGGAAATTACAGGCACGTGTGAAAGGCTGGAGCAAAACGTAGCAGCAAACTTTAAATTCTGGACTCATGTGTGGATATCTTCCTAGGAAAATAATACTGTACCACAGATTTAAAAAGGTTACTGTCCAGAATGAATGAGCTTCTTCTGGTTGAGTCACATCTGATGATTTAATCAAACTCAAAATGATTCACTGCCAGTTGGTGCCCATCTGACACAAATGCCCACCTACCCAAGTACCCAACGGACCAGCCTCTGACTATTAAGATGTAAATTAGGCTATTAGGCCATTTCATACAGTGTTTTTTATATCCATTTACAAATGTAAATTTTTCATGAAACTATGAGAGCTTTACCAAACGTTTGAAAAGGCACAGTGTCCACTTCAGTTTTAAATGTTTCTGTAGGAATGACAGGGCTGACGAAAAAAACAACCAGCCTCCCACACTAATGCTGTCTTGCATGTATGTCAAAGTGCCTATGAATAAGTCTCCAACGCCACAATGAACATTTGATTGATCCAACTTTACATAAATTATTTTCACAAAACAAATACATTTCCATTGATAAACATCACTTTGTAATGTAAGCTGTACAACAGCAGTTCCCTGAGCCTGAAAATAAATCTATCTTATCTTTGAGTATTATATAAAGTAAGTACAAAATACTGTAGTTTTAAGAGACCTTAAACGATGAACCCAAAAAGAGTCAAACACTCACCTCTTGTAATAGCGCGGTAAAGGGTAGTTGTCGGTGTTCATTCGCGGGTGGACGGAACTTTGTTGAACAAAAGTGCTGCTGTGATCAGTGGACATCTGGTGCTTCCTTCATTTATCCTCTTTCAATATGAGCCTGACTGATGCGCGCAAGAGCGCGGGAGTGATGCACACAAGACAGAAACGAGCGCACAGGCAAAGTTCAGCGATATTCTCTTGATCTTCATTCTGACTCATATTTGCTGCAAACATAAGAGATGTCTGTTTCTAGATTCAGTAAAAGTGCACGCGCTGACGTCTTCTGTGCGGTGTCTTAAATGGGCGATGACGTCACGAGCAGCCATAAGGCTGTTTCATATTTTTGTAAGTCGTGATTATGGGGACAGTAGTTATTACAATACTAATAAAAATACAAAAAAGTATTAGATCAAGATGTATAGGCTAGGAAGAAAGCTAAGACGAAACGTAAAGCAAAGGCCTGAAACTTTTTACATTTTTATTAGAGAGATAATATAGTCTATTACTGCATTTCAAAAGCATTGGACTTTTTTTCTTTGGTTAACGTTTTTCCCGATTTTCTGTCCACATATAATTTAATATACTGTACTATAGAGGCATTAGATATGACGAGCAGCACTAGAGCTGTCCCTATGTGACCAGTCTGTCTAATGACTTAAATGATCGCTTACCCTCAGCAACAAAAAAATGCGGAAAGAGTTGTTTATCATCAGACGATGATGACAGGCCTACAACATTAAACATGCATGTCATTCCATTTTACATAGATAGACCAAACGAGGAACTTATACAGAAACGATTAAATTATATATATGCAACAAGAATGCCATGAAATGTAGTTGAATTATAGGCTACAAGTAGGGGCGTCGCAAGTGGGGGTGGTGACCGCTCACAGTCCTGACTCGCTCACAGCAGATGATGATAGCAGGCATACAACTATACAGCTAACGATAGTGTTGATCCGATGAAGTAGTATTTTGTTTTTAGTTTTTGTGTCTGAAATGTATAAGTGCATTATTTTTGGAAGGCCGGTTAAATGATTGAAATCGATCTCGGTGGTCTAAATAAACAGCAATTTCGTTGTTCTCAGCCTTCACAAAAATTGAGTTATATTCAGCAGACAACAAAAAAAGTTGGAACTTTAAAACAATCCCTTGGACACTATTTACCGGACTACGGAGCACGAAGGGACAAACATCTCGCGCTTTTTGTTTTATCTGCGTATTGGCGTAAACTTTGGATTTGTACGACGTACGTTGAGGTAGTCCTTCTGATATATTCAATTTATCCCTAATAATATATAAACATTCAATTAAAATGTTAACATGCCAAAATTTTAATAAATATGTAAGTAATAAAAATATGCTTTTTATTTGTAATAAATTTTGATAAGGGGGAGCCAAAATTGACATTGGCATTAAACGTTTTAAGAAATATGAATTGGCAGTCTCAGTTACAGTAATGAAGTGGCATTATCACAAAAATGTATTCAGTACTAGCCACTTTGGGTTATGTTTTGGATTGCACTTCCTCTATTAATGAAACACAATTCAAATAAATATAGTTAACCCTGGCTACAGCATTGGGCCTACTGAGGATTATGCTACTGTAGTCCAGCCATCAAGCATAATGCAAGGAATATTTAAAGAAAGTTTTAACCCAGCAGTCCCCCGTGGATAATTATGTCATGAAATAAACAGTTTGTTTGTGTGTTTATTACTCATTGTTACTATGTGTGTCATTTATTCATTGCATCTACAGAAAAACTTTATGATAATGTACTTAAAGCATGAATCTCCAACCCTATTCTTGGATATTTACCTTTCTGCATACTTGTTCCAACACACCTGCCTGTAATTTTCATGGTTCAGGTGTGTTCGGTTGTGTTGAAACCTTGAACTCTGCAGGACAGTCTCTTTGGTATAATAAAGAAATGGGCTAACAGTTGAGAGCAGAGAGCTTGTGGATGGATGTTTCAGTTCAAGGTTGTGTGAGTTTTGTATTTTAGTAAGCAACAGGAAAAAAGCCACCTTAAATAAAGTCAATGGAACTTTATTTATTTAAAGCGTATCCCATACGTGGGTATCTCCAGCTAGACCCAGAAATCCACTGACCCTGCATTGCTCCACATTATTCATTTTATTTAAAGGCTTCTATTCATATTCACTATAACTTTTCATAACTATTAACTCTGCGAATTGCATTCGATGACGCTTATTTCAAAGGAAATAGTTTGCCAAATTAGGAAAGATGGTCAAAGTTGACTTGAATTTGAAGAAATCCATCCACAGGCTTGTCTATTGACAGCTCCAGTGAGCGACCGAGATTCGTGTCTGCAGACGAGCGCAGCTCAGCCATTTTGATTCTGCGGCTGCGCCTCTTCGCTATGGCGGAGATGGACGACGGAGACGAGCCGGTTTTAGTTCACACACACAGTGGCTCGTCCGGGTCCAAGTCCGGGGGTGACAAGATGTTTTCCCTCAAGAAGTGGAACGCAGTGGCGATGTGGAGCTGGGACGTGGAGTGTGATACCTGCGCTATATGCCGGGTTCAAGTAATGGGTAAGTGTTTCTCAAGCTAACCGGCTAGCAAACAGATAGCACTGTTGTATTTTGTCCTTTATTGTGCGTGCTAGCTGGTTATTCTCGGTATATTATGCGAACACGGCTTACAAGCGTTACAGGGTAATTTATAGAAATGGTACACGCGTGTTTTAAAACAAAAGACCGCAGTAGACCACGAAGTCAGCTGCCCACCCTGACAGCACATATAAACTCCAGTTACAACGCACATTTGATGCCAAAACTATCGTTGTGTTAACGTTTAAGTAAAGATTTAATGAAACCCCAATGTAACCTGACAATACACACATGATGGTGAGAATACCGATTGGGTTTAAATCAAACGTAGAAACTGTCATAAGATATGAATGATGACTCGCGTGTTTACGGTGCTCAAAAGGCTTAGTCACGTGTTCATATAAACCTGTATAATGCTCTGTTATACCGAATCAAATTCTCAAATAAGTGTAAAATTCTGATGGACCTATAATTCTCCAAATTTGATCAAATCCTTTTTTGGTTGCCCACGTGTAACTTAAGTGTTGCCAAAAATGATCAATGGGTTGCTAAAAAGGAAAAAAGCGAAATCTATAAATGCACATTTGGTAGCCTACCCTAAAATACCTATGATACCTACGAAAATGAGTATGCCATGCCCATAATAATATTTATGCCCATAAGTAATATGTCTAGATACACATTGTTAAAGCCAGAATTGCATGTATCACTAGTCATTTTCTGTATGTATTTTAACTGATGCGCAATAACTAAGTAATTGATGATCAATGCAGTCAAGTTAATCAGTTGTAAATATGATTACATAAAAATATGACCCGGATTTCAGCTACGTCCTGTATTAGTTTATGGTATTATTGAAGGGTCGGTCTGCAGATGTTTTTTACTAAATGAATCGTGTGTATTTGTTAATGTATTTTAGATGCGTGTTTGAGATGCCAGGCTGAAAACAAGCAAGAAGACTGCGTTGGTAAGTCACTCATTACGTCTGTAAATCAATTTCAGTAAGCCCTACAAAGCAGATGGCATCGCGGTCTGTTGCACTACAGATTTCTGTTCATTTGCGTTTTCTTTTCACATGTTCTCACTTATTGTTTTTACTATTACTATAAAGTAATAGTAAGGAGTGGTTGCTAGTATGAATGGCTCATCTTTTTCACGTACATCCTTGAATAATGGACTATACTACTTGCACTTTAAGCGGCGCAAACCAGGAACTGTGTGTATCTCACTCATCTGTCCTTCTGTCTTGTGTTTCAGTGGTATGGGGAGAGTGCAATCACTCCTTCCACAACTGCTGTATGTCCCTTTGGGTGAAGCAGAACAACAGATGCCCACTTTGCCAACAGGACTGGGTGGTACAGAGGATTGGCAAGTGAGGGTTCGGGCCTTGTAACCACATCATCTCCGTCCACTTTGGCACCTCTCCACCTATGGAGAACAGGACTGATTATCAGAGCATCTGTCCTGCCACTGAATGTGTAGTTCCACCTATGTGCATGTCAGAGTGATATCATGGATGCAGGCAGACGTTCAAGGGGACGCTGGTTCGTTTAACTCCTCTGTCACCTAATACAGCATTAACTTGAGCCAGCTTGGGGAGCTCCGGGTTTGTAGCATCACATGTGATGAACTGAAGAACTGTTGTACTATGAATGTGTGTGTTTTAAGTGTGCTAGAAAACAATAAAATACTCAAATGTTTTATAGTTGTTTACTTGTTATACAAATGAACAGAGAAGGCATTGCAATACCTGAATCTTATTGGATGAGAAGTGTTAGAAGAATGTGTTTGCGACACTTTTTTTTGCTCTTTATTGTCCTGTATCAAATCATCAAACGCAGTTCTATGGATAGGATATTTAACATACTAAAAATTGCTTTAAAGATCCCGTTTTGGATCCAGAAAGGGTCATTATAGAGAATGTTAAGCTACGTCACACTGTGTTGAATGTTGGGCCATCTTGGGTGGATTGCTGCTAGTGTGTTCAATTCAGTGTTTTTCTTGTATTAGGAAATAGAACTACGGTAGGTCGGGTCTTGCTGTGTTTAAAATGTAATGGCACTAAGCATTAGTCGTTCAGGAAAAGCACCTTGTTCTTTCGATTTCCCCATATATCAAACAAAAAAAGTAACGGGACATATTAAAACAACAATAGCATTGGAGAGTATGATCCTTCCACGATGCTGGCGGAACTGCAACATAGGGCGTAACGTCAGCTTCAAATTCTCTATCGTGATTCGTCTAGATCCAGTGAGTTATAGTTATGAGAGTCTTTGGACAGGGTCGCGGTTAAAGAAATTTTGATTATTGTGCAGATGTTTTGTTAAGGATGTTTCGCGCTGGCTTGTTTACCTCGATAGGAATGGAGTCAGACCCTGGGGTAAGTGTGTTAACACACTGATAACTGCACTTATTGCATATCTTTAGAAGCCCTGCTGTGTAAAAGGAACTGTACTGGACAACTAGTCAAGTCCAAGCTTTTCTAAATTTTCATTGTTACAAAGCAGCTGTACAAGAAAACATTGACTTTAAGCAAAACATCAGTTTATGCAAGTCAAAACACAGGTCAAATATTAGACAGACAATAAATACTTATATGCAGCGTTAATTAAATAAAACTATAAAAATCTAGCAGCCCCCCGGCCAGGCAAACAGTGCAAAGCAGTATGCAAACGGTGGCGAGGAAACTCCATTGGAGGAGAAAAAAAACCTCAACTACTCTGTCATTCAATTCAGTTTTATTTATATAGTGGTTTTCACAATGTTTCATTGTTGCAAAGCAGCTTTACAGGAAAAATGAAAAGAAACAAAAGTTAGTATTACGATTATACTAATAGTATAACAAGGGTCCATCTTTGCATCTCTATTGTTGATGGAGATTGCCTGGGCTGGTGCTGGGATGATCAGTTAAGTTCACAGGATCTCAGGTGTCATGTGGTCACATTTCTAGACCTTGTAAGAACTCTTAGCAGCTTTGAACTAACTGTAATTTCTTTAATGCTGACGCAAGACAACCACCGAGTAGCGCATTACAATAATGAAGTCTAAATGCATGAACTAGTTGTTCTGCATCCGAAATACAAAGAATATTCCGCAGTTTGGCAATGTGTCTAAGATGGAAGAAGGCTGTTTTTGTGACGTTTCAGATGTGGTTTTCAAAAGACAGGTTGCTGTCCAAGGTTATGCCAAGGTCTTTAGCTATATTTGCTGAGGTAACGGTGCATCCTTGTATTTGCAAATTGGAATCTGAAATGTTCTACTTGCAGGTATTTGGTTTGTAGCTCAGTGGTAAGAGCATGGCGTTAACAACTACAAGGTTGTGGTTTTGATCCCAGGGAATTGCGCATACTTAAAAACAAACTTATAGGAAAAATGCAATGTAAATCGCTTTGGATAAAAGTGTCTGTCAAATGCGTTAATGTAAAAAATACTCCAATGTTTTATGCCCTGAACGCACTCTTCCAGTTTTGTTAATTTTGAGGTTTCGGCCGGTCTAGATGATATGTATATCTGAGTATCGTCTGCATAGCTATGAAAACTAATTCAATGTTTTCTAATAATGTTACCTACGCGGAGCATGTATATAGAGAATAGCAATGGTCCTAAAACCGATCCTTGAGGTAATCCAAAAATTACTGGCATTTGATTTGATGATTCCCCATTTAAATGAACAAAATGATATTGGTCTAATAAATATGATCTGAACCACCTTGTCCCTGATTAGCAATATAATTCTATAAGTGATCTAGCAGTATGACAAGATCTATATCGATGCGGCACTAAGGTCAAGTAAAACTAGTAAGAACAGAACAGCCTTTGTCTGATGCTAGGAATAGTTTGTTTGTAATTTTACCAAGTGTGTTTTCCCTGCCAGAAATCTTTCATCAAGGCTGTTTGTTATAGGAAAGAGCACAATGGCGCAGATACTACTTTTTCCGTTATTTTAGACAGATATGGAAGATTTGATAGCGGTCTATAGCTCCCTAAACTGTGGTTTCTTAACAAGAGGCTTATCTTAAAGGGTTTTGGAACATGACCTTTGATTAATAATATTAAGAATGGGCTCTACTGCAACTGATAATAACTATTTTTAACAGTTTAATGGTTACGGGTTCTAATAAACATGTTGTCGATTTAGATTCTGTGATAAGTTTGTATAAAGAAGATTAAAAATGGCAGCCCGACACCGTGGTATAATGAACACACACACAGGCTCTAAAGAAAGCGGCACGAAAAATGGAGCGCACGAAAAACATGAATACGTGTTTTTCGTGTCTTTGGTGTGTTATAAGTTGCCCATGCATATATCAGACACGTAAAATTGCAAAAATGTAAGTGTCGGAACAAAAGATGCATTTTCTTGAAAAGCAAATGCTCATCCAGACCTGCCTGAAACGCCTCGTTTAACCACACCCCCACAAATCTACGTCAGTTCGTGGTAGGATTTGACCGCCCCAAAATGTATCCACAAGTAAGGTGGGCGTACCTGTCAGTACAATTACTTTGGAACCTGAGGTTTCAAACATGGTAAGAGGCGTTACATTTCCGTCTCACACATGCATTATTCAACCAATCACTACGCACTGGCTAACTGACCACACATAGCACGTTCAATAAAAGGAAGGAAGGAGGCGGGAACCAGCGAACATAAAACAACTTTTAATTAATAAATAAAAACGTAAAAAGACAGCCGGCAGCCCTCTCACGGCGACTGCCGGCGACACACACAAGCCGAACATAAACTCCGAAGAGAAACAATGTTTTTTGTCGTGTCACCCATCACTCCCTAAAACTGCTAATGAGTGCTACATGGCAAACTGCTTCGTAATGTTTTGCGCTACAATCACACATGCACGTTTGTTTGCAAGCACCTTTGCAAATGAATTGCCAGCGAAAAGTTGGTAAATGGAGTCAAGGAGTGGATTCTAAAATCAAACACTGCTTACTTGAGCTAAATGAGCACACAGGTTGTAGTAATGCTTTAGTTATTTATCACTGTCTGTATGTTTCCTGGTTTTTTGTACCGGAAACTTAAGGCACCACTTCAGCTCAGTAATGTAAGTAAAAAGATATCAAGCAATTATTAAACAGCAGTACACAGACAATAATGAAATAAGAACAATGGCAAATTGAACAGTTACAAAATTATGCAAACATTGCAGACATAGTCCCACCAGCGTGTCCTAGGTCTTCCCCGGGGTCTCCTCCCGGTCGGACGGGCCCGGAGCACCTTCCGGGGAAGGCGTCCAGTAGGCATCCGTAACAGATGCCCAAGCCACCTCAGCTGACCCCTCTCGATGTGGAGGAGCAGCGGCTCTACTCCGAGCTCCTCCCGGGTGACCGAGCTTCTCACCCTATCTCTAAGGGATCGCCCAGCCACCCTGCGGAGGAAGCTCATTTCAGCCGCCTGTATCCGGGATCTTGTCCTTTCGGTCATGACCCAAAGCTCATGACCATAGGTGAGAGTAGGAACGTAGATTGACCGGTAAATTGAGAGCTTCGCCTTGCGGCTCAGCTCTTTCTTCACCACGACGGACCGGTACATCAGCCGCATTACTGCAGAAGCTGCACCGATCCGTCTGTCAATCTCCCGGTCCATCCTTCCCTCACTCGTGAACAAGACCCCAAGATACTTAAACTCCTCCACTTGAGGAAGGAACTCTCCACCAACCTGAAGTGGGCAAGCCACCCTTTTCCGACTGAGGACCATGGCCTCGGATTTGAAGGTACTGATTTTCATTCCAGCCGCTTCACACTCTGCTGTAAACCGTCCCAGTGCATGCTGAAGGTCCTGGTTTGAAGGGGCCAACACGACAACATCATCCGCAAATAGCATAGAAGAGATCGTGTCGTCCCCAAACCTGACACCCTCCGGCCCCTGGCTGCGCCTAGAAATTCTGTCCATAAAAATTACGAACAGAACCGGTGACAAAGGACAGCCCTGCCGGAGTCCGACATGCACTGGGAACAAGTCCGACTTACTGCCGGCAATGCGAACCAAGCTCCTGCTTCGGCCGTACAGGGACCTGACAGCCCTTAGCAAAGGACCACAGACCCCATACTCCCGAAGCACCCTCCACAGGATGCCACGAGGGACACAGTCGAAGCACCCTGTAGAGGGTGTAGAGCTGGTCCAGCGTTCCACGGCCTGGACGAAAACCACACTGTTCCTCCTGAATCCGAGGTTCTACTATCGGCTGTATTCTCCTCTCCAGTACCCTGGCATAGACTTTCCCGGGAAGGCTGAGAAGTGTGATCCCCCTGTAGTTGGAACACACCCTCCGGTCCCCCTTCTTAAAAAGAGGGACCACCACCCCGGTCTGCCATCCCAGAGGCACTGTCCCCGACCGCCACGCGATGCTGCAGAGGCGTGTCAGCCAAGACAGCCCCACAACATCCAGAGACTTGAGGTACTCAGGGCGAATCTCATCCACCCCCGGTGCCTTGCCACTGAGGAGTTTCTTGACTACCTCAGTGACTTCGGCTTGGGTGATGGACGAGTCCTCCTCTGAGCCCTCAACTTCTGCTTCCTCAATGGAGGACGTGACGGTGGGATTGAGGAGATCCTCGAAGTACTCCTTCCACCGTCCGACGACATCCCCAGTTGAGGTCAACAGCCTCCCACCTCCACTGTAAACAGCATTGGTAGGGCACTGTTTCCCTCTCCTGAGGCGCCGGACGGTTTGCCAGAATCTCTTCGAGGCCAGTCGATAGTCCTTCTCCATGGCCTCACCAAACTCCTCCCAGGCCCGAGTTTTTGCCTCCACAACCACCCGGGCAGCAGTCCGCTTGGCCTGCCGGTACCTGTCAGCTGCCTCAGGAGTCCCACAAGCCAACCAGGCCCGATAAGACTCCTTCTTCAGCTTGACGGTTTCCCTTTCTTCCGGTGTCCACCACCGGGTTCGGGGATTCCCGCCTCGACAGGCACCGGAGACTTTACGGCCACAGCTCCGAGTGGCCGCTTCGACAATGGAGGCGGAGAACATGGTCCACTCGGACTCAATGTCTCCAGCCTCCCTCGGGATCTGGTTGAAGCTCTGCCGGAGGTGGGAGTTAAAGATCTCTCTGATAGGAGACTCGGCCAAGCGTTCCCAGCAGACCCTTACAGTACGTTTGGGTCTGCCGGGTCTGTCCAGCTTCCTCTCCTGCCATCGGATTCAACTCACCACCAGGTGGTGATCAGTTGACAGCTCCGCCCCTCTCTTAACCCGAGTGTCCAAAACATATGGTCGCAGGTCAGATGAAACGACCACAAAGTCAGTCATCGACCTGCGGCCTAGGGTGTCCTGGTGCCACGTGCACTGATGGACACCCTTATGCTTGAACATGGTGTTCGTTATAGACAAACTGAAGCATAACTGTATATTTACTGTAACGAAATGTACAGGCTGCTTTAAACACATGCAGTCACTGTTGTGCTTGATTCATTTGCCTCTAGCTGAATGTTGTTCAACTCTTATGATGAAAATGTTGTCATTTGCTCACATTCCAGTTGTTACAAATCTATATACACTTCTTTGTAATTCTGACCACAAATAAAGATAATATACAGGGTTTCTGCGAGGTCTTATAAAGTAATTTCTGGTCTCCTGCACCTACATTCCATGGATATTGTGTACAAGGACATAAAGCCGGAGAACGTGTTGCTGGACAGTAACGGCCAGTGCAGGTTGTCGAACATGGGCCTTGCTGTGGAACTGCCGAACGGGAAAGCCAACTCTCAGAAGTTGTGGACAGAGAAGAGATTTAAATCGACACTTTTAAATCAACATTTTTTCAACCTTAAAATGATGTCTCTAAAACTTAAAGGGGTGATTCGTCGTGTTTTTCTTTGTCTTAAAAGTGTGTGTTATAAGTTGCCCATGCATGCAAATCGTGTATACATATTGTATTACATCAAAAGCAAAGAATAATATTTGTTTTAGCCGTGTTAAATGATCTCTTTAAGAAAATGACTTTCCCAGGATGCTGTGCTGTTAAATGTGAGCCAGACATGTAGCACATTCATAAGACCAGCATTGAGTAAAGTATTACGTTTTCTACCACATTCTGTTGTCCACCTCAAGTCATTATACCTGACAAACAGAAGCGTTCCTGTCTCGGGCAGAACTGAGCCAGTGTGCCGGTGAATCTATAGACACAGGCTTTCTCAGTAAGAGTGTCGGCTGGGGGTTTGAAGTCTCAACAGTGGGTTTGGATGGAGAATGTTGAAAGCATCAGGCCTTTTCACAGTGTGGGTGAAGACACTAAAATGTATTCAAAATGATTTGTATTCTTACTACATTACATATTAAGATACAGTAACATTCCCAAAGTCATGTTGCATAATGTCTTCAAATTGTATGCGGTTTTACTGACAAAAACTTGAAGAACATTTTACCGTTGATACTTGCCTGTTTATTTTACATGCACATTGTGGTTAAATTGTACACTTAAAACACTTAAAATCTAAAACAGAAACGAAAGAAATAAAACGAAAGAAAATAATTTATGATACAATAAAGAAATGTTGACAGTTCCAGGACCCAATTACATTTTTGACTATGGTAACTTTGTACAAAGGGTCTTTTTTTCTTGCCTCCTTTGACATCATACTTCTCACACAAGACACATTTATAGCACTTTGCAGAGAAAATGACTCTTCAGATTATAAAAAAGCAAGCAAGAGATGGATCTTAAAGAACCTCAGATCTGAATGGTTCCTTGTGAACCTAAAAATGGTACCTGTAAGGCATCGATGTGAAGAATTTCCCGCACCTTTATTTTAAAGAGTGAAATTCACTCTTTGTTGATGTTCACATAGTTTATATAATGCTCATTTGTGTAGTTAATTTTTAATAGATAAAAATGAAATTAAACATCTGTGTTTTCTGTACACCATTTTTAAAAAGTGTGCGTGTGTACCTGATTGCCGAAGTGCATGTTAATGCCTGTTTTTATTTTTACTGTAACCAACCAGAGCTCACAATAATCTCCTGAAAAATGTACTAACTGCAATTATAAGACTGACCAACAGAGGTCACCCTTTACAATGGGATATTTGGGCCTATTCAGTGGAGAAACTAATGCAAGAACATCCCTGGCTGTACCTGTCGTGGATCATTAACCTGTTTCAATGGAAAAACATTATTTATCTGAGACATGACATTTTTTAGCCGTGTTCATAAGTATTAAATCCAGGTCTTGTCACTTGGGTTAATATATAATGAAGGTCAGGGGCAGACGTGGCGTTCCCGAAAGAGGCCTGTGGTTTTGGACAGGGTGCAGATATCTGCCGTTCTCCTGCACGTTCCTGGATGACACCTCAGCTGTGAGATAAACAAGCTCTCCTGAGGCGGGTGGAAAACTGTGGGTGCGGCCGGGCCCGGCTGTGGGTCTGGCTGAACTTTCAGGCCCGCTGCCCTTCACCCAACACCACATGCTCGTGTGTTTTGTCCACCAACTGAAATAGCCAGTGGTTTCATTAGGAAAATAAGCCCCGTCTGTTTGTATTATGTGGCAAAGGCTGACGTTATTAAACGTGAATGTTTTTATGCTTTGCACTTCATCACTCCACAGACTGTTCTGGAATGTGTGCTGACTTTAAATGGTTTTAAAAGATTGTGCTCGGATTAATACAGGTTATCTCTTCCAATACTTCAGGAAAATCCTTTTCATCCTGTTCAGATGTTGTCGATGACTCTTAACTTCAAACGGACACTTTCCTGCAATGAGTTTGATGAGTTTGAGTCATCTTGTGAATCAATCTAAGTTTCGAATGGGTTGTTATTGATCGGCAGACACACAAGATTCCTTTATATGAACGCAGACAATCTCTCCAGGGATTTTTGACATATGTTACATCTCCAGCACTTTGCTGTGGTGTCAGCACCTCTCACAAATGATCTTGTCTGGTCTAATGCTTGTTGAAAGGGTGGTCAAAGCAACTGATCTAGCTTTTCGAATACAAAAGGCATACTTGTGTAACCGGACATGCACATAGATTTTGCTGCGTTTGACTAATTTGCTATTTAGCCGTGTGTTATTTGCCAAACCACCGTTTGAAGGCCCCCACTTTCGGTGTCTTCTTTTACATTGAAATGATGAGGTTCGGATTTCAACTCACCAGAGCTCTCTAATCTCTTTTAACAAGCTGACATATGGCTGCTAACACAGTACTCTCGTGAAACTCTCCACCAAGACCTCCTGCCTCACACTTTTTAACAGACTGTGGCCGGCACTAGCATTTCAGACCAGGGTTAATGCCATTATGAATGTGGTTGAGCATATGCACAAACTTGCACGTGGGTTCAGAAACCTTTTTTTAAATAGATTTGATGTAAATGTGGGTCACCACACCAACAATGAAACTGGCCCAATGCATAACTGTTTGCTTTTCTCTGTTTGGTCTGAAAATTACGATAAAAAGCAATTTGAAGAAACTTTTTGAGTAAAACAATTAAAATTTTGAGCTCATTTAGCAAAACTGAAACCAAATTCAAACTTGGTCTCATTGGTTCTCTCATGACCAGAGCTAGAAATGGCTCGGAAAGTCGTTGTCGGAAAGAATGGAGGACGTCAGATTCATACTTGCATGTGTCTTGGGAATATGTTATATGATAATAGTTTTCAACCATACATCCTACTGTATAGTTTTACTATTCTTCAATGTTGGTGGAATGCACGCTATTTTCGAAGTGTATAAAACATACAGTATGCTTTAAATGGTTATGCATAAAGGTAAATATAATGTATGTACTCATTTAACGATAAGATAAGGCAAATACGCTGTTGCGGAATAACTAGTAAATCATATCTGTCACAGCAGAAATCCTTCTCCCATCCACCATGTTGATTGTGTAAGACCCGCCCATCTCAGGAACTAGGGTATCACAAATATTTCCCAACATCCCAGTGGGAAACGCGACATCAGAGGGTGATCTTGTGCCGTTTTTACCTCAGAAACTCATATTTCTGATAATTCCGAGGACTTGAAGGCAGCATTACTGGGGGGGATTTGGGGACATATTTTATATTTTGAAACCATAAAACTAGGCACTATATTTATTTATTAAATGGTACCACTTTAAAGGTAGGGGAGGCAGATGCGAGGAGGCTAGCAATACCATGCTAGCTTTGAGCATAAGATTCCCACCCTCCTTTCAGAGGGCTTTCCAAAGCCACGCTTCCTTCAAAATACATGTTGATGACAGAAGATACTCAAAGGTACGCTGTAAAAACCTGTAAATAGGACAGAAAATCTGTTCTGGCGCGGTAAGCATCAGTTGAACATTCTTCCTAACTCGGTCCGGTCAACCACATCTCTCACAACCTTCAAAAAACTACTTTAAAACCCATCTCTAATGTGAATACTTGACAGACAAATGAAAAGAATTTACAGTAGCCCTCGTCCTTCTCTCAACAGGTAGTGGTTTAGCTTTTGTTGAAACTAGTAAATATGTATTAGCACCTACTGTATAATACTATTGCTCTTGAATGACAAATCGCTTATGGCTCCCTGAATTCTTTGTAAATTGCTTGACTAAATGTAAATGTAAGTACATTTTACAAGTAAGATAGTAAATATAGTCAAATAAATCAATCTATAGTTCATTTTTTTACATTGTATGCTAATGCATATAGTTTGACCGCCAAGGGAATCTTACTGTCCTACGCCTTCCCATGAAGATATAAATTGTATTTTAACCACTTTACTAAGTAGTTGCTATCAGAATGTAAAGAGACTTTGAACCAACATAACCAAAAATAATTCTGAAAGGAATCACCTACCCTGCCTTTAAAGTCATTTAGACATAATTTATCTTGCATATGATGCCACAAATTATACAAATTTGGAGATTATTTGTGTGGATTAAGTGAGGTATCCATATACCTGAAAATTGTAGAAAGCAAAGAGTGGGCCTTCTACAGTACTAAAGCAATGTTCAATCAACCACTTGAACAGCCTTGCATCCAACACAGATGCCATTATGAGTGCTTAAACGAAAGTGAAATAATTCACATTTTCCTATATAACAGCTGTTTAAAAAAACTGCAACATAAAACGATGAGTTTCAAGAGATCATATGCTGAACATACAGTATGTCGACTGCACTTGGTTTTTCTGTTTAATTCATTTTATAAAGCCCTATATATTTAAGATAGTAGTTTTTAAAGGATTTGTTTAAGTCTACATATTATTCATTAAATCATAAGAATTATAAGAATCGTTTCAAGCATGCATACATAATCCTTTATTTCAGTCCAGGCACTTCAGTTCATGACTGGTATGCACAAAATAATTTATTTTTAAATGGAAACTTGCACTTTAACAACAAAGGGAGATCATGTGCACACAGGCTGTATTTCAATGAAGGCATGCGTTGAGAGATTCGTTTTTGATTGGGGTTAATGGGGTCAGAGACTCGTGTCCTATGAAGTGTATGAAGGACAAGTGTGCTGAGATTCACACTTACATGTCCAGAAATGTGAAGATGGAAACCCGAGATGTTCAATGATCGCTTCATAACCAGCGGGACATCTGTGGCTGTCTCTGTGACAGCTGGAACTATAGGGAAGATCTCAGTTTTTCCCATGCTTGGAGTGTGTGAGGGTATCAGCATGAAACTGTGATACTCTTACACAGGCCGTCTCTTGATTCTTAATGGAAGCTGTTGAACGAGTAACCGAAACAAAGATGGTAGTGCCTTTACAGCTCATGCTCTTCACACACCCTGAAACACACATTCACACCTACTTGTGTAGACACTAAATATTTACTCTCCCAGCATGCACTCTTAAATGTGCAAAAATCATAAACACATGCACGCCTTTAGCGGCATGCGCATTGTGATCAAAGTGACATTGAGAGCAATTTGGGAGTCGTGTTTGAGACATGATCTGGCTTCACTTCAAAGGGCTGAATAGTGCTAAAGCTGCTGCTCTCGAATCTTCAGCTGATAGCCAGACTTTCTCTTGTGTGCGGTCATGTGAGTGTGCCAAGGGCGAAGAGAGAGGTACATTGTTGAACTTGGTGTGACATGTCCACATAAAAATATTTATTTTCATGAAATAAACAATTATTGTACGGTATTTTAATGGCGCTATAGCTGCCAGAAAATGTGTTTTTATTAAAAAAAAGTGAAATACAGTAAAAACAACTGTCAAATTAAAGAGAAACATAGATTTGCACATAGACAAGCTGTATTATTTTGAGGAATTTTCACGGCACCCCAGCTGCCACTAAGAGTTGTTTTAATGTATTTTTTTAAAGTGAAATACAGTAAAAAAACTGTCAAATTACAAAGAAAGAGTGAAAATGTACATGTGTAATGTATTTTCATAGTGCCACAACGGCCAGGTTTTATTTTTTTACAGATTTATTTTACAGTGAAATACGGTAAAAAACGGGAAAATTACAGAGAAACACTGTAAATGTACAAGAAAACCATGAAAACTTAATTTTACACAAAATGTTTTTAGAAAATGTAATTTCTTTCAGTGAATGATAAATACGGATGTTCAAGAAGGTAAACAGAGAATAGTTTGATATGCATGTTTAAATACCCTTATATATAGTATTTGTTTTTCAGTTTTTCAGGTGCTTTTTTAATGACCTACATTTACATTTACATTTAGTCATTTAGCAGACGCTTTTATCCAAAGCGACCTACAGATGAGGAAACATTGGAAGCAATTATAACAACATAGGCAACAAAATATATAAGTGCATCAAAACTAGTCCATTAAAGCCTAACACAGTATAAAAAGCTAAGAATAGATAGGTTAGTAATTCTTTTATTTCTTTTTTTGAGAAGGAAAAGGAAAAGAATTAGGATAAATCAATCAGCGACGTGTTGACGGAAGAGATGCGTTTTTAGGCGTTTTTTAAAGATGGCAACCGAGTCTGCTGATCTTGTAGCAGCTGATAGATCATTCCACCAATGTGGAACAGATCCAGAGAAGGTACGGGAGAGTGACTTTTTTCCTTTTTGGGATGGTACCTGTAGTCGTTGTTCCTTTGCAGACCGCAGTGATCTGGCAGGAACATAGATCTGCATTAGCGAGTGGAGATACGATGGTGCGGACCCGGTGGTGGTCTTGTAGGCCAGGAGCATAGCTTTGAACTTTATGCGGGCGGCAACAGGGAGCCAGTGTAACCTGATGAAGAGCGGAGTTACAAGCGCTCTCTTCGGTTCATTGAAGACCACTCTTGCCGCCGCATTCTGGATCATCTGGAGAGGTTTGATTGTGCAAGCAGGAAGTTCAGCCAGAAGCGCATTACAATAATCCAGTTTGTACAAGAAAAGAGCCTGGACTAGGACTTGCATAGAGTGCTCTGATAGGAAAGGTCAAATTTTCCTAATGTTGTAGAGGATGAATCCACAGGACCGGGTGGTGCTGGCAACATGACTTGTGAGGTTAAGCCGATCATCGATTACCACCCCCAGGTTTCTGGCTGTGCTGGACGGTGTAATCGTTGATGAGCCTAGTTGAATGGCAAGGTTGTGGTGAATCTTTGGGTTGGCTGGGATCACAAGCAGTTCCGTTTTTGCAAGGTTCAGCTGCAGGTGATGATCCTTCATCCAAAGCGAGATGTCACTCAGGCATGCCGCGATGCGAGCAGAGACCGTCGGATCGTCCGATTGAAATGACAAGTAGAGTTGTGTGTCGTCCACATAGCAGTGATTGGAGAAGCCATGCTTCTGAATGACCGAGCCGAGGGATGTCATGTAAATGTAGAAGAGAAGCGGTCCAAGCACTGAGCCCTGTGGCTCCCCTGTGTTGAGCTGTTGGGACGCAGAAACCTCATCTCTCCAGGATACTCTGAATGACCTACCCGAGAGGTTCTTACATATGACAAAATACATATTTTTCTATAAACATTCATCGTAAACATTCATAAAAATATTCTCACATTCACACACCTAAGGGAAATGATGTCTCCCATTCAGTTTGCACGTCTTTAGATTGTTGGGGAAAGTGGAGTGCCTAGAGGTAAGCCATGCTGACACAGGAAGAAACATGCACGGCCTATCACTTTTTAGTAACATAAGAATCTTCTGAGTTATTGTTACATTTACATTACATTTGTGCATTTAGCGTGCAGTCAAGCTATACAACGTCTTTTATCAGTATGTGTTCCCTGGAATCTAACCCACAACCTGTGCAACCTACGCGATGCTTTACCAATTGAGCTACAAGAACACAACAGCCTTTGTTATAAGACAGGAGAGAAGACAAGATACAAATACAAAGACAAGAAGAGACGAGTTGACAGACCTGGTTTTGGTTCTTAGACTGCTGTTTGCTTTATTTCGCAATGCTTGACTGTGTATTGTGGAGTCCATTACTTGAATTTTTTACATTTCCACAAATAAGTGAATTCCATAGCTGAGGCCAAAAGCAACACAAACACTGCCATGTCTCTCTCTCTCCATCTCTCCTATGTGTAAGGTTGTCATACCCTGGTATTAGCATTAAGAAATAAAATTCAGCTTGTCACATTCTCATTCCTTCTCTGTGAGATACGTATCTATGAATTCTCTCACTGACCTCAATGAACCGCTGATAGCCAACATCATTTTGTAGTTCAAGCAAAACAAAGTCACAGTCCTTCCCAGCTTCAAAATACTAATTCTTGAACGTCATGATCGGTAAATGGGTTTAAGTCAAACTTTATACTTTTTTACCCATTTACTTTAGACCACAGAACTTTAGAGGGGCATGTGCTGAAACTAAAAAAAAGGGCTCCCACCCCCCCTTTATTGGTCACATCTTAATGACAAGTTAAATCAGACAAAACAATAGCCTCAAAAGCTTTAGATGTAGGCAACTCACTGTTAATAACAGAGAGACAGGTAGGAAATATAACAAAAATGAATGAAGTTCTCAAACGCTTCACAGTCTTTGCTGCAGAATTTAATTAAAGCTACAAAACACACTCTTTTCTTTCGTTCTTAGATTATCATTAGTGACAGGAGCAGCAAGTTTTAGAATGCGGCCCCTTTAAGAGCTGACGCTCTGCGCAGATATTTGCTTTGTGCTTACTAAAATACTAAACAAAATGACATTTAAGGCATAATCTTGTGTATTTTTGTTCATCCAAGCACGAAAGAGAACATTAAACCGGTGCGGCCTGACACATTCTGACAGAGATCAGTGACGCAGCCTTTGGTCCGTGTCCCAGACGGGACCACTAGCGTTGCACCGTGCAGCTATAAGCTGTCTCTATACTGTACATGTCAAAGCAACCAATCACAACTTAATGGTTTAAAGGCTTTTACTAGAATAAGAGTGTGATTGTATAATGTAACGCTAGAAGAAGGATGACCGAAAATTTCGTTAAATCTTTTTAAAGCATTTTTCTGAAAAGGTCATGCCATCTGGGAAAACAAATCACATGGTGAAATTGTACATAGGCTATTACAAGTTTTGATTACATATAAAAAAGCTGGTTTCAAGCCCCTTACAAATCCAAGTTTTTACAGCGCAAACATGAATTAACCGTGCAACAGTACAATATGATTGATTAATAAATGAAGTATCATCAATCATAAATAAATAAAAAAATTCGTAGATATATATTACAAACTCAAATTAACGTTACAGGGTTTTTGACCAGCAAATATGTGCATATGTGCTTTTTGTCCGTCATCATTAAAACACCGACATCACAGTTTTAATCAACAAAATTAAATGCAGGCAAATGCTAGCCCTCTCTCCAGTGCCAAATGCCTCAGACCTCATAAAAATTAACATTTTAGACATAATGTTTCTTGCGTAAAGAAAACGCTGTACTTGTTCAAACAACAAGATCTTTATTTAATGACAACATTACCCTTAAGACGTTCAGCTGCTGTGGAATGAACCGCACTTCAGTCAATAGGGGTGGAGCCATGAGGTTTTAGCGTATCCAACAATAAATAACAACCTTTCATTGTCTAAATATTTGTAAAACAGGCAGACAGACGTATGAAAAATAGCATTGATTTCATTTAAAAACACCACCATAAAAGGGCATAAAAAGTTTTAAACATGTAGACCCGGTTTTAATAGACAAGGCCTAAGCCAAGACTATGCCTTATTAATTGAGGCTATTTGAGACGCTTTTATTAAATTGCCTTGGAAAAAAACATTACTGATGTGCATCTTGAGTCAAATCAATGGCACTGACATATTTTAAGATATGTCAGGACAAGTTATTTTCAGTTGAGACAAAATTCATTTTAGTCTGGGACTAGTCTCAAGCCTTGTTTTAGAGTATGACTGTCTTTGTTTATCTGTCCACTTTTGTCTGTTTGGTTTGTTTTTCCTGTATAATCACTGCAGGAATTATAGACCCACTGAAGTGGAAAGATCTTGAATCACAAAGATATGGTTTGTTAAACAAGCAAAATAAAAATAATGTCCATTTCGGTATGGCTTACGCTGCAAATACTTCAAATAATCGAGTCATGCAGCCAAGCACACTGTAGATGAATGGGAATGTTTGGAAACCGCACACACAATAATTACACGCTGCTACATGCTGTCAAAACTAACACACAGATATCATTTCATTGCAAATTTACTTAAAACAAACTGCTATTTCCTGCTTATGCGCTCCAGAGGTTTGGCAGTGCCTGTTTGCGTGTGTGTTAAAAGAGATGATAAGCGTAAGATCAACATCAGTATTAAAGCAGTTTTTGAATAGTGTTTGCAAACAAAACTCATTGCTATTGTTTGTAGTGGTTGCCAAGATGACGCTATATATTTTTAAGATGTTTCCAGGGTTTAAAACACAGTGCTATGTGGTTGCTAGGGTATTCTGGGTGGTTGTTTAATGCACATATATGTAGATTATGTATATTAGCTGCATTGTAGTTGAAGAGCATTCACTTCATGTCAGAATACCAAGTCGGAAGATGCCGATTTCAGGAGTTTCTCATGTTTACGTTAAATACTTTCAGTAATTGACAATTGTCATGATGAAAAATGTGACGGCATCTTAATCCTCTCTCAGCCACCGTAGTGCTTCAAAATAGGGGCTGCAATTCGCAACCTCACCACTAGATGCTGCTAAATATAACACAATGGTCCTTTAAGACATGTAAACCAGGACAGACATGGATGAAGAAAGGTCAATCAATTAAGGCATCAGATATCAAACAATCGAGAGATGATAAACTATGACAAGCAGGCAAGATCCTTCTTCAGGTGTGGAAAATGAGGTATCAGATTTTAACCTGATCATAAACCACTTGCATTCCTTCTTAGTGAGGTCATTGTCAGAGCTGTCTAGAAGGCTTGGAAAAATCCCAAAACCATCTACTGTCATCTGTGCATCTGTCTAAGGTCAATTTATCGTTCACTGTCTCACAGAGTGTGATGTATTGTCATTATTAGATTTAATATACTGTAATATATCACACGAATCGCTCTTGGTTTTGTCTCTCCTCATTTCTACCTTCAACCAAATTCACAACATTAATAAAAAACTTGATTTATTTATTGAACTATAGTATAGCCAGACGTTTAACCCTCTGTCATATGTACAGTCCACTTACCAGCACTTGACTCTTGTCAGTGTAAATATTTGAAAGTGATATTGATTTTTATGTGTTAAACTTCACAATGAGCAAAAATAGCGTGCTTTCTTTCTTTAAACTGCAGGGTGGGTTCATTCGACTGCATTGCCATTTGGATGAGCAGACTCCCCTCTGCCTGAAAATGCCTTGCCGATGAGACCTATGTTTAGTGTCCGTCATATTTTTAGGTTTCTCGGACATGTGGTCATCATCGTCTTTGCACTTTTATTACAGTGTCTGCTTGGCCCCTGTGTGACCTTTGGCATGAAGAGAAATGTGACATTATGTTTTTCAAAATGTGGACGAACAGTTAGAATATACTGTATCTGATGAGCGAGATATCGTTGTCAATAACTAAATAAAACAAAAATAAAGACACCATTGAGACTTAGGACATTTTTAGAGCAGGAAAATTGCATTGAATTCCAGAGCGTTTTTGGTCTGGAAACACACACACACACACACACACACACACACACACACACTGTGCCCAGATGTTGCTCTAGGTCTTTCTGACAGAAGTGCATTTACATTTAACATAACAGAATAATTACAGTTTCACGTAACATAATTCAACAATGCACCATTGTTATTATGATTAATGATGAAGTTTTTTTTATGAGAAAAGGGTAGAGAAAGATTAAGACACAGCTCATATACCAACGTATTTTTTTCTGAAATTTTGTTTTAGTTTAGTTTTTACAGCATGTCCCTGGTGCCCATATTTAGGGTGAGTGAAAACACCATGAACTTGAAGTAATCGGTTTAATCAGGTCACAAACACACACACACACACACACATTTTTTGGCTTCTTGTTATGATTGTGGAAGAGAACCCAAGCGCAGGCAGACACAGGGATGAAGGGGTTAACAAAAGGACTTTAATAATAATAACAAGAACAAAAACACCCTCGATGGGGGAAAACACTAACAAAACTAAGATGCAAAACTGAAAACAAAGACTTCCCACAAGGGGGGCAAAAAGAAACAACTAGGACTACCAAACAAGGAACTTTGAAACCATACATGAACTAGGAACACTACATACAAGGCAGGAAACATGTAAGGGGAAACAGGTACAAGTATAACGAACGAGCACAAGACAATAGACATGAGGGCATCTTATAGGAAAACTAACAAAGGAGATAACAATGGGCAGGTGTGGGTAATGAGACACAGGAGGAAAGCCATACTAGGAACGAGAGGGGCGGGCCAATGACGAGACTGGGGAGAAAACATATTATGTCCTGATTGACCATAATATGTTTCTCTCCACATAAAACACGTGGGTCTGTCATGATTCTGCCCCTAGACCAGAAAACCAAGACAAGATTAGGCAGAATCATGACACTTCTGCGCTGCAGTCTGCATGACGCCGGTGGCCCTCCTACTTGCTTCCCCTATTCCTTCGATAGCTAGGGAGGATGAGGTTGGCTGGACTGCTACTGGCTTTATTAGAATCAACACAATAGATACAAACGTAACAGGTACGGGTGTTCACTTAGCACCCTTTATAGCGGAAGCAAGCATTTCCTTTTATACCAACATAAAAATATCACTGTACGTCCCATCATTTGAATACTGTATAATGTTTGCAGTATTTCTATTAAAATGTCTGGTCTACTTTCCGAATGACTGTTCGTTGAACTTTACCATTGATGAACTTTAGTCTGAACAAACAACTGATTTCAAAGGTCGTATCTGCTCTATCCACTGTATTGCTAATAATAGTGCAATCATTTCCCCTGTATAAACAGATAACTCATCACTGATCCTTTTCCTTATTGAAACCTGAAACTCTGGAACAATAAAAGCAACTCCTATCTTATTATCTATACTCTTTGATGCATCTGTGTAAATCAGGACATAGCTGTGGTACTCATCTATATATTTCAGCGCATTACATGAATTAAATTCCTTTTTCTTGTTTTTCTTTTCTAATCATTTAAAATCTACTATTGCATCTGAATGTAACCACCGCTTTATTACTGGTAACGGTACTGTTGGACTAACTTTTAACTGATAAATTTTAAGTTATTTTGCTTACTTCACATCTACTGTATGTTACCCTATTGCCCACCACAATTACAGCTTTTATCTTGTGCACTTTCTCCACAATTCTCAATTCTATGATCACTTCCACACTTAGGACATCTTTGTTTTCCTTTGCACACCGCTGCTATATGTCCATATCTCTGACATCTATAACAGCGGAGTGGGGGAGGAATATATGGCCTCACTATGAAGCTCATATATCCAAATCCTTAAATTCCAAAAGAACAGTCATGCTATTAATCCCTTCCCCATTTATAATTTTTTGCAACATTTTTATTCTACTCACTTCCCCTCAAGAAATATTTAGTTTTTCAAGCTCTTCTTTAATTGGAATGCCTGTTACCACTCAGTTTCATTTTCCTTTCACCCCAAATCTTTCTTTCACTCACTATTTTCTTCCACACATTGTACATTTTTAACACTTTTCTTTTTTCTGTTTTACATATTATTAACAGGCTTCCATCTCTCCCAATCTTTGTCATATCCACTTCTCCTCCCTTTTTCTTCTATTCCTTAGACAAAGTTATTGGGCTAAGGCTAACATGCTCATCTTGCTTTCTGAATTTAAGAATTATTGTAACTTCCTCTCTAACAGTCTTTTTCTTTCTGATCCCAGTTTACTGGATTGGCATGCTACCAAATTCCCTTCATTTCGTCAATTTTTCCTCTTTTCTTGTCTTTTCCCACTGCCTACTAAATTCAATTCATCACAGTCCATATCATCTTCGTTAACTACTTCAGAAGTCATCTCAATCAAGTCAAAAACAAGTTTGTCAACCGCCATTGGCTCCGAAAAAACTACGCCTTCAGTCCCTGTGTTCAAATGTCGGTCGGTCCTCTCAAAACCATTCTGGCGTTGCGGTCCTTAGATGCGGTCTAAGGAACGAGACGCAGGTGTTTGTCATTTGCACTTGATCCACTTACTCAACGCTCATCTCCCAGCTCTCTCTCCCGCTGCAGGCCTCGCTGAACCACGCCTCCTCGCCACAATTAATATATGTGATTTCCTTCACTATGCACGTGTCATGATTCTGCCGCATCATGTCATGTTTCTCTTGGTTTAGTGGCAGGATCATGACAGAACCTCATGTTTTCTGTGGAGAGAGGCATTTATGACCCTTATGGCCTTCCATACACACTCTCCGGTCAAGTCCCTCTCTTCTCCTCTTTAGTGATTCATGCCCTGCACCCGTTCCCTATTGATTTAGTCCCTTATTTAATGCCCTTTTTAATGCCTGGCGTGCATCCGTGCAAATGCAGAAGGGTTTGATCACACTGTTATGTGTACGCGAAGCTTTTTAAAAAAGTCGAAAGGAAAAACATTTCCGTTTATCATCATGTTTAAACTAGTAATTTGGTATTGGCACTTTTTGTATTATTGCTCCTGTATGATATATCAATTTATTGCTCCCTCAACTCACTGGACGTCGCTTTGGATAAAATCGTCTGCTAAATGACTAAATGTAAAATGTAAGTGTGTTAACGTGGCCTTTTTCATATCCATTGTGTTTGAAAAGATCATTACAAACATATAATTAGCCCAGTCCTGATACAGATCAAACCATTATTTTTTGAAGTGTAATAAAACAAAAACACACAGATCGCTGTCACACAGCGGTGGATTGCCAGCGGATATCGTCTGACTGACATAATTTGTCTGCATCCTCATCTGCCCTCCAGTTTAACAAGTCAGAGATATCTATCAACCTTTTCCAAATAATCCTGTGTAAACAGACGCTGTGACAGAATACTGTGTTTATCCTGTGAACATTTGTCAAATGTTTCCGTTTCACTGTAGTCAAGGCAAAGTTACTCCAGTCTCATAAAATTTCTCCTTTAATATGTGTGTGTCTTCGGGTTAATGTTAAAAAATGGGTGCATCAAAATTAAGCAGCTTAAAAACTTACTTGAAGACTAAATGCCAGCTACAAGTCTATTAATCTTATCTTGTAACATTGTTATGAAAGTGTGCACGAATAACAAATTCTCAAAATGTGCTTGACATTATATATGATTATTATAGTTTAAAGGAAGTTAATAGTGTTGAAATTTGTCAATTTCTTGTGTACATCTTTGTCACATTAAAGTAGACTGCTATACAAAGAGTGAAGGGTCCCAGGTGTGTTCTAATTCTGTACACAATGTACAATATCATCTCATGAAAAAGGGTAGTAGAAGAAAAAAACTAATATATAGATACAGAACAGAAGATGGTTTGTGAGCTTGAATTGATTTTGTAATGTTACCAATAATCCATCAAAATTTTTACCCCAAAAGTTATTTAAATAATTATTTGGTTTATATAATACATCATTATACATAAATAAATAAAACAATAATCAATTATATAAATATATTTTAGACATACAGGAAGCGTGTCTGAAATCATAATGAAACATGACATGTGACGAGATGTTTCCCTTACGAAAATTAACCATGGTTTAAATCAAGAAAAAGATGGTTATACTACAGTTATAAACAAATTAAAATCATGGATACCACAAAATAACCATGTGGTTTTGCCAAAGGTAACTAATGCAGCAAAAAACGGTTACTAAACCTTTACCACAAAAAATTGTTTCATTTTTTTATTTGCTCATAAAATGCTTTCTGTTATTTTGGATGTTTTTGAAAGCTTAGTAGTCACACAAATAATTCATAATTTATCCCTTAATGTATTAGTTTGAGTGATGGGCAGACATCTCAAAGTTCTTCGAAAGATTTGGCCCTTGTGTCCTTATTTCACTTAATTGTGTTCATGCACAGAGAGAATAAGAAATACACATGCAGAACATACTATGTCAGGACAGGTCACCGTAATGTTTCGTTTCAGAAATTGAAAACTCATAGTCAAAGATCTGCATCTCTAGGTGGACATGTTTCAAACCACAGAACTACATTTCTCTTTTATCTTCAGACACGAGCCTGTACTACAGAGACCTGTGGGCTTTCCCTCACATACAACACAACCAAATGCAAAGTCCAGGTGAAGGTTCGGATCTTATTAAAAAACATTTGTTTTTCTTTTTAATAAAAACCTAAGAGAGATTTTATTCCTAAGGTATGTAGTTTTAAGTGTTTTAACTTTAATTCAGATTCACTCTTTCACTTTCAGCAACAGTTGGCCACTCAATATGCGCATTCTGTTCTAAAGGAACAATAATTTTGAGAAGGCTGAATTGCAGTGATACAACATTTGGTTTGTTGGATCAGTGTGAAACCCCAGTTGTTGTTTCTTGGAACAGTGTCAATGAGAATATAGAACAGTGATGTTTGTTGGCACTTGTTGGTGTTGGAATGTTTTGATGTTTGTTGGATTAGTGTGAATAAGGCTTTAGTTTTTTGTGTAAACAGTGTTTTAAATAGAAGACCTGTGGCTTCAAGTGAGCTGAAAAACAATTTGGGTTGTGCTAGACCTCAACAGACTTAATATTAAGATTAAGTATTACAAGCTCCCTCAAAAATGTTGAACACCCAAATCATACACTTCACAAAGCTACTTGCAGAATATATCTTAATATTAATCTGTGAGGAGCCAGTGACTGATTCCAGTACAGTACTTAGCATCATTCTTTTTTACAGGATGTTTTTTGACAATTGGCTTTTTGCACACATAGAAAGTATATTTGTTAATGAATCTTCTTCCTCTTCTGCTTCTGGATTCATGACAACTAAGAGAAAAATACCATAATACAGGTTATTGCGCATTGTTGTATATATTTTACTTCCACCCAGTCTCAAGGCAGTTCTTTTGTATAGACATGAAATCTGGAATCTATTGTTTGGTGTTCACTCTTTTTTCGTGTCACCCAGCACAAGTTCCAATACACATATTGCGTGTGTATTTACATTTATAACCTGATATCAAAAGTCATACATATTTTAGGTGGTGGCTAACCAACACCTTTCCTCACCCTAAAACCGGATGTCACAGCCGCAAAGGCTAATTTAGCAAAAACCGCAAGTTTTATGAGGTGGCAAAGCAACGATAAATGGCCGCCCTAACCCCCCCCAAACATAACGTCACAGGGGCAAATCAAATAACAAAACATACCAATGAGAACATAGGAAATAGGAATTCACACGAATGAGACACCTTGTAAAATAGGTATGAATTACCACCAGATTGCGTTTATATATATTTATACATATGAACGATATGTGTGTTAGAAATACGCTAGATTTGGGTGACACGAAAAATGGTCGTGCTGACTGACATGAATTCGTCTCCATAAACACAAATTAATAGATTACAGTTTGTGACAATGTCACAAATTCAAATGTTTTAATAATTTTATGTAATAATAACATTCACTGTGAGATAACATGAATGACATAAACCATTGGCAATATATAAAAGTCTGTCAAATCTCGACTTTATTTAAATGAGCATTTAAAGGGATGCAGTGACCTTGAGATTGAGAGTCAGTGACAGAAAGGCAGTTTTGGTTGAATACTCCACATTTAGAGAACAGTATACATATGCAGTGTAGTATGAGTAGCTTGTCAGTAAGCTATTTGAAACATCGCCGAGGAATCCCGGGTCGAGGATGTGAAAGAGACGAGGGCCATATATCACCCGATGCAGACAACAGGCCTAAAGACCCGGCGGGAGAAAAAGAGCGCCGTTAAACTCTGGAACGAGCAACAGATCTATAACTCACTTCTCATTTGCAGAAAGTCTCCTGTTTACACACGGCAGCAGTGGATTTATCTCATTGTAGCATTAAAAGAGAAGACCAACTGGAAATGGCTGATATTATAGAAAGTACAACTGTAAGCCAAATAAATAAAACTTTTAGATAAATTGTACTTTAAAATAGTATGAGTTCGCAAACGGTTTGGCCAATGTTACACAGAGCACCTGCATATCTTATTGTCATTCAGTTGTTGCTTTTCCTTTATAGAATATCTAACAGACACGCGCAGTCTTGTGTTGACATGCCTACAGCAGATGCTGATCTATACACAGATTAAATTATGCCTACGCAGATCCAAAATAAGCCTCTGTATGGGACTTTGGTAATGTGGTAATTAGATGTTTGGTTCAGCACTCCGTAATTTTGCGGTCCTCACTTTGTCACAGAATCGACCACATCGCTTCCACAAGTCAAGACATCGCGACACAAGCTTCTCTCTTTAAAATATATGAACTAGTGTTTGTCTGCGATGACATGAAGTTATACTGCTGACTTGAATGAAATTATTCAGATCACATTATGCCAGTTTATATAATATGAAGTTGTACAGATGGCGTTAAACAAACGACAAGAAAACCTTATACAGTTAACATGAGTTATGTAGTACAAATCACATGAAATCATGTTGAACAAATGACATAAATAATGATTTGGGGTCTTAAGTATTGCGTATATGTTTCTTATAGTTTATTATAGTTGTACAGACATAAAATCTGTTTTCATTAATTCACATCAAAGCAGCGATTCTAAAAGGGTGATTCAGAAATTGTTTCCAAAGGAATAATCATCCATCACCGGTTATACTCAACAAGTAGAGAAACGTGAACGCTTAACATGGTGGGTCTGCTCTTTTATCGAGAAAAGGTTGTAGCAACACTTGATTGATACATCTAGATTTTTGCCAGTTGCATCAAATCTGCAAGTACTGTAAACACCTTTGTTGATGTGAATACACTCAGTGTTGATTTTCAGGTTGTGGGTTGTTTCAATATAAATAAATGTGAATGCCGTTGTACAGAAGACGTTACACAAACAACAACATGAAAATGTTATAGACGACATAAATAAAGTTATTAATGTACGGAACCTGCCCGCTCTGATAACTGGAACAATGAGACAAGACTGGCTGAGAGTAGAGTACTGTTCTGCACTCTTTGATGCAACAAATACATCAGTTGTTATTGGAAGTGTCCCTGGTTTCGGTTGATGATAATCATTTTATACTTGATCAATAAAATAAAGTTTTCTTGAAGGGATAGTTCGAGCAAGCACTGTCTCAGTGGTGTCCATACAATGGAAGTCAATTTTTGTCTTACCAAAGTTTTTCAAAATATCATCTTTTTTATTCTGCAGATAAAACAACATCTTACAGGTTTGTTACAAATACATTTAGCAAGAATATTCATTTAGGGGTGAACTATTGCTTTAAATGCCATGGGTCTGGCTGGTTGTGACGTTTTGGCTGTATTACTTCCTCCTCGCATAATATCTGGTAAATCTGTTCGATTGGCATCTTACAGTAATGGAAGATAAGACCAAGAAAGGTGCGCAGTCAGACATGATGCTATCACACTAAGATGTCTATCCTATTTTTGGAAAGCTCCAGGCATACATGCCATTTCCAACCAAAGCTTTATATTGGCCTGACTTCTTTTTGGCAGGGGGGGGGTTGATGATGTGGTGGATGCATTACAGGACATATGAGGCAAAGGAATGAAAATAATGATAATAAATGTTAATGAAATAGAAAATTGTAAAACAAACAGTCAATCAATTCCTGATCACAGTGTTCTGAACTCATGCAAGGAACATGTGCAACCATTTCAATTCCAAATGACACCAACCAAGTAAACCAAACCTTGACATTTCAAGAGGTGTTGTTTAAAGATGTCCCAAGTCTACTTGATTAGGAACCCACAATTTGTGGAATATGTGTTCTCATTCAACCTTTTAAACAGGGCTTGTTTGCCATGGCTACTGAACTTTTGGTTGCCCCAATCAGAAGTGTGAAAACACTGTGTGTCTTTTACCAAACACAATCTTATATTACTCACTTTCTGTCGGAATGTGTTTGCTCTTCCGCTGCCCCTCGAGCCCAATATCTCTTTTCTTTCTATTTGTCTTTCTTTTAAAATCACTACATTGTCTTATTGTTTGCTCCTTTGTCCTTCAAGGAAGTCTGTGGCGGTTCCTGCAAAACAAACTTGCACACTTGCAGACACACCTTATCGCCTCTTTTATCTGTTCAATCTATTTCCTGAGCAGAGGATGAGGGCTTTCTCTTTGCGTTCGCTCAAGTGTGTTTATGAATGAAGTGAGCAGATGAAGGCAGGTCTGAAACGGTCTTGTTTTGAACACCTAAACTCCTCTGCTCAAGGGCGGCTTACAAATGGCCTGTTCTTCTATAAGCTGTGACATAATTGCTTACAGGTTTTTGCTGCGGATATTGACAGCGGAGGTCAAGCTTCAGTTCTGTGCTGAATAAAAGAGACTTATGAATACATGTTTCATTTCACGGATGTGAGGTTTAGGATGAGGTGGGTACTCAAAGGGATGTGGGCATTCTCTTACTTTTTTCTTACTCACAACTGGATTTCCTGTTATTTGGGGGAATATGGGTCCCGTGGCAATGGAAATGTAGAGGATTATGTTTCCATTGGTATAGATGATATCATTTGCTGTGTGTTTTGGATAAGGTCAGACGTGGAACCAGGTGAATGAGGGTTGTACTATCGAAATGTGTTTGTATTCAGGTTTCTATAGATTGTGGGGACCAAGAGGCAAGCAGTCGCCACAATTCACACTGATAATTTGAACAAACTGATAGTTTGGAAATCTCTGTCATCATTTACTCACCCTGTTCACAATTCAAACCTGTATGACTTTCATTCTTCTACAGAACACAGAAGAAGATATTTTGAAGAATGTTGTTAACAACCCCCATTCACTTAATCTTAATAAAATATTTTTTGTCAAAAAGGTACCCACTTCCATTACTGATTTGCAGTTTTTAAAGCCACAATGTGTGATATTTTCAGGTGATATATTAAATTCTTTCCAACTATTTTTCATCCAGTTTTAAGCAGTTTAACATCCCTCCACATTGCATGAAAGGATGTACTTTCACTGCCATAGAAATCTTACATCAGTTAATTTCATGGACATTTCTCTTGATGCAAAAATGCAATGCAATGCAGTGCAGTGCAAATTTTAAAACAGGTTAAAAAAATGAATACAGAAATTGTCTTTATATTTATACAGTATATGTGCCCTAATTTTATAAATTGTTTAGTTTAACTCTTTCCTATTCAGCCAGAGAGAGACGAAATGAAAAACACAATAGAACAGCAACCGTGTCAATATACAGAGATCAAAATAAAAAAATAAAAACTAGAATGTTTGCCACAAATACAATACAACAGTACAAAAAACCTTTGTGCTTATTACATCAAACTATTTCGAGAGCAACAATATCATTATATCATTACTATATGATCGATTTAGATCAAAGTGAATGCTGAAATTATACTTTTAATGTCTTCCACACCACTCTGTTGTTGTTTCTATCAAGCCAGTATATTAAGAAACATGATATTAACAGTTTTAAAGCTTTATTTCGTTACGTCATTCACAAAATATATTTGTGAGTCCTGTCGGTTAGATCAACAACATAGCTTCCTTTACAGCATCAACGAGCTACACCGTTGTTATTTTTGGTGACCTTTAGTGGATAAAATGACATGTTGTTTCTTTATGTCAATTACACCATTTATAATGCTTCATGATGTGTAGCTTATTGCCATCACTTAAATCTTCTATCTGTCTTTTTCATCCATGTTTTTGCTATATTAAAGTGTGTATTATGAATCTTGGAGCTGGTTTCGTTGCTATAAAACTTTATTCTGAACCCCACTTGTAATCACGCTTGAGAAAGTGAACTTGAAAAATACTGTCAGGATCCAAGACTGCGAAAAAAAAGTGTATTTATTGGAGTCAATGGTGCGTTTCAGATCACTTGTGCGGCTTTGTGCAACTTCATTGGTATTTGTGCGGCACGAATAAGTGACCACTTACAGAGTTGATGCTTATTAGGAACTCTTCACGTCAGTCAGCTGTGAGGTCTATGACAGGTAGATGCTGCTTTAGAAGGCAGATGCTGTCAGACAACAAGACATCTCACACAGTTTTCAACCTAAACTTATGTAAATACAGAGATACAGTCCAAATTTACACCCAGCAAGTGTTTTTTTATTCCTTCAAATATTTTGGCTAAACGTGCAATGTTTTATTTTTGATTCCATTTATTATGGTTTGTAATGCATATGTTTGGTTTATCGGAATTATTTTTCATTTGTTTAACACATTTACATTGAATGAAATGAGCCGTTTAGCAGTACTTCTATTCTCCAGCGGTCCCATCGTAAGGTTTCTTCGTCCAAACAAAGTATTCGCTTTCAACATGAGTGATTTTTCATTGTTAAATATGGTTTTCCCCCTCCAGATTATAATTTTGATAAGTATACCCTTCATTGTCTCCTATAACAATGCACAAAAGAGTGCATTTCATCTAAGCACAGCGTGCCCTGCGCCCAAGCCCACAGAGGCCGGTTTTTTGAGGCCTGGGTTTCGTTTTCCAATGGTTTGGCAGGGCAGTCTGGATGGTTGTGTGGAGGGGCAGAGAAGGGGGTCTGTGACGGGGTGAAAAGTAGCAGCAGTCTTTGGGACAATTACAAGAGAAACAGCCGACGGCTCCTGTGTTTCATATCCCCCCTCAAACTCCTGCAGGTCTGCGTCTGCTGGCCTGCACTGAATGACTGCTTTGTCTTCTCACACCTCATGTAATGAACTGGGGTATTATGGACCCGGTCTGAGGTGTCCACACTCAAGATATAGCACACAAGATGTTAATTAACTCCGCAAGCCAAGCTTCCATTCGTCCTTTATTTGGTTTGTTTATTTTCGCTGGACGCAATTATTTTTGACACGCTTTCGTGAAGTACAGCCATAGACTGCGCTGTGATTGGTCGTTGACAGGGCCGGTCACAGCGTCCTCTGGGAGCTGGGTTGTGTCACATTTCATCTTTGGTTGTGGATTTGACATGTTATTGTTCTGCGGAGACTCAAAGTTTAGTAGATGTTCCATGTTGCCCAAGTTAGAAACAATTAAATCTCACTTTTCCTGTGAAATAAATGTATGGTCTAGGGATATGTTTAGTTAAAATATAACACGCTACCAATAGAAGCTAAATCAGGTTAAGTACAGGCACGGAAAAAGTTTTTACTATTAAATCTTGGATAACAAGATGAAAAAATGTACTGAGACTATGAATAAATAACATTCAGGGCAAACGCAACGTGGCCAAAATGCAAAAGTTTTACCTAAAGGAAGTTTTCACCTTCGTCACCCAAAAATGAAAATTCTGTCATCATTTTTAAGAATGTTGGACAGCAAACCGTTCTGAGGCACTTTTTCCTTCTATGGTAGTCAATTAGGGGCAAATTCTGTCTGGTTATAAGCATTCTTCCAAATATCTTTCTCTGTGTTCATCAGAACTAAGACAAATATGCAGATCTGGAACAACTCGAATGTGGATAAATGATGTGGGTAATTTTTAGGTGAAGTATCCCTTGAATGGAAATTTGCACTAATACCTTGTATCTTAAGTAATTATAATTTTGCAGTTTTTTACAACTTCCTTATTTACATATTGTTTTCTTATTTATACTACTAAAATATTATATGCAAAATTGTTATAGAAAGTGGTGTGTAGTGCGATAGAAATGCATTGTGAATATGAATGCTCATATTTATTTCTGTATTCATTTTGCAAAGAATCTAAAGAACACCTCCTAATAACTTCAATATAATATAGCATTTTATCAGTATCTTTATAAGTATGTTTATTAGTATCTTAGATCAGTTTTAGACTAAAATATAGCCCAAAGCTTTATTAACATATAAAGTAGTTATTTACCTGTACTAACTTTGGAGACTATGGACATGTTTCTGGTTACGTAAGAGTCCTCTTGGAATGAGGCCGACGTTTAACAGGCCTTCATCATCCATTACCTCCTTTAATTTCACTGTATCAGCGTGCTGTCATTGACTGTCCTGTGTTTCCTCACCGTGAGTCTGTAATCTAATCCTGTTATCTTCACAGATAAACTGTATCATCCTCTGAACCAGTGGTGCTGGTCAAACATGGCCGATCCGATCCAATCATGTCTATTGATTGATCTTGCACACTTTAAAAGGGATTTGTGGGTTAGAAGACACGTCACGATTCACCTTTTTGATGGTTGTGTGTGTTTCTAACATTCATTTAAATGATAAAATAGTGGAAACAAGATACACGGCAAAGAGAACTGCAAAAAACTGCAGTGATTGGCAGGGTTTTGCTATGCTGTTGCTAGGGTGGTGTGGTCGGTGGCTAGGTGGCTCAGGTCCCTTATTTCACGTTTTTCTACTGTACATTTTATTCCAAAATGTGTTGGAACAAATATGTCAATCCACGAATGGCTTACTTGTAGTTGTCTCTGCATAGCGCATGGAAAAGGTTTATAAACTTTCATCAAAATGTACACACATCACCTTTAAATGTTCGTCATGGCAGTCATTGTTTCCTATAGTCACTGCTGTCATCCACTGGAGCCCTAAAAAGCATTAAAACCAAGACGGCAGGCACAAGATAACATGCTGTCAGCCCCGCACAACAATGACTCGCTCTGCCGGGTGTCCCGAAGACGCACTCTCACTCTACCATCAAGTCTTTTGGCTCACAACGTGCGTCAAGTTTCCAGATCGTATACCTGGTTTAAGAGAAACTGCTGTCAGCCTGGCACCAGACAGCCTTATATAAACATCCCCACCTGGCACCCAGCAGTGAATATGAGTCGTGAAAGCTGCCCTTCTTTCCAAACACACATCACAGACAAGCAGAGACAAATCATGGAGTGCTAAAAAGGTGCCACATAACTGTAAGCGCTCGACAGTCTTAAAGAAGACATTCTGAAACTCTAGCGTCCCAACTACAAGCAACATCATTTAAACCGCTTTTGAAGTTACACTAAAATGAATTACAAAAAATACAATGTACATTATAGATAATCATTGTTATTACATAATTATGAAAAGTTACAAAGCCAACTATGAATGTGACCAAACTTTAGTCAGGATAGTAGCTTTGCTATTTTAGTTATAGTTTCTTAGCTTTTTTTTTCTTGCTGGAGAACAAGGAACAGCAGTGTCCCGTCGGTCCCGCAACCATATGCCAAAAATTATCATACAGGTTTGCCTTTGTATCCATTTTTAACACGCGAGAGAAGAATCAAGTCTTTATTCAAGCCGGGTTACCACTGTTTACTCTTCTGCCTTCAGGGCCAAGGGGACAGAAAAAGAAAGAGCACTGGTTTGAGTAAATGGAGGGAAAGGTAGGGCTACTGTAAGGTACAGAGGAAAGGGGAGGAGGATGGAAAGAAAGGAGCCCTTTGAGTGACAGTAATTTAGAAACCTGGGCTTTTTATGAGTTTCCTGCTCTTAGCAAAACATACAGAGAGAGAAAGAGACTTATGGCATTGGCAGCACTGCTCTCCCTGTTTGTGTATGTTTGAATTCCTGGGAAGTTTGCGTTGTTTATGTTGAGTTAAATATGTATGTGTTTGTTGTTGTTTGGTGTTAAGGGATGCGTGTGTGTATTTTATATGTGCGTGTTGTGTGTGAGTAGTGTGCATGATTCATGTTTCTCTGTAACTTCTGCATGTTTTTTGCTTTTTTTAAGAGACCATGCTCGTGATTTTTGTTCTCAGAAATATTAAAATGTAAAAGACGTAGCAGACAGAACATCAGATTTAAAGATGAGCTCTTTTGTCCATAGCAACCCCTTAGAAACACCCTGGCAACCACATTGAACACCATGGCATCATGGTGACAATTTTTGTATGTAAAGAAATGAAAAACATAAAAAATGCAACCGTCTAAAGGTGTGTATATATTAGATATTCACATTATATATTAGACCTATATAGTGCTTTAGGCCTTCACATGATTGCCTTTATTCACTGAAAATTTTATCCATCAATAATGCAAATTCCGAAAATATTTGAGGTATACAGTTTTTTCTTTTCTAATGCAGTTTATATGTTCTTCTATAGTGATTGACAGGATGAAATGAATTGAATGAAATGTGATATATAACAGTAACACACTGATTGTCGTAACGCACGACACATCTCTCTTGTGAACTTGGCTACAACCATCACTGTCCAGCCGAGAATTCCTGTTCTAAATATTAAAAAATAAAGCCTTTTCTCTATTTGATGTAACATGAGGAGGAAGTAAATGCTTTAGTTTAGTGGTTTTCCACAATGCTTTCAGCTTCATAAAAAAACACAATTCAGCTCCAAGGCTAACAGCTCGTCTGGTGAAGGGAACGCTGTGTTAACGCTGTAAGAATGACTAATGAGACACCACAGCGCTCCAGCTCCTAATGTCTGCCCTGATTGATTCCTATTTTCATGTTCCGCAAGGAGACACAGTTATGAGCTTGTTCTCTCGGGGGGTCGAGGTTGAAGACCAGGAAGAGTTTGTGGATTTGAGGTTTTGAGAACCTTACTGACCCAAACTTCCCTGTTGGTTTCCAGGCCTTGGGTTTTTCTGGAGCACTGGATAATTGATCAGCCGTTCTGAAGGCAACCTTGTTTCTGGTGTAGAAAAAAATGAATACAAAAAGAACATAGTGATATTTCCATAAGGCTTTTGTTTAATAAAAGAGGTCTTTAAAGAGGTCATATGACATGGCTAAAACGAATATTATCACTTGTTTTAGATGTAATGCAATGTTTATACACCATTTAAGGTTAAAAAACGCTATTTTCCACATAGCGTGCATGTTTGTATTTCCTCTTTGCCCCGCCTCTCTGAATCGTCCAGATTTTCTTACATAGCTCATCGCTGTGAAAAGCAATTGAAAATGATTGGCCAGTAAACCAGTACGTAGTGATTGGCCGAATACTGCAAAAGTGTCACGGAGATGTAACGCTTCTTACCATATCTGGAACATCAGGTTCCAAAGCAATTGTACTGATAGGTACGCCCAACTTACTTGAGTATACATTTGGGCGGTCTTAGTCAAATCACACCACGAACTGACGAAGATTTCTGGGGGTGTGGTTACCCAAGGAATTTCAGGCAGCATTCGCTTTTAGATTGAATGCATCTTTTGTTCCGACAATTTAATTTTTTAAGTTTTACATGTCTAATACATGCATGGGCAACTTATAACACACCAAAGACACATAAAAACAAGTATTCGTGCCATATGACCCCTTTTTCATGTGTTGTCCTGGCAGGGTAGATGAAGGTGGTCTGAAAGTGTGTATCTTTGTATAGCCAGCAGGTTTGACCAAAGTGAGGACAGGTTAGACTAATAAAATGTACAAATCAAGTTTTACATTACATGTAATGTTTAGTCTTGACTGAAAACAACGAATATCTATGAGTCCACATTATATGACTTTCTTTCTACTGCAGAACACAAAAGCGGATATTTTGAAGAATGTTGGTAACCAAACAACATTGACCCGCCCATTTATGGACGCAAAACCACTGAGAAATTTATCAAAATATCAAAATATATACTTTAGTGTTCAAGTCAATTCAACTTTATTTGTATAGCGCTTTTTACAATTTAAATTTTTACAAAGCAGCTGTTCAATAAAACATATTGACTATAAGCAAAACATATATGGTTCAAACACAGGTCAAATATCAGACAGACTATAAATTCCTATATGCAGTGTTAATTAAATAAAAATATAAAATTCTAGCAGTCCCCCCGGCTATGCAAACGGTGGCAAGGAACCCAAAACTCCATTGGAGGAGGAAAAAACCTCAGAGGGGAACCAGGCCTAACCAGGGGATTCCAGTTCCCCTCTGGCAAAAGCTGCTGCCTCTGCACAAGCTCGACAGTGCTCGCACAAAAAGGCTTAATTAATTTTCCTTAATAATCTAATAGCATCTGAAGTTTTGTAGAGTCGTCGTGTCCTTTATCCAGCTCTATCATCACAGCTTTTGTCAGGTCGGGCATGGACAGCATCCTGCCCGCTCTGGTAACCTTGGAGTGTTCTACAGAAAAAAGAGGTTGAACAACATAATGTGGTTAGGTATTTTGCTACAAGACAAACAAAGATGTTGTCCTTCGTCAGAGCAAGCCTGACATATTAAGGATGAAGAATTTGAAAAACTTCTAACTACAAGTATAGACCACTGTAATAGCAATACGTGCATTACCACCACTAGTAAAAGTGAAAGGAATCTTTTCAGCTGCATCATTAGACTGGCATGACACACAGACATGAAGCGTCTGGGTGAGGGTTTAATATAGTCATGAGTGCTCAGCTGGATCCTTTACTGACAGCATAAAGAGCCCTTAACTGTGACACCTCTCCTGGCCTGTAATACAGGTCAGCAGCAACTCTCTGCATCTGTCTAAAGGGCCGTTTGTCATTTAGTAACTGAGCTGCGGGTCTCTTTGGTGGACTCCATCCTGTGATGTCTCCCCCCCGGGCCACCTGACTCTGCCATCCATCCACACATTATTAATAGGTCTTGCATGGCACGACAGAACCGCTAACAATCCGTGGGGTGTGTGTATGTATGTGTGTTTGATACTACACGAAAGGCTCTTACATGAAGTGCTGGGGTACGTTTTGGCTGGAGGGTAGAGACGGTCATGTGTGCTCAGGATGGTGTATGTGTGTTGGTCATTTATTTAGATCTTTCTTTAAAGATACTGTAGATGCTTTCACAGCACTTATGTCCTCCAAGCGCCCCAAGAGTATACTGATCTGATATATACACAACATTACACTGTCTACACACATACACACTGCTTATTCATAGGCTAGATCAAAAGCACAATATTTGGGTTGCCATGTTGTCGCTGAGCGGTTGCATTAAGGTGTTGCCAATGTTCTTAAGCACAATGGCAGGGCTAGGTGGTTGCTAGATGTTGTTTCTTGGCTGTGGTTCCTCATCAATGTAAGTCTAAAGGCCCAATCTTACAAAGAATGATAATTACAATGATAACTAGCGTCCACACCATTTGAATCACTAAGCAAAATTACAAAAACAAGAAGGTAACTCCAGCCACAAGCTTACCTCATTGGTTGAGCCAGTTTGGCAAATTGTCACCACATTGTTTATTTATGGTTTAATTCTCAATTGCAAGTGTAGAGAATGGGTTTCTTCATATTAAGTCGCAATAGGAGAAAGTATTTATGTCATTACAAGACCAATGCATTGATGGAGTTAGTTGAATGAGACAGCACACCCCAAATGACATTGACAGAAAGAGAGAGTCCGTCCACTTGTTTTCTCATGTCTGCTGCTATTTCTGTCTTCTTTATATCCGTCTCATGTGTGTGACAGTGGTAGGCAATTGAAATGTGTGTGAGTGTCTGTGTGATAGACAAAATACAGATAGCGCAGTCGGTCTCTCGTGTGTGTGTGTGTGTGTCTCAGCACCAGCTGCTGATGGCTGTTAAGAGGGCAGGGATGAACAGCATGTGTTAACCGAGCTGATTGGGCCGTTATTCATGTGGCCCTGACAGGCAACCTGATGATTTATGCTGTAGTCTCAACACTGAGATCAGTCCCCGTCCAATATGAAACGCTGATCAAAGGAGCTGATGGAAAGATGAGAAATACATGAAGAGAGAGAGGGAGAGAAGACGATTGCGACTCGCTGTTTTCTGATGTTGTCAGCGGAGGCATCCCGGCGATATGCGATACTTTAAAAATTTACATTTGCGTTACATCCCTACTGCATTCCTTTAGGTCTTACATGCACATGGTCTTTGGTACTTATGTTTAGAGTTAATAAGGAACCCCTAAGCAGAACAATAATTTGGAGATGAGCTATTTTGACTTGACTTACCTCCTATAGCAACCACATAACATCTTACTTCAAACAATTGATGCATACCTACAGTAGATGCCACATTCAACATGTTGATGCATCCAGCATATTCGAACTATCAGCATTTCAATTGCTGATGTCACTCACATTAATGAGTTTTATAAGATGTCACAAATTTCATAGTCTGAGATATAAATTGCAAGAAATGAGACTTCCAGGTCAGGAATGTGTCGGTCTGTGTTTTTACATGTATTATTAAGTTGCATTGTGTAGCAATTATACGGTAATATTTGGGTTTGCACAACAGCACATAACATTTGATGTTCATATCTCCTTGATGTCCTTCACAAACCTTGAATGTACAAATTCACTATTTTTCGGCAAATGCAAAAAACACGGTACTGTTAAAATGATTAAACACTGTGAGTCAAAGTTTACTGGTTAGATATTTGCAAACACCCAGTGACAAACATATAGGCAAAAAATAAAACATCACAAAGGAGATAAAATAACAAACATAAACAACCAGAGGGGGTTGTGGTACTGGGAATGCAGGGATATCTCTCATCTCAAGATAGATTTTGCAGGTCCTAGTCAAATCTGAACCAGTGGAAAAACAAGGCTGAAATGGTCACTATGCCATTTGAAAATCAAAGCTACGTTTGGAATGAAACACTGCTAACTAAATACTGCAGAGTATGCATTGCACGCTGCCAACTATTTAAAAAAAATGGCATGTGACATTTCTTTCAGTTTGCATTGACCTCACTCTGCGTTTCAGCAATTTTTGTTTCTTAAATGTACATATTTTTTACACATTGTGTAAAATGTCTAGGCAGTCAAGATGTTCGAAAGGATATTTACTTGGAAATAGAAGTGATGCTCTGTTTTTTCTGTATGTACCCTGTTACCCACATTTTGCAATTTAGTTTGTTAGTTGGAAATATGTTGAACTTTCCTTTTATAGATGGGGCTGGTCATCCTGGGCCTATATGCGGACACACACACACGTGTCCAGCTACGGCAGTGTAGATTTCCATTACATTGCTCCCTCTGGGAGGTTAAAAGCAGTTGTGTGTTTGCCCAGAAAGTTCAGCTTTGTAAAACAATGAGGTGAAGGCTAACTGCAGTAAACACTCGCTCGCTCTCACGTTTGTCCGGTTCATTGCCTTTGGCTTTTTAAAATCTCTCTCTCTCTCTTTCTCTGAGCTCTCTGAGCTCTGCGGGTCAATTTCAGCATTAAAATCCTGTTTAAAGCACTTTTCCTCTAAGATCTGTAGCAATAGCATTTCAAATATAACGCATATAGACATATTTGTCGTGAATGCTTGTGTGGACTGTACATGCACACAGTTTTTGGGATACTGTATAAATGTATCCCTACCCCCGTTGTCCATTTATTTTTTGAAACCCTCTCAGATATTTGCTTTTCTTGGCTTCACACATTCTGATCATATTTTAGCAAAGCCTTTTCCTTTCAGCTCTCTCAGTGATACAGAGTTGCTTTCAAAGGTACACTTGAGGACCTGTGTAGCGTCACTTCCCCGTTTACCTTACACGGATCCTTTTAAGACACTTGTCTCTCCCCAGAGTGGGTGGAGAATTGTATTTATCTGGTTCTCTCTCTCTCTCTCTCTCTTTCATCCTTTTCTCGCCCTAAGTATATGTCAAAGAAACCGACTGCTTATCAGCACAACACCCCATGTGTGATGGACGCTGTGCAAACACACTGATGATGAGGAACAAACTTTATCTTTCACTGATCTGAGGACAGACCAAGTTTCCCTTTTATTCTGAAGGAATGTTCTGCCTGAAATATTATAAATATCTTCAGAACAGCTTCATATTAGAATTGCAATTTTCTATCAGTAAACTCTTTTGCTTCAAATCATGCCAAAAGATGTCTGTATATCTTCCAAGCATTTAAACTTCCCACAAAAAGGAAAGTGTCTTGTTTTTGTATGCTCTTTTATTTACAATCAAGCTTTAAAAATAGCAAAACGTATGTTGAAAGTATTATAATGCAGACCCTACTGTATATGATCCGTATATAACGTTTTCAAGTTTCTATTTTATTATTCACTGAACATCTTTTCATCTCAAATTGTATTTGCTTTTACATGATTCAAATTTGGTATGTCATTGTGACCAACATTGTGACAATGGTTGTATAAAGCCCACCCTCCCAGGCCCCTTAATGTTTAGAGAGACATACTCAGAAAAAGTTAAAATTAGAAATTTAATATAACAAATTACAACATCCTGAAGAGGTCAGTAACAACGGATTATTATGCACTGAAAACACAATTTTAAGATATTACTCAAGTAGTGGCTGTGTAAATGACAAAACAAAAAGTTTGTTTGTTTATTGCTATTGCTTGACCACTTTCAAAATAATTATATCCCACAGTCCTTTCCTCTAGCTCTCTGCCACCAGCTCTGAAAGAAAACGTATTTGACGTTTACCTGGAAACATGTCACAGCAACCAGACGACACAGTTCATACTGCGGGACTGTGTGACTCCAGCAGACTAGAGGCCATTACATAACGCACGCAGAAACAGTGTTAGTATTGTGCTTTATGAGTATGTGTATGAGTTGACTCCAGATGTGAGAGAGACGCTCTCCTGTTTCACTCAGTGTTAATCACAGCCATCCATCAGGTTCTGCCACACACACACTCCTCCACACGTTCACTGTAAGAGAGCCGCATATATACAGTCATATGGGAGAGGATTCAATTACAAAGATGCCTCCATTGTATTACTAATTTGATGCATGGGCAACTGTGAAATCAAAACCTTGTTTTTCTGCTATAACAATATGAAATCTGAGTTGAATATAAATACTGCCTTTTATTTATGGGATTTGATGGGAGCTTGTTTATGTGGTTAAGACAAAATCATCCTGTGTTAAAATAGCGTCATATGACATTGCACAACTGAGATTTCACCCTAAAATCAACAGAAAAAGTAATACATTGGTAAGGAGACAATGAAACCTGTTTTTCACATTAAACAACCTATACATTTCTAATATGTAAAGAAAAGATAATAATTAGCTTTAAACGTCTTTGCAAATGGGAAGATTAACAGGTTTTTTTTAAGTGTTTGCTCTGTCACACCATAGGACACATGTATGACTTGTCAACTACCCAAATGTAACTTGTTTCGATATTGATTTGTCATCTAATACGAGAAATAAGAAAAAAAATGTATGTATAAATATTTGTTGTGTACTGTTTTTAATAAGAAGAATATTTCATCAAATATTTCATCATGTGCTTTTTTTAGCATCACTGTGGCTAATGTTATTGTTTAGTCTCAGTGTAAGAAATATTAAGTCCTTAAAAATAGGTTTTATTTATTTTATTACTTCGTATTTCACTCCTAAAATCAAAAGAAGGAAACAAGGACATATTTTGACAGGTATTATAAGATTAACGAAGAAATTTGGCCACTTTTCTGTAAAGAGAAAGCCCACCGGTCTGCACTGTCCATGGCTCATGCATCTTGTATAAACTGAACTCATTCTCAACCTCATTCAATTCTGTTTAAGGAGCTTCGAGAGATAATCAGTTCCCTCTGTTTTTCTTCCCTCTTTAAATATTACATCATCAAATGCACAACTGCATTTGGCTGCCCGTGAATCCCACCATTTATTTCATGACCTCGGTCAAGACGCAGAGGATTTTAAAACTGGAGTGTAATGAATTGGCCTTTGATTTTCACCTATAGGCCACGTTGACACCATGGTTGAATTTGACTCAAAATGTACGTATAAGACCCAAATGAATGTATGTTTTCTCTCTCTCCATTTGTGAACACCAATATCACGTTGAATCTAGGACGTTTAAAGTGGGAAAATTGGAATTGAATCATTTAATATGGTTGTTCACCTAATCTAACATATGTAAAATAATTAAGTCAATTGAAATCGACTCATATCCCCTAAAACCTAAATCCCAGCTATAATAAAAAACACATTTTAAAAGTAATCCTGAGAATTTTACAGATTGCATAATCTGAAGCTACTTCATGATGCACAAACAAACCTCTACATTTATAAACTCCAGACCCAATCCAACAACTGGAGCTCAATCTTAAAACCTCCTACAAGACAGTTTTTACAGTAGTTTCTGTGATGTGTCTGCACGCTGCATGTGTTTGTGAGGTTATATATAACTATATTCTCAAGAGTACAGTACTTAACGCAATGGAAAGACATTTGAGTGCCCATACCCATCTCTCCTCTCCTAATTCCAGTTGATGGCATTGTCTTCATACTTCTGTTATCCTGGGTCAGCCCTTTCTCCTTCAGACACGGTTATCTTACCCTGCCACGTGTCAGACGGGCTGACTCTACACATCCACACCACCCTCAGCGGTCACACCGTCCCCGCGGCCTTGTGATTTCCATCGTATTTTACTGTAAGAAGTGGCCACTCCACACAGGGATATACGCTTCCATTATGTCAGCGTCCGACAGCGAGTCCACAATAATCTTTCTCTGTTCATGTAGGAGAAAAGCGAATGCCGATGACGCAGATCTGTTGACGTCCAGTCACAGAATCTGCAGGCCACTGACGGTTTGATAAATAGTGACAGCTAAAGTGCCCCCGAGTGCCATTAGACTGAGTGAGAGAGATACTACCATGGCATGGCTCACCGAACAGGATATGATGTCATGAAACGACATCACTTTAATTCACTTGGCTGTGCTTTAATTGAGGCTCTCGTCAGTCACCCGAAATTTGTAAAGTAACTTTTAGGCCCGTCGCCCTGCTTCTCAGTCTTGTGACTGAATCTGGAGAGCTGTTTTTGAGAATAGCATTTTGTGTCTGTCGATGTATGTCGGATAAGATCAAAAGGCTGGAATTGTCTCTGACAGGTTGCACGCACAACACAGAGTCCTGTTACCTGATAAAATCTCTTATCAGTCCTTGGGTGGCTCTGTACACGCAGACGGAGAACGTACGGCACCTGAGACCCTACACTTTCCGTCAAAGTTGCAGTTTCTCTTTCAAGTTTTAAAACAGGACGAATTGAACAGTTAAATGAACAGGGGTTGCTGAAAGTGAACTGGATTGGGGTCTGACGTGCAAAAGCAGAGGGCGATAAAAATCGTTCTGTCTGGTATGTGTTTCCTTCACAGTTGGAAGGGTATCGGGCTCATTCTGTGCTCTTTCAGGCTAAGAGAGGCTTACTATGCCAAATCCAAATCTGATAACTACTCACAATCTAACACCACGGGTGAAAAGGTTTAAATGCCCACTGTAACCACATCAAGGGATTTCTAATCTGCCCTTTTTTTAAGCGATCAAATGTTTTGGCTTGAGAACTGAGTTCGGTCTGTCATAAATGTGCCGTGGAATAAAAGGGTTGTATAAGTAAGATTTTAACATTTGCTTTGTTTTATTAGTGCCATTGACAAAATGACTGGATTGGCCTATAAGCAAGGCACACCACAGTTATATTACTGAGAATGTAATATAAAGATGTAAAGAAAGCCTATGCACACTTCACTTATTACATTTTTATCTGTCTTTGTGGAAGTGTTGTACATTTTATTGCCACTAGATGGTAACACTCATCTTTTCCCTTACATGAATCTTCCAAATTACAGAGATGATTTAAAATAATAATAATATAGGTCAATTAAATGCAACTTTACATAAAAACATGTGACGGGTTCATTTTCAGAAATAAAGCTTCTTGTCTTTGTTTTTCTTTCATTAGGTTTGGAATGGACTTCATCTGTTCTCCTTGACTGTAATATCCTGAGGTGTTGAGTGTCACACTGGCTATTTTAACGAATTCCATTGCACTTAAATTTGCCACTTGTATTAGCTGTGCCGTTGGGGACATTTTATATCAGCATTGGCCTTTTATGATTTTACCACTAAATCTGCGGTTGAAATCTCAAATGCAAGGATTTTTTTATAACCACTGTATTTATACAAAGTTGTAGGGAATGTGATAAATGTGTTTAATGCCTGCTAAAACAAACCAACAGATAGTTTGCATTGGAATGCTACTGAAAAATGACAATGACATTTCCACGAGATTATAATACATACTTCAGTTAGATGTTAAATCTCACAATAATACAATAACAAATACGAATATTCTTCAAATGAGAAACTATATTAATATATGATGATTTTTCATTAGCCTAATTTGCCGTTTTGTACCTTTTTATTTTTAAAGCAGTTAAAGTGACCACGCTTCTGATTAGCATTAGGCTTACTGTGGTAAAGCATTCATTTTGAGGGAAGGGGAAGGTGATCCCTCATCACTTTCATCCGCTCAACACTTACGTTTCGTAAAATAACGATAATTAAAGCAAACAGAAGTGTTTAACTCGGTTGTAAGTGGGCGGAGTTACAACTATACGCAATGTATTTGCAGTTGTAAGTAGGCGGAGACTGATCTTGACGTCGGTCGCTGTTCTGTAGTGTTTGGGCGTGATCACAGGAGAGCGTCGTGAAGCCCCGCCCTCACATTAGAGTGCATTGAGAGAGCAGGAGAGCGAAAGTTCAGTGTGCGCCAGTGAAGAGTGAAAACACACAGCACGCGTCTGCACGGACTGTATGCCGCGAACGAGTTGGAGATAAGCGAAGTCAAGGACAGATTTGTTGTTTGTCCTGTTAAACTTCTCCTGATGCCGTTATGTTTGCTAACGCTACGTTAACCGACGTGAAATATCACTTATTTTCATTGGGACTGCAGTGCACGCGCGTTTTTCATGAAAGTATATGACGGACCTGGATATTGAGCATCCTTTTTTATACGATGTGAAGACTTTTTTTTTTAAAGGGATATTTTTTCAAATAGGTTTCGTTCGGAGGGATATTCATTTTTGCGTTTTTAACTGAATGCCGAAGGACTGTTAATGTAGGCAGTCTATATGGGACTATACATTCACCTATAAAGCCAAAATATCACCACTTCGGACTCTATGCCAGAAAAGTGTTATACCTCGTTCAAAAAGGGGGACTGAACATCCAGCATGGGACCTCTTCAAATTTTAATTTCTCTATGGTGTCAGCTGGTCATTGCTGCCTACAGCCTAGAAATCAGCTCTTATGATTTGGAGAGAGGGAGACCGGCTAAATGTGAGCCTATCGCCATCCCCATGTGCCAAGGCATTGGGTACAACCTCACACGGATGCCCAACTTCATGGACCATGACAGTCAGAGGGAAGCTGCTATAAAACTCAATGAATTTGCCCCGCTGGTGGAGTACGGCTGTGACGTGCACTTGAGATTTTTCCTCTGCTCTCTTTTTGCCCCCATGTGCACTGACCAAGTGTCCACATCCATTCCCGCTTGCCGTCCAATGTGCGAGCAAGCCCGTCAGAAGTGCTCACCCATAATGGAGAAGTTTAATTACGCTTGGCCGGATTCTTTGGACTGCTCTAAACTGCCCACCAGAAATGACCCCAACGCTCTGTGCATGGAGGCTCCTGAAAACGATACCAAAACCGAGACCAAGAAAGGAGAAGGTATGCTGCCAGTGCCGCCCAGATCCAGGCACTCTGGCGCTGGGAACGGTCGCCCTGGGGGCAGCGTGGGAGTTTGTGAGAACCCAGAAAAGTTCCAGTACGTGGAAAAAAGTGAGTCGTGCGCTCCACGCTGCTCCTCTGCAGTGGACGTGTTCTGGTCCAGACAGGATAAGGACTTTGCATTCATTTGGATGGCGGTTTGGTCAACTTTGTGCTTTGTTTCCACGGCTTTCACAGTCCTCACCTTCCTTCTCGACCCTCACCGCTTTCAGTATCCAGAGCGGCCCATCATCTTCCTCTCCATGTGCTATAACGTTTACTCGGTCGCCTTTATCATTCGTTCCGTGGCTGGGGCGGAGAACATTGCGTGCGATCGTGAGAACGGGGAGCTGTACATCATCCAGGAGGGCTTGGAGAGTACAGGTTGTACCATAGTCTTCCTCATACTCTACTATTTTGGCATGGCAAGCTCCATCTGGTGGGTAATCCTCACTATCACCTGGTTTCTGGCCGCAGGTAAGAAATGGGGTCATGAGGCTATCGAATCGCACAGCAGTTACTTCCACATGGCCGCGTGGGGCATACCCGCCCTGAAGACCATAGTTATCCTCACTATGCGAAAAGTTGCAGGCGATGAGCTCACCGGACTCTGCTACGTGGGCAGTATGGACGTGGGGGCGCTTACCGGCTTTGTCCTCGTACCTCTCTCCTGCTACCTCGTCATCGGAACGTCTTTCATCTTAACCGGCTTTGTGGCACTCTTCCACATAAGAAAAGTGATGAAAACCGAAGGCACCAACACAGAGAAGTTAGAAAAGCTGATGGTGAAAATCGGCATCTACTCCATCCTCTACACGGTCCCTGCCACGTGTGTCATCATATGCTATTTCTACGAGCGACTCAACATGGACTACTGGAAATTCAGAGGGCTGCAGAGCAAGTGCACCACATTCCCAGATCGTAGAAACGATGACTGCTCCCTGGAGTCTTCGGTGCCCACAGTGGCTGTGTTCATGCTGAAGATCTTCATGTCACTGGTGGTGGGAATCACCAGCGGCGTGTGGGTCTGGAGCTCTAAGACGTTGCAGACTTGGCAGGGATTGTGCAGCAGGAAGTTGACAGACAGGACTTGCAGGAAACACTGCAGTGGGAATTGCAGCACCGGTCACTGTCACTACAAAGCCCCTGCCGTCATACTGCACATGTCTAAAACTGATCCCTACTCAGACAGTCCTACGCATGTATGAGCACAGCCTGGAATAAACACAGACCGTGGACTGATCTGTTTTGTAATGTTAAGAGGCAGAACGCAGGCATTTCTCTGTGTATTGGACTTCATGAAAGGCACATTTGAGTGCTGTGAAGCGATGGAAATAAACTGAAAACCCAGCATTGCAGCTTCTCACTAAACAACAGACTTTTTATTTAATATGAGAATTATTTCATTGTAGAAAAGGAAAAAATCGGAAGTACTCACACCCTTAACCGTTATAGATAATCTGCAAAGCCAATCACTATTGCATGGAGAAATTCACACGTTTCCTTCTGCATAATTGTTACATTTTCAGGACTATTTATTGTATATATATTTAATTTTGTCGAGTCTTTGTTTCTCACAAGATGGTTCAGTCTGTTAAAAAGTGCCTTTTGGAGAAGAAAATAAATGTTATATATTTTCAACAGTTGTCTGAAGTTGATCCTTCACAGTAGTTGGAAAAAAGTGTGAATTGCTCATTTAAGCTCTCCTTTCTCCTACAACCCTTGGTGTTAGTAGAAAAGATGCTATTTTGTTGTGCCATTGCTACACTATAACACTATTATTTGAATTGAATGCCAGCACTTGTTGACAGCTTTAGGTTTTATTCAGAGAAGTTAAAAAGAAACGCCTTGGTGAGACTTTTCGCATGCACTGGAACTAGATGCGTCAAAGCAATGCAAATATTTTGATGAAGAAAGCTACGTTTGCATCTGAAAGCTTGCCCCGATTCAAATGCAAATTGCTCCTCGATAGACCGGGCTACCCCGAATAACACTTTATGGGGCTACGCTTATGAGGCTTTGTGCGACCCTGACAGAAATAAATCTCTGTTGTCTGTTTCTAGGGACTATTTGGGCAAAAGTTGTGATTAATCTTGGATCATGGGGATTAAGCTTGTCAGGCGGGGCTTTTTTCAGCTTTAGAAACAATGTTTATAATGCATCATGTTCTCAACCAAGCATTTACTCTGCTTTCTCTTTAATTCACCCCAGCATGACAGACGCGCGCTTTAGGCGCGATCTCCTTCGCCAGAACAGAAGTCCCTGGTGATTTTCTCCCCTTCATCCTCAAAGGGAATTGTTGAGCAGTGACAGACAGAAGGCAGGGTTTCTCTTTGCGAACGTTCACATCATCACCTTTAAACGTAAAGGTTGTTCTGGAATTATATTTAATTAATGAGGCACACTGCACGCGCACACACATCCAGATTCTCCTATTGTTGCGTGTCGCTTCTCTCTTCCCCCTGCGCTCCTTTGATGTCAGCCACTCATGCAAATAAAGGCACTTTCCTCCGACGCTTGATCCGGAGCATGTAGGGCTACGATAGCTGATTGAATGTGTTTTCTTCACTCAACCCCCCCTGCTGTTTGTAACTTGCAGATCTAGGTTTGATGATTCATTCATAAACCATTGCATGTCTGTTTCTGCTCATTTTCTTACTGGTGCATGGTTTAGTCATTCATTGGCTTCAAAAAGACGTATTAGTGAATCAACACATATGCCGAACCAGCAGGCGTGCGTTTGTGCATTACATGCATAAATATTTAATATGTCTGTGGTGCAGCCCTCAAGCAGATAGGCCATAATGGTGAACTAGCCATTAGTCTGATATTGGTTTCCATTTCAGGTATAACAATATATGGGACTACTAAAAAAGCATTTTCCTTATGCAGTCTGTAATATGACTTTTGTCACCATCGTTTATACGGGTCACATAGTTTTGTTGTTAATATACACGTGGTACACTACGCAGGTAGTGAAGTATCTCCTCTGAGAAAGCTTTGGCACTACACGCGTTCTTTTAGCAGTCACTGCTTTCAGAGTGGGCCGCTGAGCTCTGCTAGTGTTTTTCATGACTGCGTGTTTTGGTATTTTTCAGCTCAGGTTGCCTCTCTGCAGGCGGGCTTTACCTCGATCACAGTGTCAGTAAACTGCACCTTGTGTGTGTGCACGTTCGTGCGTGCGTGCATCCATGAGCCTCAGTTGAAGTGACTCAGGGCCAGATGCTTACATATGAAGGCACCTGTCCAACCACAAACGTGAGATCAACGCTGGAGCAGCACATGCATTGTAGTTTACATACATTTCATTCACTTCTCACGCACACTCTTCAAATAAACACATACTGTGAGTCCCAAGATTTTTAATGATGGCAAAACCTACTTAACAAATAAAGGTTAATTTACTACCTACACGGCAAAAAACAACATTCTTACTAAGCATTTTTTGTATTGTTTTATATTACAAATATTTTAAATCAAGATACATTTTCTTGACCAGAAAAGTGACCTAAGATGAATTAGGAAAATTTATGTTCAAAACAAGCAAAATTGCCAATGGGGTGAGAAAGATTATATACTTAATAAAAAAGTTAACTAAATTTAAGTTTATATTTCTTATCCCATCGGCAGTTTTTTAAGCATCTTCTCTTATAAAACAAAAATGCTTAGTATGAATGTAGTTTTCTGCAGTGTAAGGAAGTTACTCACATAAGGAAGGAATTACTCACGATGAATGTCATTTTTGGTGGATAATTTTGTAAGTTATAACTTTTGTCTTTTGCTCTACATTTTGCTCATTCGGTCATAATATTAGTTTGAATATTAAACTTGTGCTTTCTTAAGCCAAATAAGTTTTTAAGACATGTTTACTATTTGAACACCAAACATATATTTTTTAGACTTATTTTATGTAAATGATGACAGACTTTAAATTTTGGGGCGAACTGTTCCTTTAATTCTCACCTTCTAGGGTTGCCGTATGTGGTGGGATGGGGGTCGGTAAGCTCCCTCTTCCCGTCCGTCCAGCCGAGTGTGAGACCCCCTGTCCGGTCATGTGTTTGATTAAAAGAGGATCTTTATGAGATGTTTACCCCACCTCCACCCGAACCCCAGCCATGCTTATCAGTCCACAACCATCCACCCACCCCTCAGGAAAGAAGAAAGAGAGCGAGGGAGAGCAAAGAGAATAAAAGAAGCCCTCATTACGCTCATCCACCCCCTCCACCCTCCCCTGCCCTCCAGAGAACTATCCCTTTTCTGCACTGTTTTGATGTGTAAATGAGCACATTGAAAACCTGCAGGCTTAAAAGACAAGCTTTCCATGAAAATGTGCCGGTCGCTTCGCAGTGGGGTTCACACGTAGATCCACTCGCTCAGAGCTGATGCTCCTGTTGTCCTCAGACGTAAACACAAACAGAAATTTCAACACTTGTGGGTCAATTTTGAGCAAAACGTTTATTTTAACTGATCTTGGTGAAAATGTGAATCACATGTTATGGAATAAAGATCTACCCATGGCCTTGAGATGGTATTTTGATATAATTTCACCTGATGTGGAGTCTTGACTTTGTGAGAGATGATAATGACACATGACAGTGATTACATTTTTTCCTTTTTGCAGTAAAAAGTTGGAGAAGCCGCAAATTTAAACTGTCACTCGAAAGCCTTTGCAGAGATGTGAGGCTGCCACTTCACATTTCCATTAAATCAAATTAACTTGTATGCTACAGAATATAGGTATTATATTTACCTATATGGAAAACTTGTTTTAATAAAAATAATTACATAATAATCTATACAAAAAGTCAATTGTTTTTCTGATTATTTCTTTAATTTCATACTCAACATTTAAAAATGTACTTATTACTTTTATTAAACTGTTTAATGGTATTATAATAAAAATAATTACCTCAAAATATTTATTTAGGTGGAGAACAGAGTATTACAGAAAGTTTCTGATCTTAGGTCTTAACTTAAGATATGTTACGTTTAATTAGGATTTTCAAAATTTTGAATTACAGATGCAAATCTTAACCTGATTTGGGATTCCCATTCTATTTTACAAAATCGTATCTTTTCTCAAGTCAAGTCAAGTCAGCTTTATTTATATAGTTCTTTTTACAATTTTCATTGTTACGAAGCAGCTGTACAAGAAAACATATTGACTATAAGATTATACAAGAAAAAACTAAAAAGGTGAAATCACAGAAGACAGACACACAGATTCAAACACATCCACACACAAAACACTCCACACAACACAGACACACACACTGACAGACACACACACACACACACACACACACATACACGCACCAACACACACAGACACGCACAGGGGCCATCACCAAGAACCACACATCCAAGATAAGGAGAGAGAAACACAGCTCAAATATTTAACAGATTATAAATTCCTACATGCAGTGTAAATTAAATAAAACTTTAAAATTGTAGCAGCCCCCCCCCCCCCCCCCCCGGCCATGCAAACAGTGCAAAACAGTATGCAAACGGTGGCGAGGAACCCAAAACTCCATTGTAGAAAAAAAACCCTGTGAAACCAGGTCTAACCAGGGGATTCCAGTTCCTCTCTGGCAAAAAGCTGCAGCCTCTGCACAAGTGCTTGCATAACAAAGCAAAAAATTTAAATAAATGTTAGATTTAAGATTATCATTAATAATCTAATAGCAGCTGAAATTTTGTAGTAAAGACGTGTCAAGTTGCCACGTCCTTCTTTATCCAGCTTTATCATCACAGCTTTTGTCAGGTCTGGGCATGGACTGCGTCCTGCCCGCTCTGGTAACCTTGGAACGATGAGACAAGACTGGCTGAGAGTAGAGTTCTGTTGCACTCTTTGATGCAACAAATACATCAGTTGTTATTGGAAGTGTTCCTGGTTCCGGTTGATCTAACTAGTGCAGCCTAAACCTTTGGAGTATTTATATTATGGTACTGTAGTGTATGCAAGATTAAAAAGATGCGTCTTTAGTCTAGATTTAAACTGACAGAGTGTGTCTGCCTCCATGACAGTGCAGGGAAGACTGTTCCAAAGTTTAGGCGTTAGATAGGAAAAGGATCTGTCGCCTCCACTTGATTTTGAAATTCTAAGTATTACCAACTGACTGGACGCCTGAGAGGCATTGTGCATGTGAAGGACTGTAATACAAGAAAAGTTCACTCAAGTAGTGAGGAGCAAAACCATGTAGGGCTTTATAGGCAGTAAGTAAGATTTTAAAGTTAATGCGATGTTTTATAGGTAATCAGTGCAAGGTTGACAGAACCGGGCTAATATGCTCATACTTTTTTGTACGTGTGAAAACTCATTTTGGACCAGTTGGAGGTTTTGGAATACGCTTGCAGGGCAACCACCTAATAGTGCATTACAGTAATCTAGTCTTGATGTCATAAAGGCATGAATTAACTTCTCGGCATCTGATGGTGACAGCATATGACGTAGTTTAGATTTATTTTTAAGATGGAAAAACTTGATTTTACAGGTGTTGTCAACATGGTTCTCAAATGACCATTATACGCCAAGATTCTTTGCTGACGATGAGGGTTTTATGGAACATCCGTCAATAGTTAAGCAGTATTCTTGGTTGTTACGATGGTGGTTTTCGGTCCAATAAGTAACACTTCTGTTTTGTCCAAGTACAGTAATAAAAAACTGTTACTCATTCAGTTTTTATATAGACTATGCATTCAATTATTTGAGGGAATTGATGTGTTTCATGAGGCTTCTAGGAAATAAAAAGGATGTGTATCATCAGCATAACAGTTAAAGCTCACTCCGTGTCACTTTATTATATCTCCTAGAGGTAGGATGAATAATGCGAAGAGCATAGGCCCTAAGACTGAGCCCTGTTGTACACTGTACTGGACGTGCGATTTGCTTGACCCCAAATAGTTAATTGCTACATATTGAAAACAATCAGATAAATAAGATCTAAACCATTTCAAAGCTATTCCCTTAATGCCGGCATAATTTTTGAGTCTATGTTGAGTTGGGGTTATTTGACAAGGGGCCTTATAACAGCCACCTTGCTGTACTTCCATGCTGTACGAAATACCTGAGTGTGTTCATTATACCACAGTGTCGGGTTGCCGTTTTTAAACTTAAAGCGCAGAGAAGCAACTGTGTCTAGCGTTTCCGAGAAGGTGGAGTTAAACTTTTCAATGGTAAAGTCAAGATCTTCACGTTATTACTCATGCTAGAGATTTGAGACAATTCAGACAGATTATCAAGAATCCCACATTTGGTGGTTGAAGTTATTGTTCTACAATATTTGTAACAAGGAGTTTCATTTGCAGCCATAGGCCAGTGAAGCAAACATAATACCAGATAATGATCTGAAATGTATTCGCTCTGCTGAATAATTTTACGTTGTCCACATGTATACCTTAAAACATTATTTAATCTAAAGTGTGATTACGAAGATGAGTGGGTCCTGACACAAGTTGTCTAATGCCCATGGAGTTAAGAATATCTTTAAAAGGCCATTCTAAAAGCATCAAAAGACCTGTTTACAGATTATTTTATGCCCTAACGTAATGACGTTGCTCGCCCTGACGTAACACGTCAAGTCTATCATCCCGGCCTGCTGGGATGAAAATACTACACTCAGGCTCAGCACAAAATGCATAAATCATTAATCATAATTTCTGTCAGTTAACAAAGGATCATATTGAGGACAGGTTCCTTACAGACATAAAGTACATCATTAACCTTCATCAGCATCATGTAATCTCAGTTCCCTGATGGAGGAAACGAGACGTTGTGTTGAGACTGACAGAATAGGGTTTGACTTGAGATGAAGAATCATCTCCGATTATACTTTGAAAAGGCCAATGAATTTGGCGAATGGGACGGCACGCCAGACCGACGCCAGTGACCATTCATTCACCCTTTTGGGCTGAGGAACTTAAGTCGCTACAGTGTGCTGGCGCAGCGATTGTGGCTTGATGGACACAACATGTTGTGTCGAGACTGACAGAATGGGGTCCCTGTCGAAAACGCCACAGTGCTGCGACGAGTCACGATTTCCAACGGAATGACGCTGACCGGCCTAGACGCATCACAAATGAACATACTCGCTACTCTAGAAGTCACAGCAACGGAGCCTGTCTGATGCAAACGCAGCCAAGGGGGTGTTCCTGGTTTTCATGAGCTTTTCATGCACTGCCGGGAAACTGGCACCGGGGCGAAACACGGTTCCCCCGTGTCCAGGTACCAGGAATCCGGCCGTAAACTGCGGGGAAGGCAGTGCAGTGCCCGAGAGTTACAAGAGTCTTTCTTTCATTAAACATTCTTCATGTTCAATTATTAATAAATATAATGCTATTGTTGGACAGCCCAATTGTGAGCGGTTTTTCTGTTAGCTTTTAAATAATTATGAAGTTAGGACAGCTGTGGAGTTATCCTAAAGTGAAGATTTATTTGTCAAGTTAAGACCCTTTTGTAATACCCCTTTCCTATCTGTAGTTAAAATAAGATTATGCACTGAAGTGCTGTTCTGTAATTGCGTCCTTACCATGGTTACCGAAAAAATAGGATAAGATTTTCAAATTACAATCGTTCTGTAATACGCCCCAGAACAGTTCCTTGGTAAAAAAGGGACCTTCGTAAAAGCTTTAAATTTAAAACAATTCAGATTAAAAAAGCATATTTTCAGCTGTTTTCTCCCGAAACCCTTTTCTCTATTCCCAAATGAACCTGGTCAAGTATCAGCTTTTGAGCTTTACAGAAAAACACTGATCTGAACAGGCCTTAGTTTTGTTCAAATAATTTCACTGCGGAATTAAACTTGGAACAGAAGGTTACAGGTACACACACATTCGTAATGAAAATCAGCTGAGTGTTTTATATTGCATTGTTTTTGTGTCATCGCCAATGTGTCACACACACAAATTCAGATTTTACAATATACCCCCAAACAAAACAACCTATTGACTGAGTTCATGTCCGGAGCTGCCAAGGGTGAAACAGCTCAAGACAGACCAGGTTTGTTGAAAAACTGTGGTTTCTTCATGACAGGAAAATATGTGTGAAATATCCCCGAAATATTGTTTGAACAAACATTGAAATTCTCTGAATAACATGAAATCTACCCAGATTCCAAAATACTGAAACAGCGAAGTCTTTGTCAGAGTTTATGTTAACGAAAGACCCCAAAAATGTTTTTAAAAAGAACCACTGCACAGAAACTTGGATTTTACACACCATATCACGTCTACCTCATTGGTTTTAACCACAGCGCTCTCTTCTTGTGCTTTTTCCAGTTTAACTCTCTTGTTTTGAAGTCGAATACAAAGTTCTGAACTCTGAATCCAACAGAAACGTCTTTATTAAGCCACTTCAAATCCACTAAACCTGGACTTGATTTCCCTATTAGAGGCAGCAGAAACACACTATTTTCAGAACATATGCACCTCAAAATTCACAAAAATACTCGTCACAGGTACGCAAATGGAAAAGCTTCTTGTGTTTATTCGTCCCGGTTCCAAATTGCATAAAGATTTTACGTGTTTCATTCTCAGCGTTGTCATGAGGGGTGCTTTAGTGGGTATGTTGTTGCCTGGGGGTTACAGCGTTGGTCTTGTGATCAGAAGGTTGCTGGTTCTAATCTCAGTGCCAGCAGGTCATGACTGAAGTGCCCTTGAGCAAGACACCTTACCCCTGATTGCTCTGCAGTAATGTGTCACTGTAAAAACTACTTGTAAGTCGCTTTGGATAAAAGCGTCTGCCAAATGAAAAAATGTAATGTAAACGTAAATGTATAAGTGTTGGTCCTTGATTTTGATTGGCTGGGCCGAGTTCTAAGCCATTATAAAATACCCTGATTTATAATGGCCGACATAGTTGGCATTACATAGTCTAAATATCATTTTATCTACGTTCATTTATGAAACCTTGCTACGCACGTGGAATAACCATTTTATTCGCTTCACATGTATGCAATGCACTGTAACCCACTGCTTCGCGGGGCTTGCTTTATTAAGGGAGTACGTTTCAGTTTGCTACAACGTGGAATTTTTTGAGGATGATCACTACAGTAACTAAACTCTCAACATCAGCTTTAAGGAGAAACTGGGTTTTCATAGTAATGGACTGGTAACAACAATACTTTTAGTAAATTCATGACTGCATTAAAGCTGTAATCTGCTCTTTTTGCCTCTCTGTTGCCATCTCTGTTTGTAACAGAAATTAGTTAAAATTACTTGCTTTTACATTTCATGTGAAATCTTGCAAAGATGTAAAATGAATCATAAAAGTGAAATTATTAAATGCTGATAATAAGCACATTTTTTATGTGCTCAATAACTTTTGTAAATTTTTCAACCAAAACCTAACGAATTGCGTGTTACACACAAACACATTAAATCATGTGCGCCAGCATTTACTTATTTCCATTGCATGTGTCTCTATCATTACCACAATTTTCAATGTTTTCTGTCATTCCGTGGAAGTGATGAAAGAAAAACATGATAAAAAGAAACTATACAAAGTAATGGTTTGCATGATCTCCAGAGAGATTTTCGACTCTTAATTCTCAGTGAAGAAGCGTATTAAAGGAAACGTAAAGCTTAGCACAACTTTGCAGTCTGTTTCATCATGTCGATCAGAAGCTGCAGTAAATAGCGTTAGAGATGCTAGGGGTTCGCAATAAACTCGACTACCATCTTTACCTCAATCCCTGAGAAGAACGCATGTTATATTTTAGTATCTAACAAGTGCCGCATTTTAAAATTAGCATGAGATATTGTTTGTCGACTCTTCTGCGTTTTACACGTTGCCCTCAGGAGTACAGAGCCGGCGGTGACTGTCTTCCACTGATGCGAGGTGACTGTTTTCCTCCTTCGCTCTTCAAAGCGGCGTGAGCGTGAAGCGACGGCAGCCGTTTGTCGGGATGACAAAGTGACGGGCGCTCGGTGACGCATTCCATCGTAGGTTGTCGCGAAGCGTGATCACAGGCGCTGTGTTATCTAGGTCAGGCGCTTTAGACACAGAGGGCTCTGCCATTTTGATACCAGTTGCTAGGCAGCACCCCGCTCTAATCTCCAGTACCAAAGTCTCTCCAGAGAGATCAACAACAAAGAAAGAAGAAGCTGAGGGAAAAAACAACAACAAAGAGCCTGTAAACGGTGAGATGTCATCCTCTGAGGCATGGATTGGGGGTCAAGATTGTGGAGGTGCAAAGAAAAGTGAACCACTCTCTTCCTAGAATGCACCCCTGGACCTCTCTGATCTGCTATAACTTCAATTCTCTTTAACCCAAAGTCTCATCGTGACTTATAATTAAATTGCGAGCGACACTGAGGCAAACTGAAACTAAACCCCTGAACCTCTCTTCCAAAACCCTTTGAGCTCCCCAGTTTCTTGGTTTAAGCAGACTTCACAAGCTGGTACGCTGACCTCCCAACCATTTTGTTCAAAGTTTGAGCCTTCAATTAAATGTTAGTATGTTTATAGTCTGTATCTTGGAAAATATTCATCACTGAGCTTGTTGCAAGAAACTCTGGGATTGTCCTATCCCCAAAAGATACATATGGTTACCCTAAAACACTGTTCTTTTTTGTCTCAAATACACATCAAAAATCTGCCACACACACCTCAAGTTCAAGTACAAGTATAGTACCGACAATAGAAAACTAATAGTAGTTTACAGATACTTCAATCTGTACTTTCTTTAAAAAGTGCTACAAGATAGTATACCTACTGTATAGTATAGGCCTACACAAAAAAGGTGCTTCAAAAGGTTCTTTGATGCCATTGAAGAACCTTTTGGTTCCATATTGGTGGTGAAAAAAGGTTCTTCAGAAGATTAAAAAGTAAGAAAGAGATGGTTCTTTGAAGAACCTTTGACTGAGTGGTTCTTTGTGGAGCCAAAATGGTTCTTCTATGGTATCACTGTGAAGAACCTTTTAAGCATCTTTATTCTGATGATGACAACAAACTTATGTCACACGCATACTATAACAGATGTAAAACCAGTGTTTACTTCTGGGGCCTCAGATTAAACAGACTAAACGCTCGTGCTAAATGGACAAACAAGCTTGTGACTGCAGCATGATGGTGTGATGCTCAACCTTCAGGGGCTTCTTCAAAGAGAAAACTAACTCTTTCTGCATATCTCTCTATCTTCTTTCCTCTGTCTCCAGAGATCGCTCAAATATTCTTTATATATACATGTGAGAGAAAAGTGAGGTCGAGGGAGATCGAGTGCAACACGCTCTGTTTCATGAAAATGTAGTTCAAAGCAGGCTATTTTAAAACCATGAAACGTGCATCAGTTAAAACTGGTTTCAAAGGGAGATGAATTGACTTCAGACGAACACAACTGCACCCTTGTCTCTATGTTCTCCGGAATACAGAGACATCATTAGACAAAGCAACTATACTGTAATATAATGTACTGTACTAAATGCCACAGGTTAATCTCTGGTTAGGCACAAAAACAGATTAAGTCTCTTTTTAAAGCATCTAAGTGACCATCGCATTACTCAAAGATTACTCTGTCATTGCTATTAAATGAGTTCACTGATGTCAAACACACTTTGTCTCCAAGAGAAATGAAATAGGACAAATATAGTCACAAATAATGTGACTGTGTCTTGACAAATCAATTTGATATATTGTGTGGTCACGTGAGATTACCGGTTGTTTTCTTAACAAGTATTACCTATTATGCAAAAGAGAAGCTAAAGTCTCCATCTGGTATCCATTTCACCCCATTGCTGTCGAAGATAAACATTTGAGATATTAAATAAATTTCATTTGTGTGACTGGTCAGTGTTAGTTTGACTCATGCAGAATTGAGCGTGAGTCAAGTCATCTCAGCATGCTTTCACTGCTGAAACTGCTTTAAACAGACATACACTCATGTTAGAGAGGGCTGTGCTGGCCGATCTCCAGTCCTCCTCACATTTCATCTCAACTTCTCCCTTTTAAAGCACATACACTTTTAATCCACCAACTATTCATCAAGGTCAGCATTGTCAAGAACAAATGTTGCATGGATGTTTTCCAATTTTTGCCATTTTAAAAATGTAAGACATCTCAATAGAGTTTTGAAATGTGCAAGGATGTTCAGCACTTGTAAAAGTCTTAGTGGAAATTTGATATATATCTGCCTATTGATAATACTTTTTTTGGAGAATCTATTGACAGAAGTGCAATATGATATAAATAACTATGTGCTCAGAGGACTTTACATAATGAATCGTTATGTTTTTATTATCTTAAAATGAGCTATTTCTATCTACATACGCAGTGGTTCCCCTAACATGGAAGTCGCGATGTTGTTTGTACAGTTGCCCCATGTTAGCCACCCTAGTTCTTTAAAGGTAAAAAAGGAAAAATGGATGGATGACATGTAACTGTGTTCCAAATAAAACAGTCACTTGGGACCTTATGTTGGTCTTAAATTACAAATGTAACAGGTTTGAATTACAATTACAATTTCAATTTTATAAATGTCTTTATTTAATGCTGAAGAATTTAATTAAAGGGATACTCCCAAAAATGAAAATTCGGTCATGAATTACTCATACTCGTGTTGTATCAAAGCTCTGTGAATTGCTTTGTTCAGTTAAACAGATAAGAATTAAGAATTTTAGCAACTGAGATTTCTGGGGTTGTCACAACATTGTAATCAAAAGTGACCCAGAACTGTTTTCCTAAATTCTTCAAAATATCTTATTTTGTGTTTAACATAATAAAAAATATTAAATATTTTTTCTACTATGGGAGTCAATGATGTCCCAGAAATGTCAGTTGCTTACATTCGTCAATAATGTTTTTGTGTTCAACAGAACAAAGAAATGTTACAGGTTTGGAACAACTTTAGGATGAGTAATTTATGACAGAGATTTCATTTTTGGGTGTACTGTCACTTTAAATGAATATCAAAATTTCAAAGAATGTTACATTATTTGTAGGGGAAAACCGTGTTGTTACAAAATTGCCGACAACAACTAAATCTCACTTATCAGGTAATTCAATTTAAAGCTTAAGAAACATAGTCAAACCTAAGACCAATGACCTAATTTAGATGATAGTTTAGCTAATACTTCTTAAAAAATGAATATTTTCCTCTAAAACTTTAAAACAGCAATCGGTAAACGGTAATCTTATTTCTGTAAAGTGCCATTATGGTATTCGTGAATAACAGCAATACGGTGCTGAGATCTTGTATGATACGCCACAGTGTGTGTTAACAACACAGAAGGCTGGACTTTCATGTTCCTTTCACCCATTCATTCGCTCGCCCATTTCTTTCGGCCTCTCGTTGTGGGGAACCGTGTAAGGGTGTAGATAATGCTTTAAGAGAACTTTATAATGAAGTTAACCCTCTCTTTTCCTCCTCATTCTAAGCATCACCCATTATTCCCTCAAAGCTCTTGAAGAGAAGAGAGGGGGTCAGAGGTCAGGGGTGTGTGTATGGTGAGAAAGGGTGTGTATGGGGCTTTGTAATTAAGCGAAGCTTCTACAGGAACATTCAAGGCTTATATTCAGACAATATCGAAATCCAAATCCACTTTGGAGTCTCCGGTTGATGTTATTTTGTGCAATTAAACACTTTATTGTCACTACATAATAAGAGCACAATAAAGGTGGATGAAACTTTTTCGTACATGCATGATGACATTATAAAACAATACATTAGATGTTTGTAACGCATAATATATGTCAAAACTGGGCACAAAATGTACACAAAATTACACTTCTTTTAATAGATTCTTAACATTTTATGAGCCTTAAAATGGTAAACATGTTACTTTATAATTTCAGGAAATAAAAGTGTCTTTGGTGTCCGCCTATGCATCCAGCTGCCCAACAATATGATGCATGAATTTTGTGAACATCGCCCCGCTGAAGGAAGATCTTTCAGCGAATGCTGCTTCCCTACAGTGCAGTGAGGGATGGAAAGGGAAGCTTTCGTTTGAAACACAACCCATAAAGACCTCTGTGCACAGTGACCTGTAAAATGTGCTGTGTTCTCTTCAATATGGTTCTATAGGGTGGAGGTTGATGTCTCTACGCCCCCTTTCCAAAGAAAAGACCCATTTCTATGGCAATAGACTGAAATAAGGTTCTATTCATCTGGAAAGTTTACATTTTAATCTTCTTTCTTTGTGCACTCATCACCATCTTTATCTGCGCATTCATCCTTATGAAGTCCAAACAAAGGTTTGGATGATGTTCATGTAATCCCACCAATCAGAATTTATTTCGGTCATTCCCACAATTTTACATTCATCCTTTATCCCGACTCCATCTTTTCATTCCTTAAGGCAGAGGAATTTATGTTTTAAGGTGTTTTACATATAATTTATGTTGGCTGTTGGACACAAATGTCATAGGTTCTATGACTTATACGATTGAACCAATTTCCCTAATGCCTTTAGGTTTTAGTCAAACATGAATATGTTTTAATTTTATGTTTTACAGTTTTCACATGGAAGAACGCAATGCTATCAATACGAAACAATATTGAAAAAAAGATATTATTATGTTTATTAAATAACTATGTTTATAATTATATTTTGTTAGGTTAGGGTAAGAAGAATATTTTATATGCTTTAATAACTTTTTGATCTATTTCCATTAAACCTTCCGTAAAAGCAACCTGATCTCACAGGAATTCGGATTATGAGGAACTATTTTATAAGGTGGCTAATTCGTATGAATTTGTGTGTTGTGAATCATACAAAAACCTATGAATACTAAAAAAAAGCTGAAGCTCCACCCCTAACCCCGCCCCCAAATCTAACATGGCTGGTGAAATCTTAATTGTATGAATGAAATCGTGCAAATTCATATCGATTAGGCTGAATTACAGAAAAACTACAAACGTCATGGCGGCACGTCAGCTCCACACGATGAGACTTGCGAAAACTCAGAACAAAAATCGTTCTGAGTTTTGCCCTCCCCTCAAAATGCTACAGTACAGAATATTTTGTACAAAACCAATGAGTACAACCAATGCTGCCCTGGCTCAAGCTTTCTCGCCAGATATTTTGGCTTCGTTCACAAATGGTTCAAAGGCACATTGTTGAGTAAGTGCATACGTTTAGCCTTAAATACCCAACAGTCATTAAAGCACAAGTACAACCATCTGTACCTGCTGTTGCTAAACTTGTGCTGCAAACATAACAACACAAGACGCTAAGCTAGTAATATCGTAGCTGTTTTGAGAGTCAGTCGTAATTCTGTTTTCTCCTGTTATTTTATGTGCAGCCGAACGATCGTGAGATTTGATCTTTTCGGCAGCGTTCTCGCTTCCCAGGGCGAGGCTGCGTGAGAGCGGCGTTCTCTCCTGTCGCGTTTTACGTCGCTCAGCCGGACATGACTCGCCATTCTGTACTAATTACACCTTTCCTGCGCTTCTTTATGAGCTGTGTTTGCTTTGTGCGCTGCATCTGGCTCTGTTTACTGCAGAGCACAGTTGCTCGTAAAGTCCACCTGCTCCGTAGGGGGCCGTGTCAGCATTAGTGCCCATTAGCAATTCCCAGACCCCAGACTGTACACTAACCGCAACACATGGGACTGAGACAGCTCTCTTCTCCAACCTGTTTACAAAGGAAGCTGCCTTCTTAGGGAGCATCCTAACCGAAGTGTACAATCTAATTTGAAACTCCCTACATTGACAGTAGCTCTTCACTATACTGTACATATACTGTTCACTTTTGAGTCCGAACAGATATGCTAGTATGCACAAAAATAAACAAAACATACAAATATTGGGAAAAACTGTTAGTTGCTGTTGCAATACTCCTAAGCCCTGTTCACACCGCCAGCGACTTTGTCACTGTTTGTCACCCATCCCTTGCTTTGAGTTTGTTAGACCATGTTCTTCTAAAAATTGTTAAAAACAAACACTGCAGTAACTGACGAAAGACGGATGACGCTACTGCTTTAATCTCGTCGGTAGTTGCTCCCAAAAGTCGCTCAGCATTTGCATAAAGTAAATTTGCATAACATTCAGAACTTTGTAGCGTTGCTAGAAACACCCTCTTCCTGTCGCAAACCATCACTGTTGCTTGTGTCACCTGAAGTAACCATATTTTTTGCCGGTTTGTTGAGTGAAATCAAACATTTCAATTCACTTATTGTAAAAAGTTTATCAATGTGGGTCATTCTCTTTTTTTAAATCATGTGTCCTTACATGTGTCAGTTAAAATCTAAAAATGCACTTCCGTCCTATACTACTATCCATCTTAGATGATGTATGTATATGCGGAGCATCCATTGACTCTTCCCCTTTAGCTGTCAGTCTGCTGCCAGTTCCATATACATCTAGTCAAATCGCAGTAAAAGACAAAAGCCACAGCCACTATTTTTCTCATTTAAGTTTCACTCGGAAATGCGTCAAAATGCAGAAGTAAAAACGATTGCAAATTCCAGTTCATGGGGACTTTAACCATAGTTTTATTACAAATATCATGTTCAACTGTAGTTAATAGAATGAGACAATTGTAAATTTACCATTTACAATGATTATTTACAATTTAGAAAATAGGTTACTATGGTTATACAAATAAAACAAAAAACTATGGTTACTATAATCAAGCAATACTTAATTATCAACAGCAAAATAACAACCAAATACTTAAAGGGACAGTGATAATTCAGCCAAAATAAAAATTATTTTACAAAAATAATTACAAAAATATAATTATTTACAATGCAATAATCAAAATGCTAAATAATATTTTCAGAAACAGAATGCATATTCTTCACTGTAACATATATAAAATGACATAACTTAACTGACTGTTTTCAAGGATACTCATCAAATAGGGTATTTTTACATACTTCTGTATGTAGCCTATTTGTCCCTTGAAGCACAAGAAGACATGAAAAAGTAAGAGACAGGTCTGAGGTGTGGGTTGATCGAGCAAGTCACAAATCCGTCAACTGTCTCGATCGCCTTTCACACTGGCTACTGAGCACTGGCGGTAGCCCTAAGCTTGGCTAGCTTTCTAACATTAAAGATAATTTAAGTGACAGCAACCATCATATGCGTTTTTTCCTTTAAAGTGTTAAATAGGTATTTACCGTTAAAGGGACCATGACAGTGAACACATTAGCGCTATTAAGCAGGTGTATGAAGAAACTGATAGATCTACTGTTAGCATGCAGTTTACAGTACATATGAACGTGACTGGATATGAACATACTGGAAACGCAGAGCGCGGCGGTTTTTATTTATGCTTTGACAGCCGCGAGGCCATGCCAAACAGTGTAAGTGTGTGTTAGAAGTCTGGAATGGTGAGAAATCATTGTGCTTTGCACGTTTCTGTCTTTAAACCAACCTTTAAGGTCTTTAGCTGGTAAAGTTTAAATCCTGTCTGACTAGCGTGCAGAAAGTAGGCTGTCTTTTGTGGCTGCTCGAACGCCTTCAACCCCATGAGCGTCTACACCATGAACACAATCTGGTCGAATGCGTTTTCATCTCTTCTGGAAGTCGACAAGCTCAAAAGTTTCACTTGTATTTAACGTGGTCAACTTGTGATACGATCGACCAAAACGCATATCAGGTGAAGGCTACAGAGCCTCTGAGGGGACTGGGACTTCAGGGACCGATAAGATTTCAACTGGGGCCAGTGCCCCTCTGGCCCCACCCCTAGATCATCTGCCAGTGATCCACACTGATGCGTCGCAGTTTGCTTCCATCTGTTCACCGGATACTTTGCAGCACGGTGTGTGTTTAAAATTTTTTACATGTGATTACACAGCGACGCAACGAGTTCTGTATCATATGCCACAGAGAATCGTAACTTTCAATAAAAGCATGACGCTTGCTCTTCTAAAGTCCTCACACTCTGTGTAGCCTTATCTGGGCTGCGACGTGAGAGGTTACCATAGAAATGTTGTTTGCCGTTGATTAGTGTCGTGATGTTTGAGAATAGTACTGTATGCATATATTGGTCAGGTAACCTGAAATATTCATTTACAAAAGTGCTCAAATTTGTTGGTACCCCTTAGAAAAGATAATAATATTGGATTAATTGGAATATAGTCATATTTCAAATGAATTTGTTTCTTTAATTAGTATCATATGTTTTCAATCTTGTAACAGTCATTCAGCCTGTTTAAACTCTGAAAGTAGTCACTGTGCTGTTTGGTATCATTGTGTGACCCACACTGAACACGGACCAGAGAAAGCAAAGGATAGAGGTGAAGAGCTCAGAAAGAAAATAATAGACCAGCACGGGAAAGGTTAAGGCTATAAGACCATCTCCAAGCAGCTTGGTTGTCCTGTGACAACAGTTGCAAATATTATTTAGAAGTTTAAGGTTTATAGAATTGTAGCCGACCTCCCTGAGCGCGGCCGCTAGAGGAAGATAGACCCCAGATTGAACAGAAGGATAGTGCAAATGGTTGAAAAGGGGTAACTGCCAAAAAGATAGAAGCTAAACTCCAAGGTGAAGTTGTCAATTTCTAATCGTACCATCCTTCACTTTTTGAGCAAAAGTGAGCTCCATGGAAGAAGAAGACCTAGGAGGACCTAGAAAAACATAAAAAAGCCAGACTGGAATTTGCTAAAATTCATATGGACAAGCCACACTCCTTTTGGGAGAATGTCCTTTGGACAGATGAGTCAAAACTGGAGCTCTTTGGCAAGTCACATAAGCTCTATGTTCACATACGAAATGTGAAAATCAATCTTTCAAAGAATGGAGAAGGCTCGGTTATGTTTTGGGGCTGCTTTGCTGCATCTGGCACAGGGTGTCTTGAATCTGTGCCGGGCACAATGAAATATCAAGACTATCAAGGTACTCTGGAGCGGAACGTACTGCCCAGTGTCAGAAAGCTCTGTCTCAGTCGCATAATGATCAAATGTTGGTGAAGGGTAAGACACCTGGCGAGCCACATGATTTTTGAAAAGAGCCACAGGTTCCTGATCAATGCTTAAATGCTAAAATAATGAAGAACAAAGGAAGTGTAATACTCTTATACGGCATTCACATAAGATACGGAATGTGACGCGCCAGCTGATGTGTAAAAGTAATATAGCAACGTGCCTACAATGTGCCTGAACACACACTTTTCAGACCAGCATGCCCATGGGCGCACAAATGGGTGCAAATGCATTTGCTATTTAAACAACGTGACGCAGGACGTGAAAAAGGAAAACTGCGTCGGACTTGCGTTGCACTGCATTGGGCCGAGTGTATGATACGGCCCTTAGAAAGAATCTGTGCAACAGAAATCTAAATATGTGTCAAACTGTCAAGGCTTGTTTTTACTTTATGAGGAAGTAGGTTTTTTCAACTTTCACGAAATATCAGAAACTCATAATTACGGTAATTCCAACATGAACACAAATCTTAGCTAACCATACAGCACTGACGTTTTCCTAAAACTATGCCTAGTAGGCAGTTTGCTAGATTTCGTTTTGAGGTATTTTAGTCGATTTGAAACATTGAACATAAATGAGCCATTAACAAGTGTAGCGCAGAAGCGACGTTGCACGAGGCCCCAGTGTTTTGTTTGGCACAGCTTGAGGGTCAATGCAGTAATAGTCTCCTGTCTTAATCCAACTTTATCATGCCATCTGAATTTCAGTTTACAGAATAGGCCGGAGGAGTGCACGCAACCATGTGTGATCCGGTATGTTTGGATACAAAAGGGGAAAGTAAGGTGGTATTCTAAGAGAGCACTCAGACTGAGCCAGCCACAAAACACGAGATGAATTTTGCTGAAAACACGAGATGAATTTTGCTGAAATCTTAAGTGTCATATAGGTGGCGTTGGGCCACGACTGTGTGAGCGTGTGTGGGTGTTTAATACGGTCAAGGGATTAACAGCTGGTATAAGAGTCTCTGTGCTGCTATACACACACGAAACAAACGCAAACACTCCCCCAGTAACACAATCAAAGCTGTGGCAAGAGATCTGCTATTAAAATAAATGTTACAGGAACGGTGAGAGAGAGAGATCGAGAGAGAGAGAGAGAGAGAGAGAGAGAGAGAGAGAGAGTTCAAGCAGTTTGCATGCACAGAAAGAGAAACATAGGAATATGGACAAAGGGAGCCCAAACTCTATATATTTATGAAATGGTGCCTATATGTCTACGGTCTTCAGGGGTCTTTGGAGAGGAACACTCAAATTCTCCAAAAACAACACTAAAAAAACTCAAATTCTTTATAATATTATTATCTAATAGTCTAGATATGGCGCAGCCCCCAAAACCCCCACAAGGGGCTCTGTATGCATATCACACATTAAAATTTGTGTAGATGTACGTAGTTCCAAGGGTTTTATTGGGTTGCTATAATGTTCTTTGGGGTCCCCCTAAAAGGGCCTAGTGACGCCCCTGGTTGTTGGTCAGTTACAAATCAGCACAAATACATCTTGTGAAGAAATTTGCAATAATACCATGAATTCTATATATTTCATGATTTCCTTGTTTCCTTTTTTCTAGACTGGTTTGTCTCTATTACACCATTTGCATCTGATGTTTAAAACTGGCAACCATGCAAAGTTGTGAAAAGTAATACAGAAATAAATGTCAATTACATCGAAAAGAGCAACCCCAAGTCTGTTTAAATTTTCTAGTCAAAACACTTGGAAAAGTAATTCCACGCAATTCCACACTACACTTTTTGTTCCACTGACGTTTTTCACTATGTGAATGTGGAACACTGTATAGAAAATGTAAAGAAACAGCTGTGGCACCAGACGCATTCCATAAAATAAAAACAAATCTTTAAAATTAAGTTTTTCATATTTTCTCAAGTCTTTTTCTGTTATTTGACAGGTTTTGAACATATTTTTTGAAAAACATGAACAATCTTTATAAGATAAAATACGAAAATTCCATAAAATTATGTTTTTTACAAAAACACAAGCTCCTGCGATTAACATTCCCATTTTGCTTTCCAAAGGTCAAGTTTGCTGAACTAGGCACTGCGAATTTGAATCATGTGACGAGGCTTGACCAATAGTGTAACCTTTTCAGCTGGAGGAAATGCTAATAATAATAACATCGCACTTTCCTTAAACTTCTATTTTTGCCAATATTTTCCAAGTCATTTTAGTCGATAACCAATAACGATAAACCGTAACGCTACGTCTTTTCTGAGCATAGTAAAACACGCGTTTGGATATCAATGCAAAACAGTGTGTGATGTTTATTACAGTCTGTATTGACCCAAAAAAAATATATAATCCCTAGTGCATCCCTAGTGTAAACATTTCTTTATTAAAGATTTTTGTTTGCTGCCCTTATAAGATCTATGGGAATAGGGATCGTTTTGCCAACACTGTCATCTTCAAAAACACACAATTTCAGTTTTTAGTACATTGTTTTGAAAACCTTTACCAAGTAGTGAAGCTTGACTGGTATTTCTCACACTAACATCTGGCTTTGCTAAAGACACGGCACAGAGCATGACTGCTTGTGTGTGTTGTTTTGAGTAGTGTGTGTGGGGGCAGGACAGGGGTTAAAGGATCCAGCCCCCAATTTATTTGGAGTGTTAGTTTTTAATTAAAAGTGTAAGTGATGCCCTGCAGCGAGGGCAGCGCATGTCTGTGTTTGTTTTCAGGATGGGTGTTACACACAGAGATGCATGGCTTAGCATAATCTCATCTGTGTGTGTGTGTGTGTGTGTGTTCGTGTGTGCGTGCGTGTGTGTGCCTGTGAAACAGAAAGGGTGCACATTCACCTCTCTACTCCGTATTCCTCCTCCTCCTTGCTTGTTTTTCTTCCACGGCAGAGTGGATCACTGTCACGGTTCCACACAGAAACACTTTTGTGTCCAACCCTCCTACTTTTTCTCCATGTCCATTCACAAATTCGTAAATGACCAGAGAAAAATACAGTAACTGATGATGTGACGTTAATCACACTCTGAATCAGTTAGTATCTGTATCAATGTGATTTGTTACACACACATCATAAATATTCAATAACTGTGAGTATACGTGATACAGCGGACGAACCGCACAGACTCTTTATAGTTCCTGAGGCTCTGTAAATGTTACAGATCCCATTTGGAAGGCCATCCATCAGCACGTCTCTCCGAATTGTATGCTCTTGAGGATGAAACTGAGTTTTTCCCATGTGCTCTTATTTGAGAGGGCTACTGTATGACTGACTGGCGCATACCGGTGCGGTCGGAACGGCGAAGGCTGGTGCGTGCGGATGGAACGAGGCCCGTCGAGGGCAAAGAAACACAGTCACTGTGTTTCCCAGAGAGACTCATACCGGCTGTTTAACATGGCCGCGGGCATTTCAAGTGTTCTGAATGGATTCATAGTTGTCGGTTGTGTTACAGATATGATTCCTATTTTGCTTAGGTTAGAAAAACACAAAAAAGCACAGTTTCCATGGTGTGAGGTGGTATTAAATGGAGATGGTATCAAATGGTGATACGCAGCATTTATATGGGTCGATAATTTACAGCAAAGAATATCACATCCACACATCATGGGCCATACATCAAGTATACTAACAAAATCCATAAATGAAAAACATTTTACGGAATGGTTCCATAAAGAACATCAATTAATAAGGAGTAACGTTCTACAAGGGCAATTCCAATGTTATGGACGTGACATTTTGCGTAATGGATGTAACATAAAATTTGATTTGAACGAATTTGTTACAAATATATTGAACCACCTGTTTATATTTTACTAAACCCTTGTTGATAGAGTCTTAACATAAAATAATGTCGGTCTATGAAAATATTTCGTCAAAAATCCAATGCGTTATGGATGTGACAAAAAAGGACACCGTTTTTGGGAGACGACAAACTTTGTAGGATTTCTGTTAAATAAAATGTACAATCCTGAAGCAATAATACCCAATGCATGGTGAAGGGATGCCACTTTATAGAACATAAAATAGTTACTACATATCTCTCATGATACATTTAAATGAAGTGTTATGGATGTGACAATCCTGAAAATGGCACTTTCCTGACTATGAAAAAGCATGCACTAAAAATAAAACAAATGCTTTACAAAATTGAAGAGAGATCTCACATGGGTATATGAACAACCAAATGTTAATATCTGTGCTGTAAATGTAAAAAAGTGTAACAACATTTTTTCATGGTAAGGTTGACATTTTGACGGAATTGACCAAAAGACAAAGAAAGTTTTCTTTAAAGAAACTTTGAATTGAGAATGAATGTTCGTAAATGAACAAAGTAGTAAAAGGTTCTTAAAATAACAATTTCTTTCCTACATTTTCACAGTTTAATGAACCTCATCTGCTACAAAGCAACTTTTGTCATAAACGTTCTAAGGTTCTAGGGAAGGTCTTTTATGGAACCATTCAGCCCAAAATTACTCTTTACTTTAGTAGTAAAAAACTATTTTTAGCTTTCTGTGCCATAAATAACCTCTATGGCTCCTTCTAATTGGTAAAAATACTTCTTCCAAGGAAAGCCATTAAAGAACACTCTCTGGTTACCCAAAGAACCATTTACTCAAAGGTTCTTATGTGGAACCATTCCTTTCTTTTTATAGTCTAAAGAAACTTTTTTCAACTTGTGTGAAACAGAAAGGATCTTGGAAGTTAAAGTCTTTTTATGGAACCCTTTAGACAAATTCTTTGTGACATTCTTCTACTTTTAGACGCTTATATTCCGGCAGTTGGGAATTTTTTAGGGAATGTAGTTTTACACCAAGCTTGAAAATATGCAGTTTATTTCTGTAATTCAACATTTTACCGCATTTGAAAGATACCAGAAATATTCAATTGAATTAAACTTGTTGAAACAAACAGGTGATTTTCATCAAAACATCATTTTACAGCTGAAACTCTGTATTCACCAATCAGCATCTAAGGACCTTAATAATCTTATATATAATATATTAATTATAATATATATACTGTACATAACTATTTAACTGCATGATTATATATTTACAATATTTGTTAGTAGTATACAATAATCTTAAATACAACAATCCTATAGAAGAGTCAGAATGATCAAGCAGTTGTTCAGCATATTTTAAATGAGAAGTCAACTAACAAGGAGGTCCTGTATGTCCACCAGGCCATGATCTTAAGAGATGTTAACATGAGACACATTTTTTCATTCTTCAAAAAACATGTCAATTTGCACATCATTAAAATCATTTCGAAACTTGTGGTGGTGAAGTGAGGTGCTGTATTAAAGTTGGCTCTACAGAGCTGCTTTGTCTCGGTCTGCCCGTAGTGCCGCGGTGCCGTGGTGCGCAGCTCAGGTTTGATAGTGCTGGATCGGCAGCAGCCATCAGACCTGTCTGGGTATGATTACCTTCACATCTGTAATGGATTACAAGTCCCTCAACCATTCAAAGAGTCTTTTATGAGCAGTCCCTTACTGTTCCTTAACACACACTAATTCACACTCACGAGAAGCACAAGCACACTATTCACCGAGAAAAGAATTAGCCTAGGCAAACAAATAACTTTATGAGAACACAAAAATCACTCATTCTCTCTCACCCACCCACACGCATGAACTGCAAGGTCTCGGTTACACGGGCTTAGATATGCACAGAAATCCTCCCTTTTCCTACTAGACAGCTGCTTCTGCCCTGTTTCTTTAATGCCGCGATTGTGCTGCTTTGTGTGTGTGGGTAGAGATTCGTTTCCATTGTCGCACACTTTGATGTCTTCATCTTTAATTCCTCTCAACTGGGAGGCAGACACACACAACACCGAGTTCTGTCTCCATTAAAACATGATCTGGATAATAATATGCTTTTCAACCGAACCCAGATCAAAACATATACAACAGAGACAAGCTCACTTTGCTGTATTTGGAATGGATATTGCTTGCTTCACAATACTGAATCAAAATTCTGTATACTGTCTTCTAGTTCAAAGAAATGTGGGCATTGTTCAGATGAACATTTCAGGACAGTTGTCAATGAGTGATTACTTCAAATCAGACATTTTGTAGCAAATTTAAAGTACCAGAGTATGATTTTTAGCGGCCTCTAGTGGTGCGCCTGCGTATTGCAACCAACGGCTCGCTCCCCTTCTCCCCTTCGAAGCCCTACGGTGGCTGACACTGGACTAAGATGTCGTCACACTTCGCTTCTTTCCCGAAGGAGATAAATTGTTGACAGAACGCATGGTGAATTCCATGTAAGGGGACCCACGGTGTACCGAGATAGAATAGATAGCTCATTCTATGGTAAAAAAAACACATAATGCTTCATTATACACCTCTGAACACATAGTAATGTATATTATATTGCATTTCTGTCAAAACAAGCTACAAAATATTACACATATTTTAGGATTTAACGTGAAAAAGCAGTTAAGACTCAGTAGTCATGGTCAGTTGGCATTTAGCTTTAAAACATTGGAAGTTCAGCCAAACAGAGGCAGAAACCTTTCAAACAAGATATTTCAAGAAACACGCTGAGACACCGGTGCACCAAAAGTTATATAAAAGTGGTTCTCTGCCAGGTGAGGTCCTGTTTTATGCTGGGCAATGTCAACATTTAATTCAATCAGGAACATTGGCAGGTGTGGGCATCAGTACACACTGTGTTGCTGTTTTCCTCTGAACGTCCCTTTCTGCAATACCTGACCCCAACGAGCCCTCCGCCTTTCCACTTCACCCCCTCACCTCCTGTGCATTTCCACAATTTACACATGCACTTCCTACCATCGACATTGGCGCATCTGTCTTTACGCTTTCTTCTCTTCCAAACGCTGCGAATATTCTATCTCAGGTTTAAGGGCCAGTCTCTGTCCTCAGTGGAAAGTCTGGAGCCAGGCTGGCTGAGCGGCGACGTGAGGAAGGCCAATTACCTTCTGCCACCCGAGACGTCCAACAAAAACACCAGTGTGTGTAATTAAAGAATGAATGGAGTACCTCTCTCGCTCTTTCATGATTAGAGCCCCATTACGCGTGGGCAAGAGGTACTGTGGGGGCTGGAGTTAAGACAAACGGCTTTCATGGGATAAAGGACAAAAAACCTCTTTGGTTTATGACAGCTGCGCCTTGGGCATGTCAGACCTTACCGTTCCTAAATGAAAGATCTTTTTTTATGTAGCAAGCCTATTAGCTGACCGCTACCTACATTGGCAGCATCCTTACCTTTATGAGATGTCATAGGTACCACACTACATTGGCAGTACCATGCAAATTTAAAGGGACAGTTCTTCCAAAAATTAAATTCTGTCATCATTTACTCGCCCTAGTGTTGTTCCAAACCTGTATAAATGTCTATGTTCTGATGAACACCGAGAAAGATATTTGGAAGAATGCTTGAAATCAAACGGTAGAGAAAAAATACAAAGAACTATGCAGTCAATAGTGACGATCGTAGTGAATAGTGCCCCAGAACTAAATTCTTCAAAATATGTTCAACAGAAAAGTAATTTTCCTACTATGAGTCAATGAGGTCCAAGTACTGTTTGGTTACAAACATTCATCCAAATATCTTTCTCTGTGTTCGTCATAAAGACATTCATACAGATTTGGAACAACTGGAAGGTGAGTAAATGATGACAGAATTTCATTTTTGGGTGAACTGTTCCTTTAAGTACCTTGGAACCATTATGAATATTGTATCTTTTGGAGCCACCTTATAACTACTAGGTACCAAAGCATATGTTTTTAAAAACCAGTATCAATATTTCCTATGGGTCAGGTAAAAATAAATTACATTTGGAAACCATGAAAGTAAAGACCTGACAAATGTTTAACATTGTACAATGTTTTATTAAAAAGAAAAGAAATTACATAAAGAAAAAATCTGTCCTCAAAGTTCCCAGACCCCACCCTCCCTTTATACAACAGGAGATTTTACAACTGGCAGTGTCACTAAAGGGAAAACACTTTCGGAAACAAACCTCGGGATTTCTGCGGGTAATAAAATTGGAGGGATGTCCTTAAAGTTTAGTTTCCCTGCCAGGTCCCAGAGCTATAAATACATATAAAAAACGGTTTCTGCCCACCACTAGCCAACCTGAAAGAAAGCATTTACACCTGTGAGACTCCGCCATTTAACCCCTGAAGTCACAGCATCACAGGGGGACATTCCACAAACATTCTGCCCAGTAGTTTTCAAACCGATTGAAATGCAAAACTACCCGTCATATGATTATGCTGTCAAGTGTTCATGAAAATGTCACACAAAAATAGTGCTATGAACCAATACACACTGAAAGAATGGTTTATGATAAATGACATTTCACCATTTTAGTTCGACAAATTCAAAATGAGGAGATTCAAGCTGAAACCTTAAATCGTTGTAATCTTCTGTTGAGGACAAACATAACTACGGACTTAACATCCAAACTATATGTTAGTCGTGCGTCAAACTATGAGGCTGCTTCTGTGGCTACTGACCAAAAAACCTACATATATTATCATCATCATCCAGTTAAAGGGAAGGACAGATATGGCATGTTTGATGAATGAATATAACCTCACATGTGGACATCAAATCATATACTGGAATATAAAGTGTCTTTATGATTAAAGGAAATTTTCAGCTATTTGTTTCTATTGACCGTGAACTCATTTTATTTGGTTCACCACGACAAATGTCTTTAGTGGGGAAATAACATTCAAATGTCAGTTTAACTACAAAGGGGACTTTAATCATGAGAGCAATACATATTTAGAATAGAGTGCCACCTACTGGTTAGTAATAGGATCACCATCTTATAAAGAAAAGCCATCAAGGTGCCAACAGGCTAATAAAGTATGTGTAATACTCCAGCTTTTTCAGGTCTTTTTTTTATTCAAAAACAGTGCCATAATTTTGCAATCTGCCACTACCTAAATTAAACCAAAATTAAGTCGCAAAAATAAAAAACATACTAAAAAAGGTGGCACATTCCAAAAAAATGAACTTTGAGTTTAACATCATACCACCATGGGGGTTTTAGTGCCAATTAAACAATGGACAGATTTATATAACATAAAAAGTCAGATTCATTGACATTGAGTTTAGGAATCTTGCCCTCAAAAACACTGTTGTATTTTGCTAGAGATCTATAACATGTATGTTGTTTGGAAACGTCTGCAGCTAAACATCCATCAAAATGTAACAGCAGCTAGGTGGCATTACAACCCAATTAAATATTTTCGGGGATACAAGTGGTTTTGATTTTTTTTGTGTTTTATAAGTCAAACTTGAAATGAAAAAGTCTTAAAGAGCTCAAAGAGATGACAGCTCAATTTCAAAGCAAATCTCAAGTGTCACCGTTTTTTTAATCAACTTACAAATATAAATCAGTTTTCTCCAAAATATTAACAAAAAACCTTCCAACAGTCAGATAAACAGAAATAATCTACATCTGGGGCTCTGTCCCATATGCAGGGTGCGAGGAGATACCATAAAGAATACAAAGAACACAAAGGAGCACCCTGGGTCTTCATGAGCGTTTTAGCCTCTTGGAATGTCGCTGGTTGACAGAGTCCTCGTCGCTGCTGGCGTCCTTGTCGTATGTTACGCCGCGGGACGTCCGCCTCGGTTTGGTTCTCCTGGTGTCCCTCTCATTGTCGCTATCCTGCTCCCGATAATCCTTCCGGACTGTCCGCTTGCTTTTTCGCCGAACAACCTCCTCGTCTTCGCCATCCTCGCTTTCCGTTTCATTTGCTTTGCCGTTGCTATTCCTGGTTTTCCTTCGCCCCGAGTCGTCTTTATCGTCCTTCTGTCTGCTTCTCGTATGCTTACCGTTCTGTATATTCTCTTCGTTGCTCTCCTCCTCATCATCATCGGATGGGGTGACTAGGCGTTTGCGAGTTCGGCGTCGTAGGTAGCTGACCCCGGGGAGGCTCTTCTGCAAGAGCTCAATAAAGGCTTCCTCACTGCGTGCCATCAGGATGAGGACGTCGCTGCTGGGCTGGTTGTACTCTTCCGCGTTGGAGAAGATGAGCTTTATGTCCTCTAAGAAGTCAGAGACGCTGCGGTATTCACACGATTTGAACTTGTTCTGCATGGTGGTGAGGTCCATCGGGCAGCTGATGATGTCTTGATAATCTTCAGCCTCCTCAGCAGACACTGGGTCCCTGCATAGGAACGTGAGTAGAGAAGGAATCGCAGAAGATTAGCTTCTGTACCTCTAGCATCATTACATGAAACTGCTGTAATGAAATCATGTTTTTAAATCACACCATTGGTTGAATCAATATTGCCATTCTATGAAAAACTAAATAAAAATGAATGTGGATAAGCACTTAGTGGGTAGCGCCCCTGTGGACCCCAATAAACTGCGCCATCTGCAGAAGAGGCAGCAAACTACAAATGTTTAGTGAAAACTACAATCTCTCCAAACTCAACCAAGTGCTAGTCAAACATGTGCCCTCAATTTAATATACACACTCAGTGTATTGGAAAGACAGACTTTTTTTGGTTTCATAGTCAAATGAAAATACAGAATTGGATTGACTTGAGGATGCGCAGATAATACATTTTAGTTTATAAAATACTTCCTTAATGTGAAAATATCTATACAATATTTTTGTATGGGTGTACCTGAAGGGCCAGCTGTGTCGGAATTTCGTGAGCTTCTGAAGGATCTCTTCACATTTCTCCAGCTCAATCGCTTGTTTCGTCACCCCAGTCCTGGAGCTCTGTCGGACCTACACGAGTTCATCAGAACAATTCATTAGCCACAATGACCTCTGCGTTGTGTTTGACAATGACGCACATTGAAAACACTAATTCTTTTGAACCATTTGTAAGTTACTAAGAATTTCCTCTCACCAGCTCATCGATGTCAACGGGGTTAACCGGCGCTGGACGTGATTTAGACACTGGTTTGGCTGCAGGTTTGGAAGGCGAGTTCTTCTGTGGTAGTTTACTCTGATGGACCAAGACATTTGATTACACCATTTCCAAATGGTGATGTTTGTGCTATTTAGTTCACTTTTTTTAGAAAGGCATTTCAATGTGTTACTCACCACCTCATCTGTGTCCCCTCGTGGTTTAGGTGCCGATCTGGTTGCATGTTTAGTACTAGGAGGCGAACTCTTTTTCTGCTGTGGTTTACTCTGAAGGACCAAGATATTTGGTTTAAGCAACAACAAAGAAATCCACACAACTGTTTGAGCACTGCAAACAGCTAAACTCAACTCCCTGGCTCGATTTAGTTGATCAGAGGAAGGGTTTTCCTAACGTTACTGGACTCACCAGCTCATCGGTGTCTGCTCGTGATCTAGGTGTGGATCTGGTGGCAGGTTTGGCACTAGGAGGTGTACCCTTTTTCTGTGGTGCTTTACTCTGCACTTTGGGCTTCACTGACTGCTTCAGCTTTTTCCTAGGCCTCACTGTGACCAGAATACAGTCAGAATGAGAAATCAAGGCCACAGAAAGGATGAATAATACACAGGCGGAGAGTTTCCTTACAGCTGTGGCCTGTGTCCCTGTATTCCTCCTCTTCTGATTCTTCCTCTTCCTCCGATTCTTCCTCTTCCTCCTCGTCATTGTCCTCCTCGCTGTCCTCTTTGTAGTTTCTACACACACAAAGAATGAATGAATGAATCCGTGTTAGTATTGGTACAAAAGATTTACTTCCTACATCAAGTGGTGCTAGTGTTTACAAATCAGATGTATCGATTTCATGTTATTGCATAAATATGGCTGTAATTGTAAATTAGATTTTAATTATTTAGGAAAAGGAAGAAGCCAGTTTGTGTTTGTTATGTTATATTACCTGCCCCTGGAGCTGCGTCGGGCTGTGATGGGCTGGCAGGCTGGGCACAGCCACTCACCCGCCGGTATGCGATGGAGCACGGGGCGGAGGCAGAACAGGTGGAAAGCTTTATTACATTCATCACACAGAATGAGCTTATCATCCTCTCCTGCAGAAAAACAGATGAGTTACACATTAAATCAGTCTATAACCGTGAACTTCCTTCAGTGTGTGGCTCGCGTTACACAGAGACAGGTGCTATTTAACCACAGACGTGATATTGTCACTCAGTTAAACAAAAAGAATAAATACTGGGTTTCATTGACTGTATATCCTCTATATAAATGAACACAGCATAGAGTTGCTTAGATTTTTCATTTTAAATGCAAACTACTTTGTCATCATTTACTCACCCACCGTTATCATTTAAAACCACTATGACTTTCTTTCTTCTGCAGAACACGAAATATGTTTTGAAAGATGCTGCTAACCAAAAACCGTTGGTCCCCTTTGACTTCTATTGTGTTGACACAAAACCAATGCATGTCAATGGGGACCAACTGCTTTCTTAAACTTTTTTATTTATATATTTTGTGCTCTGCAGAAGCAAGGTTGAAAGGTTTGAAATGACAAGAGGGTGAATAAATGATGACATTATTTTCATTTTGAAGGTGAACTATTCCTTTAAGACTAAACAGTAGTGTTGTAACTTCAGTGACCAGCGTAATGAGATTGACCCTCAGATGTCTCACCTTTCCTGCGGCACACTTTGCAGCGGGCATTTTCTGCAGACATATCCCACTTGATGCAGGCGTCCAGCATGCCAAGCAACGCATGCATGCGGGAGAATGTCTGAGCTTCACGGACGGCAGATTTCCACATCTCCACCGCCGTCGCTACCTGATAATTAATTGTATGTAGAACATAGTTAATAAATTATTGCTTTACAAAAATGTCTTTTTTTCAGTTTGATCCTTTCATTTCAAAACAATACTCTTGTGTACCCTGCATATTGCGTGTTGCATCAAATCGCCAGTCGAGTGTATTGTCAGATTATTATGTATAGATAAATATTTTGTGGTCAGATTTCTCTCAAATTTTAACTTCCCTTTAACCTTGCTAAAAACACCTTGAGAAACACACCGTCACATACAGACACACACTCACCCTGGCCTCCTCAGCCAACCTCTTCTGATCATCCACCTCCTCAACCGCAGTCGAGCTCTCCTCTCCAACGACCTTCTTTTTCTTTTTCTGTTTGGGCGCCATAAAGCCCTGCAGAAACTTTTTAATGACGCTCTCCTGCAGGGTGATCAGACACTCGCCAAAGTCCTGGAGTTTCTCCAGCTCGCGCACCTGTCAATGGACACAAGGTCAGGTGGGTTGTGGGGAGATAATAACGTAACAGGGTTAAGACAGTGTAAACTCACTCACCTGCTCTTCAAACGCAGACATGTCGTCCACGTAGCCCAGACCTCCTTTCTGCAAACGGGATGCCACCTCGATGATGTCACTGCACAGGAATTTGAGTAGCTCCTGGTGTCCGTCGCAGATCTTCAGACCGGGGTTTCCTTTTTTTGTGAGATGGATAGAGTGCAAGATGTCCTGGTACCTACAACAGCAAAATACAGTTTGCTTAATTCTTCCTAATTTTTTTTAATATTGCTGTCCGTTTTAATCCGTTTTTAAATTGTGTGTATGCGTTTACTCACTGGGTCTGTAGCCTGAGTTTGAGTTCACTTTCTCTCACTCCCTGAGCGTGAAGACACTCTATTAATTCATCTAGCTCTTTTGGTGAATCACACACAAACCTGGGAAAACAAGCATCGGTGTTACCACCCAAGACTATATTTAGATCCCCGCTAAAATATGGAAACACCTTTGAAATGTTTAAACCTCAAAACAAGGCAAAGACATATATTATGAGGATTTTACCAGTTGAAGATACTTAAAAAAAGAAACCTTACCAAAGATTCTGGCCTTGTTTGGGCACAGTGGTCTCAATGCAGGTCTCAGGCATTGGCGCCCCCTGTTGACCATTTTCATTTGAAGCACTAGCTATGCTGCCCTCATCCTCTTTCTCTCCATCTAAGAAAATAAAAATATCTGTGCTGTTAAAAACATTGCAAAGGCTGTATGAATAGAACTTTATGTTTTCATTAAATATATTTTTTATATTTTAAGCCATTTACATTAAATACTTTCAAATAATAAATAATTAGTGTCACCAAGATTTCCCAATTATTTTTGCATAAAAGATGCCTTCATTCGCTCTCACCACATTTTATAAAGACCACTCATTGACATTACACGAAGGACATTCATTATTTCCACGGGGATACCATTACCCTCTAAATAAATGATTATTATTTTTATGAGACAGAAAAAGCTACATTTGTTTACTTAATGTCAATAAAATGTAGCTAATGTCAACAGCTTATGACAACTAATGTATTTAAATCATCATTATGATTTCCAAACGATGAAACATTTACACTTAGTTAACAAATAAATCACTTAAACAATAACCAGTTTCTACCATTAGGGTAATGAATATTTTTTTTATGAAGACCATTTTCCATTAACTTTGGATTATGTAAACAATGCTGGTTTAAAAGGATAGTTCACAAAAAAATATATATAATTTTTGCATTTACTAACTGCCATGTCATTCCAAACCGGTGACATTCTTCTGCAGAACACATCAAGATATTTTAAGTATGAACAAAACCACAAAATATATTTTCTATCATGTGTAATACACAGGTTTTAAACGACATACAGGTAAATAAATGATAAAAGAATAGTTGTTTTTGGGTGAACTATCTCTTTAAAACTGGCCCAGAAGAATTTCCTGTTTCACTACACAAACATTTCAGCAGAATATAAATTTATAAAATTAATTTCTAAACTCTTCTCTTGAGTACCACTGATACATTTATAAATACCTTCAGTTTCCTCTTCTTTCTTCACTTCTTCCTCTTCTTTCTTCACCTCTTCCTCACCTTTCTTCACCTTTTCCTCATCTTCAGACACAACCGGATGCTCCTCAGGAGGCAGGGTGAAGGTGTAGTCTATACTCTCATGTACCCAGCCCTTCTCGATGTACAGCCCAGGAACCACATCAGAGAACAGCCAGTATCTGCAGAACATCACACACAATAACAATGCTTCAAAACAGGCAGATGACTGTAACTATAAACAGATGCAGTCTGACGGACGGTTATTTACCGGTTGTGGTTGCGGTCTGTGCCCAGTGGCGTTCTCCTCATGACCAGTTTGGCTTTGGTGACCCCGTCCTGGAAAGCTTTCTCCGTTGCAGCTTTCTGCCTCCTGATCCGCTCCTCCTCAGCCTCTTTCTCCATTCGCTCTGCAGCAGATACACAATCATTTACCAATGAGATAGTACCATACACAGCCACTAGATGGCACATTATATCATTCATAATCGTAATCAGATCCCTGCTTCATATTTTTACTTGCCTTTGTTTTGACGTTCCTGCTCTTCTTTGTCTTTCTTGGCTTGAATGGCCATCAGACGTCTGCTCTTCACCGTGCTGATCATGTCTTCTGTCTCCGGTTCCACTTTAGCAACCTTCGGCGGCTCTTTCTTTACGCTCGCCTCTTTCTTCTTCTCCGCCTTCGCTTGTTCACTGTCTTCTGTCTTCGCCTCCATCTGCTCTTTGCGTTTCTGCTTCTCCGCCTTCTTGCGGTCGTTGACCTCTTTGAGCGTGGCGAGCCGCTCCTTCCACAGCTCGGCCGATCGCTGATGCGTGGCCTCCACGTGATCCTCCACAGAGTAGGTCATGAGAATGCGATGGCACAGCGCCACCATCAGGCTGACCTTCTCCTGAGGCGTCAGCTCAAACACCTCTGACGTCTCAAGCTTCTCCAGGAACTCGCTGCTCACCACATCATCATAGCCGCTGCCGGGCTGCCAGTCCTCCGAACTTGGGACGCTTTCTTCTCCATGCGAGTCTGAGGGGCGCAAACAAAGGCGTACCAGCTCAGATACGGAATGCATGGTGAGAGGAATCTCGGAGAGTGACATGTCCAGTTCGCTGTAGCCTTCCGCCAGCTCGTCCTGAAGTAAAGTCTGAAGCAGAATTACCAACACACGGTTCAAGTAGAGAAAACCCGCCTTCTCCCCGGCTAGTGCCTCGATTAGAGCGATGGATGTGATGGGATATTGATCGTCGGGCATCAGGAGACCGGAATAGCAGTGAAGGAATTCAGCGACTATCGCTATGTCTCCAAAAAGTGCGTTGGGCAAGCCCTCAGGCATATCGAACAAGCGGAACGCCGGCAGGTCCTTGCCCTCGATCTCCTGATCTTCGTAACGTCGTGACATCTCCCTCTTCATCTGCATCTCCTTCTCTCGTCGTTCTTTTGCTTTTTCCCTCAGTTTCTGCTTCACTTCCTGCCGCTTCTGTCGGAGCACGTCCTGTTTCTCCTCTTCGCTCATGAGCGCCCATCTGCGTTTGTGCTCGAGGACCTCCCAGCGCTTCTGCACCAGCTCACTCAGCTCCTCGGGGAGCCGTCCGCGATCCTCGGCCGAAAGATTTTTTGCCGCTTTTGACAGCAGTGAGGACAAGGTGGTCTTTTTGTCCTCTTTGCCTTTATTTTCTTTGTAAAATCTAAGAAGATGTAAGGCCATCGGTGGCAAGGGTTTGCCCAGCTTAGGCGTTCCAGTACTTAAACTTCTGGCTCTCTTTTTGGGGCTCGCTGCTGCAGTTGGACTTTTGGCAAGATCTAAAAGGGTCATCTGCTTCATTTTAGGTTTCTTGGAGCCGCCGGAGGTTTTCTCATCTTTTTTGGAGGATTTCTGGCTGCTGGGGGTCTTGTTGATGCCGCTCTTGCGGCTCCTTTTGGCATCGGTTTGTTTTTTGTCTCCCTGCTTCTTGCTGGATTTTGGAGTGCTGAGAATGTTTTCATCAGATTTCTTTGATGTCCCTGAGTTTTTCATTTTTAAAGGAGATCCATTAACTTTTTTCACCTGAGGAAAGGAATGAAGTAAAAGTAAGATCTTAAAATCCCAGTGAAATTAAACAAATTTGTGAAATATTGCAGCGTTTTTGTGAATACTTTATCAATGTGGGTCATTCTCTTTTTTAAATCCGTGTGCCCTCATAATCTTTGGTTAAAATCTGAAAATGCACTTCCTTCCTGTAATGACTATCCATCTTAAATGACGTATGTTAGATGGCATGGCCGTAGCATCCGTTAACTCCTTCCTTCAACTGTCAGTCTGCTGCCAGTCCCAAATCAAAATGCAATGTCCGTTTATATACATCCAATAAATAATTTGCAGAGAAAGACTAAACCCACGCCCACTATTTTTCTCATTCGAAATTCCATTTCACTCAGAATTGCATCAAAATACAGAAGTAAAAACGATCGCAACTTCAGGTTCACAGGGACATCAAAGACAACAGGAACACTTGAGAAGTTCCATTGAAGAACATACCTCCAGTCAACTGTGAACGGAAGTATTATGATATAAAAGTTGTGTTCCAAACTGGGAATAACTATTTAAAGGAAAAGTTTGTTGAAAATGTGGTCACTATTCGACTTTTATTAACTATTTAATTCACTTATTTTCAGGTTGCAGGCTTGTTTATTTTATATATATCTATATATATATATATATATAGATATATATAGATATTCTTAAGTAACATACTCCCTCATGCTTCAACACACCTGCATATGATCCCAGAGGGTCGGACTGAGCGGTATGTTCTGGGAGTCTTTTGTCTTTTTTTTCTTCTCCCCTTTAACATTCACTCCCTCGCCGTTGGTTCCTGACTCAGAGTTCAGCTTCTTATTGGATCTTCCTTCTGGTGAGCACATGCTTTTTCTCTTAGTTGAAGGATTTTCTGCCAAAAACTAAAAGAAAACCACACATTAAAACACATTTTGTCATTTTTGCCACTGTACTAATACAAATCTATTTTATCAATCACACTCATGTACCGCACCTTGTGTGGGTCCAGTAAAAAGTCGCTGAATTTGCTTGGCAGGTTGTATTTTTTCACCAGTTCATCCTCCACCACCCAGGGGGCGCTCTCACCCGAGCCTAACCTCAGGGCACAGTGTCTAATGAAATAACGCATGATTTCTTTATTGGGCGGCCGCTCCGTTCTAAACAGGCTGTCTGAGGGGACATTGCTGATGACTTTATCTTCATTCAGAAGTTTGACGTCATACTTGTGGGGCAGAAATTTGGGCATCACCCACTTCTTCTTCTCTTCTTTCATACTGGTGGGGAGCTTTCTGGGTGAGCGACGGGCCCTATCAGCTGCAGACAAAAGGACAGAGATATTTCAATAACAAAGACATAACAGAGAAAGCTTAGTTAAAATTCATAAAACAATAGATTATGACAAAGCTAAGTTCTTGGGAGCGTAAAACAATTACAATCCTTATAAATAAGAAAGCACAAGACTAATAATGCCATTTTACTATTTTATTTTTATAATTTTGTTGAAATCAGTAAAGCACAAATGGTAATATTTTCAAAAGGCTGCTGCTCACAGAGACTCTCTCTCCTGTTCTCTTCTTCTGTAGACTGTGGGTCCTTCTTCAGGTTCTCCTGACTGGCGTTTTCTTTATCACTGGATGGAGAATCACAAGCTCCTTCCATCTTCTTCTCACCGTGTTCGTCTGGTGGAGTCTCCAGAGGATGAATCTTTATCACTTTCACGTGCAACGATTTATCCTTGCCAACCTTGAAAAAGACAAATTAAGAATTCTAAAAGCACTGCGTCACCCTTCCCAATGAACATTCCTATACTTAATTTGTACAAATCAATGCATGTTCTTTAAGATCTTACTCTCAAAATTAAATATACTCCGGGTTGAGTGGGTACTGATTTGAAAATTTTAACTCAGTATCTTGGCACCACCATATTAGGGGCGTTGTCATGTGACTTAACGTGTCCTGGGTGGTTGCTTACTGGCCCAAATTCAAAAACGCCACTTCACTTCTTAGGGCCATATGATTGAATCGGGCAATCCAGGCATTTAAAGGGAATTTGATATATAACACAGAATGGTGTGAAATCTTGCAAATTTACAACTTCTCAATCAGAAAATAGAATTGAACAGCTATTAAATTTCAATTTGTTCTTTAAATAAGATCAGAAGTGATTCAGATGCGGTTTAATATGTAATCGGTCTGTTCTGCATGTCTCATTGATTTGAACGGTTTCCTGTACTATACGCATGATTTTCTGTTTACAGCATCTCACTATAGGATTCAAACACATCTCCAGAGCTGCTCTGAGACTTTATTTAATGACCATTTCACCGCTTTATTTAAATAAAGCTACTTTCAAACATGTACAAAACAACCGGCTAATTTAAGTACGGCTAATTTAAATGAACTATGACACAAACATAAGAATAAACTATATTATATTATTTCCTTTATTGAAGTAAATGTTCTAGTAAAATAAAAGGTTTACATTTAAGTAGCTGTAAAAAAAAAAAACAGAAAAAACTAAAATGCACCAGAGATACTGATTTCTACTAAGACAGTTGTGCATTATGCCTTATGTATTTTTTTCATAAGGTTCACAAAGTCTGTAGTATCTAGGTATCACTAACTATAGTTAATGAGTAAATGCTACAGTATACTGAAATATTTTTAATGTGGGCAAAAATATTTCTATTGTATTGTTAAAAAAACAGAATGAATGAATTTAAGTTTTATATAGAATAAGAAAAATTATACACGGGGAGGGCTAGGCAAATTAATAATAGCTTTGTTTTGTCATTTACACGTTTATGATTTCTCACTTAGTAAAGTTTGTTGAAATCAGAAGTCAAATCAAATCCAAGTTCATACCAGGAAGTCACACTCCTCATCCACTGCATACTTTGTGAGAATCTCCACCCAGGCCAGATCAACTAGCTTATCAAGTGCTACTGTGTTATGGTGCACAATCTCCAGAACACGTTTCTCGAACCACACCGGATACTCCTCCTGAAGCCTGTGAAAGCAAAACCATTATGATCAAATTCTGCAAGTAAACATTAATGACAAAGTACTGTAGGCAGGGCTTGAACCTTTTTTACTTAAATAATGTGGTATTGTGGGAGAGCAAAATAAATATAAAATAAGTTTTACTTATAAAATGTACCAATGAAACCAGAGGTTGCGCTAGACCTTTTTATTGTTTGTCACATTGACGGACAGGCTCAAAAAGAATCCCTCATAATCTATTATTATCCACTATGCGTTATGTGGTTATTACCATGTTTGTGACGTCATCACGCTCTACTTGCATTTTCTCTCTGAACTGAACCAATAAAGCCATTGTTGTTTATATTCGTTTATACATTTAATGTTTCTGTTGTCAGACAGCAAAATTATAATGACAGACAAATATTTATGTTCATATGACCAGTCAGTTACAATGGTAGGTGCTTTTAAATGGCGTTTTGTACTCTCACTCACAAGCTGCGGTTTGGTCATGAATGTGCAGCTTCTGCCGGTCACTGAAGAGAGAATACGCAGAGAGAGACATTTTTCTGAAAGCTAATGTTTATCCAAAAAGACGCTAGTCGCTTTTCTGAAGGAAAAACTCTATAAACACAGCACCAAGGCGTGCCTTTTTGTGTATGAGTGCACGCAACGTGGGGGTCTGTGACAGATGAATCTGCAACGCGACTTTCTGCTGACCGCACATACTTAATCCTAAATGGACCAGGCATTGTAAGATAATGACTGGGAAACACTCTAATGATGATAAGAAATGACAAAACGGGGAATTACAAATTGACCTTATTGTAATCCGTCAAAATGACAGACGGCCTTGATCAATGACAGATAATTTTCGGTTAACACGACCTCTGAATGAAACTTGCTTTCAAATGAAAGCTTCTTCTAGAAAGCTCTTTTCTGTTTTAAAGTCATCACCAACAATTATCAAAAGTAATGATGTTGTTATTAAAGAGAAACTTCACCCAAAAATGAAATTATGTCATTGTTTACTATTTGCCCTCAGAATGTTCCAAACCTGTATATTGTTTATTTTGTTTTGCTGAACACACAGGACGTTCTCTGGAAGATTGTCAAATCTCATCCCCCCCCCCCCATTAACTCCCATAGTAATTATTGGCTAATGAGATATGACATTCTTCCTAATTTCTTCCTGTGTGTTCAGCAAAAAAAATAAATGTATACAGGTTTGGAACAATCTAAGCGCGAGAAACTGATGACAGAATTTTCATTTTTGGGTGAAGTATCCCTTAAGGAAGTATCATTTCTGCCAGTTATCCTCATGGCCAGCAGAGGGAGACGAGAAGAACAGCTTCAAAGAACAAACAGTGAGAAGCTGCTATTACATGTTTGTACCATTTACTGCACAAAGTGCATCTTGCATAAGCAGCTTATGACTAAACTGTCCCTTTCTCTCCACACATAAAATGTATCATGTCATCAGCTGAGCAGATCCAACATAAAACAAATAAAAAGCATCTACTCACATTTCTCAAATACGAGCAGAATGTAAATCATTATTAAACTGACCATGTGACGCAACAAAAGTGTGTGTGTGAGAGATCACGGAGTAAAATATGTCATCAATTCATTTAATCGAATTTTTAATTGACAGACAAAACTTAAGTGTCATGAAGAGAAAATGACAACAGCGAACTGATGCATGAAGGCACACTTTCATTCACTGTTTTGGAGACTTACAGCTCAGTGACTTCCTGCTCTTCTTCCCAGGCTTCCTTGTGTGTGAGCTGGCTGCTGCCGGTGCTCTTGCACGTCCATATCCGCTCACTGTATCTGTGCAGCCGAGCCTCGAACTCTCTAAACAATGCCGTTAAGAACGCAACACACTCCAATACAGAATCTGCAATGCTTTTAGCTGTTCCAAGAATGGACAAAGTTTGAAATGACTAAGAAAACACCAAAGCTCTAAAGCAACATACAGAAAGCCAAAGATGATCAACTCGAGTGAGAACAACACTACCAGTCCACGACAAGCGAGTCTTATTCCTAAATATGCGCGTGGCACAGAAGCTCAATAATTAAAGGGCCAGCAGCAGCGCTTACAAAACGAACACGTTTGACATTTAAATGTGATGTTAAAGGTATAGCTCACCCAAAACTAAAATTATTTTATATTCACTGACCCGTGTCATTCCAAACTTGTATGACTTTCTTTTGCAGAACATAGAAAGAAGATATAAAAGGTTTCTCAAAATATCTTTTTTGGGTGTTCCACCGAAGAAAGTGTGTTTTCATATACATGACGGTGAATAATTACAGAATTTTTATTTTTGTGGTGCCCGTCTCTTTAAGAGTAGCACAGGTAAAAACTGGGTCAAAGACATTTCTTACGTTCATTGCCATGATCTCACTCACATTTACAATAATCTGGGACCAAGAACTATTTTTTTCGACATGATAGCATCTGTTAATGCTGATTGATATTGAAACCTGGATTAAATGGGGAAACCCCGCAAAAAATCCTCGATCCTTTTTTCAGACCCAGTTTAATCTAATTGTGGTGAAAGGGATCTGCTAAAATGACCAAGTATGACGTTCAGTCACTTAATCTGCCCATCCCTTTAGCTTCGGCACTTTACCTTAAAGCCCCGCCCTCCAAGAGCATGCGGCCAATCCGGTGACGGAAACCCGGAAAGCACCATATGATTGACAAACCCAAAACGTTGTCAACACGGTCAGATTATTTTTGTTGCACACAAGAGTGAATTGATGCTACAGAGACTATTAATATAATTATTATATCATATATAATAAATCACACATCATTTACATTAAATTTTCAGAGCAAATGTCTTATAAACCTAATTTCAAAGCAGCATATTATAGTTCAGATATTGTGTAAATAGTGCATTGACAGCAGTAAAGGACAGCTCGTGTTAGAATTTTAGCCCTAACGTTACTGTACTGTCAATCATAACGAAACTCACGTGGCGAGGAAAGAATGACCTCGCGCAGCAGCTGCGCGTGAACTTTCGCATTCTCCACAGTCCGGCGAGTCCAAAGCGTTATGTTGAACCACACCGGGAAATAGACTAATACGACTAATAATTTCCCCAAACAAACTACGTTAATAAACACACTCGGATAGCAGTGCTCATAAAAAGCGCACGCGTCCTCGCGTTATCGTCTCACATCACGCGTGTCTTACACAAGCTTGAGTCATGGCAGTTTGGATGGGAAACTGTTTAGCGAGACAGACGACACACACAAACTGCATCCTGGAGCTAGCGTGCTAACATTAGCTGGCTTGAAAACGCAAGATACAATACATCTTAAACATGTCATTGAGCACGGTTCATCGCTTAAAACCATGGCCAATACAACATTCGGTCACGTCTATTGAGTTTGACCCTAGATAGCTGAACTTCGTGGTCGCCGTTTAACGTTACGATGAGATACACCGTGTGGGGAAATCAATAATAAATGCATTAATGCAACAACTACACCACGAAAGCAAGATCCGCGTGCAAATAACGGAGCGAGCCCCACGCACGGAACTGTTCCTGTGCGTGGTAGTGGACGGTAGAGACAGTCATGAAGGATACTCTTTGTTCTTGAAGGCCTCTTTAGTGTGCTCGATGATGTACACCTCCTCTCCCGGGCCCGGCGGCTCCGACAGCGGCTTAACCAGCGGGAACGGCCTTCGTCCTAGCAACGGTGCCATCGCAGGTTTCCACGGCACAGGATCTGTCTGTCAGAAACGTAAACTTCTTCGACCTCAGCTTGAACTGAATATCCTGTAAAATCCCCGCGTCTTAGCGGCGTAGCATCAGGGCTAGGCTAGTGCGCGTCGCTTTACTTTTTCGTGAAGCGCATGAAAAATAAAAGCCAAACAAACAGTAACTTTGTGGATCAGTTACATGTCTTCCGTGAACTTCGGTTCGCAGGAGCCCATGGGGTCATGGTGATGTGGCTGTACAAGTGCTGTGAGTGAACGCAACGGAAGCTCCTGAAGTGCCGGGGTGAACGCGCGAAACGCGACTGAAGCGGAGGCGGCCCGTCAGCTCGGGTATGGCGGGCTTTCTTCAACCACTCAACTCCGTGCGCAATTGATTGTCCAGACCAGAACGACATAGAACTTCCTCGTCCCAAGCGCGTGTAAATATCGTTTTGAATGACGTGTCGATTATATAAACAAACAAGAAGGTTTGTAGGCGATTGAAAAATGGCGGGAGTTCCTGCTACACCGGCAACATTCCGTACAACCTCAAAACTCCGTTACCCCGGTAGCAAGCAGCGTCTCAACGATAAGCCCTGCCCATAACCTGCAGCTATTGGTTATTAAACAACTACGACACAGTTTAAGATAATTGATTGGTTGATTCAACTGTCAGTTGTTCCTACTCCACCTTTTGTCAAAGGAACACGCCTCCGATCAAAAATAAGAAGTGTTTAGAAGCGTGGTTAGAGGTCAGTGTGTGGTAAACGCTTACATTATTTGTAAATGGTACATATTATTTTGTCAATATCAGAAATGCTTATTGTTTCAGACTCGACTGCTTTATGTCGAATTCATTCATTGAAGGAGGCAGTCGCATTGAGACAATAGAGTGCGCACGACACTTCTGTGACAGTTTAGATGAAACTGTTCGGATTTCATGTGATAATATTGTACTCGTATTTCATTCACATACATACAAATAAAATTCAAGTGTCCAGTGAAACACGTCAAATAAAATATAATATTCTGAAAATATACTAAAATATAATATTCTGACCCGGAAATATAATAAATCAAAGTGCTTTTATTTCTCATACAAGAAAGCCTGGTCAAATATTGTAACTATGAACATGATTTGGGTCATATGCAATCTTGTTTATTGTCTTTTCCGTTTTTTTAAATACCTCAACATATGGAGTGTTAACCTTCATATTTAAAATACAAAAATGTGACCTTATATAAAAAGAAGCATTACAATATTTGAATAAAATGAAGTCTAAAGAGACTTTAAAATACTGTAGAAGATACTGTAAACCAAGATTACAGTGAAAATAAATCTTGAATATATGGACATATATTTTGACATTCTGTATGAATCACATGCATATTAAGCCAAAAATGTAATTTTTTTAAACGGGCTGTGTCCGAAATCTCCCCCCTGTGTCATTCGCTATTCCCAACATTCGTTCACTGTATAGTCCACTTTGAGAAGCGGGTGAAAACGAGTAAATTCGGACACTCGGTGCCCTGGAAGCGCTTGCGGGCGCCATCTTCTGCCGAGACGCGGCAATTCATTGTGCGCGAGCCACACGATAGATGGCTAGCAGCTAGCCGCGAATGTATACATCGGTTATTATTATCATGCGATTGAACAAGTGGACTCAATAATGTCCACTGTGAATTCGGACACCACTTAAAATGGATGTCCACTCAAATAGTGGGGTATACGGGGCTATTTCGGTCACCCTCATTAGAAAATACCTGACAACATTTGAGTAATACAACGTGGAGAACTAACATAAACAACAACAAAACTTTTAAACTAGTTTGATCAAATAAAAGTATTTCAGGCATTTTGGCAAGCTGTAGAAATGTCTCTTCAAATCTCTGTCATTGAAAGTTTTGACCAGTAGGCTAATGTTGAGTATAGTGAGATTAACTCAAACTTGAGGTTTGTTCAGTGCAAACACTTTTATGTGGTGGGGCTCCGACAGCATCCTCCTCCTGAAACAGAAACAATTTCAATTAATGTATTAAATCAAGACTTCATTTTTCATTTCCAGCATGCATCTATATAAAGACAGATGTACCTGAGCAGACAGAGACAACACGTCTTCTTTAATGAGAGTCGGGGGCTCATCTGTCACTTCACTGTTAGTTGTTGATGTCTCTAAATATAAGGACTGATCATTAGAAGCATAAAAACCTTTCAGAATCTTATCTCGAGTCTCATAAATCGACGTCAGGAATATGTCTGGATCATTTTTACACGAAAAATCTAAAGTGTTATTGTAATGTAAGTAGTGACAATATGCTCATCTGTCAAAAATGCCACAAAAAAAATCAAGGAATAAGACCATTTATTGAAATTTTGCACCCACCTTGTGTTGTGATAGATTATGTGAGGCTTTGATAGTTACAATAAAGATTAAGATTTATTGAAGCTTGTTTCACCTCTCTCAGCGTCCATAGTCTCTTGACCCAGGGTGGGAGGCTGGGAATCCTCAGTGCGGAAGTAAGGCACATGGGACGGGCTCACAGCTTCGCTGACCTGCTGTGGACTTGAGTTGCCACTGCTGTCCACTTTTGTGTTAGACTGATAGACATCCGACAGGAAACTCTGGTTACTGTTGTCATCTGTAAGAATGACAGAACTTGAGTCTTAAATGTAAATGTGAGAATTATAATTGTATTTTGTTTTCAAAATATGCACACTACACGGAAATGCAAAGGCCGTAATAAAGGTAACCAGAGCACAACACAGGTTGGGGATGTTTAGAACTGTTTACAGAGGAAATATCGCGCTTCCTTGTCTCTGACATGAAGTCTTACATAAACATCTCATGATATATCTCGTGTCACCTTGAAAATCCAGTAGCACTGAACGGGCATTTTCCAACACCACATCTGTAGGAAAACCCTTCAGTTCTCTCCCTGCTGTACCTGTCCCTTTAGGCTTGTAAATCTACAGAGAAAGTTATTTTGACTATGAACACATTCCTTTATCTGCACCAGGGATATTTGGGTAATATAAACTGTTATGTTTCCCACAAACCTTTTTAGTGTCTGTAACAGGGACCCATTTGAAAATCCGTAGGGATGTGTCGCCCACTGTAACCCACTTCTTTTCCCTTAAAGAAGCATATGAGAGAACACACATATATACATATATTATATATCTCTACAAATAGTTATATAATACCAATGACACTTCTTACACGCCCACGCGCTGTATACGCCAAGCCTCATTGGTTTACCCGCTTGTCTGTCACGTAATGCTATGACGTAACCTTCCCCGCTACCCTGAAGTTTATTTTCGTAACGCTGAACAGAAACTTCTCTCTGAAAATATCCAACTTACCACCGACGAACCCTTTCAATTGCCGCCATTACTTTTTTAATATCATCTTTGGCTCGGCTGCGCGTCTCCGCTCGCACGGATCGCCCCGACATTTTAACAGGTTTTTTTAGTTTGCCAATGTCAAGATCTGCCTTTTCTTGCCTGTCCTCCGTCTGCAACTTGATCTCGCACCCTGTCGTCGTGTTCTCGCGAGATGTCATAGCGCGCCACTGGCACAGCCTCTTTGACACCAACAAGTATACATAATTGAAAGCACAAGATGACTGTACAACGTTAAAAAAAGGTGTTACGTTTATGCAATTTCCCAACAAAAACACTATTTAACATTTGCAGATGCAAGTGCCATGCTTAGTTATTCAGCTCAATTTCCCATCATTTATATATTAACATATTGAATAAAAGAGTAAACTCAAGTTTTTTATTCACACCAGTGATTATATACGTAGGCTTCTTTAGCCAAAATAACGCATGCACAGAATACGATATGAAATGTTTTTAGGCAGAAAATAAGCAGATTCTCAAAACATCACTTTTATCAAGGCATCTTCATCTTGTATGATCCTATAAATTTTGAGAAGGATTTATTTTCATTCGACAATATAAAGGCGCGACGGTGTTATTCGACCTGCGTGAATAGCACCACACCACCTTTCAACAACCTTAATAGATCAAACAAGTTTATTCTAGTTAAACCATAGAACTCCACTGCAGCGATGAATACACAACACCCTCCTCTACGCTCTCATCCTTTCCCGTCTCGCTGGGCTTCTTAGGAGAGCAAAGCAACACCGTTTTTTTCACGTTAGAGCCCAGTCGAGCTATAGCCAGAATATCAGAGAGCGGCAACTGTTCATCCATGGACATGCACAATGCAATGTAATGAGCGTGATAACGCAGAGGATCACCTGGGAACAATAAACATTTTGACTGTTACTTGAGTCATACTTTAAATTCCCTGTTTCATTCAGTTTGTCTTGAATGCACAAGAATGTGTCTGTAATGAACATACCTGGATATACCAAGAAGTCTCCTCCAAACTTCCCTGCGGAGGTCAGGTTATAGCCTTTACTTCTCAAATCCCTGTATACATGGAATCGAATTTCCAAACGTTCATCTCTAGGCATTGGCCAGTCTGTGGAAAGAAAACTACGCTCATGTGGGCAGTGGCTGAAGCCGGCCCGGGCAGTAGAAAGCTGGATTGCCATAGCTGACCGTGGAAAAATGAAAGCTTGGTCCAGGGCATTAAGACGATCTCGGACTGCATTTCCAGAATCATCAGTTTCTGTCGGATCATAATCAAACAGTACTGACACAGTCACAAGCACAGCAATCTTGTTTTTAGTACACTCGTGATGAACTACACCTGTGGTTACTCTTGTGTGAACACAATGACAATTGACAATCATTAGTTTGATATTTGTTTTTACATGTGGCTCAACTATCCAAACACATTCTTGGTCTCATCTATACTGTATATGATTTTATTTTGATAATTGAAGATTGACAGTATTTGTTTGTCAATAGATCACACACCATTCTCTTTCTCTTGCATTATTCTCCTCAGCACAGTCTTCTTGTCCTCCAGGGCCAGAGTGCACTGCTCTTTATAACTGCTCTCCAGCGCTGACTCGTACTGTCTCGCCGCCTGTGAATGGATCTCTTCATCTTCACAGTTCAACTGAAGACAATAAGGATGAAACAGACGGGATGTCACTCCCACAATACCGCTACATAAAGAAATATAAAAAAAAACAGGTAGATACAGTGTGTTGAACAGGCATGAGATGCAGATAGATAGACAGAGACCTGAGTGTGCGGTGATGCTGCAGCATTGGTCGTCTCCTCCAGCATCATCGCCTCCTCCTGCATCAGCTCCAGAGGTCTCCCCAGCCGCACATTCTGCCGAGGCTGACGGGCCAGAGAGCCCACAAGAGCCCCGATCACACCCGCACCTCGACACCTCTTTATATCTGACACCTTCCACAGCAAAGGTGTGGAGCCACAAAAACTGATGTCAATGACATCGTCTCCTGTCGACTGATCCTCACCACCAGCACCCACATCTTCCTTTAGTTCCATATCCAATCAGGGGGCCTGCATGGTTAAAATGCCCAAACTGCTAAAATAAGATACTGTATGCAAATTTACAATACAAAAAAAATTAAACAAAGTTTTACAGGTTTTAAACCCTTTCTTTTACAGTAGGAGTCAGTAAAGAGTCATATAGTCATAAAATAAGAAGCTTGAACTGATTTCCACATTCACACACTGACAATTATTCACATTTTTAATGTTAATCGTTCATTACAATAATAATATGAATAATAATGTTTATTTATATTAATTATAACTAATTATAATTATATTATTTTCATGCTGGTTTTAGATCAGCTTGAGGCCACTTGGCTGACAAATAAAGGGGTGAAACCATCAAGTGAACTCATAGGGCCGGTTTCACAGACAAGGCTTAGCTTAAGCAAGGACTATGCCTTAGTTACATTAGGATATTTAAGTCACTTTTATACAAATGCCTTAGAAAAACATTACTGGTGTGTGTGCATCTCGAGACAAAACACTGATATACACTCACCTAAAGGATTACTAGGAACTCTTGTTCAATTTCTCATTAATGCAATTATCTAATCAACCAATCACATGGCAGTTGCTTCAATGCATGTGTGTTCCTGGTCAAGACAATCTCCTGAATCCAAGAATGGGAAAGAAAGGTGATTTAAGCAATTTTGAGCGTGGCATGGTGGTTGGTGCCAGACGGGCTGGTCTGAGTATTTCACAATCTGCTCAGCATAGGCCCCTTAGTGCCAATTGGGCATCGTTTAAATGCCACGGCCTACCTGAGCATTGTTTCTGACCATGTCCATCCCTTTTAGACCACCATTTACCCATCCTCTGATGGCTACTTAAAGCAGGATAATGCACCATGTCACAAAGCTCGAATCATTTCAAATTGGTTTCTTGAACATGACAATGAGTTCACTGTACTAAAATGGCCCCCACAGTCACCAGATCTCAACCCAATAGAGCATCTTTGGGATGTGGTGGAACGGGAGCTTCGTGCCCTGGATGTGCATCCCACAAATCTCCATTAACTGCAAGATGCTATCCTATCAATATGGGCCAACATTTCTAAAGAATGCTTTCAGCACCTTGTTGAATCAATGCCACGTAGAATTAATGCAGTTCTGAAGGCGAAAGAGGGTCAAACACAGTATTAGTATGGTTTTCCTAATAATTCTTTAGGGGAGTGTATTTTCAGATATTTCAGAGCAAATTATTTATTTTCAGACAAATAGATCGAACACCCATTACTTTATATTTTTTTTTGTTCTGTTGAATAAGACATTTGTCACAAAATAAGACATTTTGAAGAATGTTGGACAGCAAACAGTTCTGGGGCACTTTTGACAACCAATGGTAGTCAATGGGTGTTGAGATCTGTTTGGTTATGAACATCAGAACAAATAAATGTATACACATTTGGAACAACTCGAAGGTGAGAAAATGACGATCGAATTTTCATTTTTAAGAAGTATCCATTTATCCCTTAAACTAAATCTAAAGTTTTAAAATACTCTATGATTGTGCCACTGAGAAAAACTAACACATTTACAAAACTCAAATACAGCTGCTTTAAAGTTTATGCAACAGTGTGATTTATTTCAAACTCTTACCGATAAGAAACAGGTGGAAAGCAGTCCTCCCTGAATCCACATGAGATCCTCCACAGAACTGTAGAGAGGGTCAGGTGAATGAGTTTCGACCAGCTCACATTTCTGCACAAAAAAATATATATGATGCACGTTGGTGTAAATTAAGCGTAAAAACACTCAAGCTTAATTATAACACTATTAGCACAATATTTATTTCGGCTTTCATCTGTGCGATGTGTTTTGCGATACAATGCACCACAAAGCGTGTGTATGTGTGCAAATGTTTCTTCAAATATCATTGTCATTAAAGGGTACGGATGAATGCATTGTGTACCACAGGCTACAACTGAAGACAGATCAAACCTCGTCTTTGCAAATCAAAATTAGCTTATAATATGGCCATATGTTACGTAGATTACTTTCTTTAAATAAGAGATAACACTGGATTTAATACAGATAGGTGCGTGACCAGTTAGATCATAAAGTAAGCGAACTTTCACTCTTGCCTCTATATCCCTGATCTACCCGTCACTCTTGCTAAATATATCCGCATTACATGAATAAGACATTTGCTAGAAAGCGTTATTTCACAATGCTGAAATCTTACCAGGAAAGACTGAAAATAACTAACATTTAAAAACACTCACAACACATGGGTTTATGTGGGCTCACTTCCTTTTAATATCCACGTGACTACAAACTACAGCCAACCCTTCTTCATTTATTTAATTGGCGGCTCGCATCCTTAAACGTTGGAATAGCGCCATCTGATGGCGCAGAGTCGTGTCTTCACTTACTTGCGCTTATATTTTTGTGAGAAAAAAACGAAGAAATGTATTTAAAAACATGGAATAAAGATGCACATATTGTTAACACATCCATTGATACATTTTATTAAGTATAAACAAATATTAAAAATGATCAAAGATTATAACAAAGTACATCCTTGATGATATGTACATATGTATTTATTTAATATTATGTAGGCCTATACACATTTTAATTAATACCTCTGCCTTGAAATACCTAGAGCGTACAATCAGATAGCAAAAAAAACCTCATGATAAACATTGGGTGGAATGAAAAAGTCTGACAGTCCAAGGGGTCTCCTGCACAAACTCAAGAAAATAAACAGGTAAAACGCTGTATTTAACACTGATTTCATGATATTCAATGATCAATTACTACAAAAAAATTACTTTTGACAAAAAGTACGGATGACAATCCCATTTCCTCCGTAATTTAAACAAAGGACTTCTGAGCTGCCGTGGAAAGACTCATGAAACAGTGAGAGGAGCTGAACATCCAGTCCGCACCAGCAGACAAGCCTTCAGTACAAACCTTCATTAACGCCACCTCACACACCTAGAGAACAAGTGGCAAAAACATGCAATACGAACATTTAGAAGACACCACATTTCATTGAATATATGATATGAAAGTATGGTGGTGCAAAGACCATAAAGCTACCCACAAGGCTCATTCCGTCTTTTCAAATCCTGCAGTATTATGCACGTCTGTGGGGTAGAGAGTCCAGGTGCACGCTTAACTTCATCTCATTTTCCAGAATCTGGACCAGCTGCTGCATGGAGGGCAGGTGGCCTGACTGAAGCTTTGACCACACAGGGACATCTGTGAGCACACAAACAAACATCGCAAGATCAGTTTCTCATTGTTGTCTTAAATTCAAAATGAATATGTTATAAAAATAAACAGCATGTAGTTTCAGTTATAAGAAAACTGTACAACATTCTTTGGATAACATCATGTCTTACCATTCAGTGTGATTTCAAAGGCGCCAGTTGACATACACTGGTTTTCGATCATGTTGCTAAGAAAGAACACCATCATGCAGGCATATATCTTCAAAAAACATGACAAACTAATGAAATGGACATAAATCATACATAACTCAAACTTGCACAATGACATTCACAAAATATAGGGCTGCACGATTAATCGAAAAGAAAATAGCACGCAATTAGGCGGTTGACTGCAATGTTTTATGTGCAGTTTGTCAATGAAATACTGTCAAATGCAGCTGCATCCGAAAGCCAGAGGGGCTCTCGCACAGAATGTCAATGCTCCACATTAAGATAAACCACAGGAAATGCTGTCTTCCTATCTGCATTTGGCATCTTTCTATCACTGTTTTTCAGCCGCTATTAGATAATTTAATGATAATCTAAAATCTTTTATTTTATTTTGCCTTGTTGGGCAAGAACTGTCGAGCTTGTGCAGAGGCTGCAGCTTTTGCGAGAGGGGAACTGGAATCCCCTGGTTAGGCCTGGTTTCCCTCTGAGGTTTCTTTTCTCCTCCAATGGACTTTGGTTTCCTCGCCATCGCTTGCATACTGTTTTGCACTGTTTGCCTGGCCGGGGGGGCTGCTAGAATTTTATAGTGTTGTTTAATTAACACTGCATATAGGAATTTATATTCTGTCTGATATTTGACTTATACTTTGACTTTCATAATCTTATTTGCTTACAGTCAATGATTTCTTGTACAGCTTCGTAACAATGAAAATTGTAAAAAGTGCTATATAAATAAAACTGACTTGACTTGTTTTTCAAGCCTCCTCGGGTATTTTCATGATAATAAAGTATATTTATAACGAAGATTTTGACAGGTGTAGCTTTTTAAACGTGCAGTGCTTACAGATGGAGCAGTATTTCCCACATATCCCAGAGCTGTACTTTACAAACAAGCTGCGCACAAAGCATAATCTCAGCCTTTATGATTTCACAATCGCGATAGCCACATCGATTCAATCGCGATGTATCGTGCAGCCCTACAAAAAAAGGAAATTTTATAAGAATTTTTAATATATTTTACGTTAAAAAAACAGTGTTTTTCTACACCAGCAGAATCATTCTAACCTTATTTTCTTGTGCCCAAAGCCAGACCCCTGGAGCCTCCATACGGAAGAATGCAAAAGGATTCTTACCCAGGATAATTAAACCAATGACTACAAGTTTAAAGACAGAGAGGAAAGAAGCGGTGTGCCTGAAAAAACATAAGGCAGAAGAGACAAATATAGTTTAAATCTACAAAAAAAACAGCGAAAGACATCTTATAAAGACATTCACAGCTAATGTTTTAGGTATGATCACTCACCTGTACATGGGCTGTGGCAAGAAGTTTTCTGCCTCTATGCGGATGTCTGGGTACCTCTGGATGAGACCACCAGTGTACTCTTCAAACACCCGCCTGTATCCTCAGGATACACTGCAAAGTAGGTAATAACGGACACATCATCAAAACATTAAACACTTCGAGTTTAGGATATTTCCCTTAACCCGGAAATCATTTCTGGAAGGAGCTCTTTTAATTGTATTACATGTTTTGATACTACTACACCCTTACAAATATAATATTACTAAACATTTTCGATATATATTTAAAGCAAAATATCTGCTACAAAGGTCAATAAACTGTAGTAATACCAACACAAGAGTACGTAAGTGTTGTATAAGTGAAAATATGAATAATCATTCCAGGACACGGTTTTAGGATTTAATATCAAAACGTCCAGAATACGGTGAATACAGATTACTTGTTTGTGTGAAAGTTTAGATGTCTTCAGAGGTTAGGCCAAATAACCGAAGCACGTAAGTAGATCAACAAAACGTATAAAATCCCACTGAATCCTTTAAATGCACATGGTCAAAGTACAGCAGCAGTTAAAATTGCTGCTGTCAACCAATAATGCACACGCGCGCTGACCGGATATTTATTTTTCTTTGCTTACCAAATCTGAAACTTTAAGAGTGGCATTCCAGTATACTGCATTTTCATCTTTTTAACACTGCCGTTGTCTGCTGTGGCTTGATAAACAGACAGTACACAAACCAGCAAAAACGATAAACACCGCGTCTCCATACCGCACAAGTCCGCACACACCTGACCCGAACACACCCGGAACTTTTCAACACAACAGGATTTCAAAGTAAAAGCTAACCTTCGAACGGTCTTTCGAGATAAAAGCCCTTTCTAATTAAAATAAAATGCTTAAACTGTAAAACTGACACGTACTGATTCTAAACGAGCAAAAACATGTTTTTTGACAGGTCGTTTGACGCACACGAATATTTTTGTAACAGTTTTGTATTCATTTGTTCATTTCCCGGGATGCAAACTCATCAGGGTGAAAACAGCTGCGAGACCCCCAATGCTATGAGACCCCCCAACCCCAATGCTGTAATATAGCATACATATTTACACTCACCTAAAGGATTATTAGGAACACCATACTAATACGGTGTTTGATCCCCTTTCGCCTTCAGAACTGCATTAGTTCTACGTGGCATTGATTTAACAAGGTGCTGAAAGCATTCTTGAGATATGTTGGCCCATATTGATAGCATAGTATCTTGCAGTTGATGGAGATTTGTGGGATGCACATCCAGGGCACGAAGCTCCCGTTACACCATATCCCATAGATGCTCTATTGGGTTGAGATCTGATGACTGTGGGGGCCATTTTAGTACAGTGAACTCATTATCATGTTCAAGAAACCAATTTGAAATGATTCGAGCTTTGTGATATGGTGCATTATCCTGCTGGAAGTAGCCATCAGAGGATGGGTACATGGTGGTCATAAAGGGATGGACATGGTCAGAAACAATGCTCAGGTAGGCCGTGGCATTTAAACGATGCCCAATTGGCACTAAGGGGCCAAAGTGTGCCAAGAAAACATCCCCCACACCATTACACCACCACCACCAGCCTGCACAGTGGTAACTAGGCATGATGGATCCATGTTCTCATTCTGTTTACGCCAAATTCTGACTCTACCATCTGAATGTCTCAACAGAAATCGAGACTCATCAGACCAGGCAACATTTTTCCAGTCTTCAAATGTCCAATCGTTGGTGAGCTCGTGCAAATTGTAGCCTCTTTTTCCTATTTGTAGTGGAGATGAGTGGTACCCGATGGGGTCTTCTGCTGTTGTAGCCCATCCGCCTCAAGGTTGTGCGTGTTGTGGCTTCACAAATGCTTTGCTGCATACCTCGGTTGTAACAAGTGGATATTTCAGTCAAAGGTGCTCTTCTATCAGCTTGAATCAGTCGGCCCATTCTCCTCTGACCTCTAGCATCCATCCATCCATTTTCTTCCGCTTATCCGGGGCCGGGTCGCGGGGGCAGCAGTCTAAGCAGAGATGCCCAGACATCCCTCACCCTAGACACTTCCTCCAGCTCTTCCGGGGGGACACCGAGGCGTTCCCAGGCCAGCCGGGAGACATAGTCCCACCAGCGTGTCCTAGGTCTTCCCCGGGGTCTCCTCCCGGTCGGACGGGCCTGGAACACCTTCCGAGGAAGGCGTCCAGTAGGCATCCGTAACAGATGCCCAAGCCACCTCAGCTGACCCCTCTCGATGTGGAGGAGCAGCGGCTCTACTCTGAGCTCCTCGCGGGTGACCGAGCTTCTCACCCTATCTCTAAGGGATCGCCCAGCCACCCTGCGGAGGAAGCTCATTTCAGCCGCCTGTATCCGGGATCTTGTCCTTTCGGTCATGACCCAAAGCTCATGACCATAGGTGAGAGTAGGAACGTAGATTGACCGGTAAATTGAGAGCTTCGCCTTGCGGCTCAGCTCTTTCTTCACCACGACGGACCAGTACATCGACCGCATTACTGCAGAAGCTGCACCGATCCGTCTGTCAATCTCCCGTTCCCTCCTCCCCTCACTCGTGAACAAGACCCCGAGATACTTAAACTCCTCCACTTGAGGAAGGAACTCTCCACCAACCTGAAGTGGGCAAGCCACCCTTTTCCGACTGAGGACCATGGCCTCGGATTTGGAGGTACTGATTTTCATTCCAGCCGCTTCACACTCTGCTGTAAACCGTCCCAGTGCATGCTGAAGGTCCTGGTTTGAAGGGGCCAACACGACGACATCATCCGCAAATAGCAGAGACGAGATCGTGTGGTCCCCAAACCTGACACCCTCCGGCCCCCGGCTGCGCCTAGAAATTCTGTCCATAAAAATTACGAACAGAACCGGTGACAAAGGGCAGCCCTGCCGGAGTCCGACATGCACTGGGAACAGGTCCGACTTACTGCCTTAGCCTTAGCAAAGGACCACAGACCCCATACTCCCGAAGCACCCTCCACAGGATGCCGCGAGGGACACAGTCGAATGCTTTCTCCAAATCCACAAAACACATGTGGATTGGTTGAGCAAACTCCCATGCACCCTCCAGCACCCTGTAGAGGGTGTAGAGCTGGTCCAGCGTTCCACGGCCTGGACGAAAACCACACTGTTCCTCCTGAATCCGAGGTTCTACTATCGGCCGTATTCTCCTCTCCAGTACCCTGGCATAGACTTTCCCGGGAAGGCTGAGAAGTGTGATCCCCCTGTAGTTGGAACACACCCTCCGGTCCCCCTTCTTAAAAAGAGGGACCACCACCCCGGTCTGCCATCCCAGAGGCACTGTCCCCGACCGCCACGCGATGCTGCAGAGGCGTGTCAACCAAGACAGCCCCACAACATCCAGAGACTTGAGGTACTCAGGGCGAATCTCATCCACCCCTGGTGCCCTGCCACTGAGGAGTTTCTTGACTACCTCAGTGACTTCGGCTTGGGTGATGGACGAGTCCACCTCTGAGCCCTCAGCCTCTGCTTCCTCAATGGAGGACGTGACGGTGGGATTGAGGAGATCCTCGAAGTACTCCTTCCACCGACCGACGACATCCCCAGTTGAGGTCAACAGCCTCCCACCTCCACTGTAAACAGCGTTGGTAGGGCACTGTTTCCCTCTCCTGAGGCGCCGGACGGTTTGCCAGAATCTCTTCGAGGCCAGTCGATAGTCCTTCTCCATGGCCTCACCAAACTCCTCCCAGGCCCGAGTTTTTGCCTCCAGAACCACCCGGGCAGCAGTCCGCTTGGCCTGCCGGTACCTGTCAGCTGCCTCAGGAGTCCCACAAGCCAACCAGGCCCGATAAGACTCCTTCTTCAGCTTGACGGTTTCCCTTACTTCCGGTGTCCACCACCGGGTTCGGGGATTCCCGCCTCGCCAGGCACCGGAGACCTTACGGCCACAGGACTCAATGTCTCCAGCCTCCCTCGGGATCTGGTTGAAGCTCTGCCGGAGGTGGGAGTTAAAGATCTCTCTGCCAGGAGACTCGGCCAGGCGTTCCCAGCAGACCCTTACAGTACGTTTGGGTCTGCCGAGTCTGTCCAGCTTCCTCTCCTGCCATCGGATCCAACTCACCACCAGGTGGTGATCAGTTGACAGCTCCGCCCCTCTCTTAACCCGAGTGTCCAAAACATATGGTCGCAGGTCAGATGAAACGACCACAAAGTCGATCATCGACCTGCGGCCTAGGGTGTCCTGGTGCCACGTGCACTGATGGACACCCTTATGCTTGAACATGGTGTTCGTTATAGACAAACTGTGACTAGCACAGAAGTCCAATAACTGAACACCGCTCGGGTTCAGATCAGGGGGGCCGTTCCTCCCAATCACGCCCCTCCAGGTGTCACTGTCGTTGCCGACATGGGCGTTGAGGTCCCCCAGTAGGACGACGGAGTCCCCAGTCGGAGCACTTTCCAGCACCCCTCCCAGAGACTCCAAGAAGGTCGGGTACTCTGCACTGCCGTTCGGCCCGTAGGCACAAACAACAGTGAGAGACCTAACCCCGACCCGTAGGCGCAGGGAAACGACCCTCTCGTTCACCGGGGTAAACTCCAACACATGGCGGGAGAGCTGGGGGGCTATAAGCAGACCCACACCAGCCCGCCGCCTCTCACCATGGGCAACTCCAGAGTGATGAAGTGTCCATCCTCTCTCGAGGAGTGTGGTTCCAGAGCCCAAGCCATGCGTAGAGGTGATCCCGACTATCTCTAGTCGGAACCTCTCAACCTCCCGCACCATCTCAGGCTCCTTCCCCGCCAGCGAGGTGACATTCCACGTCCCTAGAGCTAGCTTCCGTGTCCAGGGATCGGGCTGTCGAGGCACTCTCCTCCGACTGCCGCCCGATCCACAATGCACCGACCCCCTATGGTCCCTCCCGCACGTGGTGAGCCCACGGGAAGGCGGCCCCACGTCGCTCCTTCGGGCTGAGCCCGGCCGGACCCCGTGGGGAAAGGCCCGGCCACCAGGCGCTCGCATACGAGCACCAACCCCGGGCCTGGCTCCAGGGTGGTGCCCCGGTTGCGCCATACCGGGCGACGTCACGGTCCTTGTTTTTGTAAACATCATATGGGGTTTTTGAACCACTCTTAGTCTGACCTCTAGCATCAACAAGGCATTTTCGCCCACAGGACTGCCGCATACTGGATGTTTTTCCCTTTTCACATCATTCTTTGTAAACATTGGAAATGGTTGTAAAAACCAGAAAATCCCAGTAACTGAGCAGAAGCTTTTGCTCAGTTACCCATTTTGATGTTTGTTTTTAGAAAGGAAGATCCAAACTTAGCCCATTATGTAACACCTAGCAGGGACAGTTAGGTTTAGATTTTTTATCCGTTGATATTTACTAGAATCCATCTGGCTATTGCCTAAAATATTATAATTTATATTATAACATTTTAAATTATTTTTATTTAATTTATGTCAATATTAATTAATACTATTCTTTTATTGTATAATAATTGTATTAAATAAACTAATTGTTTAATTATGTTGTATGTCAACTTTATTTAATAATTTGTTCAATGGGCCCGGTAACTTTGTCGAATTAATAGAAAGTGTATGGGACATCTAGCGGTTGAGCTTAATATCGCAGTCCAAAGATTATATAGTGTTGCCATATGACTACAATGATACACATGTTTGACTTTACAACTACAAGCACCAATTTCACTTTGCTCAGTTGAATTTAAAGAGATAGTTCACTCAAAAATAAACATTCTGTCATCATTTACTCACCCGTGTCATTTTAAACCTCTATGCCTTTCTTTCTATTGTAAAACACAAAAGAAGATATTTTGAAGAATGTTTTTAACAGAACACAGTTGGTCCCCGATTGTATGGGTACACAAAATGTCAATGGGGACCGACAGCTTTCCGCTACCAACATTATTCAAAATACCTAGTCATATTGGTTTGAAATGTCATGAGGGTGAATAAATTATGACAACATTTTTGTTTCTGGGTGAACTATCCCTTTAACAACATGGTAGTAGTAGGTCATCCAATGAAACAGTAGAGAGGTCAGTGTGGTTTTCGGCAGGGCAACATCTGTCCAGGCTTCTTGATGTCTTTAGCTGGGTCTCATTATAAACCTGAGCCTCGTCTTAAAGGCAGGGGGGAGGTGTTGCTGCGCTTTACAATACCTCTTTTAGCATTTCCCAGAAGTATAACCCTAAATAAAATTATTTTGAAATCATGGTACTTCATGTATCAACACCTAATACTAAGGATAACACATTTATTCTGGTTATTGTATATAGGCCTCCAGGGCACCACACAGATTTTTATTAGAGGTGGGTTCTTATCAGAAATAGAACTGGCCGTAGACAAGAGTCCTTGTCGTTGGTGACTTCGAACATCCATGTAAATGTGAAAAAAGTTCAAACAACAATTGAGAGTAGCAATAAGTCACTTTTTATTGAGTAAAAATCAGACATGAAGACGTGCAGACTGAGAGACAGTGAAACCGTCTGCATCCAACTGTAAAAAAAAATATGAAAATATTTTTTGCAGGGAGACCAATTTTCATTCACCAGTAGAGCATCTTAATTATTCCTATAGATGTGCAAAAGTTGTCGTCTTTCTTGAAAACATTTTTCATGTTTGTGTAACTAGTGATTCTCCCACCTTCTGAAAAAGGTTGCTTTTATAAATCAAAGCATTTCTCATTTGACATCAACGTTTAACTCATCTTTACACTGTAAATATGTAGTTTCATAACTTCTTAACATTTAAAACTAAAACAGCAAAATAACACGAGAGACATCAAAATAAGTAAAACAAACAAGCAGCAGCCATCATCAGCCACTTGAATCGGACAAATACGTCTGCAGTCTCGCAGAAATAACCTGATGGAGGTAAGAGTTCTCAGCGCCTGTGTCGACTGTGGCTTGAATGGCTGCTGGTGTGGTGCTTGCTTTTGTGAGAGCGTTCGTACGAGCGTGAGCGATCTCGCCGGTCGCGGTGATGCCCGCTGCGTTCATGCTTGTGCTTTTTCACCAGATCAGAGGATACTCTGTCCCGTTCCCTATCTCTCTCACGCTCTCGGTCCTTATCTCGGGGTTTGCTGACGGAGCGTGAGCGGCTGCGAGAGCGTTTCCTCTTGTGTCCGTGCCTGCTGTGTGAATGCAAGTCGTCCGAGCGCTGCTTTGATTTCAAGTGTGGCAGGAGTGGAGATGGAGGGCCTTGATTGGCATGTCGCCGTGGAGATGCACTGCGGCTGTGAGAGCGGCTTCGGGAACGAGAGCTGTAGGTGCCTGAGTGGCTGCGTCTGTTATTGTAACTGAAGGAGGAGAGCAATTTAGTACAGATACTCAAACTCAACCAATCAGAGATGAGCAAAGCAGTGTGAACCAGGACACTTACTGCCGTCTGGGAGAGCGTGATCTGGACCTTGATCTGGAACGACTTGCACTCCGGCTGTTCCGGCCTAATTTATTGTCCTTCCTGAGTCTGAGTAAAGGACAAGGGTGATGACTAAATGTACTTCAATTAAACGAAACAAACTTTTTTCATGTCTGAAAAACATACCCATTGTGTGGACTCTTGGAGCCCTGAGTTCGATCTTCTGTTTCCTTCTTCACGGCCTTAAGCGTCAGAGGGTTTGGAGATTTCTCATCTGCTTTTTTAACGTTAGGTGAACCTGACAGGAAGGATGAAAAGTTTATTTTTTGCTCGAAGGGCTTCTTAAGAGCCTTCATCATTCATGTAGGTTTCGTTTTAAATGTGACGCTTAATGAAGATGGGGATTTAGGGGTAGTTTATAAGAGAATTATGTGCATATTGGCTGCACAAACAAAGTGCACGTTTTTGAAAAATAAACGCACGTTTTATCTATGTAAAATGTCATCATACGTCATCAGTGACGCAGCGCTCTCATGTCCACTTTGTCAATATAGGGAAAATGGTGGACAATCAGCAACAATCAAACTTTTGTGCGGAACCGATAACAAGTTCGGTTCAGCTTTTACACGATGGAGGCAGCACATTGCCGGAGGGTCTGAAAGACGACACCATGGTTGCTCTCTTTCTTTAGGACAGGTATGTACATGCTTCGAGAAGAATTTAGTGGATTTAGTTTGTAATTGGTTAGGTAGATTTACGAAATATGTTCATGTGTTTGGAGGAGGCGTGGCTTTGAACAGCGACTCTCATAGAGGGTGGGATTATAATTTCAGTCCTAGCAGGCTAAAATTACACCTTTCCAAATCACCCACCCCACCTTTTTGTTCGATCTACAGGCATAAGCAAATTTACTGGAAACGCTTATGGCGGCCTACAGGACTGTGTGTTTGTGCTACGCAACATGCTTCTTAATGTTAAAATTGATTTCCTGCAACACCACGATCAGCAGAAACGCATTATTTTATATTCACCAGACTTCAAACACACATATTAGCTGTAAATTTCCGTTTTCTACTCCATCGTTGTTGTGCAAATTTACATATAAATCTTAAAAAGCTATAATAATAAGGTTCAAAGTGACAACATACATGGTTTGGATCCAGGAGAGAATCCACCAAGTGTGAGAGCAGGAGTACCATCAGGATTCAGCCCTTTGGCCTTTAGCTTGGCTTCTTGCAGTATCACCTTCCGCTTGTCCACCTCCTTCTCCAGCAATTCATAATTTGGCTAAAACACATAGGGAAAGCATAGGAGTTGAATAAAACTGAAAAATATAGATCTGCAGGTCATTTCTTCTAACAGGTGCAGTTACATGTCAAAGGCAACAATAAATGAGCTGCAGTAATACTGATGCTCACTTGAAAACACACCACTGATAACTAATAGGGCAATGAGCACTCCCTCCCAACGGCTCTGGGGGGGGAGGGATGGTGAAGTGAAACAGGTCTAACCTTCTTTCTGGTGTAGAGTTTCAGAGTGGTTATACAGATATCTTTGATCTCCTCTTCCGTAGCACCAAACAGCAAATACCAGTGTGGCCGTGTTGGTAGCATTATCTGAAAGAGAGGAATCGTGTGAGAAAATTAGTAAGAACATCACAAAAGAAAAAACCAGACCAGAAAATGAACTTGTACCTGCAGCACTCGGGCAGCGAGGAAAATGCAGGCACAGGCGATGGTCTCGGCTTGAAATCTCACAAACACATTGGTGCGAAGGCTGTCGTTCATGTAATCCCTGCAACACAAGAGTTGAACCACAACATTGCAATCTGCCCAAGTGGCTTGATCTTTATCTGCAGCCTCCATTTAATATACGAGGCTTCTCACATGATGCAGAAAGACCAAACAAATACATGGAGGCTTGAGTTTAACTTTGCCCTTTTCCTCTCTGTGTCTCATGTACCCCTGTCGTTTGATACCAGAGCATGCATGCGATGTGGACAGGCACACATACAGTGCACACCTGTGCACATAGACAAGCTTGTGAGGTGAAGGACGGGGAGGTTTTTCAAGTACTGAACAGACTGTCCTTGAGTACATGCAAAACAAAAAGCACAATTCGCTTCAGCCAAATTCTGTTTTACTAATGGCTGGGAAACCAGTAGTATCTAGAAATAACGTTAAACTTTCCATCATGAAGCACATGAGGGTGTAAAATGGAAACAAACTGGAATCTGAATTCTGAAGGCAGCGGGAAGGTAGCACAGATGACTGCATGCAACTCATGACACAGAATGGCATGCGAGGCACATGGGGACCAGTCAAAGTGGGACCGAGGCCATTTTAAAATCAGCTTTTCAGAAAACGAACAAACACAGATTTTCTGCATTATAAGACTAGTCGGCTAGACAAAAATCTTAAGACTTCGCTTTGACAGCCAGATATGGGATGTAAATGCTCTGAGAAAAGCAAACAGACAGACGGGACCCAAACCTCTGCTTGTCATCATCACAAATGAAGCAAAAAAGCAAAGACTACATTATGTACTGCACAAGAATACAAACACACTAGCTACTAGTGATGTATACTGCAGCTCCAAGACCCCATGAAATATCCAGACCAGTGGTTTCCTTTTCTATGTTAAAGTACTTGCTAAGAAGTTTATTATTTATGAGTTATTTTGAGTGCGATCCATTGCATACAAATGTATTGACAGTGTACATACTATTTAAGGTATGCAGGCTATGTTTGGCTATGTCATGACCTGTTAGTTGTTATTGGCAATATTTGAGCAGGGCATTCTCATTCCAAAGAACATTTTTGTGGACAAAAAATGTATACGCCCATACCAAAAAGATAACACATCAATAGTTGATCTATGTTGTAGGAAGAAAAGAGTAAAAGACTGACTAAAGTTAATTCGGACCACTTTCAAACACAGATTCGTGGCAAACGCTCTCTTTTTAATTTCATGGGGTCTTTGTAACATTCAATTCATGTGAAAGTCATAGACTGAGCAGGAGAAAGTTCCTCTAGGACTGCTCAAACCAACACATTTTTAAGAATGATTCATCTCCTACGTTAAGTCCATACCTCAGCAGTAAGAATAAAAAAAATGGAAAGAATCTTATGTTTATCTATTCAAATCTAGGTTTTAGAGATTAATCAGAGAAGTGCAAAATACTAGGCTTTAAAACAACCTTTGAAAGGTGAAACCAAAATTAAAAGAGGAGATAAAACTTGAGACAAAGCAAAACAAAAAATACAAATCCTTTTGAACAACCCCAAGAAAACAAGATGCTGCTGGCAGCTGGGAAAGGCCCCCTTCAGTGATTCTCGGGCAGAGAGCTCTCACTGGATTGGCTGTCTCGAGAAGGGCAGCCAATGGGGGGAGATTCCTGAGGTCATGTGGTTGGAGGAGCAGAGTTCAGAGGTTCTTTATGACACTTACCATCATGGACTACCCTTTAATCAAAGAGTAGAGAGAAAGGACAGAGTTAAACCAAGCTCTCTGTTTGCTTGAAGTAAATCACAGCCATGAACAAGAGATTTAAAACAGCTGCCACACACAAACACGCATGAGCCAAGAATCAATCCATCCATCAGATAAAGGGACAGGAACGTTACAGGCAGAGGGTTCTTTACTGGTCTAGACTCCAAATGCATAACTCGTGTCTACTCACCAGGCTGTCTGGACCAGCGTTTGGTTCTTCTCACATTCAAGGACTTGTAGGTACATGACTATAATCTGATAAGACAGAAAACTGCATGTCAGGCTGACAAATGCCTTAAAAAAACAGAACTTAAAAAGCACAACCTTTAAATGTGAGGTGCGAACGTACCTTGTGTGGATGTTTGACGTGTACGCAGAAGCCTAGTTCCTTCAGTATGCGGCGTTCAGCTTTGATCACCTGGTTTTTGGTGTTTATGTAGTTCTGATCAAGTATCAATGGGCTCAGAGTCCTGATTCGTGAAGGAACGAAAAGAAAATGTTTTCCCCGACCCAAAAACTACTCAAGACAATGAAAGTGCCTTGTGTTTGCCTTATTTACAATTCAAATCATTTATTTTTCCCTTCAACCAACTAAGGCAACAGGTCCAGTTTTTGTAGACTCCTGTAACTTCAGTGTAAGACTTTTAGTTCTGGCACAAGTGACGAAAAAACTGCACCTCACCACATCACAGCTTCAACAGAAAATAAATATGTTTTTGCAAGAAACACACCAGAACCATCATCAAAGGAACTAACCAGAGCAATTCTAAAGACAAAAGGCACCGGAACACAAAATGACAAAACTGTGGAGAATTTCTCTCAAATCCTGCCTAATGAAGATCTGAATGCTCGTACCAGTGCGGCAAGTACTCTTCAATACTTCTATTTTAGTGTCGGGTCACATATACGCCATGAGATCTTGTTGACACTATTTACAGTATAAGCTCATGTTGAACTAATTTTGCAGAGTCATGTTCCAACTATAATTACCCCAAAACACAAACATGCTTATTGATGTGCTTCAAAGGTAACAATGCAAGCGTCTCTAAACACCTTCATAACATTAACAGAAAAACTGATATCCAAAAACAAGAATGCCTATTAAACATTGCTCAATTATAAACAAATCTGACTACCTTCTAATATTCCTGCTGCAAAAATTGCTATCATGAAACAATTTTCCAAGCATTTATTGTTCAAATATCATATACTTCAGTTAAGGGACCTAACAGATGTAACAGTCTGCTTTTCAACACACTATTGCTATGAAAATAAATTTAAGAGAATAGGAAATGGAATCGGTTTATAATTTAGGAAACAATCTCCTAAACATTTTCATTTACACTGCAATGTCCACAAAAATATTTTGCAAAACATCAAAAATAACATCTAAAGTTGAATAAAACAGCCCATTATATCTGTACTAAACAACATGGTTAGTACTTTCCGGTTAAAGCATCGACAAACATGATCTAACGTGGATACCAATGACTTTTCAAACCATATAAGATCTAACATTAATTTGTGAATTTAATCAAAGAGTGTGAAACGACTAGTTTAAGTAACTTAGATCTAATAGGCTACCCTAAATACAGCATATGCTCAATGTGTAACCCCTGACAGGCCCTCTCATGTGAACAAACTCTTGTGTGATATTTCTGTGACAGCCATGACGTGTGTGGTGAGGTGTCTTTCTTGATAAAACAAAAATTTGGATCATCACCTGCGCCGGCAGAGACAATAAGTTTAAACTGAGATACAGGAGTCACTCAGACACTTCGGACCAGCGGCCAACCTGTCGATCCCCGATTTCCAGTGACCGCTTTCAGACCACTGGCTTCTCCCGGGGGAGGGGGGGAAGCGACACCTCGCTCACTGTTGCCATGCCGACTGCATCATCTCTACGTACCATTCCACATCACCCAGGCATTGGTAAATGTAGCTGGTCGCTGTTAGTTGGTTGCAAGGGAAAAAAGAATTCAAGTTAATAACGTGGCCTTGGTTTTAAATGAACAAGTTTTCCTTGTTATCCTCTTTCATTTAGGTTATAGACTAAGTCAAATTTAGACTAGCCAATAATTCCAACAATATAACCCAATTGTTTTGTAACCGATCAAGGTTACGTTTTCGAGCAGTTTGAAGGCATTTTACTTGCGCAGGTATTCAGAAGACTATATCCTGCGGTTACTACCAATTTATGACTGATGAAGAAACTGAAAAGCTTTAAAATGGTTTAGAATACATAAAGCAAACAAAAGGGCACTCAAATGAAGACATTGTATCGACAACAAACAGAAGCGCACAGACAACTCACAGTTAATATCTTTAAGTATACCTGAATCATTTACAATTTGAAATGATGACGTCAAATGTTGTTAAAAAAAATCAAATTTGTTAAGGTGGTAGGTTGCTTGCACGGGAAAACGAACAGAGAAGCACTGCGAGAATGAGCCATGCTTACTTTTTGCCTCGGAGCTGCCTTAAATGATGAAAGACGTTGATGACGTCTCGTATCCGCCGAGGGGCTTCTTCGATCTTTGAGGCCAGGTTAACACAGGCCATGGCGACAATCTAGTAACATGGGCAAAAGGCAAGAAGAGCTGTCAAAACACCAATGAAAGCAAGTCTCAAACATTAGTTTATTGACTAATATTGTATTAATAAGCCTGTTAGGGCCTTATCTATAACAATAAAGCCTGCCAGAGTACATATTTTAATTCTTTTTACTATCATTACGGCCCAATTGTGGGTGTACCATATTTGCTTATCCTGTTCCCATAAAAACACATTCCGCTAAATAATCAGACAGCATCTTAGGCGCAACTTTAACATGCATTTGACGTAGCAAAAATACCGCCCAGTTAGGTAGCTCACTAGTATAACGTTACAATTGCTTCATACAGAGCGACACGACATGTTTTGGTTGGTCTCAACGCACTGCCGGTTGCCCAAACAACATGGCTGCCATCCGCATTGCTAAAATGTGGTTTGAGTCGGTGTCTTACCTCAAAACTGTGTTTCACGAAGGATTTTGAGTAGAAGAAGCGATGAAAAAGCACTTGACCTGTCGCCATGGCAACCTGTAACGAAGAATAGTGATTCAAGGAAATTTGTCATAAACGCTCCTGTTTTGACTTTAAAAATCAAATGCCGCCATTTTGTTTTTGTCTACTAGGCGGTCTGTCGCCGATAACGAACTACGTAAAACCCACCGTTACTTAGCAGTTATTGCACTTTATGACCAACGCTGACATCCAATTTATATACAGTAAATTATCTTAACCCAGATAAACTCTGGTTGATTTTGTTTGGCTATAATTTAATTTGGCAGACGTTACATAACCACCACACCACTGATTTAACAAAGTCGACCTGTCAATGTTATGGCGGCAATTTATTAAAGACATTTCATGGTCGTCGTTCATCTGAACGGAGGCTATATTTACCTGCGGCAGGCGTAGCAGGATACCGGCGGACTGGATTAGCTCGCAGCCCAGGATCCGCAGGTAGGTCTCGGTTTCCAGGTCTAGGCCATCCAGCATAGACGGGGTCGACGAGAGTTTTTCATCCGGGATTAAGGAATTATCTATGGCGAGGAAGACTTCGGCATAAACTTTATCGCCTATTAATATGCCCTCGCTATTAGCGGGCGCGTTTGTGGCAGGACCGCTGGCCATAGATGCCTCCATAATCGGTGCCAGCCAAGGATGTTCTAGACTCGGTACGTAGAAATAAGCTTATAACTAGAGCGGACAACAGAACACAGAAGGTCATCGAGTCGTTGAGCTGGTCGCTGATTGGTGGAGAGATGGTTCATGTGACACGATATGAGCCAATTGCTTACGCAAAACTGTTACTTTTTTCAACAGTGGCAAAATATGACCAATCGCAGAGAAGTGAAACCAATAGAGATTGAATTAGATTTAGTTTACGTCCCAGAGCCCGTAAAACAAAAGCAAAGGGACGCGATGATAATTTATTTGTACACTTTAGTCATCCTACTAGTTACACGGAGGTAGTAGCGAAAAGAACAATAACCAAGAGGCTAAGAAACGCTATTATAACTATAACGTTTATTTTTTGGAGACCGTGGTGTGCCCCCTAGCGACGGATTTTGTCTAATCACCTCATGAAAGTGACAGTTTCAAGTGTGTTTATACGAAGGAACGTTTGACGAACATGTTTTGAATTCATCCGCACCAGTAAAACCTAAAGTAGAGCAACATATATATGTATGATATAAATAAATACAGAATAACATCCACGGTATAACACACATACACATTTTCAGGATAATATATAATAGGTCGTTGAGTCAGTCCATGCATTGCTATGATATTGAAAATGTATTTTAAGAGTAGATACGTTCCGTACGGAAGCCGTATGGGTACGGTAAGGGTTTACTGGTATTCTTAATTGTATTTTTCATACTATTTACATACATTTGTGTCTATTTTATGACGTACTAATGACGTGTGATTATACGAGAAGTCTTACTGACGTCAATGACAGGAATTGAAATCAGTGCTTCGTACATATCAATCCGCTGTGACATTTTAGTACAGTCGGCATGTAACGTGAATCGTTTGTAATGAATCGAATCATTGCAAATGGTTCACCTTTTAAAAGCGGCCGTAACGCCGCACGCTGGCAGGCCAACGCGCGTAACTGCAACATTTATCAGCAATTGTTTAGCGTTTTCCTGTTTTTGTCCTATTTGCTCAGAAGCAGTGGTTCATAACGAATTATTCAAAAAGAACTCGAAGCTTTGAGACAGCTAGAAGAGATACAATATAGATCAGTAAATCCCAACCATTTTTACTTCAAGGCCTGCTTGTCCACAACAACATTTGAAGACCCTCTGCCCAGTTTACCAAACACCAAGAAATAGTTTGATGTTTTAGATGCTTTTTTAAAAAACATTTTAGATTATCCTGAGCCCCCGGGTAACACCGTCCCCCCTGGTTGTTGTCACATCATACTGTAGGCCGACAAGTACCAGTCCAGAGTCTAAATGTTGAACATTTATTCTCATATTGACATTAATAAAAAATTACAAATATCTCCACACTTTCTGTTGAAATATCAGAGGCTTTACAGTTTTCTGCTGTTAAAATAAAACTTAGCCATCACTGTTAAAAAACTAAAGTTTCACTTTTTATGATTAATGTTGTACTGTATTTGCGCAGAAATGATGGTCACCATGGCAAATGTTTTGAAGCAGATCCCTACAGATACAAAGAGTCAAGCATACCAATAATGTCATAAATCGAACAGATTATTTTCATTCTTTCTCTTTGGCATCTTGATCCCTCCTCCGCAGCATCTGGTGTTGCTGAAGGAGCTGAAGAACACACGGCTGATTGTGTGTCCTCGCAACATCCTCTGCTGTCTCTCTCCAGCTGCTCCTTACAAAGAGATCGGCACCTTTGTCTAGCAAAACCTTGAGTACCTGTGGATTGAATCACAAGTACAGACTCGTAATTACAGACTTGCAGGAAGGTGCGAGCAAACGTTTACTCTCCTGTAGTAAGAAGAAAAACACACCTTTAAGTGACCTCTCTCAGATGCCAGGTGAAGGGGCGTCTGCCCCAGCCTCTCTCTAGCATTCAGATCTGCCCCATAGTGCAGTAAGAGCTTGGCAGCCTCCACATTGTCCCTGAGCGTTGTGTAATGCAGTGCTGTCATTTTGAGGTTGTCCCTGTCTTCAAGTCCTGCGCCATTCAGAATCAACAGGTGCACCACAGCCCTAGAGCCGCTGCGGGCAGCCAGGTGCAGCGGAGAAGCGACGTCCCCATCCCTGATGTCAAGCTTGGCCCCTCCTTTTAACAGATGCTGGAGGATCTATGAGGAGGAATCATTGTTTGGAAAAGACAGGCAAGTAGAAAAAAGATTAAATGGAACGGTATATTCGGCCCTTTGCCCCGCCCAAATACCATCTGTTTCACAGCGCGCAGTTGGCATGACTGGCGTCATACTGTATAGCAGAAAGGACTAAGGGACCTTGAATTCACAGTCTTGGCGAATGCAACGTATACTGCAGCAAACATGGTTTTGAAATGTATAAAATTTTCCTACATTTTATGTCATTTTATACAATAATTGAATTGAATCAATTTAATAAATCTATCAATACATAATTAATCTATTATTATAATCACAATTTTATTTGAATCTAATTTATTTATTTATTTTAACCTGATATTTTTTATATTTAATATGCTTTTGTAAAAATTTTTTCAGACCCCTTTCACTCCCTTGAGGCCCAATTTGGACCCCCATTTTTTGAAAACCCCACTTTAAAGAGAAAATGCATGAACATATGAATGAAAGTTGTAAAAAAGCTCTATATTAATAAAGCTGACTTGACATGTGCGTGAAGATAAGTAATATATTTTCATTATTTGTTGCACTCCAACCTTCTTGTCTCCAGAACAGGCACACAGGTGCAAAGCTGTCCGCCCATTAGGTCCTCTCGTATTGGCATCTGCACCTCTGTGGAGGAGCAATCTCACCCCTGGCTCATTCCCCACGAGCACCGCCAGCTGCAGGGGACTCATCCCCACGCCTCTTCCACCCTCCACATCTGCTCCGTTATCCAGCAGGAGCTCCACAACGTCCCCCCATCCCCCAAAAACCGCCCAGTGCAGGGGCGTCCACTTATGAATGTCCTGGGGGTTTGGTGAAGCCAGATGCTGGAGCAGAACGCGAGCCGTGCCCAAATGTCCATTGGCTGTAGCCAGATGAAGGGGCGTCTGGCCGGAGCGGGACCTTGCTTCGTGTGATGCACCTTTCTGGAGGAGAAACTCAGTGGTGTCTAGGTTTCCTCCACTGCAGGAGTGGTGCAGGGGGGTGCAGTTAAAGAAGTCCTTGCAGTTTACCTCCACCTGGCCCGTTTGCAAAATGAACTTTACTAATGGGAGATGACCCTTGAATGAGGCATGGTGGACAGCAGTCCAACCATATGGGTCCCTGGAAGAACAAATGGCACAGCAAAACAAGTATGACCATATGTGATGTACACTATAAAAAACTGTAATTCGATGGAATTTTATTGTTTGAAAGTTGAAGGTCACCAACTGGCAGTTCGCGGGAACTCCATGTTCCAGAGTGGCCTTGACGTGCTCCAGACGACCCTCCCAAGCAGCATAATGCAGCCTGCGCTCATCCAACACTGAGTATCTGGGTTTGGGCCGCCTATGGATCCTCCACTGTCTGGTCCCCTTAGCAGTCCGGAGCCTCCTCTCTCCAGATCCCATCGACACAGAGTCATGAAGCTCCAACCACCTCCAATGCAATTCTGGGCCTGCGCTGGACATGACAGGAACTGTGGAGAAAAGTTACATCTAATCTGAAAACTGAATAGTGTATGGCCTTTCATTTAATAAAACCTAAAGCTATAGAAGAGTGTTGTGGACAGTTGCACAAATACTTTATTGGCTACCTACACTCAATCCACTAGAGGGTGGTAAAACTTTACAGAAGTTATTAGTTTCTCAACCAGTTTGGCGACATCATTGAATTGGACTCTTTTCTGACCTGATTTTCTGATCTAGTTAAATATGCAATAAATCCTCAGTCTTGTGTAAATCATTGGCGCGGTTGCGTAATTCATCGAGTCATTGTTGAAATGGTTTAAAAATGCTACACCGATCTTCCACTGAATGTCATCCAACACTATTTCTGATCTGTATCTTGTGATGTAACTTAATCTAGAGACTTCGTCGCCATGGTAACAATGGCTGCAATTACTATTTTAGAGGTTGGTGAACTCAGATTTGGTAATTCAACCAATGCAAACAGGTAAGAGAGTTTTGATGATGTAGAGCAAAACATGACAAATATTTAAAATTCAAATGTTCAAATAAACATTACATAATGCTCAACACATTAATAATATAAAATACACGAAAAAAGAATCACAAAGATGTAATTTCTTTTACATTGTACTGATGTAATTTTAACTATACCATTTGTCGATTAAAGGAGTAGTTCACCTCAAAATGAAAATTCTGTCATCATTTACTCGCTTTCTTATCATTTAAAACCTGTTTGACTTTCCTTCTGCACAACACAAAAGAAGAAATTTTTGGACGAACTGTTCCTTTAACACAGGTATACAGTATGTGTATTTTAGGGCTTCATTCCGGCGTTAGGTATAAACAATAATATTCCTGCTTGTTTGTTTTAAATGACCTTTATCAAGAAATAGACTTGTTCTTTGTCATTTCATGCCAGCTTTGTAGATCTAACCGTGCTCTACATTCCCTCGCATGTTAAAATGACAAGATCTGTTTAAAAAGAAGACAGCTTCTTCAAATGTTGTTCTCCCAGTGTGTGCGTGTGTCTCTGTGCCAAGCCCAGCTGTGAGCCACTCGAGATCTGGAGGATTGAACAGCCTGTCATGTCGTGGGAGTTTGGGATTCTGCGGGCGGAATACCGCCTTCCACCCCTGACTCCCATTTTTCAGTTGAATATCTCTTAAAAATATACTGCTGTAAAGATACACTGCTGTCGAGGGACATCAGCAAATACATGTTATTTACATCTTCAGTGACATGATTTATATGTAATAAGTTCTGAATATCTGGTTATCAAACGTTGCACAATTATCAGTTCATAAGATCATTACATCATTTCCTGTGTTATCCAAATGTGTTCTCTGGAAAGGATGCAGAAGTTACCTGTGAGGGCCAATTACTCCATGAAGCCGTGCGTCTCTTCGGTGTGAGGTGTTTAATAGATCTCCGGCTCTTCTCACTGTCTCCAATAACATGCAGATCTGGTCTTTCCAGCCCCTTTGATACTGATCACCAAGTGTTGTATGTTCTTCCGAGGTTGCTATGGTGACCATGGTTTTTTGGAACACTGTTATTATACGATGGCACAGAAGAGAAAGAGAGAGAGACTGTGTATGAGTCCTGTCACTGCGCATGCCGGTTGGTTGCTGTGTCTTGTAATAGTATGATGTAATAGTTATCTTGCTTACGCAACTCATTTTACTTTTTTCTATTTTGTGTCTCAAAATTCAACAGGATTGGCAATTTCGTCTGGATATACAGGAAAAAAACAGAATGACTCTTTTAAAGATGATGTCTTGTAGGTTCACCCATACATAACTGCTACATATTGTTACATTTACATGTATGTTTCTTGTACAAACTAGTGCAAAATCCAAAGTATTCTGGGTGGTTGTCGGGGAATTGCTATGAGGCTAACGTGTTCTGACAGTTGTATAGTTTGTTGCTATGCATTTGCTAAGGACGTCTAGTGTTATATATAACTGTTATAAGAGCACAACCCTTGATCTTTGATTGTCTCGTTCTTTTTTAATAATAATTTATGGGATTTGTTTCTCTCTTTTTATCCTCTACCAAGTTCAATGGCTCAGAAAAGAAATGGCACACCTCTAATTAAGTTACATGAATAGTCTCATTCATTTCTACAGCACAAAGCGTGCAGGACAGGTTATGTGCCAAAGTTTAATACTTTAGTAGGCGTTTGCTCCATTTTCTAACTCGACAGTGTTTGTATGCTCGCCTTACACATGACCATTTTAATGAAGCGTGAAAGTGCAGCTTAGCCTTTCTCAGTGTTTTCATTTCATCCATGACATTTCTTTGGTTAACAAACAATAGATTCTAGATTATTCAATAACAGCTGTTTATTTAAATCTTTGGGTCTGGCTGCTTTGCATCGTGTCCTCTTTTACATTTTGTGTCGAGTAAGCTTATCTAAGACTTTCTATTTTAGATTTTGTCTTGTCTCGATAAAATGCATTTATATGCAGGGATGGAATTAGGGGAAAACTTGGAGACAACAGTCAAGTGAATGCATTTCAAGCAGGAACAGAGTTTCTTAAAATGTAGAGAATATCTTTTGTCCATGAAATGTAATACATGTGTCATAAAAGTGCCATTTTCTTCATCTGTGGTGTCAATGTATAAAATGATTCCCAAACTAGCTAACCCCAGTTAATGTGTCTCTGGGACTCAACCCCATAACCTTGCCATTTCTGTTTATTGTTCATGTTCTTACATGAACTCTGAGGTAAATCATTCACTGATCAACAATGATGATATCCGGAACATGACATCATATCTCCTGCAGTTTGTCTGAGGGTTGAGCTTTGAAGCGAATGTTGCGCTAACGGCTTGTGGCTGTTGGGAGGTGATGGGGATTGTTTGAGGAAAAATATGGCTCATGTGGTGTCAGTTCAACAGACTACAGCCTCATTGTTTTCCTTCACTGCTGGTTCGTGCTATTAACCTTCATCAAAGTGTATGTGTTGACCGACAAGAGGGCAATGTCTGTCCAGCAAAACTGGATCAATACAGCTGAACACCAGAGGGCGATGTTTTATGCACAAATTACATGAAGTTTATCAGTCAGTTGTAAAAGTAGGAGAGGACGTAGCTCATCTGAGGCCTCCAAAGGTCTATAGTGGGACAATTCTGTGACATAATGTTGTCTATTTCCTCTGTTCCAACCCTGTTTTGTCTTCCAAAACCTGAATGAATGTTTTAGACTTTATTCGTTTGTACATTGCATGCCATTTGTCTCATCGTTCTGAAAAGCAAATATTTCATTCAAAGTTCAAGCCTTTCTTCTGACTGAGATTTATTATTAGAGGTCAGATACGATAAGTTGTCTGCAGAAGTCAAATAAGAAGGGCATTAAATGGGTTCACTTCATGGGTTAACTGTCTAGGGTGAAGAGACCAAAAAACTTTTGTAGAACATACTCGTGCATCCTCTTGCCAAGCTGCTCTTGCACAATTGTGTGCTGCTCGACCAAAATAAAGACACGGAGCCAATGTCCCAGATATATGTATTACGTAGCGGAATCTTTCATAAAATGCCTTTTAATTTTTTTATTTGTGCTTTTAGCTTAAGCCTTTGAACAACTTTGAACAACAAACCTATCACAGCCATTATTTCGTGACTGAATCTAAAAATTACAATTGAACAAACGTCAGTAATACCTTTTGAAATATTTCATTCTAAAGTTTTGAACACTTGGATAATAACCCTTCAATGTAGCGGCCACGATTTTTCTCATTCCAAAGTGCTCTGGGGAGATGGATTTATGCCACTGTATTCTGTAAAATACAGTAATTTAGTAAAGTAAAATAGCTGGGGCGGTAGTAAATTAAAAGTTTGGTCATGTAAAATTACATGATTTAAGTATTTGTCTGTAATTTGACGTTTTTTTGACATATTTACAAAATATGTGAAAAATAATCTGTTAAAAAGTACAAATAAATTACAGTGTAGCCTATAAAACACTTGACGCAAATGAAATAATAATTCATTTATAATTAAATAATATTTGAAGCTAAACGTATTATATCCAGGACCTTCAGGGTGCGTAAGTTCAATACGTTTAATAGCCACATCATTTGTAATAACATTGTTTTGTAAAAAATACATTTTCATCATGTTATCAAACTCTACAAATCCATATTGGCCAAGAAATATGTCACGAATGAAATGCACTACAGTTTATTGTGGGTTTGGGGGCAGTCCCATGTGTGAGCATAGGATAGACTTTTAGATATTCGTTTTACAAGCTGTAAAACATTACTTCAACTCAATTTCGACATATTTTCATAACTTACATCAACTTACTACTAGTCAAAATTGAAAACGGTAAGTTGAAATGACCATTTGATTGTCTTTAAAAACTTAAAGGAGCAATGTGGAGATGTTAGCGGCATCTAGCGTTGATGTTGTGAATTGCAACCAATTGTAGGACTACAATGTAGGACTAATTAAAAATGGCATTTCGCTATCAGCCTGAAGCCATGGAGAAACCGATGTCAAACATCAAACCTGTCGCATTGTCTTGATGCTCCAAGTTTAAACATGAACTGGTTAAACTGTTCCTTCAAAAATGTAAATACTGACATTTTAACCATGTCGGTTCTCAATTCATCTTTCCTAAAAGTGCTGTCATCAAACTGTCCAAACCAACATGACACAGTGAGTTGATTCGGGATAAAAACATACTTAACTGCAAGCCGATAAATATATTATAATTAAAACATTTCAGCTCTGTGCCCCTAAAAACTGCAACATTTTGACATTTACAAGTTCTTCTTAATTACGTCATCACTGTGAAAATGTTTCAGGTCAGTCTATACGGCTGTATATAACAGCAGCATTCCCCAGCCAGTAATGACATCCATAGGGGGCACACAAACCATCCAAAGCATTGAGCAAGACTTTTTTCAAGGGTTAAATGTATGCAGAGAAAGCGTAACCTCTGTCAGAACGCTTCATAAAGCACCCGACTGCCGGTATTCTGGGATTCTGCAGTCGAGGTCTGCCAGAGCTCAGTGTCATAGACCTGAAAATAAATTTGACTTCAACTTGACGTTATTTAACCATTAGGCTGATGCAGCACTTCATGTAAAGCGTTCTAACAGATGGAGCGAGTCAGTGACTGAACGATCATTCGAACATCATATTGAAAGATTACTAAACGGTAATGTATATGGGTGTTTATGGAACAGAAATGTGTAGCTCTAATAAATCCAACAGAAAATATGCTGTGTGGTTATGTTGTTTATTTATGATAATGTTCAATGTGGAATCCCTCTTTCAAAGGAATTTTTATAGAATATTTTAGATGTTCAGACTGTGAAGGGCTTCATCTTACGCAAGAATCTTCTGCAATCTCTGGCACAGAAAGAGTAACTATTTTATAGAAGCAATGACATAAAAACATCTTGTTTATATTAGAAATATATATTTAATAATACTTAACCTTTTGTTTTGATTTCCTTCAAGGTTTGTCAAGATCACCCCCCCCCCAAGTAAATGAATAAATAAGTAGACTACTGCTAATATTATGAGAATTGAATTAGACTAGAAGACACATTTTGGCAAAGAAGTAAAAACTTTCAAGACTTAGGTGTTAGATCATTCATTGTGGAGGATTGGGGGGACTGTGCGTCAGAAAGTTGGGAAATGCTGGACTTTATGGAAATGACAGGATTAGAAACATCTGGTGGCAGCCAAAAACTGTGAGGTAAAGGCAAAGTTTTGATGTCTGTTACAAATTACAAGCTTATGCTGGAGTGAATTCAGTGTCTATATCACATTGTTATATAGAGCTGTATGTTTTTTCATATTAAGATTTCAAACAGAAACGCACGCTTTAACAATTCAATTATTTAAGTTGAAACAATTGTACAAATTCATATAAACTAGCCATCTCGTAAAATAGTAACGAATGACCGTGAGATTGTTTTGCATAAACCCAAGATAACCACCCCTTAAATTGCATATATCTGGTATTTTGGGCATATTTTCAGTAGACTCTATGGAACTGTGTGTGTGCATATATATATGATAATGCGAACGTCATCATTCCAATTCTTTCCCTCTTGAGGCAGAAGTCCAATCAGGTAGAGTCAAAGCTCCACAGAAAGACCTATTAAAGCTAAATTTGAGGTAATTAAGACACATGCTTGACCCCACAGGGCCTCTTAAGAAAACTCAGCCAGAGGAAATGATTGAAAACACATGTTGCCGCTTAGAGTTAAAGGGTACTTCGACCCACATTGTTCTCTTTTTCATTGTAACGCTCTTCTCCCACTCAAGGGTTTTAACATGCATTAGATACGTCTCTAAAGCATTTGCAAAAACTTTGGCCTGAACCCCACGAGCGTAGTAGATTCTGGAACTTATTGAGGAGGCAAGTACGCGTAGCTCACTTAAACAAACAAAGATGTATCATCTCTAGAGAGAAGATGGAGTTCTGTGAGCGACCCGTTCCAGAGCACTGTGGTTTTAAAGCCTGGTGAGTTCAGAACGCGCTCTGGCACCAGAGATGTCCAAAAACAACCCCCTCGCAGAGTCTCCCAGGGAAAGACAATATCTGGAAATCAATTTCACATTTTGGTTATCAATACATAGTGGTGCTTTGTACAACACTGTGATGAAACTTCATAAAAGAACAAGACCAAATATAGAACGTTGTTATTTTTGCTGGTTGGATGGCTCAATAGAAGCCTGTAAAACATTGATTTGGAGTAAGAGAAAAGTTTTTCTGTATCTTTGGAATGCTTAAAGAATGCATTGTATGTGGTAATAATTAAAATAATTTTATTTTACAGTCTGATGAATTTCTTATTGCGAAAGAGTTTTACATTTTTTAGTTGGTAACACTTGACTGTAATTTTCTATTTGTTTTCTTTAAAATAATGTACTCTGGCCATAATGAGGAAAGATAAAGAGGGTCAACTTAGATTTCATATCAAGTTTAACGCATTTACGTCACTGGGACGGTAACAAATCACAAGGGGGTTATGTAGAAACCCTTTAATGTCTGCACAAATAAACCACAAGTGTTATTTCAGTAAACTAACTACAGTGCATACAAACCGTTCAATTACCTTTAACTTATCCACCTTTTTCTTGCCATTACAGCGAGTGACTTCCTGTTTGATGCTTCGCACTTCCGTTTTGTATTTGTTACCATGTTAGAGTACATTTCTGTTAATGGTTAAAAATGAAGTTTATAGAAAATGTTGGTAAAATGCTGTCACAACAGCCACAGAAAGCTCAGACAACCTTACAAACGAGTGACACAACAAGAGCGTAAAGTAAATGACATTTAAAGACAGCTGGGTTTTAGTTCTGCATTCTACCCCTCTCAAAAACATTTTCTTCATTTATATTGCATAGAGCATCTCTATTAACACATCAAGCATACATGTGTTTCTAAGTGACATTACAATAATTTATTATAATATCAAATTAAGTTTAATATAACAGTTGCACTGTATTCAAACATAACAAATGTATTCACATTGGATGATGCAGGAAATATAGACTATAATATAAAAAAATATTTTGTATGTAATGTATGTGTTTAAGCGTCTGTTTGGCCAAGTCATCATTGTAGCTCCATATGTGAGGCACGTTCAACAACATAGGAGCTGTATCGCTACATGACATACTAGTACCAGTCACAGTGAAGCATCCAGATGTCTCCAATACTGCGTTATTTTATCAAAGATCCAACGCGATCTGATCAGGTTTATTTATATCTGGTGTGGGTATCAAAACCTTCCTGTTAGATTATGACTCCCCTGTTAAGAACACTGGATTTAGCAACCTCCACTTTGGAAATGTGAACTGTTGATGGTTATGGCAAAGAATTTGTTCAATGTTAAGTGATTTGTATCAATTTAAAGCTCTTGGCCGTCTACATACATAAGACGACATATCAAATGTGCCTGCTGGCTGGAGTTTAATGTCATCATCCCAGTAGATGTCACTGTCCAACTTTTTATGGTGAGAAACAAAGTTGTTTTTTACGGTCTAGGTTAAAAACGCATTCCCCTGCATCCCCTGTGAAATCATTTAGACACTGCTATTTGACATTATGCTGTTATAAATGACATTAAAGTATTATAACGTCCATTTAAAAGCTTTCAAGCTAACTTGGTAATGCCTACCTATGGGATCAAGCGGTGAAGCGGAAGTCTGAAGCATTAGCCCTACTCGCATAAGCAAAGCATAATGGGTAATTTCGCGCATTGCGAAAAAGGTGGATATGCTATACTCTTTTTCAAACAGTGACTGGAGTTTAGGTTTTTATTACTGTACTGTGGATCACAAAACTAATAATAAAGTATTTGTGACACAGTATAAATTGTTGAGTTTATTTTGCAGCATAACAATGTGAAACTTGTGATCGTGTATACAAATAAGTTGAGTATTTTTGCATTTTGAAATGGAACTGGCAGCAGACTAACATTTGAAGGGGAGGAGTTAACGGATGCTTTTTACAATAAACTATTTACAATAAACGCTGTAATATTTCATGAAATTTTCAATTTCACTGGGACTTAAATTTGGTTGAACTGTAATATATCTCTTTATGATAAATCGATTTATTTATTGTTTCATTCTTAACGCTATTCCAGAATCTAAGGCTATATTCAGCGATAACTATTCAATATGCGGAGGAAGAATTTAACCTGCATGTATTTGGGCTGTGATTTGAACTATTTGTGATACAAAATATGAAATAAAATATGATAAACATGAGTAATGACGCTCTCGCAATTATAAATATTGTATGAATTTACGAAATGAGCTTAAAGCTCATGTGGTCATCATAATAACACAACTGCCCAAGTCCCAGACACATGAACTGCGCAAGCTTAAAGCCCAGCTTTAAAAACAACTAGACATTGATATACAACTTCAGCTCACAGTTTTTGACTTGAAAACAATCTACTTGCCAAATGTAATTTATGGATGTATTCCAAAACACAATGAGTCGCTCGCCTGTGTCAAAGGCAGGCAGCTTCATTCTGAGGCAACATCCTGTGTGACATGAAACCTTACAGGTCACTTCACATAGGCAACTTTGTGTATCATACGTACGATGATCCTCACGTAAAGCACATTACTTGAGTAGAATGTAATGCAAGTACGCTAAATGATATGGTACTTTTCGGTGGCATTCATACATAATCCTAGATACATTTTTGGTTTGCTTAACTTTTTGCAATGCATTTGGGGATTGCTGGCCTGTAATTGCTTCATAAAGTTTTAAAGTGACAGAACCTGAGGACTTTTGCATGAGTCAGTCACAATCTCAGTCAAAAATCTCATACATTGTTCCAATGACGAAAAATATCAACTACGTTTTGGAAGAAATGAATTTACCCTTTAAATGACAGTTTCAAAATAACTTTCCTGTCAGTAAAAGGAATATAGAGCGAGCGCTCTAGTTGCAGCCATATTATCAGAAACTTGAAAGTAGAGGGCGCTTGCTCTGACCTTGATCGGTTAACCGCCGTCTCCGGACATTTCAGGCCCTTTTCACAAAGACGTAACCTAACTACCGCCTTTTCGACAAAACAGTGTATCATAACATACATCTTCTTGCAACAAAGAACGTTTTGTCGTCAGCCTGGAATTTAACAACAGTGAAGTGTATATGTATGCAAGATAATGTACATCATCTAGCCGTATTTGTGGCAGCTGTGCAAGGGACTTGGTAAACTCTGATCTGAAGCGCTAGCGGAAGTAACGATACACTGCTTCACTGCAGAACGGAAGATAAGTGACGTCATGTGAAAAGGGCCTATTGTCGCCACATCGAAAGGCCCGCCTCTCCTTTCATTCAATTGCACAATAGGAAAAAAGGTGCATGACATCAAGCGCTTTTCTGCTGAGTGTTCTCAGAGTTATAAATGCCAGGTGCGGGAGGCAGCAAAAACGCAGGTCAATCAGCGCGCATAAGCAGCCGATTTATACAAATCTGTACAAATAACCTTCAAATTATAACAAATTTTTTAACATCATAAGTAAAAAAACTGTACAAAACATAACAGCAAAACGCTCCCAGCCAACTGTAAACCTTTCAAAAGCGCGTCTAACAGCAAAAAACTCTTTCTATGTGATCGGCCCCTAATAATGCTGCCAATATTTTGAAAAAGTCTTGCTGGCAGGTGCACGCCTATTATGTTTTAAAATGGTTTGGATGAGAGCCTATGAGAACCAAATGCCTGGCCTGAAACCACACACATGTAACTAACATGTTATTTTCGGATCACTCAGACTTTAACGTTATATGTTATTGAACAGCTTCCAACTTCTATTTATTCAGGTTCTGGATATTCATCTAAAGTCTTTTACGTGACATTAACATCTGCCTTATTGAATTATTTTACTGTTTTTATACAGCATGCTTATTCCAAATGGCACATAATTTCTCAGCGGTTGTTTATTTGATGTTACTGTGCCATCAGGGTTTGCCTGGCATAATGAAGAGAAAGATTTATGAAGCTCTTCTTCACTGATTGGAATTTTTTTCCGGCCAGAATAAAAACACAACCGTGCAGAAAAAAAACTGAGCAAATGGACAAACCAGCCAAACACGATACATACACAGAACCACTTTGGCTCACATTTAAACACAACTTAAGGCAGTAATAAGTATCGTGGTGTTCTAAATAAATTACCTTTTGGGTGTAAATGTTTCACAGTTTAGTTTAGCTCTTGATCAATTTACTGTAATAGTCAAAAATGTTTAAAGGGGCCGCTATTTTCCAACTATGCGTATGATCTGCTAAACAATAGATGTTTATGTTTCGAGTTTCAAAAAATGTATGTAACATATTTCACCTGTGTTTTACGCCGTCACATTGTTTCTTAGAAAACACGCTGTTGTGTTCCTGGGTCTATGAAGCCCCTCCTTCTGAAACGCTCGGATTGCGAGAGCTGAGTCAGTCTTTTGTGATTGGTCTACCGCTTACAGTGTGTGTTAGGATGTCCTGCCCATTACCCTATCTGTGTTCTAGGGGGCAGGGTCCACGTACATTTTGGGATTCAACTAACCCCAAAATAAATTTGTTGTAGTCCCAATGAGCCATTCAATGTGGTCAACTCAAAGTTCACAGATCCCATAAAATAACGGTAATTATCTGGCAGCTGGGGCGCCAGTAAAATACCGTAAAATAAAAAATGACATGTTTTTCAAGTTTTCTCTTATACAAATCTGTACAAATATCCTTCAAATTATAGCACATTTTTTAACATCATACGTAAATAACACAGTAAAAAACATAACAGTAAAATTGCACTTTTACTGTAAGGTCACTTGCTGTTCAAGTAAACCAGATGCAGGATCTGTGAAACAACCCATGTGTGGTTTGGCTTGTTATTGTAATATACGTTACCTTAATCAGTTTGTTTTCGAGGCATTGTTGGAGACTAAATGCAGAAATTTCTCAAGCCCCAGTTTGGTCTTTATATAATACAAAACTACGTCTGCCAATTCATGTCAAGCGTAAGATTCCAGACAGAACACTATACCTTCACAGGGTATTATATTTTTCAGGTTCAACACAGCTCAACTGAAACTGGCTTCAGGACAGATGTAATTATGCTGAAGCACATATACACGTGTGTGTAATGTGTATACAGTACATATGGTTTTTGTATTGGTTTTGGATTAGACCCATGACCTCTCCATTGTCTCTTCGGTCTGTTGTCTGGGACTGAACATTTATATCTATTGGCAGAGAAGCTGTGCCCCTGTATCTTGTATAGGAGATGTTCTATATGTGTTCAGTGATGTGACACTTCATTGGGCACCCAGCCACTATTTAATACAGATCCAATGTGCATATTATGTTTTGCACATGAATAACACAAACAACTCTATGGTAATAGATTTTAAGAGGTCTGGATGCATAAAAGTGTAGATTGTGATTCTACAAAGATAAACGGCATAGCAACCAATTAGAGCCCAAGCAACATAATAAATAGATAACATAACTATTTAGTCGTATATGCAATGGTATGTGACAAAACAAAATGCTGCCTCATAATTTGATAAATATTTATTTATGTAGACAAACAAATCATCATTATGAATGTCATCATCAACATACATTAAAAAACATACAGTGCATAAAAAATTACAATTGTCTAAAATAGTAGATTTAGTGTATTTCTCACCTCTATATTAAAGGAAACAAGTTCAGTTTTAATTAAATGTTTATAACGAAACGTCTTAATGTTCAACACATTTTAGTATTTAGTCAAATACTTTCAGACACTTGAAATAAATACAGTGCAAAAGAAATCAACAAACTACAAATAAGTACAACATACAAATATTTGGGAAATTCCAGCATTATGGATGTGACATTTTCAGACAAAACTTATTATTAACTTTATAATAAATCATCTGTTACAGTATATTTTATTAAACCCCCGAGACATAAAATGTCAGTCTATCTGTAAGTTTTAATTTTTAAAAGAGGGAAAAATGTATGTGTTATGAATGTGACTAAAAATAAAGCACGTTTTTGAGAGACAACATACTTTTTGATTTCTTTGTATTCAAATGTACAAACCAGAAGCAATGACATGAAACAAATGGAGAAGAGATGGCTCTTTATGGAACAGAAATATTTTTAGGGTTCGAGAGCGCTGATGTATACTCACCGACATACAGATGAATGAAACGTGTCTTACAGGACTAAAGTGTTGCTGTCATGTTCGCTTCATTCATACGAAAGCAACTTGATGTGTAATGTTTATAATTAATAGAAAGAGCTTTCTGCTGAATTTGTCATGTAATTGATGTGATGTTTTACTTTGAAAACAATACAGTTTTTTGGTGAGGGAGATATTTGCCATATTAACTTGTTGTATTATTAAATTAAAAGTCGGAACGTTGCAGCACAAGCAGTACATAGATATGATGCAGGTGGCATTTCAGTCTCTTGAGACCGTAGCAGTTTTCCCCATTGTGTTCTAACACTGTTTTTCAACAAATAAATATTATAAACATAACTGGAGAACATGTAGTCGTTGGATGCGTCTTTCAGTTTTTATGGATGACATAGACATAGATGCATAGCCCTTTGAGGCCTCAGGTTATTATCCCAAAATAAATTATATTATAAACAGGTGAACCATTATTATTTTTATATATCAGATATATTCAAATTTCAGATTAGTAAAAATATGTTAAACAAAAACAATTGAATCAATAAGCAAGATGATTAAAATCTCTTTTTAGATGGTGTGTGACTAAATGTGCACCCATTACCAGCACGGATGAAAAAACGGTCTAGATCTCCATGAGTGAAGAATCTTCAGTCACATTTATGCACATGAGTTGAATATGGTGTGAGAAATTAAAACTCACTGTGTTACATGGGCCTAGAGTACATGTTTTATATGCTGTGCCTAACTAAACTGTATTTTCTATAACACCAGTGATTATGATGGGATTGTGTTTGAAGACACCATTCCCTGACCCAAACATGTCACCCTGCTTAGGCCGACATGCATTTTATTTTAATTGTCTATGAATAATAGGCAGGTATCAGTCATATTTTACCTGCAATAAATATTTGTTAGGTCGGTAAAGAATGTTATAAATAGCGATGTAGCACTTACTCTAAAGTTCCCTTTAAAACCACTCCAGCTTTAGTTTTGTCTTCTCAAACATCAGCGACTGCCCATTAAAGACAAAAAGTGTGAAAAAACAGAATGCAAAAAATTATAAAAGTAGAATTGTGTTGAGACATAAAAGGCTGATCTACAGGGGACGCAGTATCATTCTGCTATCGTTTTGCTCTTGGTACTTCTTATTTAACTTATTTCATATTGTAATAATAACCTGTATTATTTTATTAATGAAAAGACACGTTTAAAATATGATGGTGCTCAGACAGTTGGCTTACATGGAAATCTTCAGAACACAGTGTCATAGACACAAGGAGGTGGGATTATTTTTACTCAGGCAACCAATTGGTCTCCCGAAATCTTCCTGAAGCTCTGAAGCCAAACCCTAGCAACCATTGCTGATCACACTAGCAAGCCAAACCCAAAAGGGATATCTTTAAATCCGAACGTCATAGAGGCATAACGGTTGGTTTATCATTCATACTGACACCAAGCCTTTGGTCTATCACCAATTTATAACTGCCAGGCCACTCCCTAGCAACCACACAGCATACCTTAGCAACTGTTTAGCAATATCTATATTTATGCATTAGAACTTCATAGAGACATGGTGTTTGGTTTGTTTCACTCATGGGTTGATATATCATCAATTGGCATTCACCAGAAATATGATTTCACACAGTGTCCTTTTTCTATTCAAATGAAGTATTTATTTCCAGTTGTATAAACGTTATATATAAAAAAGTGAATGACTTTGTAACAGCAGCATGCCTCTGACGGTCAGTAGCTCAGTCAGTGGAAATTCCAGTAGAACACACCAGCTTAACATTGAGAAACATCCAGCGTTCAATGCGGAGAAAATAAACATTCGTCCCTTAACAACTTAATTTAGCTTGTAATTGGACAGATATTTATACAGCTGCCTGGAAGTGCATTTGAAGTGAGATGAACCAAAAACTGGACAGAAAAACTTGAAAGATCTCAACATGGAAGAAGAGGTCAGAATCGGGTGAAATGATGACCGGTTGACAGCTGACAGTTTGGGTAAATTGTAACATTAAAAACATCATCACAGACTATGGAGAAAAAAACACGTGTTTTAAGCCAAAGCGTAAATGTATGTGTGTAACAACATGGGTGCGAGATGTAAATAAGTGCTACAAGATGCTGATGTGTGGTCCTTCAGCATTCTGCTCTCGACTCGAGTAAATACACAAGGTAACTCTACACTGTGAAGCAAAACGAGAAACATCTGGCGCTATATCTCTGTTTGTTCTGTGGATGATGAGAATTTCAACCACAATAAGACTTTCCTCACTTCGCTTAACCAAAAGTTTAATGTCGTCTTAAGCCACTTTTAACTCTACGCTATGTGTTTGTGATGCTGGCTCTTGTCAACAAAGGTATGTTTGTCTAAATAGGAATTGTTTGCTCAAAGTGACGTATTCTCATATATGTCTGTAATGTCAAGAGGGTGAGTAAACGATGACAGAGCTTTTTTGGGGGGGGCGAACTATCAATTTAAGTATTCATGCAGAAACATAATGGCAAATGCAAATATGTGGTTTAACCCTTGATTAAATATGAATAGTGTAACACTTGGGACACGCTAACTCAGAATTACATCAATCCATGAGGAACTATTTAAATTGTGACCAATTTGAAAAAAGAAACTAGAATATGTATTATAAATACGATGAATTTGTCACGGCTAAAAGCATTTATAGTCAATTAGAAAAGTACTATTTATAGGACCCCTGTATATACAGTAAGAGTACATATTAAATATTACGTGTGCAGTGATGAACTGCATTTGGTAACGAAGAACAGAAATAGTACAGGGTTACAATGAAACATCACAATAGGAGATTCCAGATGTGTGCAAGCCGTGTTTTCGTACCAACAGATATTACTATAAATAACTAAAAGAGGCTTGCGTTTCAGCCTTCGTTACAGTACAACTCAAGTGTGGTATTTGTCCTTGGATAAAAGCCACAGAGAACAAGAGAAGATCTCTGCCAGTAAATAAGCCTGGAGACACGAACCCCACCACAGCGAAACCCAGCTATGAAACTCAAGAGTGCTGGAACTAATTCCTTTCACCATCATTGTTCTGAGGGTCCCTCAAACTTCGGAGAGGTCCTCCATGGTATTACAGAAGACAATCATCAATGTCACTGACATGCAAATTCACAGGGCTGAGAAGAACGCCGACCGAGATCTCTAGTATCTCACAGGTTTGTACAGAAGTTTGACTTATGATTATTAAAGGCACTTGCGGACGCATTTGGTCCGCTAACTTTATCCAATCAATCCGGCTCCATTCTTCCACTGCTGTGCGTGGTAACACTCTACACGGTTTGACAACAGAGAACTAAATGTATTACATTACTATGGCTGTCAAGATTACGATTGAGCTTGAGACCGCAGGGGTGCTGGCAGTGAAATGCAGGTTTCTACAAAGTGTTGTGTTTATGCCTATGATATAAGCATATATGTCAGTTCTGCCACTTAAATCGGATTACAAGCACATCCTACACTCTAGAAGGCAGATATGACACAAAATCATCATATTCTGATGCCAACAATGTACACATAACCACAGGTGTGTGTCCAAATGTTCAGAACACCACTCTTCTCTTTGCTCGATGACGCTTGATGTGGTCGCATTCTTTTCTGTGGCATCCGTGAAATGTGTCACGTGTGTCAATGTATGATTCAGAAGTGCCCTACGTGCCCTCAATGCCTTTTTGATAACTTTTGTTACTGATGGCCATGACAGCATTCCATCACTGTAGACTTGGAAAAGGTCTTTTGTCTTTGATTTTTCATGAACTGACTAAAATACTGTCTTCTCGTCCAGGCATCACAGGTATGTGGTGGCCTCCCGGTTCTCACGTTCTTTGGCTTGGGCTACAGCCACATTGATGCACTGGAGCCATTCCTCCGCATGTTTCTCATCTTGAGCTTTCAGCACGTAGGTCTTGCTGTCGGTAAAGATCTCGAAGGCTCTGGGCAGCCCACGGTCACGTCTCTTCTTCGCGACCACCTTAACGCTGTGAACTTTGCTCAGTTCGATTGTGTTGTTGTCCAGCTCGTCCTTCTGCACAACAAGACGAAAGAGATACTTAATGAGTGAAAAAAAACAGGATATAAGCTTTTTAAAGCACTCAACTTCATCTGTTAAGTCTTACAATCATTTTATTGCATTCAGAACTTGATATTGAAGAAATCTCGACCCCCATCATTCTCGGATGTTGTCAATGTTGTCATTGCGATGCTAGACGGTTGCTAAGGTGTTCTGTGTTATTGAATTGTTTGTGTTTGTTTTTGTGGTTGACAGCAGCTACTTCACACATTATCGGGTTCAAATGATATACAATACGATCGGAGACGTGTGTACCTTTGTTATTTTACAATGGCTTTGAACATGGCTTGAATCAGACCACTGGAGTTTTGGCAGGAGGCTTTTCTTGATGTATACGCCATTTCAAAAAGGATGAAAATGAAAACCAAAAGCCTTTTAAGTCCCGAACATATTGTTATACCCCACAGAAGAGGGACCATCCATCAGAACAAATGCTTCATAAGTGAATTATCTGAGAAATGTCGTACCGCAGTGGTATCTGCAAAGCCGGTATTGCCTGAACCTGACCCTGCCACTCAACTCCTGGAAAACTCAAGTGAACAGAAGATCTGCTCTGCATTTGTTGCTCACAGCACAGGTTACGGCTGGAATTGTGAATAGGGTTGAGGTTATGGGGTTTTGCTCTTGGGAACACATTGTGGACGTCCTCTCTTGATGATTCTAATTCTCAGTCTCTAGCTCTCTTTTCCTGTTCACTTTAGTGGGACCATACAAGGGATTAGCTGCTTTGCCAAAAGATTCAGGGACTCGTACCACAAATACACACAGTCTGTACTCAATTACAATGACTGTTCCTCAAAGATAAAGAGCTTTATGATTGTTATTAAATGAAGTTTCTCATTATTTCTTTGTTCGCTGAGAATGAGCACTTCTAAAGTAAAAGACAATAATGTGCACGTACATTGCAAGTATGATAAAAAACAGGAAACTGTGACAGAAGCCAAAATGTGCTGAAAATCATAATGAAAGAGTCTGTGTATTGTCTGATGAAACAAAGCCTCTGGCAGAACTTTGCTAAATGAGCAATGTCCCTTTGTGAAGTGTGTAATTTCATAAGTGTGTCATAATCATTCATAACACAACTAAACCTTCTCCTGTGATGTTCCTGTAGCTCAACTGACAGAGCATTATGTGTGCAGAGATCACAGGTTCAGATTGCAGAGAACACACATAATTGTATCAACAGATTGCACTTTAAGTGGCTTTGAATAAAAACATCTGCCAAATGTAGAAATTGATAGGTGTTGACACCAATGATGTTTCAATGCCAATGAGGATGCCATTATTGTTCTTAATGAAATTTGACTTTCTTAATCATTTATAGAATTATTAACCAGTTCATGATTTTGTTACACGTCCAGTGTTCGCTGGTCTAGGGGACCCCCAGGCTTTTAAATCAATGCAACCGTAATAATGTATATACAGTATGTACCAATTACAAACAACACAGACAACATACAGCCCCGAAAAAATATGAGAGAACTACAGTTATGCTTTTAATCAGCATGTCTGCATGTATTTTGTCCATCCAAGTCCAGTGTCTGTTGAATTTCAACCGAAACAAACCTCAGACTGTCATGATTCCGCCTACTCTTGTCTTGATTTTCTGGTCTAGGGGCAGAATCATGACAGACCCACGTGTTTTATGTGGAGAGAGACATATTATTGTCAATCAGGACTTAATATGTGTTCTCTCCAGTCTCGTCATTTGGCCCCGCCCCTCTCGTTCCTAGTATAGCTTTCCTCATGTGTCTCATTACCCACACCTGCCCAGCGTTATCTCCTTTGTTAGTCTCACTATATATTGCCCTCTTGTCTATTGTCTTGTGCTCGTTTGTGTACATGTTCCTGTACTTGTTTCCTGTCATTTTCTTGCAGATTATATGTTTGTTTCCAAGTTCTTTGTTTGAAGTTCTAGTTTATGTTTGCCCCCCCCCCCCTTGTGGGAAGTATTTGTTTTCAGTTTTTTGTAGTTAGTCTAGGTAGTGTTTTCCCCCATCGTGGGTGTTTGTTTTGAATCTGTTTTATTATTAAAGTCTATTGTTTAACTCCTTCATCCCCGTGTATGCCTCCACTTGGGTTCTTCCACCACGTCCACCCTCCACGTTCACGACAGAACGACCGAGCCAAAACAGAACCCAGCAGGCAAGATGGAGGCAAGGCGAGCGACCCAGGCTCATCGCCTACTCCGTTTACGCCAGGGGCACTCAGATGTTTTGGAGTTTGCGGACTGCTTCTTTGAGGTGGCAGGGGAGATGGTTCACAGTGAGCAGGAACAGATGGTCCTGTTCAATGGCGGCCTCAACCAACCACTAGCGTGGTGGGAGATGAAGATGCTGAGACCGCTGGGCTTCACTGACCTGATAAGGTATGCCATGAATCGGCCGGAGTCCAGTGTCTCAGTCCAGCCCAGTTTCCCCTTCCAGCCGGCGTCTCGTCCGGCCCCTCCCAGAGCCTCTGGGACTGCGCGCTCTCGAGCGCCGCCCCCCAGGTTGTCCCCTAAGTCCCCTGGGACTCCGCGCTCTCGAGCGTCACAGACAGAGACTGTTCCCCCCATGAACTTTGTTGTTCCCCCTCCCCCCCTCCCTTGTTTGTTATTTTTATTATGACACCCCAACCCGTTTATCATGTATTCTTGTCTGCCCCTAATTTTGTTTGCAATGTTTTGTTGTTTGTCTGTTTCCCAGTCGGTCTTGTCTTGTTAGTGTGCTCCCTTGGTGGACGCCAGGGGGCGTTCATTAAGGGGGGGTTCTGTCATGATTCTGCCTACTCTTGTCTCGATTTGTTGGTCTGGGGCAGAATCATGACAGACCCACGTGTTTTATGTGGAGAGAGACATATTATTGTCAATCAGGACATAATACGTCTCTCCACATAAAACACGTGGGTCTGTCATGATTCTGCCCCTAGACCAGAAAATCAAGACAAGAGTAGGCAGAATCATGACACAGACAGGAGTGCAAGACTTAGAGAATGCAAAGACACACAAATTATTTCATCGTTTTTAGGAAATTATGCTAAAATACAAATGTAGAATTTATAAATGAAAACAGTATAAACCTGTTTTCTTTGCAGTATTCAGAACCGGCAAACATTGCACCAGTTTGTCTAGTTTCACTTTACTTATTATTAAATCATCATGTGACACCCAATACATATGGATTCAGAAGACTACTCTCTCAACCCCCAGGGATGCTAGCCAGGACAGGTGAGTCTGTCCCAAGGATGTCTTTTTACTTGCCAGTTTTGTTGGATTCTCTCTTATAATGCCTCAACTCTTTTTTTGCAGCAACAGAGATGTTTTCACATTTTTTTACGTCCTCCTGAGCCATCCTCTTCACATCAAGATTTTGTGCGTTCATTTACACGTTCATAAACACAAATGCTCGCCTTGTTCTGAGCAAGGCGTGACCTTTTCAATTCCTATAAGTTATTCCCTTAGATAAGGGGATGTCACTCTGTTAGTGTATCACTTAAGGGAAAGACTTAAGGAGCTTTATGCAACCTGGCACTGGAATATACTGCACACAAACAAGAACAACTTTTATGATATTGTTATGATTAAACCAGTAAATGATGAGGACAATGAGAGAACCGTTTGTTCAAGAAGAGTGCATTCAAGAGTATATAAAGACACATTTAGATGTCTTGTGAATGGGGCACTTACTGATTTTCCTCTTTTGAAGAGAAGCTGGTTTCCAGCCAGCGTGAAGTAACGTGTCTTCCATCTTTTGATGAACTTCCAGCGCACCTGTTTCTCCTTCAGATTTCCCTCGATGAGTGGCTGACCATCCTGATTAACACCTGAGGAAAATATTGATCAGAAGTCACTCTTTTATAGCGTATAGAAGAAATAAAAACAGAAACAAATGCAACAATTGTTAAATACATGAAGAGTGTGGAGTGTGTAAAAACAGGAGAGGTCAAATAATATTAATTTTGAAAATTAATCCTCTTTCCAAAAAAGTTTTTTTAAAGAAAATCAATTTGAAAACACGAAAGTGGGTAAAAGACAGAATGGTGATTTCTTTATAACTAGAACACTTCACCTAAAGAATAAAACCACATAACACCGAATGAGCGCTTTCTTTTGGTCAAAGAGCCATTTTTATCTGGACCTGTGCCATCCTGAGCTCTCTGCACACTGATAGAATTATTGGTAAATTTTTCTCATTAGTAAAAAGCATCTTGGACGGTGTTTATCACCACGCAGCGGGTCTGCACTGAACATTGTGTCTCCTGCCTTTGTCAGAACTCTGCAAAGCCTTTGTAGATCTCTCTCCCGGGTCTATTTCAGTTAAACAGGAAGCGGTGTTACAGACCTTCCAGGATGGTACAAAGCAACCCATTGTCTGGATTTTCTTTTTTCCCCATCTGAAAAAGCAGATGGGAATCTGCAACTCTTTTATAGTCCCCTGACTCCCCTTAGCTGATTTTTTCACCAAATCTACTATGTTTAGTTGGCAGCTGAGGTGCACTCCGGCATTGTTTGTGGTTATAGCAGTACAAAATACACTACAGCTGCAGGCAATGTGGAGTGCGGGCCAAAACCAATGCCCCAATGTTAATAAGACCATCGATTGAGAAATGGGCTTTTCTAAATTTAGACCATGTTATTTTTATGCAATTGATAAAACAATTTTTTTTTAACTATAGCGTGTTTTAAAGCAATACAGCAAAGATGATAAAAAATATACTTGCCATTTCATATTCCTGCATGCATATTCAAAGGAAGTCTGTGATATCTTCAGAGATCTATCAGCATTCCTGTTTATCTCAATACATATTCTTCTACAGCAGTCTACGCTACCACTACATCCATATATCCCGCAGCGAGTTATTGTTGCCATTATTGCTGCTATTATAAATCCAGGCAGTGAGGATATTGTTAGTCAGCGGGAGGAAAGGTCAGTGTTTATTTTTCAGATGGATATTGTATGTTATAGATATTTCTCTGGTCATCGGCCAATGATGTTCTTTCCACCTGATTTATAGTTTGGAGTTAACTACAGTAAGATACTCCATATGATTCCAATAACCCTGCAGTGAATGACCTCTTATGGATTCAAGTTTCAATTAAATGCACATGGTTTACAGAAAATAGGAGAACACAGAGTACACAGTATAATGCGACCTAACTTGGCTAATAATATTTACTCAAAAGCATATTGTTTTGCTTCAGAAGACATTTATTAACACTCTGGAGTCATGAGGATTACTTATATGATGTATTGTGTTTATCCATCTTAAAAATATATCTAAACTACGTTATATGCTGTCACCATAAGATGCAGAGAAGTTTATAGATGCATTCATGACATCAAGAATTAGGTGGTTGCCCTGCAGGCTTATTACAAGAACTCCAACTGGTCCAAAATGCGGAAGCTCCAGTTCTTACACATACAAAAAAAAGTATTAGCCTGGATCTGTCAACCTTGCACTGGTTACCTATAAAGCATTGCATTAACTTTAAAATCTTGCTTATTGACTATAAAGCTCTACATGGTTTAACTCACCACTTGAGTGAACTTCTCTTGTATTACAGTCCTTCACCTGCACTACGATCTCAGGCATCCGGTCAGTTGGTTATAGCTAGAATTTTAAGATCAAGTGCAGGTGGTAGATCCTTGTCCTATCTAGCGCCTTAACTTTGAAACAGTCTTCCCTGCACTGTCAGACACAGGCAGACACACTCTTCCAGTTTAAATCTAGACTGAAGACCTTTTTAATCTTGCAGTTTTGGCTTCTTCGCCACGGTTTGCATACTGTTTTGTATGTTAAGATTTATTTAATAAACACTGCATATAGTAATTTATAGTCTGTTTAATATTTGATCTGTGTTTCTCTCTCTGTGTGGTTCTAGTTGATGGCCCCTGTGAGTGTGTGTCTGTGTCTCTCTCTGTCTATGTGCGCGTTAGTATGTGTGTCTGTTTGTGTTAATGCGTGATGTGTGTTTTGTGTGTGTCTTAATCTGTGTGTCTGTCTTATTTGTTTTCACCTTATTTGTTTTGACCTGCATAACCTTATATGTTTTGCTTATAGTCAATATGTTTTCTTGTACAGCTGGTTTGTAACAATGAAAATTGAAAAAAGCACTTTATAAATAAAGTTGACTTGACTTGATTCACTGTATGCACTTCTTGGAGCTTTAAAACAGGTGCACGTCTCGGGTTACTTGACTTTAACCCTGTTCCCCGAATAAGGCTGCGAGGCCGGTCACGTGAGTGATAACGGCCATCAGCTGAGTGTGCACCGGTCTCGCATCTCTCACGAAGGAGCTCTGGAAGCATAAGAGAGGAGCGACAACAGGGAAGTGCGAGAGAGGACAAGGCCTGTACTTTGTTTTGTGTGGGCGGCAGTCGACCATGAGGGAGCTTAAGTCAGAAACCTAGGTCTGAACCGCATAGAAAGAGTACGAAGCCCCTGGCGCGTAACCTATACAGGGGATTGGCCCTCTGAGCCACAACTGAAATGGTCTTATATGCCGGAGGCCCAAGGGTATCACCGTGGATGCAGCCGCCATGAGACCTAGAACTCTTTAAAAGTGATGTTTGTAACTTTCTGGCCTAGCCTGATGTTTCTTATGGTGCTTTGAATGGATTAGACACGTGGAAGGGACAACTGTTCCTGCATCATGACCAAGTCCCATACAATGTCCACCAACGTTGTCTTCCGGCAGGAGAGAGAACGCTTTTCATAGTGTTTTTTAAGCGCCCCTTCCCGGGTGGGCACACCCCCATGGTCCTGGGCACACAACCATCAGGACCTCTTCTTTGAAGAGATAATATCCCTCAGATCCGGCCTGCCAGAGCCAGCCTGAGGGGTGCGGCAAACGGCTACCATATCTCTACGAGGGGGTGCAAGGCTTGGCAAGCTCGCCTTCTGGACCTCTCGTCTAAGGTAAACCGGGACAGAACGGGGTGGGGTTGGGATTTGGTTGCCGGCAGGTAACCTCACGAACACCTCCTCATCGCACTTTGCCTCCCAGAATCTACTAACAACAGTATTTACAGCATCACCAAAAAGGCCGGAAGGCGAGATGGAGGCATCAAGGAGGAACATACGGTCCCTGTCCTTCATGCCCATGAGGATGAGCCACAGATGTCACTCCGTGGAGACAAAAGCATCTGTTGATCGGCCGCGTCATCATAGAGCAGGTCAGCTAGATACGCCTGTACAAGCAATATGGTGTGCAGAGCAGCACCAGCCTGACCCGCTGCCTTGAAAGCCTTCCCCACCAATGAAGATGTCACTCCACAATGTTTGGTGGGGAGTATGGGCCCCCTCCCCCTGCACCCACTGGACTGCGTTCATATTATTATTTTTGGGTCCGAAATAAATGCGTACAGTCGACATAAACGACCCGCGGTAAGTTACACAGCTGTCGCTTGTAACGATGACGCATGAGAAGGCATCAAAATGCATAACATTGCACATAACATTGCAACACTTTTATAAGTTTATGTTTTTGAACTGTTAGTTTGGTTACTAATGCTTCAGTACATAGCAGCACTTTCGTCTGTGAATGTACTGCAAATGCTCTTAAGAACGCTGAAGGCGAACAGAAATGAGATAGCCTAACTGTAGTTCCATCCCGCTCTCCAAAGTAGTCCCACCTCTAGCAGCTCATGTTTTCCGGAAATAATTGTTCAGCTATAGCTCTCTTTTATAAATTTGATCAAACTAAATACTCTTAGAAGATACGACGTATGCAAGACTACTATATAGGCTATGTCAGAAACTGCCTGTGATACGCAATCTTTAACAACAGTTGGGTCATTACTTTCTGTTTTGTGTTACCAGTGGGAAACTGCCCCAATTGGTCTTCCATTTGATGATGTCATCATTTCTGAGCCAAGGACAAAGTGAAAACTGTGTACATGAATGAAGCGCTGATTCACACTTCTGTCAGGCCGACCCGAACTCTGCTAACCCTTCCAAACCTCCTTACTTCTGTAAACATTGACCTCGCTCCATTAAAAAACATGAAAGCTTTCTGCTAATGGAAACTGTCCCACACACCAAATAAGGAAACAGAAAATGTTCTTTAAATGCTTATTAAATGAGCAGCACTTGTTCAATGAGTCTTATATCCTCACCCTGGCTGCTGGTGCTATGTAAAAATATTTTCTGTTTTATTAAAGATATCTCCTACGGCAACGATTTTGTTTATCAAAAATAATTTTTGCTATTAAGTAAAGATTAAGCTATTTTTCAGATATTAAGCTCATTAGAATAGTATAGAATAGAATGCCTATATTGTCACTGTACGCATGTTCGATGAGATTTAAGGAAAGCCAGCTTAAATAAAACAATCCCAACAAACCATACAACAATGAACAGCCAAATTATTCTGCATTTGGATGCTGTATAAATCTCAAAATCAAAATAATTACTTTTATTACTGGTAAAAAAACATTTTGTTTTCACAGTGAACAACAACAGCTGTACTATAGAGTGAATATCTATAAAGAGAAGCTCGCAAACACACATTATATGGTCATGTCGTTAATAATCAAAGTGTTTATGTTATTGTTGTTTTTCCGTTTAAAATGAGTCAGGTATTATGCGCATGTTTGTCAATTGTTAAAGTTAGACATGACCAATCTATTCAAATATCTACATACTTGATTTCTAAAACCGTTTGGTAATTCTCCTCAGATCTCAAGTAACACAGTCCACTCATGGTGTTTCACTCAAACCATTATCGTCTCACAAGAACACATTGTTTGCGATCCCGCCATGCAAACAACACCTACGGCAGTCCAGAAGCTCTGTGAAGCACATGGTGCTGAGGAAACCATCAAAAAGACTTTTTCAATCTGAAAGTGTTTCAAATATCTATAAATGATCTCAGATGAAATAGACACGTTCCATGTGCACCAATTTACAATATGTTTCATTGTTGCCGGTAAAACTTTCAGGCCAGAGGCAAGAACCTTCTCAGTCATAATTGCTTCTTGTGGAAATATCACCAGCATTCGAGTAAAATCACATCTGCACGCTTGGAAAAGATGCAAACATGAACTATTACAGATGTACCTGAACAAGATCAGTAGCTGTTATGGCAGAGTAAACCAATGAAGTATCATAAGACTAAAGAAGAACCTCCTTATGGTCCTATAGTCTACTTTCTACTTATTTACATGTACATTTAGTCATTTAGTAGACGCTTTTATCCAAAGCGACTTACAAAGAGTTCAGGGAGCAATAAGCGATATGTCATACAAGAGCCATAGTACAATAGGTGCTAATACAAAGTTACTATTTTCAACAAAAACGGAGAGCTGATTTTTACGCTTTATGGAAGCTGATTTCATTCATTTGGTGGATCGCTTCTCAGAAATGGCTTCAGAGAAGTAAACTGCACCACAAAACATCTGGAGTCCTTATTTGCTTCTGCACAGTCATGTAACTGCTGATCATTGACTTTAGTGAAGGATCGACTCTTAATGGCAGCTGGAAATGTTTTAATAGTACAGGTATTATAGGAAACCACTCAATGTTTGTTTGCTGATGCAAGAATTCTGCATATTCATTCATTCATTCTGAAGACCTTAGTGGATTCAGCTCTGTATCTAAATATGGCTCAATCCCAAAGCTTTGCACAAATGAATTTACCTGTTGCCTTCTCAGGGTTACTGCACATGAAACAGAGCCAGCCGGCCTCCTCCTCACTGTAGCTAAACAGATCAAAGAAACGGACCTCCTCCAGATAGATCTGCAAACTGTCCACATCCTGAGATATAAAACACACAGAGAGACCGTTATTAAAATACAAAAGTGTATTGGGGTGTAAAATGAAGACTGTAGACGTAAAACATGGATTTAAGGTACATTCGATGAGAAATGTTTGAGTTCATATTAAGATTATTTAAGTAATATTTCAAACAAAAATCATCATTTTCTGAAGTCATTTCAAACCTCAAAACTATCATTTTAACAAGGTTGCCTTTGTATTGCATACTTGACAAGTCTGAGCTCAGTTTTAGTTAAATTAGCTGTGTTTCCTTTGTGAATAAGGTTTGCAAAAAACAAATTTTGTTTGTGAAAAGTTTATTGAAGTGTAAAATGTATATACACAAATATGTGCGTTTCATCAAGTTGTTTGAGCAATTGACTGTTGTTTTGGTAATCTAACAACCAACGTATAACCTACAGTAAAAAAAACAATGACTCAATACTGTTCTATGTCTATTGAACATTCCTAACCATTTTATCATCATGCCGCCTTAAAAGAGAACTCTCTAGCTAAGTAGACACCTTAATAGGGTTGGAAACAGAGTTCATAAATACATCTCCAAGTACTATGTTGATTGATAAAAATGTATGGGCCTAATAGGTTAATGTGAATGTAAAGAACGGTCAGCAGTTAACCACAGGCGAGAAGTTTGTGGTGAGATACCAAGATCCTTAAATTTAAGAATAGCAAGCCTTTTACCACAGCTGCCAATGTCAATCTTGAATTTCTTGATTTACATATGTTAGATAGTCAACAACACCAATCCGCATTGAGAACTGACAGTAACATGTTCGTATTTGCTACATTGTTTAATGGATGTGTGGTCTCTTACAGCAGGACTTTATCAAGATGAAGTTAAGCAATGTAATTAGAAAATGATCTGTTTTTACAGCCAGAATATGCGGCCACCCAGACCACATCGCCATGTGTGCTTGTTGAACATTCCGTTTTAAACTATGGGCATTAAGAGGGAGCTGGTGCCATCCCATCATTCCCATGACACGAGCTCTCGGTACGCCACGGTCTACTGTAAATGTTTATCTGAGGAGACTGAATGCTTGATTCAAGGCACCTGTTGGTAAATGGTTCAGCTATAACCTGTTTATTAGAAAGCGTGTCTGCATACTTTTGGACCTGTGATGTATCAAAGCCGATGAATGTGACCGACTCATGGGATTTTGGTGAAGATCAGTCATCACACAGAAAACATGGATTCCTTTTAGGACTTTTCTAAGAAATAATAATAACTTCAAAATAAATTTCTTTGCACAAGGGTGGTCAGATTGTATTTTTGGCCAATTCAAATAAAAGTGGCTGTGTGAAAAGTGCTGCATGCAATAGATGTTATTAAGATGAATATGAACCCTAACAGACAGCAGGTGGATAAATAGGAATGCTAACAGATATAATGGAGCTTCATGGTTCATATCCAAACGTAAACTGACATAAGAAGCAGATGAAAGTTTGATTTCCACCTTCCTGGTGAATTGTGACTTTCACAGCCTGGAAGCGCTGCAGTTTTTCATTCTCTCCGTTCTGAGTAAAGGGAGATGAAAGACCATACATCACACATATTCGGTTTAAATCTCTCTTCATGCCTGCCTTTAGATTGATGCGGCCCATTATGGAAGGCCAGTGGACCGACTCTTTGGCTACAGACAGCCGAGTCTTCTTACTAGTGCTGTCATGGCTTATTTCACGCTAACTTAATCAGTGTAAAAACTGGGCAGGAACGTAACGTGCATTTGATTACTTCCAAATCTTCCAAATGGTATCTGTTTTGTTTTCATCAAGTACATTGAGCTAAATGAGGGCCATGTGTGTAAAAAACAGGGTGTATATACATCTGATATGGTTTATGTCTCCACATGCATAGAGTACAAGAAAATATTTATGCTGTTGTTAAAGTTTATTAACGTTGAACTCAAAGAAATTGAGTTCAACGTTAATAAACTTTAACAATTGCTGCTTGTGGCAGGATCATGTGTTTTATGTGGAGAAAGTGGCATCGTTTTGGTTTTGTAATGCCATGCTCTCTCTCCGGTGTCACATTTTTAGCTCCGCACCCCTTTGTTCTCCGTTCCCACCCCATTAATGTTCATCCCTCTCACCTGTCCCGTGTCATCTTGCCGCTAGTCCTTTGGTGTTTTATCCTCGTCACCGTCCCTGTCGAATTTTCACTGGTTATGTTTTCACTATATATTGTATCAGTTCCCTTTGTCCCTCGTTGCTTTGTACATTGCTTTGTACAATGCGTTTGCATCCCGTTGTCTGATCCGTGGAATACCTGGTTCCTATGCGAGAATCGTGTTTTGGATTTATTATTTCTAGTTATTCTGGACCTGGTTTGCTTGTTTGTCCCCCGTGGACATTATTGATTTGTTAGTAGTGTTTTTCTCATTGTGGGTTTTTGTTTATTTAAATAAAAGTTTTGTTAACCCTTCACTGCCTGCATCTGAGTTATGTCTCCTACCGTGACAGTATGGCATTCTGAACAACTGGAAGACATTTTTCTAAGCTGTTTTGTGCATTAACAAAAAATAATTTTATTGTTTAATCCGCTTCATGTTGGTGGAACACAAAATGAAAATGTTACTATCTTCCATACATACAAATAATCACTGTTGAATCTGATCTGGACTGGATATGTGACAAAATGCAATTTTCTTTTTGGTTAAATGTAATTTCGAGGAAACCATCCCACATTCAGGAGGTGAATTTTTTGTTGTATTGTGGGTGAACTATTCCTTTAACCCTATCCCCTAAATGTGTACATGCCAGGACTGTCAGCAGAGGCTGCTTGCCGTTGTTGGATGAACGCTTAGAGGTTTACAAAAGGAACAGACGTTTGGATCAGTTTAAATGTATCTCTCATATTGTTGATTGACCATGTGCTGGTGATGTATTTCCATAAATAAATCTTATCACAGACATACTGGGGTTAAAGTTAAAGCTGCTGTTTTTGGATGTCAGTCATTTGTTCTATTCAATGACAAGAGAGTACAGTACAATGTAAGTTAGAAAAGTAAAGCAGTGTAAGTTTGTTCTGGAAGTTGAATTCCTGAAGAATGTAAAAACTTTGGCTCCGTGGTGCTTTTAGAACGTTGCTGAATGTTTTGCGTTCCTGTGAAGCATTGCGAGTTGCTTTTTTGATAAAAGCGTCTATAAAAGGCTGTAAATGTTAACATTTCTAGCTCAACCAATAACTTGACTATGGGGGCGGGCCTAGCTGTTTGTCTGAACAATAACAGAGTAAGAAAGACCTGCGTTTTTTCCATCACATTAAAAGCCACAAATCCAGAGCACTTCAAATGTAAACATTAAGAAGTAAATCACTAAGCAGTTTTCACTTAACAAAATGCTGCCGCTATCTGTTGTGGCATTTGTATTTTAAAGTTTTCCATCATTTTGGGCTTTCAAAACGTCTATATGACTCTTTCTTCTGTGAAACACAAAAGAAGATATTTTGAGAAATGTCTCAGTGGTTATGTTGCCACACAATGGAAGTCAATGGGGACCAATGTTGTTCTGCAGAAGAAAGAAGGTCATACAGGTTTTGAACAACACAAGGGTGAGTTAAAGTTACAGATTTTTCATGTTTTGGGTGACCTATACTTTTAGATGACATTCCTTCACACTTCAGATTAACCTGTACGTTTGTGTATTGTGTAAATAAAGTAATTTAGTCAATGTAATGTGGTCAGCAGTAATAAATCGGGATATTTTATAACGGCTTTAAACTCGGCTCAACCAATCAGAATCAAGAACCAGAACTGACCCTTTTATAAACATACATTTTCTTTATCCAATGTCATGTTAAAGCACGTTTGTGGGGGGTCTAAAATATTCATGCCCACTCTTTCGGCTCAATCTGTAAACCAATGACTCAAAAAGACAGGAAATGATGTGTCAGTCCAGTGAATCACCAACATAAATGATTCATCAACAGTGCTTGGACAATTAACAGACACGTCTGTCTCCGTTTAACATGTAAACAGCATTTAACATGCTTGGGAAGTCAATTTCTTTGCTGATTCAAAGCGTTGGGCAATCCGTTTCGGCAGCCGGCCAGTGTTAGGAAACCGAACTGAACAACAGGACTGTGCTATTCCTGTATGTCAAAAGAAACACATCAACACCAACCGTGTCTCTCAAGAGCCCCAGAAAAGCTAAGCCCCCCAGATGTGCCAATGCGTGATGGGGGGAACGGGCTGATCCATAGGGCCTACGCACAAGCTAGCATGTCATCATTACCCCACAGAGAGTACAAAAGTAATAGTGGTCCTTCTGTTTGTAATGGATAGTATTGCAACACTGTTCCCAGAATCCTTTCAAAGAGCCTCAGCCTACCAAACACATTCACAGAGAGCTGGTAATAGGATCTCATCCACAAGTCCAGGACATAGACGGTGATACGAAGTCAAAGGGGGGTTCAATATTCTCCAAACAGTTTCCATTATTTACTGTTATTTCACTGTGATCTATCATTAGCTCATAATGCTCATAATGTCTTCAAGATGTTGTGGGGTGCAAATTCCACTAAGACCTCCTGCGACTTTACATTTTTCTGTCTGAACAGAGAAAAAACACAATGAATGCATTCAAATCCCTGACTTGTGGTCTGTTTAATTTTAGGATCTGTCCTAGATCTATAAATCCTCCTGTCATTCAGACTAATAATCATCTAGAGCTGTGTTTCTAAGCCAGGGAACCGGGGCTAACTAAAAGGGCGGCTCAGGATGACAAAATGATTTAAAGTATGACAAAACAGTAATTAAAATATGTGCACAACTACAATCCAAGAAATGTCGTATTGTTTGGTCATAACTAATATACACCCTTCTACTAATACCAATCACTAGAATTTGTGTGGACAATGTTGTGGACAAGATGGTTGAGATTCACTGATCTACAGCTTTTTCTAGGGCCTCTATGAGTCCAGTTTTCTTGTTTTTGTTTTAATCAGTCTCCTTTGTTTACGTTCGGTGATTTCACTTAAATGGAAATGAATAAATCCTCTTTGCCATTAAAGTGAAATAACTTAAATTACACAGGGCTCTGAATGAAGTATCATGATGATACAAATGATTCTGATTGGCCAATCGTGACATTATTGTCAGGTCCGGAGATTGATAACCTGCTTGTTTTGTTTCTGTGTTTCAGTTTCGTTGAGCACAGGGTGTTGTTTCGCGGGCAGTCCACTCACTAACTTCCATCACTCAGCCTTTTTCTGTCTGTTAACCACTGTGAGATTATTTTGCTGAACATCCTCGATGCCCCAAAGAACCAGGTAGTTCTTCGACATCCATGGTTTGTACCGCACAATCCTCACCTGGATTGGAAAAATAGCTCTATCCTAGCCTGGAGCCTTTGTTGTCATGTGTCTTGTCTTGGTCCTGCCTTTTCTCCTGTCTCTGTGTCTTGTGTTCTGCAGGTGCAGCTTTGACCTCTCCGGTGTCCTGGTGGAGTTCCACAATCTCACTGCGGTTTTCAGCAAGTCCTGGACTACCTCTCTTCCACCACATTGCCCCTACGACTGTGCCATAGACCTCCTCCCGGGCACTTCTCCGCAGAAGGGTCGGCTTTATTCCCTGTCCAGTCCTGAAAGAGAAGTTATGGTGAAGTATATTCAGGAGGCCCTCCTGGCTGGGCTCATTCGTCACTCCTCTTCCCGCGAGTTTCTTCTTCGTTCAGAAGAAGGATGGCTCCCTGTATACCTGTATTGACTATCGAGGTTTGAATGACATAACTGTTAAAAAAGGTTTCCCCATCTCTCATGTCCTCTGCCTTTGAACTTTTGCAGGGAGCCCGGGTCTTCACCAAGTTAAACCTCAACGCTTATCATTTTGTCCGCATCTGGGAAGGGGATGCATGGAAGACTGCATGTCCTTCAGTGGGGTCATTCATCCAGACTGGTCTGTCATCCAGGTATTCGGGTAATATTTGCTGTCATCCGTTTTTGGTGGCTGTCTTTGGCCACGGATGTCACAAAGTTTGTGCTGGCCTACCCGACGTGTGCTCAGTTCAAGCCACTCAATTGCCCTCCTGATGGTCTGCTCCGCCCCTGCCCATCCTCTCCTGCCCCTGGTCCCACATAGCCCATGGTTTCGTCACTGGGCAAGTGGTAACCCTGTGGTTCTCACGGTGGTGGATTGCTTCCCCAAGGCGGTTTACTTCATCCCGACCCGACCATACAGCTCAACTGTAGGTGGATCACGTCTTCCGGCTCCATGGCTTACTGGTCGATGTAGTTTCCAATATGGGTCCCCAGTTTTCCTCTCGGTTCTGGAAAGTGTTTGGTAGACAGATGGGGTCTCTGCGAGTACGTCTTCTGGTTTTCACCCACGGACAATGAGATGGGGCCAACCAGGATCTTGGTAGAACGCTCCGCTGTCTGACATCCAGCAACCAGAGTTCTTGGTGCTCTCAGCTCTCATGGGTAGAATACACCCACATCTCCCACCTGTCGGTATGTCCCATTTTGAGTGTTCATTGGGTTATAATCTAAACCTGATGCTGCGGTCCCGTCTGCTCTGTTTTGTTTCCAGTGCTGCCGACGCACCTGGGAGAAGACCAGAGGGTTTCTGGCCCGAACCGAAAGACGGACCAAAGCAGCGGGCCGATCGCCACCGATCGACTTCTATCAGCGACAAGGTGAGCCTGGTCCGAGGTCTTATAACCTGCTTGTTTTGTTCCTCTCTGTGTTTAGGTTTTGTCGAGCACATGGTGTTGTTTTTACAGCTTCCCATGTGCTTGGAGTCTGCGTGTGTTTCACTTCACACCGGTTTCCACTCTCTTTGTTTCTTTTCTCTCTATTTTACTCCCCGTTTCTTTCTGTCCTTTGTCAGACCATTTGTTTTTTGCAACCAAGTCTTGTTCTAGTCTAGATTACCTAGTAACCTGTTTAGGCTCCAGAGCTACTAGCCAGCTACTAGTGTTCTTGTCATGAACTGTGGAGGGTGGACGTGGTGGAAGAACCCAAGCGCAGGCAGACACGGATGAAGGGGTTAACAGATATACTTTAATTATAAATAACAAGAACAAAAACAAACACCCACGATGGGGGAAAACTCTAACTAGACAAAATACAAAAACAGAAAATAAATCCTTCCCACAAGGGGGCAAAAATAAACAACCACGAATGAAAACAAGGAACTGGAAACCATACATACACTACAAACAAGACCGGAGAACTTGGAAACATGGCAGGAAACAAGTACAACGAACAAGCCCAGGACAATAGACATGAGGGCATCTTATAGGAAAACTAACAAAGGAGATAACAATGGGCAGGTGTGGGTACTGAAACACTCAGGGAAGGTTAACGAGACAGAAGGGCGGGAAACACTGACGAGACACGAGAAAGCATATTGCAAGTCAGAATCAAAACAAAGCCATGTCTTTCTCACACAAAACCTAAGGCTATGCCATGACTCCGCTGTAAGACCAAGAATAAACATGACATGATAGCGGAATCATGACAGTTCTGCTTCGCCTCTGCCTGTAGATTGCTTCCCTGATGACCACGTCTCTCGCTCCCATTTCGAGGTTGGAGGATCTCTCTGCATCGGCTCGGCTCTCCTGGTCTCGCTGCCTCTAACTTCTCGTCAGTAAGGACTCTAGCTTTAGAAGCGGCTCTCCCTCTTCATCAGGGCCGCACCCCTGGCGTATACCATCTTTCACTGTGGCGTTCTGGTCTCCCTTTTGTATTATTCTCTCAAGTGGTTTACTCTATTTCTTAGTGAATTTTCTCTCTCACAAGATGAGTCAAGACCGCCAGGAGGTTCTCCCCTATTTCCCCGTGGCTGCCAGTTCTGGCCACCACCCTTACCTCTCCCCGGTCGAGAACTCGAGCCTGTTGTCCCAGCCCCCCTTGCTTAGTAACATTATTGTCTGGACTCAGTTGTGACTCTTGGATCCTGGTTGAGCTGATAATAAATACCTCGCATTGTACCCAGCATCCTGAGCTTTTCCTGACAATTGAAGGGTATGATATTCCCAGGTAAAAACTGCTCAAAACTAATAACACATGGTAGCCTGGATGCTGCAAATCATTAAATTTTTTATAAAATATAAATATTTCCTTTAATAACATTAAAGGAAACACAGTTGTAGAAATACTAACATTATAACATAGTATCCCACTGCTTTGTGAAAACTCTGAGGTGACATCCAGCTTTAATATTTCCAACTTTGGACACGTTATGGTATTATAAAGTTCAGGTATGATAGTTTGTCTACACAGTACGTAAAACTCTTTTATTTCAAAAGAGCAAGATCATTTTCTTCCAATGTTGCCAACTGTGAACCTCTGGCTTTTTAAGAGCAGTCTGGTAAATAAATCAAAGGCCACATCTGGGGTTAGGGCACCAATGGGGAGATGTTTACGAGAAGAGTTTGCTAGTGTACTGCCACAAACAGATTCCATATGTGTTATGTGTACACAACGTTCTTCTGTGGACGTTAAATGACCACAGATTTAGAAAAATGGTGGAAGCGATCGATACAGGATAAAGGCATCAAACACACCAGCTGTACTTTGTCATTACTCCTGACTTGACATTTACGATGTTTGATAAGATCGACCGAGCTCTTGGGTTCATGTGTCGCCATTATGAGGAAATGACCTAAGGTAAACATCCCAGTCATGGCCTCTGACCTCTCACTGTCTGTACTGTTTGGACTTTGCCATTACGGCCAGAACGTATTCCGCTCCGTGTTACCCTGCAGATCCCTTCTGGTTTCACAATACACAGCATCAGTTACGATATTGGTGAAGTTGAACTATTCCTGTCTCTGGGAAACAATTGTCTTTCACGGAATTTCTAACCATGTTTTTCTAACAAATGTTTGTCCAGCATCTTCATCTTGGCTGTATGTAGTTGATCATATTTACGATCTGCTTTTCATTTGGCTTTGCTGTGCATAGGAAACCCGTAACTAATATCATACAAATGTTTCATATGTTAATGATTGTTCAATATTCACTCTGACTCTGGCTTAAACATATATGACAGTTTTGGAACAGTTAACATTATTCACCATTCAGTTTCAAAATAGTTTTACACATGTGCTGTGGGGAAGTTTCAAAGATCACATGCATAGAAGATACAAAATGAAAGGCACAGTTCACAAAAAACTGCAGCTTCAATTAAATTCAATTGAAGCCTGTACAACTTTTAAATTTAGCAGAATATTCCTGGTTTGCGATGGGGGCCAATGTTGTTGGTTGCAAAAATACTGAACTATGCTGAACCGTGCACTAAAACATCATGACTGGAAGGTAATTGAACATGGACTAGAAACAAAAACAATGTCAGAGGTGCTAAATTCAGTGTTATTTCTCACATGTGGGAAGGTGCTGAGTCAGTTTCGAGAGAGAGTGTACCTTCTTGTGAGGAACGGGGTTCTGGGTGATGGCCAGCTCAAAGCTGTGTGCTCCTGTCAGCTGTGTTTTCTCCCACAATCTCTTGAGCTGCTGTACACACTCGTCCTGAGAGCACAGCACTTCACTCACTTTACTCTGCACACACACAAATAGAAAGATATTTGAGAAAACATTTCTATAAATACAGCCATTTCTTCCTTATTAATTCTTGATATAACTTAGAAATAGTATAACGGTCCAGTGGATGAAATTTAGTGGCATCTCGAGGTGAAGTTGCGGATTGCAACCAATGGCTTACTCCATCCCTCCCACCTCGCATTCGAAGCACTATGGTGGTTGACTAAGACCTTTTCGGTTCTTTGCTGAGGGAGATAATGTATTTACAAAATGCGCTCTGTAGAGCAGTTTGTCCATTGAATTCCATGTAAGGGGACCCGAGGTGTATCTAGATAGAAATAACTCTTTAGTTTATACACCTCTGAAGACATATTTACAGTATGTGTATTATATTGCATTTTTGTCAATATACCCTCCAACAAATACACATGGACCTTTAAGAGTAAAACCCAGATTTACAACACTTCTACAACTATTAAACTTCAAAGTGCATCTACACACACTGCATGCAGAGTTTGCACTGATGGGATGATGGATTGAGTGCATAATGCACGGTGCAACAATTTACAGCATTTTAGGGAATAAGAGGTTGTGTTAGAATATACAAAAATGCTTAGACCGATACATATATTTACTACAAACTTATCCTGAGCTATGTATTTGGAACGTTATAAATTTTGCACATGTGTTGTATGCAATTTTCTGCCAAGCCTCTTTTAATTCTTCTCAAGTATGAGCCATCACTTTATACCCCAACTATGCAACATGAATACAAAGTTTGCAATACATTTCAATAAAAAGTTGAACATCAAAGTTGGACATCACTTTTGGCCACTAGTGTAGCGTCACATTTTCAAACACTTGCGTTTGTTCTCAACATCTCAACATTCCTCAACAGTGTTGTCTGACAGTGTAAATGCTAACATTTGTAAAACTGCAACAGCAATAAGTTTCCTGAATACAAATTTTACTCCAAAGATACTACACATGGATTTCTTGGAAACCGGTTGAGTCTAAGGTGGCCATACGTCCGGCTTTTAGCCGGACAGTCCGGATTTTAAGCCCCCTGTCCGGTGTCCGGCGCAGCCTCAAGCCGGACACTCATTTGTCCTCCTTTTCGGAGTTGCGCTGAATCGGCCTTAAAAAACTCGCTCCAAAACCTTTATTGGGAAGCAGCAGCATAGCGACTGACGCCGTAAGATCTCCGGTCAAACAAATGATTGGCTGAAAGAGGTGTCAAATAAATATCTGATATATAATTGGTTAAAAACGTAAACAAGCTTCTGCGACGTGTAGGTGGAGTCCACGTACTGGCTACGTCACATCATGCCGAAACGTCAGACAAATTCATATAAAAAAGCAGTAGAAATGCTTTCCATAGATTTTGCACACTATGTCGCTGTGAAGTGGACGTTAGTAGTAAAGGGAAAGCCGCCATTGACCGACATGCCAGCACTGAAAAAAATAAAGGTAACCGACGAGCTGCTGGTACTTAAGACCCTGAGGTCTTATTTTCGAGAGGCAACATCACCTCAGGATGACAAAATCTCCGCTGCAGAGGTTTGTTAAGTCTATCATGCAGTCAAGCATCACCAGTCATGCAGGAGTGTCTTGAATAAATACAAATACTCTGACCAAACAATTTTTTGCCTCTTCTGTTACACATAGGTCTACATCAAGATATGTCGTAGATGTCATGATTCTGCCTTCTCTTGTCTTGGTTTTCTGGTCTAGAGGCAGAATCATGACGGACCCACGTGTTTTATGTGGAGAGAAACATATTATTGTCAATCAGGTCTCGTCATTTGGCCCCGCCCCTCGTTTCTAGTATAGCTTTCCTCCTGTGTCTCATTACCCACACCTGCCCATCGTTATATCCTTTGTTCGTCTCCCTATTTAAATCCCTTGTATTCTCTGTCCTGTGCTCGTTTGTCTTGTAAACCTTGTAAACCTTGTTCATCGTGTTCATGTTAATGGTCCCTTGTATTTTGAAGTGCCTTGTTTTGTTCCTGTTTATTTATACCCCCTTGTGGGAAACCTTTAGTTGTAGTTTACCTTTATTATTTATTAAACCCTGTTTTACCCCGTATTGCTGCCTGCGCTTGGGTTCTCACTACCTGTTCCGTGACAGAACAAACGAGCCGCTCATCCCATTCTCTTCATTCCTGCAGCCGGCCTCCAGGCGGGGGGCTCGGCTGAAGAAGAGGCAACGGAGGGCGGCTCGAAGGGTGGTCCCGTCGAGCCCGGTGGTCCCGTCAATCCCGGGGGTCCCGTCAAGTCTGGTGGTCCCGGTGGTCCCGTCAAGTCCGGTGGTCCCGGTGGTCCCGTCAAGTCCGGTGGTCCCGGTGGTCCCGTCAAGTCCGGTGGTCCCGGTGGTCCCGTCAAGTCCGGTGGTCCCGTCAAGTCCGGTGGTCCCGGTGGTCCCGTCAAGTCCGGTGGTCCCGGGGGTCCCGTCAAGTCCGGTGGTCCCGGTGGTCCCGTCAAGTCCGGTGGTCCCAGTGGTCTTCCAGCCGGCGTCAAGTCCGGCCTTCCAGCCAGTGTCTCAGCCCCAGCCGGCCTTCCAGCCGGCGTCTCAGCCCCAGCCGGCGTCTCAGCCCCAGCCGGTCTTCCAGCCGGCGTCAAGTCCTGCCCTGCCGGCCTTCCAGCCGGCCGTCCAGCCGGCCTTTCAGCCGGTGTTTCAGCCGGCCTTCCACCCGTCCTTCCAGCCGGTGTCGCAGCCGGCCTTCCACCCGGCCTTCCAGCCGGTGTCTCAGCCGGCCTTCCAACCGGCCTTCCAGCCGGCCTTCCAGCCGGCCTTCCAGCAGGCCTTTCAGCCGGCCTTTCAGCCGGTGTCACAGCAGGGGACTCCTAGAGCCTCTATGACTCCCCCTAAGACTGTTCCACCCAATCCATTCCCTTTTGGACTGCCCCCTAGGCAATCTTGTTTGCCTCCACCCCCCCTCCCATGTTTGTTATTTTTATTGTCTCACCCCAACCCGTTTGTGATTATTTCTTGTATGCCCCTGGTCATGTTTGCAATGTTCTGTTGGTTTATGTCTGTTACCCAGTCTGTCTTGTCTTGTTAGTTACTCCCCTGGTGAACGCCAGGAGTCGTTCATTAAGGGGGGGGATTCTGTCATGATTCTGCCTTCTCTTGTCTTGGTTTTCTGGTCTAGAGGCAGAATCATGACGGACCCACGTGTTTTATGTGGAGAGAAACATATTATTGTCAATCAGGACATAATATGCGTTCTCTCCTGTCTCGTCATTTGGCCCCGCCCCTCGTTTCTAGTATAGCTTTCCTCCTGTGTCTCATTACCCACACCTGCCCATCGTTATATCCTTTGTTTGTCTCCCTATTTAAATCCCTTGTATTCTCTGTCCTGTGCTCGTTTGTCTTGTAAACCTTGTAAACCTTGTTCATCGTGTTCATGTTAATGGTCCCTTGTATTTTGAAGTGCCTTGTTTTGTTCCTGTTTATTTATACCCCCTTGTGGGAAACCTTTAGTTGTAGTTTACCTTTATTATTTATTAAACCCTGTTTTACCCCGTATTGCTGCCTGCGCTTGGGTTCTTCACTACCTGTTCCGTGACAGTAGATCAAATTGTCTGGTAATGAATAGAGTAGGCTATTTCAGAATCACTGTATCATGATACCATCGATATGATAGACAAAATTGTATTGTATTTGCGAGTACACCAGATGCAGTTATTCTTGCCTCACTAAATGCCGCAAAGTGTCCTCCTTTTTGGTGTTATGGAAATGGCCACCCTAGTTGAGTCATGACTCAAATGAATCAGCAATTTACAAAGTTTGAAGTGTACAAAAGTGAACTGTAATTTTTCCAGAAAAAAGTTTGATTGTGACTTTAGCTCATAAAAACAGCACATTGTCACACAGTACTGTAATATAACTTTTTACTGAATAAAGTTAACAATATTTAGAAAACATCAGAAGGTGCACACTGACAGCAGTTTACAACAAGACCAACTGACGGGAATTCATTGAAGAAGGGTTTGCGATTTGTGACGTCATATTGGCCTCTGCTTCATTTCTGGCTGTTCATAGTCTGGTTAGCCCACCATGCTTTCAACACATACCATGGCCACTAATACAAACATGCAATTCTCCAGCAATACAATCACTGTCTGAACGTCCTGTGACATCCTATCACGCTTCAGAAAAAAATGTACAGTAGTTAAAATCCTCATTGCTTGGACTTATCAGTCTGTTACCTGCAGAGCGAGCAGCATGATTTGGATCCAGAGGTGCGGCTGATGGCTGGTCAGCGAGAAACAGGACTTTCCGTACAGGCAGTAATGTCCTTTCAGAGGACACGAGAACGACAGCTTAGCTACACAACCACGCTGTGTGTCTGGAACAAATACACAAACACAGAAGCTCGAGTTGCTTGAGATCGTCATAAACAATCTATAAGCCAAACCAGAATGTCATTAAATAAATACTCTGGAATGTTTTGTTAAATATAGCAAAAAAATATTATATGACATAAGTATTTAAACTAAATAATTCAGTTATAAAGCCATCAGCCTCTTGTGACGTTATATCCACTCATTAATCAGACAATATTTTTGTTTATTTTGTAATTATTGTTACAGTATATACCCAATTTTTATTCTGTATGTCTACATGTGGACTAATTTTACAAACATTTTAGAACTAGTACCTCTATGTTTTAACTGATATCAGATGAATCAGTGTGCAAATTATTGTGTTTTTAAGAATGATAACATCCGTACTGTTCAGATGAAAGAGTCATATCAGTGAAGTATTTCTCATAAGTGTCTGCGTGATCTGTCTTTTAATAATACAAATCACACAACATCAGCTGCTCTATAAACAACATCCATCATCTCTTCTCTTTGGACCTCACTGTCCATGTGTGTATGAGCGTCAGGAGAAGCTGATTTTAGACGTTTACGGTATGTGTTTGGGTTTGTATATGTGACTCCAATGGTGTACCATCAGCCCGAAGGTCCCAAGACACATGTGTCTCTTAAACACCATCTCTCATAAAAATCCTTTAGTAAGTCAAACCAATAAAATTCTTCTTCACAAAAATTATTCTACAGTTTCCGAATTTGTTCTTTTAAACGTTAAATGTTAAGTTGAATAAACATTGAAGGGGATAGTTCACCCAAATATTCTGTCATCATTTCCACACCTTCTTGTCATTTCAGTCCTGTATGACTTTCTTTCTTCAGCAGAATACAAAAGATACAGGTATTTCGACAGCGGTGCCCATTCACTGTACGCACACAAAACCAATGCAAATCAATGGGAACCGCTGTGATTTAGTTAGTTAGGGTGAGGAAATGGTGACAGAATTTTATATTTTGGGTGAACTATCACTTTATGTTTGATGAACAAATGCAGAAGCATAAAAAATGACATTGGAACGACTTAACTGTGAAACCACTTTTTAGGGAAACACCGATACCACAGTCGTGTACTCGTACTCATAAAGATACAACAATACCGCAGACGATACCTCACGTTACATACTAAAGAAGCTATTTTATTTCGAATAGTTTCAGCGTGTTGTGTTTGGAAAATGTCCACCTCACCCCTCCCAAAACCAGGCATAGGTATCGGTTAGTAGCATAAAAATATCGGTACTCATACTCAGTCTATAAAAGTTTATCCCTACATGTTTACAGTATAAGGATTCAATAATAACTAAATGGATTGAGCACTGTACCACAGATCTGTTATTTCTTTCACCTGATATGGTGGCTGTGAGAGGAGCGAGGCTTTAACGCTACATGCATGCAGCGCTTAATGATGTTCACACGTGCTCATGTGTCGCGCCAGGGCAGCAGGTCTCGGATCTATTTTTTTAACCTCTCAGAAGGAGAGTTGTTAAATAATATACTATCAGTGATAGTATCGCAGTATTTTTCTATCGCAGTAAAGTGATGGTAAACCCAAAATAACCTCATGTCAACCTCATGTCATTTCAAACCTGTATAACTTTCTTTCTTCCACAGAACTCAAAAGAACATATATTGTTTTGAACTGGCACAAATTCACTTGCATTGGTTTTGTGTCTATACAATAGAAGTCAATGGAGGCCAGTGCTGTTCCGTTACCAACTTTCTTCGAAATATCTTCTTTCGTGTTCTTTGAAAGAAAGTCATTCAGGTTTGAAATGACAAGAGGGTGAGTAAATGATGACATATTTTGGGGTTTACTCTCACTTTAAAGAATAGTATAAATAATAAAACTGTGATATCAGATTTTATATATTAAAATGAAATTGAACATCACATATCTGTACAAATGTACACACAGTGGAAATATTGACAACTTCAGTATTTGTAAGTATTTAATATAAAAACATTCCGTGCTTACGTAGCTAATGCAATAAAAAAATTATAATCAAATACTGGATTCTAAATTGCTACATAATACAACTGACATAAATATTAGTCTGTTCCATCACACAACTTAAGGACACCTGAGTCCTCTACAGAAGCGTTTATATCTACAACTTTATATTAACTTATGTTGTTTTTGTCAATTTAGAGCTTGCCAGCCCCCGTCCCCATAAACTTTCATTAAACTACTTGAAAACATGTGCCCTGGTTATTCATCATTTATGTTTTACTCGAAAAAGGAAATAGTTTGGAACAGCAAGAGGTTAAATAAATGATTTTACACAGCATTTGAACACTGGAACTATTCGTTTAAGACCGGAAAACATTATAAGGTGACATTTAGTATTTAGTATAAATCAAGGACATTGTTAATATGCCTGTTTTGTGCTGTTACCTTCAATGACACAGTGCTCAGGTATGGGGATCTGTTTTATCATTTCCGCACAGAAGGTTTTAATTTCCACCATGTTGTTTTGCAGGTGGTTCCACAGTCGGTCTCCCTCGCGGGGGTTTCTAACCTTTACCTTTTGCCCCTCACTGTTTGGAGATGTGTCTGGATTCCTTAATGTGGGGTCGGTGTGGTTCTCCTGCGGGGTGGAGGGGGGAGAGGTGGTCTCTGGGCTAGGTTTGGTCACATAGGAATTAGGCTCTGGACTAAGCTCCGCCCCCTCGCCCTCCGGGCTGCTGTCGGAGTTAATGGATCGTGTGTGGACAGCATGAAGGGCCATACTCTTTGACCTGTTTGGCACGGGTCAAAATATAACAGTACTGAGGGTCATTTCATTTTTAGGCAGCCTGTGTAACTGTTCTCACATTATTCCAAATGTTTCCAACAAAATTTGAATAGTAATTTAGTTTTAAACATTCATGTCATGTCTTAAAATGCAATTTAATGTATGTTTTAAGCATAAACTTTATTTTAAGTTACATGTACAAGATCATACTCGCCTGTTAAACCTCATCTCTCTGCGCTCATCTCGTGCTGCCTGGCCCAGACTGTGGCGTCTCTGAGGTCCTGGAGACACGCCCTCTCCCTCAGACTCCGGCCCCTCGTCGCCCATCTTCTCCTCAAAGGCCTGGATCTTCACCTGCAGCTGCTGGTTGTCATCAAACACGTCTGAACTAGACTCGGTTTCACATGGCATACACATTTCCTGCACCTTCTCCTCTCTTCTGTCAGACATACGGAAATAGTGTTAGCATTTGAAATACACTCTATATACTATATGTTATACTATTTTTAAACTATGCTACAATTTTTAAACAGACGTAAAAAAAAATTCGTTTATTAAACATACATTATTGTATGTTTAATTCAGGAAGTGTCCAATTGCCATCTTGGAAGCTAAAATATTATTTAGCAACTTAATCCAATTTGTGTTTAAACTCTTGTTTCCAGTTTTGATGTGCAAACTCTTGGCAGTGCATGAGGAAATGAGTCAATAAGGAGATGATACTGTTCATTACACATTTGTCACACTTGAAATGGAGGGTCAAGTTGGGGGCATTTGCTTTGTGAAATACCATGTAATGTGCTCTCCTGTATACAATTCTGGCAATGAAGATCAAAGAGCCAAGCTATACAGAAAATGTGCATACAGTGCATTAAGTGATTTCTGAATTTACTGTAGGAACTGGCTCTAATACTAACCTTTTGTTTGTTTTCATCTTTCTTCCTATAAAGCAATTTGCTTTGAAACAATGCAACATTGTAAAAATCTCTATATACTCTCTATATATCTCTATATATGTAAAAACTATATATGTTATGTTACATACTCATTTATGATGGTTGATGTTATTTCACATATTGGCGGGGGCCTTGTGTCATTTGTAAAATAGCACCAATGAGCCATAGAAAATGATCAAATATTTTTATAAATAGTTACTAACAATCCTAATAATACTAAAATAGAAATAAACAATTATTCCATTTAAGAACATCAACAAGTCAATGGGAAGTCAGTGTAGTATATTTGTAAGTCTACTATTTTAAAACTACTTGGGAGTAAATTGGCCAACATTTAAGTTCATAAAAGTATATTTTTATATTTTAGTGTATCAGTAGTAAACATTGAGTGCACAACTATTTTACAAGTATGTAAGGTATAGAGGTACAAGTAGGTATAGAGGGTGTGCATTGACATCACTTTCCCACATGAACACGCCGGGACACGGCCCTTTGAGCGGCAAAAGATTTGGCAAATGGCTGCTGTTAATAAGAGAAACAAAGAAACTGGGACTAAAACATGCAATTAATTGTTGAAGTTAAAACCAGACTCGACAGTGATCCCTACGATTTACAAAGGAACCAGGTGTCCTTCCTGATATTGTAAGCAGCCATTTTAGATGTGGGGCGTCACGTGCATACTCTCTATACATATAGTTTACTACTGTAGTTTAATACTTGTAGCACAAAGTATTGAATAGGCTACTTTATCAAAATGCATTATAAGATAAGTACAGATTATATATTTCTTGATAAAAAGGGTACAACTATGTACAAAATGAACTTTTCTGTAAGTGCAAGTCAACGTTGTCGCCATATTGGAGAGGGCAAGTATGCATTATGAATCATACAAATAAACACAGAAATTATGTTTTTTCAGTTTTTAGAATTATGTTAATATTTGCATTTGGCAGCGATGTGGTAATGTTTATGTATGATTCAGTGTTCAGTTCAGCGTCTAGGCATGCCTATGATCCTGAAGACTGTTGATAAGCTTGTTCAGATGTGTTTGGTCAGGGTTAAAGTTAAACACCGGAGGAAAGTGGATCTTGAGGGGTAGAGCTGAGAAACTCAGATATGAATCATAGTTCCACATAAAGAAGTAAAAAAAATAATTCAAATATAAAAGTATCCTTAAAACCCTTACTTTTTTACTGACTGCCAGCTCTTTGATTGGCTTAAGTGAGCAGGGCTGAAATCCACACATATGTCTGCAGGTTACAGAGCTTATTAACAGAAGTTACTCTATTATAATAAAATGTCAATGAGTGCTTTAAAACAAATAACTAATGTTGTTTTACAAACAAACTGTGTAACATACTTAGGCTATTTCGAGAATTGTGTGTGTGTATACCTGGCCGCTGGACTTTCGGCTTCCAGCTTGCGACCCAGCAGTCGAGCGATGGCACTGAAACTGTTGCTCATACGGTAGATGTCTTTTCCTCCTCCACCCAGGATGGAGGTGTAGCGATCGGTCAGGGAGCGAATCTCCAGCAGCAGTATGTGATGAACGCTGTGCTCCATACTCGCTAACAGAGATACCAGATACTGAAGCACCACACGAGCTTTACCCTGAACACAAGAGATGGACAAGATGCCTCATAACCAGGGTTATATTTCAAAAACTTAGGGTAGACTAAATAGAAAGTGGATTGAAACCGTTTTGCAATAATTACATACAGTATATTACATATTTAAAAATAAGAGTATATAAAATATAAACATTTTACTAAATCTATTTTTTTATTAAACAAGATAAATATTATGTTAACTATGAAATAAAGTAATCAAATAAATAAGATATTAAATACATTAAATATTGAATATTGAAAAAACGTTAAATAGTAAAAAACATATTAATATTAGAAAGCATTTTAAACTGATCAAATGCAAGCCTATAGTAAACAAACACTAGCCTCCTTATTTCACAGTTTTGGTAAGTTTACTATTATTCGAAAATCTGGACCCTACACTTTTGAACAGTAGTTTATAGACCAAGGAAAAACCAAGATACTTTATAGCACGATACTGAATGATAACCATTGTCATATAAAGCTTGCCATATACATGGTCCTTAAAAGTACTTCAAAAGAACGTAAAGGCATGTATAATGGAACTGTACATGTCCTAAAACACTGTAACATCAGCTTTTTGTTAGCAGAGATCTTTTTTACATTAGATATGATTCAATTAGCTTATGCTGTCCAAAAAGATCCGGAACTAACGTTTGGCTATATTACAGGACATGTACAAACTCATATTTTCATTCTAAACGGGTCCAGAAACAGTATAAGATCACAACATGATCAAATTTGTGAAAAGACGTTTTTAATGAACGTACACAACAGGGAATGCATTAGCTATTGCACAATAGATCGAGTCTGGCTGTAGCCTTTAAGATTCTAAATGCGATATTTCATTTGAATTCTAACTTAATATGTAATTCTGGTTCACAACACATTTCGACTAAATCAAAGTGGTGACTCAAAGCAAACACTAAATGGTGCTGAAGGAGGAGATACATAGTAAATTATCATACCGGCATGAGCAATTGTATTTCCCGTTGAAACCTGACATTTGTATATGCTTATGTGTTAGAACAGATGTGTCAGAATCTGTGGAAGGTCAAATGCAGATTGTGATTGATATATTTTGGCCAATATTTTCCCTTCCTATAATGCCAAAGCTCATGGGTTGAGGAAACAGAAAACATGCTGCATATGACGCCACAAGTAATAAATGAACTAATTTATTAAAGCTGCAATACGTAACTTTTGCCTCTCTATCGCCATCTCGGTCTGAAACCAAAAAATGAATGTAACTTTACTTTCTTTAGGTAGGTTGAAATCAAATGTCGTCAAACTCACATTTCCTTAGAAATCCCACCAAACAGCTCACTTTGTATATTAAGCTTAACATTGAGATTATATTAAAAGTAAAATCCAGCTAAAGATTTTTAACCAAATTTCAAAAATTTCAAAAGTGTAACATCCAAAAGCTGCGATGGCAAAGACTTCCTTCTCTCTCTTTACAAGATTGAATTTCACCTAAAATATTTCGAAACAAACGTGAGGATAACAACATCCAGTCATGCTCTGACAGGCAAAAAATTATGTGCAGTTTTTTTTCAAACTCAATGAGAGGGCAGAATGCTGGCGTCCGCATGTGAATTTTACAGGTTGAACGCGTACGTAACATCTGTTTGTGTTTAAATCAGACACAAGCTTTGGACCGCATGACTGTGCTGCGAGTCAAAGGTGCCAAGAAAAGCCTCGGCCAGCCAACTCCGTCCCGCAGATGCAGGGCTGAGCTCTGGCTCGATGAACCGACACACTTCATCTTACTGTAATCTCTGCTTACTACCGCCACAAATCTAAATGGTTCTATCAGTTTGGTCTAATGAGATCATTTTCATCAGAATTATTAGGTTAAAGCTGTCAGCCAAATTCTGTGCAGCAGTACTTCACACTCTTCAATGCATCCGAGACGTAATGGCACCGTTTCAAAATCTAGTAAACCAAATTTTGGTTTTAACAACTTGATAATTCATGCTTCACTAAATTTTTTGTCCAATCAGATGCAAGTATGTCCCTCCCAAGTTTACAATTTTGAAGTGTTTTTGTTTATTGAAATCAAACAAAATATTTGCCTAAATTTTTTTGGAAAAAATAGACCAACAAAAAAATAAATGTTGCCTCAGAAATAAACAGAATTAATACGTTTAAAGCACTAAAATTATCTAATATAGCAACATAAAAAATAAACAATCAAATAATAAAATGCCAAAAACTAGGTAAAATAACAAACAAATTAAAATCTAAAAAGAAAAGCTCTTAAATCAAAACTATAATAACTCCCCCTGAAATCTTGGTTTTCGTTAATGGCCATTTTTAAAAAGCCTTTATATCCCACCCGAAAAATATATACATAAAAGATTTAATAAAATGAATGACATTTCAATGCTGGTTTAAGTGTAATATGTAAAGTCCTAAAGAGCTGCTTCGATTTAGTCTGTAGACATCATGGCAGCTCAATCGTTGCAAGATATTCAGTGTTGTTATACAAATGTTATACACAGTGCTGTGTAAGGTGAGAGAGGTGAAGATGGGAGTAGATCTGTCTCAGCACTGAACAGTAATTACCAGAGTAAAAACATTCTTTACTGTGATTTACCCTCATTGATTTGCTTCCTCAGAAGTCAGCTGAAAGTGAAACCGAGCTCATCAGAACCTGTCAAAACGGCCAACCAGCAAAAATTCTGCCCTGTTTACATCTGATACTACATACACAACAGTATCAGGTGATCTAAACCAAAAAACGTTTTAAAACCGTATGCTTCTTTATTTCTGATTTTGAGACACAAAGGAACAGTTCCTAAATCATAATACTTCTTTTGTTCTGTGTAACCAAAAGGACAATTTATAGCACCTTTTCCTGCATACATTTCTATGTATGAACACAGAGAAAGATATTTGGAGAATGCTTATAGCCAAACAGATCACCCCCCCCCCCCTGTTGACTCGCACTTTTGACTAGCATTGTATTTTTTTCCTACTATTGGAGTCAATGGGGGCAAAATCTGTTTGGTTACAAGCATTCTTCCAAAATATTTTTATCTGTGTTCATCAAAACTAATAAATGTATACAAATTTGGAACAACTCGAAGGTGAGTGAATGATGACAGAATTTTCACTTTTGAGTGAAGTATCCCTTTAATTGGTCTCCCAATTGTGTTTAACCAAAATGTGCTGTGTCCCATTACATGTCTTGTCATTGACATCAAACCCATCCCCATATATTTAAATTAAATAAAACCTTAGAAATAGTAGAGGACCACATTTTTAGCAAATGTCTCAAATTGTCTTTGGCTCATACAGAGAGACTTACCAAGAGAGGGTTTTTGGTCAATCGCCTGAAATGCGGTCTGTGTCTAACAAAACCTCTAAACATTTTCACGTTTTATCTATGACATAAAACACACCAGTTATAAACCGCTTGTGATTGTTTAAACCTTTATTGTGTCTTTTAAACGGCGGTTGCTGTCAGTACACAATCCGTTCCACCTGCACGATCCGTTCTGAGCATGCGCGTAATTACGTATTAGAAAACGTCATGGTTCCCTATCGATACTTCACTCGTACTGCGTAGCAGGACGCTATGGGAAAAACTCCTTTTTCTCCGATGACTGAAGCAATTCAATACCGCAGTGAAAACTGCACGGTGATTGGTTGGAAAAAAGTAAAACTTTAAACCAATCGTAGCGGAGCTGCCGGACCAATGGCGATGGCACACGCCAAAATGGGCGGGGCTTATGGCTATATAAGCAGACGCATCGCCGTAGAGTCCTCAGATCTCTTCTCCTTCAGCGATGACCTGATCTTCGCTTCCCGAGACTGTCTGCTTCGCCGTCGAGAGAGCACCTGCAGCGGATTCGACCTCCTGCTCAGCGGCCCCTCCGGCGGATTCTGTTGGCGGCTTCGCTAGCGAACGGTTCGCTACTCAGCAACGGTCTTTTCCCTGCCGCTATCCGGCGACGCTAAAAGATAAATTTTCTAAGAGCAAATTTCTGCTGTGTTTTTTGTGCAGTTTTCACTGCATTACAAATGCCGTGTCGTCCCTGTCACTCGTGTGGGGTTTTCCTGCAGGCCGCTGACGGGCATGACGAGTGCGTCTCATGCCTGGGTCTCTCCCATGCTGAGAACGCGCTCAAAGAGACGGAATGCTCTCACTGCGAGAGTATGAGTCTCTCCTCTCTGCGCTCGCGTATAGCTTTCTTTTCAGAGAGTGACTCCGCCCCTCAATCCCCGCCGCCTCTGCCCGCACAGGCCACTGTGTGAATGAAGCAGCGGGGTAGAGGAACTAAGCGCTCGGGGAAGCGCGAGCTCACGCCGGCTCGGCATGCCTCGCCTTCCCCAGAAAGAGAGCTTTCCCCGGTTTGTTTCACCCGAACAGATCAGCGTCCACTGGCGGCCGCCTGTCAAAGAACTTCACCGTTCTTTCCGGAAGTTCACGGCGAACTCACGAAGTCATGGTGCGCCCCCTACTCGGCCCGTCTTCGACCTTCTTCCCCCTCCGCTCTCACTTCCGTGGACGGCGCAGAGGAAAAAGGGTAAGAGAAAGTGCCCCCCCTCGATGAGTCAGTGGCCGCACAACTGTGTCCGCCCACCGCCATCGGATGGAGGGCTAAGGCATCTCATCCCTCCAAGCCGTGCAGAACCACCTCGGCCCTCCCTGGACGCGCATACTCGTCCTCAGGCCAGGCGGCTTCGGCGCTACACTCCATGGCAGTGCTCCAGGTATACCAGGCCAAGCTCCTCCAAGGAATGGATGAGTCCGACCCTAACCCTGCGCTCTTCAGAGAGCTACGGAGCGCAACGGATCTTGCTCTACGCGCCACCAAGGCCACGGCCCAGGCGATAGGAAGATCTATGGCCAGTTTAGTAGTGCTCGAGCGTCATCTGTGGCTGACGCTTACGGAGATCAAGGAGGCAGACAAAGTCCCCTTCCTAGACGCTCCAATTTCCACTACCGGCCTCTTCGGACCGGCGGTGGAGGGTTTTGCGGAACGCTTCACGGCTGCGCAGAAGTCTTCGCAGGCCATGAAACACTTTCTGCCGAAGAGACCCGGATCTAGACCGGTGGCGACCCACCCCAAGCTAGCTCCGACGCAACAGCCGGTGAGAACCCCTGCTGCTCAGATGGCTACGGGAGCTGACGGCCGTCAATGCTCCCGATCTGGACGGCGCTACCCGCATCCCCCACGACAGGGTCCCCGGCCTAAGATCACGCTGGACCCTGCGCCTCAGGCCCCATCCTGAGACCGATGCAAGGAAGAGGAAGGCTACAGGGCCCGCTCCAGCTGGCCCTCCTTCAAAGACCGCTCTCATGTCGGCCCGGTCACCCCGTTCAGTTCCGGGTGCCGGCAAAATGTTGATAATGTGCAAAGTTGTGAGTGCGGGGCCTTTTCCAATGCCCACACCATATACTGCAAAATGTTTAATAAAACACAAACATTGTCAAAAAAAGAGCAATCTTCCTCTTCCATTGTCCTTGGGAGCCAAGCCCCCAAACGTAACTCCCCATTGCACCCAACCCCTTGCCACCCGGGCCAAGGCCTGGCGAGCCATCCCCGGTGTGTGAGATTGGGTTCTGGATATAATACCGCGAGGATATTCACTCCAGTTTGCTCGTCGACCCCCGCGCTTTCGCGGGGTCGTCCCCACCCGAGTACAGAACTCAAATTCACACGTTCTGCGCACGGAGTTGAGGAATTTACTGGACAAAGGAGCCATAGAAATGGTTTCTCCAGACCAAATCGAGTCAGGCTTCTACAGCCGATACTTCCTCGTACCAAAGAAGGACGACGGCCTCCGCCCCATCCTCGATCTCAGACATCTGAATCGCGCCCTTGTGAAACGGCGTTTCAGAATGCTCACGATGAAGCAGATCCTCTCGCAAATACGCCCAAAGGACTGGTTCTTCTCTCTGGACCTGGAAGATGCATACTTCCACATTCAGATAGCCCCCCGTCACAGACGATTCTTGAGATTCGCCTACGAGGGGGTTGCATATCAGTACATGGTCCTTCCATTCGGACTCTCTCTAGCTCCACGCACTTTCACGAAGTGCATGGATGCGGCTCTTTCCCCTCTCAGACAGAAGGGAATCCGCATTCTGAACTACCTCGACGACTGGCTTGTTCTAGCCCAGTCGGAGGACGAGCTACGGTCCCACAGATCCCTCCTCCTCAGCCACCTAGAGTGCCTGGGACTCAGGATCAATCTTGCCAAGAGTGCACTGTCCCCCAGCCAACGTATATCGTTCCTAGGGGCAGTTTTCGACTCAAAACGCATGACTGCCAGAATATCGCCAGAACGAGCTCTGGCTATTCGACGGCTTGCGGCCTCATTCACACCCGGGGTTTCACGCCCCCTCAGGGTTTTTCAGAAAATGCTGGGCCTTATGGCCTCTGCATCTCAGGTGCTGAGTCTGGGCATCCTCCGGATGCGGCCCCTCCAGTACTGGCTGAAGCCCAGAGTTCCTCCACACGCTTGGCGTCTTGGACGTCTACGTGTTCTGGTGAACCAAGCCTGCGTAACCGCCCTAGCCTCGTGGAAAGATCCCCTTTGGCTAGAGCAGGGTATGCCCCTGGGCTCGACATCCAGCCGGAAAGTGGTAACGACAGACGCCTCCAACACAGGTTGGGGGGCTCTGTGCGACGGCGAACCGGCCTTCGGCCTCTGGTCGAACAAGGAAAGGAGCCTCCACATCAACTACCTGGAAATGCAGGTAGTATGGTTGGCTCTTCGCTACTTCCTACCGGTGCTAAAGGATCGCCACGTCTTAGTCCGATCAGACAGCATGACGGTGGTATCTTACATAAATCACCAGGGAGGCCTCTCCTCAAGACGCCTTTTCTCCCTAGTATTACGCCTCTTGGAATGGGCCCAGTCCAATCTGCGCTCTTTGAGGGCAACTCATGTCCCAGGCAAACTGAACCGGGGGGCAGATATGCTATCTCGGAGCAACGTTCCTTCGGACGAATGGACGCTCCACCCCATATCGGTTCAGCAAATCTGGCAAATCTTCCGCAAGGCAGAAGTCAACCTTTTCGCCTCAGAAGACAATACTCATTGCCCAACTTACTTCTCGAAGGGCAGGGACGCCTTGACCCACACTTGGCCCAACCGGCTCCTCTATGCTTTTCCCCCGATCGCGCTCTTACAGCAGACGATCAGGAGAATCAGGGATCAAGCGCACCGAGTGCTATTGGTAGCCCCTCTGTGGACAAACCAGCCTTGGGTCGCAGATCTCTCCCAGCTGCTAGTAGCAGCCCCGTGGCCCATTCCCCTGAGGCGGGACCTCCTCTCTCAGGCGGGGAACACGATATGGCACCCCCAGCTGTGGGCTCTGCACCTTTGGCCTCTCGACGGGAGCCTACGGACCTCCCCGAGAGAGTCCTGAACACCATATCTCACGCTAGAGCCCCGTCCACTAGACGTCTCTATGCCCTCAAATGGTCTGTCTTCGCCTCGTGGTGTACACCACGCGGCGCTGACCCGATGTCCTGCGACATATGGCTGATACTGTCATTCTTGCAAGAGTTGTTGGATAACGGCCGTGCCCCTTCCACGCTCAAAGTCTATGTGGCAGCTATTTCAGCCTCACATACCCACATTGGAGGAAAAGGAGTGGGCAAGAACGACCTTATCATTCGTTTCTTGAAGGGCTGCAGGCGGCTACACCCCCCTCGCCCTCTTACAGTTCCCACTTGGGATCTGCCCACGGTCCTGAGGGCTCTAAAGAGCCCTCCCTTTGAGCCTCTGCTATCTGTGGACCTCCGTTCCTTAACGCTCAAGACCGCTCTGCTTCTCGCTTTAGCATCGGTGAAGCGTGTAGGCGACCTACAGGCTCTCTCTGTGAGCCCGTCCTGTCTGGAATTTGGGCCTAACGACGCCAGGGTCGTCCTCAAACCAAGGCATGGCTATGTACCTAAGGTGCTCTCTACTCCGTTCAGTGCACAGGTTATTACGCTCTCTGCTCTCCCCTCCTCCGAGCAGGACCCAGAACTTAACCTGCTCTGCCCAGTCAGACTTTTACAAGATTCTACAGTCTGGACGTTCCGGCCCTTCAGGCCCGGGTCCTTTCTGCTTTGAATTAGGCCGCTGAGCCCTGGCTCTATAGCCACGCCAGCGCCTAATAACTTTGGGACGATTAACCGGACTAGGCCACCTACTAGCTTGGCCTTCTCCGTCTTCTAAGGGATTCCCTGTTCTACCCAGTCTCCGAGCCAAGGCTCTGAGACTATCTGTGTTTTTCGTTCCATCTGTAGCACGGCGTGATTATACTGGTTCCCCATAGCGTCCTGCTACGCAGTACGAGTGAAGTATCGATAGGGAACGTACTCGGTTACTGACGTAACCTCGGTTCCCTGAGATACGGGAACGAGTACTGCGTTCCTTGCCGTGCTACGAGCTGCTTGTCGTTGCTTCAGTCGAAGTAACCTGAGGACTCTACGGCGATGCGTCTGCTTATATAGCCATAAGCCCCGCCCATTTTGGCGGGTGCCATCGCCATTGGTCGGCAGCTCCGCTACGATTGGTTTAAAGTTTTACTTTTTTCCAACCAATCACCGTGCAGTTTTCACTGCGCTATTGAGTTGCTTCAGTCATCGGAGAAAAAGGAGTCTTCCCCATAGCGTCCTACTATGCAGTACTCGTTCCCGTATCTCAGGGAACCGAGGTTACGTTAGTAACCGAGTACGTTTTCCTACATTATTGGTACCACGCACGCAGGCGATGAAACATTTGACGGCCAGGCGGAACAACTGGCGGCATATTTTTTGTTTTGTAGGCTAACGTTACATAGTTGAACCGTTCACGGCGAGTCTGTTTTTATGTTTTTAAATGTTGCTTACGTTACCATGATTACGGTGTGTTTATGTGGTTGCCAATCCAAAATAATAGAGTTGATACATGAACATAGATGATTGTGGTTACATGTGGAATAAAGTATTTTTATCGACTGCAAATCTTCAGTTTCCTCCAAACTCCGTTTTGCGATTCATTGCTGTATGGCATGTCTATTTAACTTACCGTGTTTCGACAGTTTGTGTCGTTTTTTTATAAAATCTGATAATACTATTAACTTTAAATTTAGTAATTTTTTAGTATGGGTCCATATAGGCTAATATAATTTAAATTAGTGAAATAATCCCTTCAATGGCGTTTACAGAAGCCAATAAGGAACATAACACTTATGTCTAACTAGACTATATTCATTTACATGAAGAAAGAACTACAAACTACAAAGTCAGGGGAAACATTACAGTATTTCAAACTGACTTGACAGAACGCATAGTGAAATGATACGAGGTGGACAGCGGCGAAGTAAATTGAGTATTGTATTTTATTTAACAGTAAAAAATATAAAGAAAGCTGCGCAAGTGTGGAACAGATCGTGCAGTGTCGTAAATCATCATTTGCGCATGAGCGGTTTCCATAACGTCGTTGTGGGCATGCGCGAACGGATCGTGCAGGTGGAACGGATCGTGTACTGACAGTTGCTAACAAGTTGCTATAAGTGACTACTTTGGCGAGCACATAAGACCTCATAGCGCGTAGACTTCTCTCAAATAATGCAACATGGGCACAAATGTCTTAAATCATTGTTAGGGATTCATTCACGGAACAATTACTTACCAGGGAACACATTTTTAATAAAGTTTGAGAAAGTTGTCGGAGGATTGGGGTGGTGACGTTGATATCGAGCGACCTTAAGTGCAGTTTGTTTATAGCCTCGTGTTAGCTTTTTACTTTTGGCGATTGTATTTACAAATAGCAAATATTGTGTTAATCTGTAAATATTATCTCGATAGACAAAATCACAGATCTTATTTTTTGCGATATTCCAAAAGTCTATGGCAAAAGTGCATAGGCTTTCGGTCGAGGCAACCAGCACGACGCTTACTTCTGGGTTAGCCTACAAAAATACGTCATCTTCAGAACCTTTTTAAAATTTTGAACTCTTCATTTTCAATACAACTATGGGGCACATCACAAACACAGGACCCTCATCAGGGGTAATGTTTCTTTAAAATAGTCTGAAACAATGTGTATTGTGAAACACTATTCAAATATATTGAATTGAGTAAACATGTATCCACTTAGTTAAGACTGTTGAGCCATTTTTGACATCTCTCCAAAAGTGAGTCATCTATGGGGGATCCCCCTATTTTCATGCAATGCAAAAATGACTTATATAAAGCTTCTGTGATTTAGTTACTCCCATGTGTTACTCTCAAGAAAACCATCTCACACTTCACATATACGTGAAGCCTTTAAATGTAACATTTCTGCATCAGATTGGTAGCATTCATCTTTTTTTGGTCTAATGAGGTGCTTTAAGTAAAGGTGACGCGTCTTCTGTGTGTTAATCGTTAGCACCTGAACTTAACCGTAGGTGTTAGGTGGATGTTGAGCATTTAAATTAAATACGTCAGGGAACTTGTGCACATTTCTGGACAGACTTCAAGGATCCTTCAAAGATGACGGAGTTTGACGTTGGACGCTGCCATTAAGCTGTATATTTCAGTTACTTATTTAAGAATGATTACAGCCCATTTCAGTGGTTGTTTAGTTGGCTGAGATACAGCTAATCGTAAAACTCACCACAGCTGGATGCATTTAGTGAATTTTGTAAATGTTTATCTTTCTAGAGCCTTTTAGTTAGTGCCCGCAACATAATATCAATGTTTTCAAAATTTGGAACACACACACAAACAAACAAACTCCTGCCCTATTCTAGTCTCTTCAATTAGAATTGCGTTTAAAATCATGTTTAAAGTCATAAATAGAAGGTTGTAGTTAAAACACTTGCATGAATTAATGAAACATTAAAACAATGTTTTGATAGCAAGGCAGAGACAGCGTCCTCTACTTAAAAAAAATATCAACATACAAATGTCTTCCTTGTAGCCAATTCTGTTCAGTGAGAAGAGAGGAAAGTCTTTTAACATTGACAAAAGTGCACATATCACATTCTTAGCAAAATATTATCTGACAAGCTGTTTTTCCAAGTGGACATGGTGTCATGAACTGTGACAGAGAACCCAAGTGCAGGCAGACACGGGGATGAAGGGGTTAAACAGGTTTTAATAAATAATAAACACAAAGCAAACACCCGCGATGGGGGGAAAACACTGACAAACTAAAATCCAACACTGAAAACAAATACTTCCCACATGGGGGGCAAAAACAAACTACTAGAAAAACAAACTACTAGAAATACAAACAAGGAACTTGAACTAAACATACACGATACAGGAACCAGGAACTTGAACTACACACACTAGCAGGGACCATGTACAGGGATTACAAGTATACAGGTACAATCAACCAGCACAAGACAATGGACAAGAGGGTATTATATAGGGAGACTAACAAAGGAGATAACGATGGGCAGGAGTGGGTAATGCGACACAGGAGGAAAGCAATCCTAGGAACGAGAGGGGCGGGGCCAAATGACGAGACAGGAGAGAACGCATATTATGTCCTGATTGACAATAATATGTTTCTCTCCACATAAAACACGTGGGTCTGTCATGATTCTGCCCCTAGACCAGAAAATCAAGACAAGAGCAGGCAGAATCATGACACATGGCACTATATAAAACAATCGTACATGCATAATATCTACTCCAAACCAATCACAGGAAATAAATAGACGGCAACACCAAACTTGCACAACCGAATTGAAGCTTTGCACTGGTTCTAGTAAAAAATCGAAAAATGTCTATTCATTGCCCCCACTGTTGTTTCATCGCACACGCACAAGCTACACAGTTTCATCATTCAAATTGGGGTAAACATCCCACAATTCTCAGAAATGTCCCAACAGAGAGCGTGAACCAGAGCCAAACCTGCAGTCTTACCGTGCACACACACAAAATCACCATTTTAGCAACTTCTCAATTATTCCCCTTGCAAGTCCTAACAATTTCCTTGTTTATTTGAACAGGATCTCATTCGTAAATTTACAGACCCCCAGCACACACAATCATTCGAACGTTTTTTCAACGTCAGCCGCATAGACAAACACTTCAGAGGTCTACTCCTGGGCTACTTTAAAACTCCAGATGTCTGAGGCTCTGCTCTACTGAGAATGACTTTCGCAGAGGTCAATGAAACTCTACTTCAGGACTTGAAGTGAATTTTTGGTTCAAGGCTGGTGAACATGGGATGAACTTTCATCATGAAATTAATATATACCCTCCTAGCTGGTTGGAAAAGCATCTTAGGAGAGTCAAGGTATATGTATGCATGTATATTTCATGACAATTGATTAAGTTACGCAACCTTGAACACACATTGTCATTGTGAAAAAACTCGCAGCCACTCTTGTCTCATTGTTCCAAGGTTATCAGAGCGGGCAGGACGCAGTTCATGCCCAGAACTGACAAAAGCTGAGATGATAGCGCTGGATAAAGAAGGTGACTTGATACGTCTTCACCACAAAATTTCAGCCGCTATTAGGTCATTAATGATAATCTCAAATAGTTTTATTTATTTTGCCTTGTTATGCAAGCACTGTCGAGCTTGTGCAGAGGCTGCAGCTTTTTACAGAGGGGAACTGAAATCCCCTGGTTAGGCCTGGTTTCCCTCTGAGTTTTTTTTTGGAGTTTTGGGTTCCTCGCAACCGTTTGCATACTGTTTGACTGGCCGGGGGGCTGCTAGAATTTTTTAAGTTTTATTTAATTTACACTGCATATATGAATTTATCGTCTGTTTGATATTTGACCTGTGTTTCCCTCTTCTTATCTTCTTATTAAAATTGTAAAAAGCACAACATAAATGAAGTTGACTTGACTTGACTTAAATGTTATTCGTTTTTAAAGACTAAACCTTTCTGTTTCTTTTACATCAAATTACACAACAACTTTAGTCTTTCCAATCCAACCCGATCACAAAAAAATAAATTAGTGGCAGCAGGCGCGCTTTACTAAGATGGATCAAAAACAAAGTGAAATCTATCAAGGGCTATTAAAGGCAAAGACGTCATCAAACACGGCTTTAAAATCAACGCAATCCCTCACAAACAACGCTTATATGACATGTGTAAATAAACAAGCGCAGGGGTCTGTTTGACCGTTCGGATGTTACGACAGCTTAGCTTGACCTGTCATTGATGTTTGTTTGGGTTTACATGATGATGTGTTGGATTGAAAAAGGTTTATTTTGTAGTGTGGTTAGCGGCCGCAGGGGCCCGTACATGATGGCTGTGTTCTGTAGCTCATGTGGGTTTAATAGATGTTAGTCTTTTCAGCTCTGCGTGAGACTGGATCCAGGCAATGTCACACATCTCCAAGAGGAAACGAGAGTCAGGGCCAGGAGGACATTAAATTAATCACTTCGAAAAAAAGACGTGATTATTACTTCGAGTTTTAGAGAAGGAGGGAGAGCAACCAAAACAGTCCATAATGAAACATACAAATAAGCATTGTGGCATAGAGTTGTCACAATACCTTGTTTTTGTATATTTCGTTTTAGTATAAATCCATCACATTATACACAATATTATTATAACTTTTATTATTGAGAATTCAAGTGTGATTATTTGTGTTTGTCTCTAATGGATATTAACCATGGTTTATTATATTTAAAATTCACATTTATTCATATGATTAATTCGCTCATTCATATGATTCATTCATTCCTCACTCACTCACTCAGTAGCTGCGTTCCAATTCATAGGGTCCCTACTCACTGAGCATGGTATAGCCATTGAAGTGGACTTCGCTGACAATAATGGCTAATTTGGAAGTCCTTGCATAGTTAGTCTTAGTCCTGTCATGTTGTTATTTTTCCCTGTTTTGTTATGTTACCCCCTTGTGGGTTTTGCTTTTATATTATTAAAGTCTTGTTAACAACATAGTCATTGACAGACCTATTCTGTTTTATTAATATACATACAGAAGGTTGAATTCAACTTTGAATGTAAAAAAGTTAACGTTTCAGAAATAAATCTTGTATTTAAATATTCTTTGTTTAATTGTTACTACGATACTATTGTATTGTGAACCCAGTATCGTGTATAATACAGAATCTTCAGCTAATTGGATCGTTACATCCCTAAGTGACAACATGAATAAAACCCTGTTCTTGCTTCACCATTTAAAAAAAGAACATAAAAAGGACCAAAAGTAGCCGACTATATTTACACCCTTTCCCCCCTAAACTCATAAAGAAAATCACATGACTCTAAATGTCAGTGTGATTAACTGATGCCTCTGTGGTTTAAAATGGACTGCTGTGATTACATCCTTTGGGAAAAAACTGCCGCTTACACCAGTCCTTGCTTCAGAAGACACAGGGCTTTTCGTTGACTTCATTTCAAAGAACCCTCTGGGTTATTTCAAACTCACTTACATTAAATCAATTCAATCCGTCTTTTATCTCTAGAAATGTAGTTTTGCGGCATGTGGTGCTACACCGGGGAAAGGGAGCACTTTGGCCCGTCTCAAGCAATCTTCTGAGATCATCCGCAGAGCGATCCAGATCAATCCTCCGCGGTGTTTGTGCATGTGTGTGTGCGCTACCGCTCACGTGTGCTTGTTTTATGTGTTTAGATGTTCAACACTTCGGTGATCGATGATGCTTTTCTAAAACTGTGTAAACTGTTCCTTTTGCTCTTATTTCCTCCTGTCTCCTCTAATTGTGATTGCACAAATTTGAAAGGAAGAAACCTTTTCTCTGCATTCAGCAATTTTGCACACATTACTGTGACTTTTTAACAAGCCAACACAGCCTCGCAAAGTGCGGAACGCAGGGAAAGTGTCCACACGAAGCCATTTCTATTCAATGCTGGCCATCTCCTTGTATATACATGTCTGCACATTTTTCATTGGGCATGTGATCGGTGCTGGACATTCTTCCAGAACTACATCATCACTCTACAGAAGTGCCATGTTCCCCCTCAATTGTTTTCTTTCTTGGGCTTGTCAGTGCTCTGAGTAGGTCCACTCAAAGTGTAACCGCGTCCAGCTCGTGGCATTTCATCTCCACGTGACTCTGGTCACAGCTGGTCAAGAGTGTGGACCTTCTCCAAAGCAAACACACTACGGAATATTGTGGAACGATCAAATACGCTGCAGCTATCGGTTTACCAAACAGACACAAAACAAAGAGAAACAAAGTTAGCGTTTTCTGTCTGAGATTGTGAGGGAATGTTTGATTCTTGATTGTTCGTCCCTCTGCTTGGCCCAGCTTGTTGTTTTGGAGAATGTCATGTCAGAATGTCTGCAACAGGAGCAACAGTGATTTCATATAATACTTAATACTATAAAACTATAAATTTAAATAACAGTTTTAAACAATATATCACATATAGAATATATTACGAAAAGTAATTGTGCACCTCTCTTTAAAAAGCCACACAATTTAAACAGTATTAAAGGTGTATGACAGGATGCAAACCAACATTAAATCCTTTGATCAAATGGGCCATAAATAAAGTACTTCTTTTTATGGGATTGGCGCCAGTTCTTGACGAGTATGGGGCTTGTGCAAATTATAAGAAATCAAATAGGGGAGGCAGAAGAAGAGAGACGGAGAGATAAAGAGCTACAAAAGATGAGTCAAATTCATTTTACGCTCTCCTGATTTCACTCACATGATGGAATAACTGTGATAATGAGACAAACATCCTGAGCAAACAGACCAGGGTGCCAATACACTTACACAATGAAACAGCGACACACAAATTCACATTCCTCATCTCCACCATTCTCCGGCTGCGAAAATGTTATGCTAGCGTTGCCCAGATCTCATCAGTAAATGAGCCAAAAGAATAAAGGTCTGACCATCCTGTCTGCTTCAGCTCATAACTTTAATTCTAATGGAAATGCGAAAGCTCTGTCATATCTAATCATCACACCAGCAAACACTGTGCAAAGCTACTCTCACACCGCTTTCAGGTCTTTGATCGATTTCTTGACTGTCACTTTACTAGCAAACCTTAAAGGGGTGATTTAACTTTCTGACTTCTTTAAAATGTTAAATGTCCTGTCGTCTCATGCATAACATGGTCAACTTGTCAAAAAAACGAGTTGGACATATTACGTAGTATTTCTGTGCTCGATACACTCCCCCAATGTTCGTATAGGTTTCGGAAAGTTTTGAAACATTAAAGTTTTTGAACATGAAATTCCCTTACTTTCTTTAGTCCCTTACTGTGCAATTCTCTCGGAAATGCATGCCCACGGCAAGGCAAAAGAAATAGCGCGCCAATTGCGTCAACCGACGAGCAAGAAGAAGACCTGATTACCATCAAGATTGGCTGCGCTATGGGCCTGCAGCTGCAGCTCTTTACTCTTGCGATAGTGAGAGACGTTGAGGTGTGTTTGTTCAGGGCATTTGGTTTGACAGATGTTATATAAATGGTGGATATAACGGTGGATTTGCAGATTGTTTGAAACAGATAGATGGCGCGGTCTCAGCAAAGATGCCCGACATGAACCGCACGTGGTAAGTGAAACTGAGTCATATGTCTGAGTTTTGTAGGCAATCGGCGTGTACGTGCATAATGTAAACAACAAAAAATTATACTGAATCAGCAGTTACGGTATAATGCAGTGATGTATTGTGTGCTCGTGATTTAATTCTTCAGGAGTTTGTTTGTTTTCGGAAATAGTAGTACAGCTGTATCTATCTTTAATAAATGTGATCAAACTAAATACTCTTTGAAGATAAGAAGTGTGCAATACTACTCTATATTTACTGAAGATTAATATGAGATTGGCAGCAGAAACTGCCCGTTAAGCCAGACCTTTAACATGTCTGCCCGAGATGAACTGCAGGAAATAAACAATCTGAGCTGGCAGCGAGAGGCAGGAGTTAGAAATTTGAAATAAAGCTAATTATCAAAGGCAAAGACTTATGGGTAAAATGTTTATGCAAATATATGACAGAGAACAAATTTTTGGACGGAATGGTGGTTATATGAATTTGAGTCAGGAACAGCACATTTTTAGGACACGTTCTTTCATGGTTCTGTCCCGCCTTGTCTTGCTTTTCTTGACCCAGTGGTAGAATCATGATAGAGCCTCATGTTTTGTGTGGGGAGAGACATATTATTGACGTCTTGACATAATTTGCGCACTCTCTGGTCTCATCTATGGCCACCGGGGTTTACCCCGGTCGTGACAGCGATCCCTGAAAACTTCAAAAGTTCAAAATACTGTAGTTAAAGTGAAAAAACAGTGCACCAGATCAGTGTCCATATTCGTTTTGGAACACTCATTAAAGCGTTATACATTTTCTTTAGTTATGAAAGAAGCCATCTTCAGTGAATGGCAACGTGATGGAAAATGCCCACCTCACTAGTTAGACCCACTGCCCCGTGGATTTTAGCGACGTGTCCAAGCAGCGCAGGGTTTTTCTGACCCACACTTCTCAGGATTGAGAGGAAGGCTGTGAGAGAGGCGGGGCTCGTCCGAGCCACGTTCACCAGCATACTCAGAACAGAATCACCCAGGTCACTGTCATTGAGATAACCGATCAAAGATGGCACCAAAGAAGATAACACCTAAAGAGAAAGAGAAAATAAGACCTGAGGTTAAAGGTCTTGTTCTTAAAACAACAATAATTTTCACCATTTTCTAAAAATAGGTATTTAATGAGAAGATTAAATAAGAATAACTGTCCAATAAACATTTTGTAAGCAAAATAGGATTGCATGTGTAGTTTGTGACCAACAGTGGGTTTATTTAGTATTAAGAGTACTTTTTTTTATATTTCTCTTACAATAACTTGTGTAACAGGGTTGAAAGCTATTCATTTCAAAATAATACTTTAAAAGCAACAATATCCAAAAACATTTACAATGCTTATGACTAAAAAACTTAAGACACTCTTTCAAACACAGGTCCCTTATGGTTCTGATCCTGCTGTGTAAAGAACTACCACTCTCTGATTGGTTGATTCCAGAGCCACCCATCCCATAAACAGGTCCTTTGGTCTTACAGCACATGGGCTTTCAAAGACCAAAATGATGAAGATAGTAACAGAGAGAGAGAGAGAGAGAGAGAGAGAGAGAGAACTTAAGGAAACTTAGTCACCGTCCCAAGTTCATCTTGTCTAAAGATATGTTAAAAGAAATCAGAGATGACCTTAAGTCAGACCTCATATTATGACACAGTGAGTCACAGGCTAAGGCAGAAAACACACAGTAGATCATCGGAGAAATTCAGCCCTGACAACCAGTGAGTCAGTTGACCTCTGTTCTTCAGCATGAAATGAATCTAACAACACCCTTTTAACAGTATTTGTTTAATCCTTTATTATTCTCCGGTGAAACCCATTAATTTTTGAATTGGCAGAGGTGGAGGACAGGCTGGGAGAGCAGCAGACACACACTATGACTGTCCTGTTTTTCTGTCTATTTATAAGTTATAAGCTGGACAAACAATAAAATAATACCTGTTACTCTACAGTACATTTGAAGCCTTGTGGGCAAAGGAAATGAACAGATTTCAAAACCATCACATATATGAAGTTTATGTTAATCTAATTATGTTCAAGGCGAAAGAAATAGCCTGCCCATGCATTAACCGACAAGAAATAGGAAGACACGCTTACCATCAAGATTGGCTGCGCTGTGGGCCAGCTGCAGCTCTTTACTCTTGCGATAGTGAGAGAAGTTGAGGTGTGTTTGTTCACAGCATTTCAGTGATGGATGTTATATAAAGGGTGGATATAATGCTGGATTTGCAGAACGTTTGAAATTGATAGATGATGTGGTCCCAGCGCTTAAAGATTCCGGACATGTACCGCCCGTGGTAAGTAAAACTGATAGAGACACAAACTTATAGAGAATCAGCAGTTATAATGCGATTGTGTATTGTGTGCGCGTGATTTAGTTCCTCCTCCCGCACAACCCCAGAAGGTCGTCTGTTTTCTAAAAATGTTTTATGTTAATCTCTGTTTTGCCCTGAGATTGTTGTAACACTATTAAAACATCAGCCATCAGCCAGCAATTCTCAGCACCTCAGACCTCGGTGCACACTACCCTCACTTCAAACAAATCACTCCACTGAGACTGCACTGCTATGGGTCACAGTAGCACTGTGGCCAGCCAAGGTGGAGTCTAAACCATCGGCCCTGCTTCTAGACTTATCTACGAACTACTCGTGTTTCCGGCACACCCAACGGTGAAACTCGATCTCACCATCCAACTTTGCAATACCAAAATCACTCTCTCCGAAACAGCCAGGAACTTAGGGGTCATATTTGATGAACAGTTGTCCTTCAATGATCACATTGCAAACACAACACGGTCATGCCGATATGCCTTTATCAACATTAGAAAGGTTAGACCCTATCTCACTGAGCATGCAACACAACTCCATGTCCAGGCCCTGGTGATCTCTAGGTTGGACTACTTCACTACTCTCCTTGCTGCTCTTCCTCCAAAGGCTATCAAACCACTCCAGATGGACTGCAGCAGCTTGCCTCGTCTTCCAACAGAAGGCTTTTGTTGAAACTAGTAACTTTTCATTAGCACCTATTGTATTATTGCTCCTGTATGACATATCGCTTATTTCCTCCTGAACTCTCTGTAAGTCACTTTGGATAAAAGCGTCTGCTAAATGACTAAATGTAAAAGTAAAAAATTATGGTTTGATCATTCTCACATCATATCTGAGGGAGCTACATACTATACAGTCGTTTGTATATTGTTTACCCGTATACAGTACCATCAACTGTGGCTTGTGTAAAACAAAAAGATACGTTTTTCTAACAGTAAATATGTGATTATGTCTTGAATTAAAATTGTTTTATTTAACTCGAAATATAAACTTTGTCACTGTTCAAACACCCCCCAAAATGTATATAACAGCTTTGAATATCATGATTCTGCCTCATTTCGTCTTGATTTTCTAGTCTAGTGGCACGATCATGACAGAGCTACGTGTTTAGTGTAGACTAGAGAGAGACATGACATTGTTTGTTTTGACCTGTCATGGACTTTCTCTGGTCTCGTCATTGGCATCTCAAACTTGTTTCCTCGTACAGCTTTCCATTAGTGTTTCATTCCCTGCACCTGCCTTGTGTTAATTTACCCCTCGTTAGTCTCCCCATTTAATGCCCTTGTGTTTAATGTCCTGGGCTCGTACGTTTTGCTTAAATGTCTTGTTTGCGGCCATGCCTTGGCTGCTTTATGCCTCAATGTTTGACGGTCCGCCAAGTAATTCATGGTGGACTTATCCCGATTAAGTTCAAGTTGTGTAGCTCTATTGTATGTCAAGTGCTGTTTTAGTTTAGTCCTATTTTTTGTGTGTGTGTTATAATTAAAGTCTTTGTTTTCCCACCACCTACCTCTGCCTGCAACTGGGTTCTTTCACTGAAATTCCTGACATTGAAAGGCTATGCATGTTCAGTTACATTTGTTTTAATTTAAAAATAATGCATAAATATGACTAAATGAAATTTTTCAGTTTTTTCTTTATGTAATGTTTTATCAGACTTTATTTCTTTCACAAACACTGTCTCCTTTTTCCAAATCTCCCTCTCTGTGTAAATAACAGAATGACTCATATCCGTCCCATTATTCTTACAACAAAGCGCTCTATCAATGTGATAATCCAGTGTTGTGTTTGTGCTTGATAATATCTCATGACTACTGCATTCTTCACATCTGGCTCCGTTCATATGCTATTTGCTGTCCCATCACCCCCTTATGTAAATGCAGGAAGCATGGATGACAAAATCGTGCCTCCCCGTTTTCTCTTCCAGTAAATCTCTCTTTCCTAGGAGCTGTGCGGAAATGTTCTGTTACGACGTGCTTTCTGATATTTCAACACTCGATAAAATCTGTTTTACAGGGTTGATGCTGCCACAGGTGTCCATCACCAAATTGTCTGACCATGCATACTTGTGTTTAAACAACCGCTAAATCACTCACTCTTTATATATCCACCCATCCGATCCAAGTAATTTTTCAGTTACCCAGAATAAGTGACCTTGACTGGTTTGTATCCCCACATCCCTCGGTCATTCTGTCATGAGCTCATCCGTCTCTCACTCACCAGAGGGTGAAGCTCAGAGATCATCTGGAGCAGTCGGAGCAGATGCTGTCTGCCGGTCTGATCCAGCTGTGACATCAGCGCCGTCAGCTCACTGATGCGCTGTTGGATGGGCCCTGGTTGCCTTGGATACACAGATGGCAGCACCCTCAACAGCATGGAATTACCTATCAAACCAGTAAACAATACAATACAATAAGTACAATACAGACAGTAACTAACAATGCTTTTTAAAGCTTAACTCTTTATGTCCATTTGAACAGTTTTGTAGGTAATTTTATACTGCCGGTATGTATGAATAATATATTACGGTACTCATGTGTGGTGAGATTTGTTATGGTATCAGTCTATTCATACTTCAGGTTATAGTCGAACCCGCAAGGAGTGGCGAATCAAACCTACAGCTTCGTGATGACTAGGACTCAAAATGTGCATGCCATTTCCCCAAGAAAGCAGCGTGGGAGCTGATTCATCGTGTGTTGACTTCAAACCAACAACAATGTAGCATTCTGTTGTTGTTCACATTTTATTGTCCTTAGTTTCCTCATTTACTTTCTGTCTGACAGTTTTCTCTGCAGAGACACATGTGGCAAACAAGATCCCAGCACGAAATGAGGGGAAGGGAATAAAATACTAAGAAAATGAGGCGAAAACCTAGAAAGAACAAACAATAAACAAACAAAAGAACTAAAGAATGATCCTACAGTGTTAGCGCTGTGCACACATGCAGTAATGTCAGGACCCTCTTCATCTGGAAACGATCCAGATCTTTCTAAAGGTGACCGTGAGCACACTCTCATAGTTTGGACACAATATGGTTACACTGGAGCACTGTGAGATAATAAACATGTGTGGGAGCAGGAAGTGAAACGAGACCTTTCAGCTAAACATGTCAGATGACATGAATGACAGCAGGACCAATAAATTGACAAATCAGTGACCTCTGATGTGTGATGGTTATCATGTGTCCATGTCATGTTTTAAAGGCATTTCTGGAAAACTTGGTAAGTGGTTAGTTCTTGTCTTTGTGTGTTTAAATGGAAAACAGGATTTGTTTCAGCTAATAATGCCGGGGCCTCACCGAAAGATTTTCAAACTGTGAGAGACCACAAACGTCCTAGATTCATCCTAGATTTATTCATCTTGCTCCTATAATGTGTGGTGCGCAATAATGTGACGAAGAAAGCACACCACACAAACAGATTTTAGAGTCTGCTTTGTTTATTATATATGTGTGTTCAATATAAACAACTTTGTATATATAACCTTTTATCTCATTTTAATTGAGAAATTGCTCAAACAGCGTTGTCTAAAGCATTAAAGGTGGCAAACACTAGATATAGTTTTATTTCAACTCAAATATTGTATGTATGTCTTCACAGTAATACAAAAAAATATCAATATTGTTTTGTGAAAAATAGCTGCTGACATTATCAGGAGTTTACTGGCTCCACTGGACCTATCGTTTCTGTTCCACCTTCACCATCAGCACAATCGGAGTCCACCACTACCATCACTTGCGCACAACCTGTTTTTTATTGAAATTATTCGCAATTGCGCTGATGAGTGTTTTTGACTGAAAATGGACAGCATAAAGAAAAGGCTGTTCATCTGATCAGGTACATTCACTCTTAACACACATCACAGGAAAATCTGATAAGTCAATTTTTAGAGACGTTTAAGATCCTCGGGACTTAATCTAGGACTGTCGGAAGGGGAAAAATCTCGCCGATTATCTTGTGGTGAGGCCCAGCAAAACATTTTGCTGTATCATGATGACATTATTGACATTATCATCAACACCCTTTTTACCCCTTACCTGTTTTACAGCAGATGTTTTTTGGTAAACCTTTATAATCTACTGAAAATGAAAGAGCAATGCTCAGACATTGATAGATTCGTTTTTTTGGCCCGGCTGTCACTAATTTTGATTTATTTCAACATCAGCAGTAAACATGACAGTAGATCATAAACTTAATATGGCAGAAAACTCCCAGATCTTAACAAAATCACCTAATCTCTGTTCTGGCAAGCTATGTAAGTCAGGGCGTCAGTTGGTAAACATAATTCTTTATGTGAGATGTTTCGTCTGGCTCGAGAGAGACATTGAGTGAAGCATAAAACCTGCCCACCTGTTTCCACTCACACAGCGTGTTATGTTAATGAAGGATTAGTGCTACACACAACCTCTCCTAATGATACAGCGGGGAATACATGACTGATATTCACATATGACAGGTCATATAATTTTTGCCAGGTGCTTTGGCTTTTTCTTTCAGTTTATGAGGAATTTCATTCTTTGATGAGATAAGCTTGATGCAAGTAAGTCAGAATTAAGAAATTTCCAGAGATGTTTTCCACATATGTGACCCTTGTCCCTATGATGATAACATCAGAGGTTGTACAGAAATACTGTCTGTTTCTCTAGAACACAGCTGATCTCTGACAGCGTGTTATTACTGAAGTCTTGTGTACAGCAATTGAACAATTCTCAGTGAGATAATCACACTTGTGTTATATTTTTATGGGAGGGGAGGATTGGAGAGTAGAGTGTTGGGAAGTTCATTTCCATAATCCGGCTCCTATAAATGTTTTTTTAATTATATTTTAGGGGCTTTTGCCTTTAATAGCACGGGACAGCGTAGAGCAGACAGGAAAGCATTGGATATGGAGACATGGGGGAGGGACTGGCAAATGACGCTCAAGATGGGAATCTAACCACAACGCTATTGTGTCTTTTAGCCATCACACTTTCCCAGATGACTTATGGTATAATAAAAATAAAAGTAGCCTAAATAGCAAAAAGTTGATTCTGAAAAAAATGTTATCACAGTGTCTTTATTGAGCAAACTTTAGATGTGTATGGTCACATCATCTGTGTCGAGGTTCATATCAGATTTTTCCAAATTTTTGGATCATGTTTTCATTACCCTGTAACTGGCAGGCTTAAAATCCTTGTATTAGATCAGTGTTTGATTCACAGGTGAATGGAAATGATCTTGCATAGAAGATGATGCACAAGACACATAATTCACCCAAAAATAAATAAATATATTTATAAATATATATTAAATAAATAAGTCTTCATTTACTCACACTCAGTTTGTTTCAAATCTGTATACATTTCATAAAGGAAGATATTTAAAAGAAAGTCAGTAACCAAAGAGATCTCATCCTCCATTGACTTCCAATTGTATTTATTTTCCCTATTATGGCAATAAATGGGGGATGAGATCTGTTTGGTTACTGACATCTTCCAAATATCTTTCCTTGTGTTTAAAATAACTTAGTACAGGTTAATTAATTAATACAGGTTATGAACAACCTGAGGGCGAGACAAATGAGGATAGAATTTGTATTTTTGGGTGAACTATCCCTTTAATTATAAGAATAGGCACCATTTGTAACATACAGTGAATCTGAATAATCTTTGTTCAGAAAGTACAGTTTTGAATATTATCTCTTGAGTCCAGAATCAAAGAATGAACTCGTGTTAATGTTTTTATTCGTGTTAATCTTGATCTGTCAGATGTCAGTTGTCTGTGATGATTTACGCCCATATGATCAGTTGTCAGGCTCCTCTCTGTCCTGAAGGGATGTTTAACTTTACCTTTGATCACCAGCACCTGCTACTGCCTCATAAATCTTCTTCAGAAGCACCCTGACTCCAACAGGATATGTGACGCTGTACTTCATACGAATTCAGTGAAACTCCATTTTTGTTATTGAGTCCTAAAATATGTATTAAATATGGTAACACTTATTGGGATGGGTTCCGGACAGGAAATAAAAATAGTCCTAAACTCAAATAAATGTTGGAGCTGTCTAAGCGGAAAACAGCTTGCAATGGGGTCCTATTTTTTAAGTCTTTGTTATGTTTTTGATGTGCTAAACCATCAGTGTTCATGTATTGATTTTCAAAAAATGCTTTATATATTACATATTTCGCCTGTGTTTTACACCGTCACCTCGATTCTCAGAAAACAGGCTGCTGAGTTCCTGGTTCTATAAAGTCACTTCTTCCGAAACTCTCTGATTGGTCAAACACTTAGAGTGTGTGTTAAGATGTCCCAATCTGTGTTCCAGGGGCAGGGGCAATATAAATGTATGGATTCATGATGTATAAACCCAGGTAAAAGTTTGTTGTAGTCCCATCAAGTCGTTCATTGTTCTGTTAAAGCAAATATCTTCCTTTCCTGTGAAATTTGAACGTTGCAACTTGGCAGATATTGGTTAATTAAAATTCCATTATACCTCCCCTTTAAAACACATTGTGTTATTGTTTTAGCTCAAAATACACACAAGCAATGTTTTGTGTAAGCAAAACTACTCAAAGTTCCTAATTTATCCAAGGCCTTGTCCTGGAAAAATCGAATCGCTGTTCGGGAAACTGCTCCTTTAGATGTTAATCACACAACTCATGAGACAAGTGTGACAGAATCCCTTGCGGTTTGTATAAATTCACACCTTATACACACTTATTTCCTTTAACTCTTCTAAACAAATGATCCTTTTGTTTTCATTTCTTATTCATGCAAGGATCAAATGATGGGACATGTAATAAGTACAACTTAAAGAGTTGTTTACATGACAAGCTCTGCCAACAATTACACGAGAAAGGCATTACAAGGAGATCCCTAGAAATAAGTCCAGCCTTTAAAAGACAATTCAGAGAGCTTCACAGCACAAACAACACAATGACATTCAGAATGAAATATTCTTTTAAATCATGAACTCAGATTGCAATATCACATGATGCATAACAATGATTGATACCGAGGAGATGACAGAATAATATCCAGTTGTTTGTTTTCTTATTTCTTCTGTAAAGTGCTCCGCCAATGTGTCAGGTTGTGTGTGTTTCTGCAGTGATGATTAGAGGAGCTCATTGTGGTAAATGATAGTGTAGGTGCTGATGGAATTTCACATTACCAGCACTTTTCATTCTAAGGTGGCAGATTGACGGCATTAGTCAAAGCTGACCTTCCCTTTTGTTTCCTCTGGAGACAACGAAAGCAGTCATTCCCATTTCTACTGTCTTGTACTTCTGCCTGATTTCATATTCAAGACGCCTCTGTACTTTTTGCATCAGGCAAAGAGATGCAGGGAACCACCAGCAGGAAAACACATGTGTGGGACAATCACATATTTTTGTCGATAAGCGAAATACTGAATGTTAATGGTCCGATGATGAATGCAAATTTTTGACAGATTTGTTGGCACGCTCATTCATCCATCGGTTGCCATTAAAACAAGCTTTATGTTGCAGGCACATTAATGTTGACCTCCCAGTGGATACATGACTGTAAATCCGTTTCCAGAAACCTCCATTCATGTTCATGTCAGGCCCACAAAATATATCATTCCTCCACCGGCCCAAGAGAGTCTCACAAAAAGAAATTGGGGACACAAAGTAATTTCCAGTTGGGTGTGAAATCTCTATCTGGGGAAATGTGTGTGACAGTGAAAGTGGGGTCTGTTATCGGGCAACGAAATGACAGCACATTTCCATGACCCCCAGTCTGGCATCCCCCAGAAACTCAACAACAGCATCCAAAATCATCCTGACAAGCAGGGGGTAGATTCACAATCCTCAATACTAAGTCATCAGAAACAAAGAACGTTTTGTGGATGCTTCTTGCCCGATAGAAATTAAATAATTTGTAATATTTGTAACGTAAAGCAGAAGAGAACGAGGATCGAGTCCAAACTTTCTCCATAACACACCCAACACAACACAGCATCAGTTAGGACACGCTTAACATGGTTTACCCCAAATGGGACATATTCCTGGATGAACATCCCTGCTGGTTCTGGATCAACATTTCAAGCAACCAATGACGTTGAGGAGTTAGGTGTAGGGTTAAGGTTCCCATCAACAGATTAGAGCCAACACTGGCAGTGATCTGGATTGTGTGTTTATACTAGAAAAGTGGTTGGGGTTAGAACAAAGGTAAAATAAAGGGCAAGGGGCAGGCTTGAAACGTGACTTGATTCTAAGGGCTGATGTCTGAATTTGGGGATTGGGTTTAGGGTTAGAGGTTGTAAGACCACCCCGGTTAACCCCTCCAGTCGCACTGGAATTTGGGCACATGTTATGTTCAGCATTAGGGATAAGATTGTGTCTTTGTTAATTAGCGTTCTAGAAACAAAATACAAAGTCGATCCAGAATAATTGCCTACTTGGCTCAATAGAGTAACGATACAGATGTACTGTATACGACTTTTTGCATGAAATAAAAGATGTATGCAAAACAATTGAAACATATAAACGTGAAATGGGCTTACTCACTAAAAATGCGGTATAAAGAGTAATGGTCATGTGGTTCTTATTACCCCCATTAAATAGAGGAAGATGACAAAAAGAGAAAAGAACAATAAACCTCTGTTGTAAAGAGAGAGCCGTTCTCGTCACAACAGAAGAGTCAAAAACCTTCAAGCACTTCCTAACTTTTCTTTGTACCTCTTTATCGATCTGCTTGTCTAAGATCTCTCTCATTGCCTTAAGGTGCAGAAGAAGCACAACTATTTGACTACATGACATATTACCTCCAACAAGGAATTGCTCACTGGAGGTAACTCTCTCTCTCTCTCTCTCTCTCTCTCTCTCTCTCTCTCTCGCTCTCTCTCTCTCGCTCTCATTATGTTTATATACACCACAGAGCCCCTCCATCCAGCTCAGTTGCGTCTCAGCTGCAGTTCACTAAACAAGCAGGAGCGTGGCCAGCAGATTGCTCAGCATCTAACCAGAGAACACACAAAAACGCAGAGAGTTGATCCTATTCACACATGGCCAGACACATGTGGACATTACTCCAGACTGCATGCCTGCTGGGTTTGTTATCCGCGGAGTATCCTGGCCTCCCCGAAGAAGAAATAACTCCCGATATGCGCTACCCACCCAATTATTTTGGGGATTTGGAAAGTGAAGAGACCAAAGGTGAGTAGCTGTGATGCTTAGACCAACAACACTGTTAGATTCTGTGAATTATGAATAAACAGGTACCGACAAGACTGGTTTAAAGCGTTCTGTCATCAGAGATTGAGTGTCTTTAAGAAAGGATTTCCCCTGTATATGTAAGGAAAGAAAGTTGATGGAGAGTTGAGGAATTTATGAATGAGACGATATTTGCAGTTGTGAGTGCAGGATGCGTGTGTTGTGTAATGAATGAGCTCTGTAATGAAAGGATGGCGTTGAAAGCTTTACCAGTAGCAGATGTTAAATAGGAATGTTGTGTCAATGGATTGCTGTGGTTTTGTTTAAAAAAGCTTAACAACTTTAGAAAGGGTACAATCTCTTCCTGTAAGTGATGGAAAGAGACAACACAGAAAGTCAGCAATTTACTCAAAACAAATGAAAAGATTACGTTGTCCATTTTTTTAAATCATTGTTTTAGTGTTTTATAGGTTGAGTAGTCAAAAGTTAAAACAACCATAATACACCATAACAAAACATTAAAAGGGCAATATATGAAGGATAATTCACCCAAAAATACAAATGTTGTCATAATTTTTTCGCTCTCATGTATTTAAAAACGACATGACCCTTTCGTCTGTGAAACTGTAAAGCACAAAAGATCTTTTAAGTGTTGTTTGGTCACTGTTCTTTAGTAACGTTCTTCAAATGTCTTATTTTGGGTTTTGGGTGACATGAGGATAAAATGAACAATGATAGAATTTTAATTTATAACTTTATATATTATTGGTCTGGTGAACACAAAATAATATATTTTGAATAATGTAGGACAGTAAACAGTTTTGGGGCACTTTTTCCTACCATGGTAGTAAATGGGGTCCAAAATTTTTGCATTAATGAAAATATCTTTCTCTGTGTTCAACCAAACAAAGACATTTTTACAGGTTGTGTAAAACAAGAGATGAAGTAATTCATGAGAGAATTTTCATTTTTGGGTGAACTACCCCTTTAACATCCAGATATTACTCTTCTTTACATTATGAGTGTTAGGCTCATGTCGGAACTCCCCACTCACGAAATCTAAAAACCCAGGACACTGTGTCACGTTATTCACGTACACAAACCATGTAATGTAACTTCACTCTTTCCTTTCGTTCTCTGTATGGCTCCCAGAGGAGATCCCCACACTATCCCCAGAGGAGACCCCCATGCTGTTCCCAGATGAGTACACCACGCCGTCCCCAGAACCCTGCAAAGCTTCAGCCTTCACTGAATGGGATAAGCTCTTCACCATGCTGGAAAATTCCCAAATGAAGGAGAACATGCTCCTGCAGTATGCCGATGACATCATCAAGGTGGAGCTGCAGTCTCTGCGAGGGGAGATGCTGCAGTTTGTGGCGCAGTATGGGGCCTCGTGCACATCTTCAATTGACAAGGCGGCTCGGCGCACTGGGGCACAGATGGAGACACAACTGGAGAAAGCGCTGACACGACTGCGAGAGGTCTCAGCCAATCAGTACAAGCAGCAAGAATTGGTCCTGCAGCAGCTAATTGTATCTAGCATGACCCAAGATGCGCACCTGAAGCGGCTAGAGAACTGCTGCCTGAAATCTTCACAAGCCAAGAGTCTTCAGGCCCGGCATCTGACGCAAGAGGTAACTGACCAGGAGACCAGACTGAGGTTGGAGAAGAATCTGGCATCCATCTCAAGTGAACTGCAAGCCATTCGGGAAAAGATGACACATTACATGAGGTCAAACCTGTCAAACAGGTTTCCATCAGGTGAGAATCTGATCTATGTTTCGACAAGCTAAAGCAGCCTATTATGTTAAGAGAAAGTAAATTGTTGAAGCAGTAAAGTAAGAGAGATCTGGACTCGTGTCAAACCAAATGAAAACCATGAATTGGATGAGAGTAATACAAACACATGTACATTGTACAATTACAATTATGTCACTGGTTTTGAGAAACAAAACTACACGCTCCAATTCCAACACAAATGTTGCAAATGTATTGTTTTATGAGAGTCAATCCTTTGAACACAAAGTGATGCTTCGGCAATTCTGCTATTAATTCTGAGCTGTAAATCTGTGACTTATTCAAACCATATGTTATCATCAAGCCAACTGACTAACACAAAAACATCAAAGAACACATCAACTTATATGACCCCGAAAAAGACAACCTTCACTCAAAGTTAGGATGTGAATTTCTTGCAAAACCTCCTTGGACCTTTCTTTATCTACAGCTGATCCACGCTTTGTCCGCATATATAGAGCCTAGTCAGTTTCCATTCAACATATTTAATTTAAAGCTCATGCTTTCTGTATTAAAGAGCTTTGCAGAGGTAGAACAAATGAAAGACAGAGGGAGGTATAATCATTTACAGCTAAGCATGGCGACCACACCAAAGCGTCCAGGGGGAAAACAGAACCAGATGAGACTGTTTAGAGAATTAGTTAGTCTTCATTTATCCTCCCAAAGCAGGAAACCTAAGACAAATGAAATGAAAATATCATAAGCTACGGTAGGAGAGTTGTGATCTGCCATAGGTAATCACCCAGTGGAAAGAGAATGTACCAATCCTATTAACCAAACCATCTCGGATTGTTGACAAACCTTTCACTGTAATTGTGCTTCCTACTGATTGAAGATCCTCGTGGTTCTTCCGGCTTGCTGCTCCAGTGGGGTTTATCTCATAATCGCATGAAAACGTACAACACTGTCCATATAAGAATATAATAAAATACGATCAGGCAAGTACAAACTTGCATGAAACAAGACTTTGCAGTACGGGAAAGTCCTTTCTATTAGTATCCTTGTCATATTTACAAATGAACAAATAGCATAGGGATAAATTTGGGAGTGAACAAAAATTGGAGGATATCCACAATGACGAAATGTTTTCGGTGAAAATCATCACTCTGAGGAACCACCACTAAAAAATAAAAAGTTAATTGTATATTACATCACTTTCAATCTTTTCAAATAAAGACTATGCACTTTTAGTTGTTTTTGTTTCATTGTTTTATTTAACAAAAATACTAATCCCAAAGTGGACAACCCTCCTTGACTGATTTCGACAGTCTAAGGGTTACCCATAGAAACACATCTGAAACTGAGGGGTGGAGTGGTTCACGACACATTCATTCTGTTCCTTCTAACCAGGGAAATTAAAATTCATTGATAACATCTCTTTTCTCCACAGGCTGTGACACTGGACTCCTCTTCCCCATGCGCTCTTCTACATCCAACGTCAAAGTAACACCCAAAATACCGTTCCCGACCAAAGCAGTGACCATCTGCCTGTGGGCAAAACCAACCCAGGTTCTCAACAAGACCGTCCTCTTCTCTTACAGCACGACGGGCAACCCTTACGAACTGGAGCTGGTGCTCAACGGCCAAAGTGTCCAGTTCACGGTGGATGGAGAAACCCATTTGGTGGAGGCGCCAGGGGTGGTGCAAGAGGGTCAGTGGGTGCACCTCTGTGCAGTCTGGAGTTCATGGCAGGGCCTGGCTTCTGTGTGGGTGAACGGTCAACAAGCAGCAAGCTCTCCCGGAGTGGCTGAGGGTCATGAGCTACGCAGCAAAGGGAGCATACTTCTGGGACAAGAGTACGGACGTTACTTCAGGCATCTCAACTTCCCGGAAACCTTTGATGCAGAGTTGGCCTTCACGGGGAAGATTACAGGAGTCAACATGTGGGATCGTGTTTTGGATTCACAGGAGATATCCCAGCAGGCACAGCTGGACGGGAGTGGTTGTGGTATCCGTGGCAATGTGGTGGCATGGGGCGTGTCTGACATTGAGCCGAAAGGGGGTGTCAAGTTAATCTACTAATGTCTCTACTGTCTTGACCACCCGAGTCTTGTAAATCGATCAGATGAGCTCCTACAACACATCAGCTGCTTTGCTACTCCTGCATACAACAGTAATTTCTTTCAGTTCTGGAAAAAGTTTCCTCACAGGAAAAGTTGGATTTTGGGGTGTACTGGCATTCATCATGCAAGTTAAAGTAGTTAAACTGCTGCCATTTGAGGCAAATCATATCATTCGTTAATCATTTCAAAATTTGGTTTTAAACACATTTTGTATTGTCAAAGTATTTATCTTGTTTGAAAATGTTTACATTCCAGTTTGACTTCATTTGTAATCTATTTGTAATGTAATCTTTCAATACATTGTAATGTTGTTCTTCTGCAATATTTTAAAACTTATAGTCGATCTATCTTGTGATTTTTATTTTGCTACATAAATATTGCTAATGAATATGTTTTTATGCACCTGAACACGTTTGTTAGCTACTTGCCACATTTTGATGATGGAACTGTGGAAAATGTTTACAAGGTCTATGTGACTTTTTACTTTCCCTGATGTGTGATGTGTATTATAATGTAAAAAAAAAAAAAAATTTGAGGCTAAGATGAATGTATAATGTAAATAAGTATTTTTCAATGAGGGTCAGGAAACCATAATAAAAATTTTAACCAAAATAAAACTGATTGTCCCCTTCCTTGAACCGCCACCTTAACGTGGTGGAGGGGTTTGAGCACCCGAGTGACCCTAGGAGCTATGTTGTCGGGGGCTATATGCCCCTGGTAGGGTCTCCCAAGGCAAACAGGTCCTAGGCGACGGGTCAGACTAAGAGTGGTTCAAAAACCCCATATGATGTTGACAAAAACAAGGACCGTGACGTCGCCCGGTATGGCGCAACCGGGGCACCACCCTGGAGCCAGGCCCGGGGTCGGTGCTCGTATGCGAGCGCCTGGTGGCCGGGCCTTTCCCCACGGGGTCCGGCCGGGCTCAGCCCGAAGGAGCGACGTGGGGCCACCTTCCCGTGGGCTCACCACGTGCGGGAGGGACCATAGGGGGTCGGTGCATTGTGGATCGGGCGGCAGTCGGAGGAGAGTGCCTCGACAGCCCGATCCCTGGACACGGAAGCTAGCTCTAGGGACGTGGAATGTCACCTCGCTGGCGGGGAAGGAGCCTGAGATGGTGCGGGAGGTTGAGAGGTTCCGACTAGAGATAGTCGGGATCACCTCTACGCATGGCTTGGGCTCTGGAACCACACTCCTCGAGAGAGGATGGACACTTCATCACTCTGGAGTTGCCCATGGTGAGAGGCGGCGGGCTGGTGTGGGTCTGCTTATAGCCCCCCAGCTCTCCCGCCATGTGTTGGAGTTTACCCCGGTGAACGAGAGGGTCGTTTCCCTGCGCCTACGGGTCGGGGTTAGGTCTCTCACTGTGGTTTGTGCCTACGGGCCGAACGGCAGTGCAGAGTACCCGACCTTCTTGGAGTCTCTGGGAGGGGTGCTGGAAAGTGCTCCGACTGGGGACTCCGTCGTCCTACTGGGGGACTTCAACGCCCATGTCGGCAACGACAGTGACACCTGGAGGGGCGTGATTGGGAGGAACGGCCCCCCTGATCTGAACCCGAGCGGTGTTCAGTTATTGGACTTCTGTGCTAGTCACAGTTTGTCTATAACGAACACCATGTTCAAGCATAAGGGTGTCCATCAGTGCACGTGGCACCAGGACACCCTAGGCCGCAGGTCGATGATCGACTTTGTGGTCGTTTCATCTGACCTGCGACCATATGTTTTGGACACTCGGGTTAAGAGAGGGGCGGAGCTGTCAACTGATCACCACCTGGTGGTGAGTTGGATCCGATGGCAGGAGAGGAAGCTGGACAGACTCGGCAGACCCAAACGTACCGTAAGGGTCTGCTGGGAACGCCTTGCCGAGTCTCCTGTCAGAGAGATCTTTAACTCCCACCTCCGGCAGAGCTTCAACCAGATCCCGAGGGAGGCTGGAGACATTGAGTCCGAGTGGACCATGTTCTCCGCCTCCATTGTCGAAGCGGCCACTCGGAGCTGTGGCCGTAAGGTCTCCGGTGCCTGTCGAGGCGGGAATCCCCGAACCCGGTGGTGGACACCGGAAGTAAGGGAAACCGTCAAGCTGAAGAAGGAGTCTTATCGGGCCTGGTTGGCTTGTGGGACTCCTGAGGCAGCTGACAGGTACCGGCAGGCCAAGCGGACTGCTGCCCGGGTGGTTGTGGAGGCAAAAACTCGGGCCTGGGAGGAGTTTGGTGAGGCCATGGAGAAGGACTATCGACTGGCCTCGAAGAGATTCTGGCAAACCGTCCGGCGCCTCAGGAGAGGGAAACAGTGCCCTACCAACGCTGTTTACAGTGGAGGTGGGAGGCTGTTGACCTCAACTGGGGATGTCGTCGGTCGGTGGAAGGAGTACTTCGAGGATCTCCTCAATCCCACCGTCACGTCCTCCATTGAGGAAGCAGAGGCTGAGGGCTCAGAGGTGGACTCGTCCATCACCCAAGCCGAAGTCACTGAGGTAGTCAAGAAACTCCTCAGTGGCAGGGCACCGGGGGTGGATGAGATTCGCCCTGAGTACCTCAAGTCTCTGGATGTTGTGGGGCTGTCTTGGCTGACACGCCTCTGCAGCATCGCGTGGCGGTCGGGGACAGTGCCTCTGGGATGGCAGACCGGGGTGGTGGTCCCTCTTTTTAAAAAGGGGGACCGGAGGGTGTGTTCCAACTACAGGGGGATCACACTTCTCAGCCTTCCCGGGAAAGTCTATGCCAGGGTACTGGAGAGGAGAATACGGCCGATAGTAGAACCTCGGATTCAGGAGGAACAGTGTGGTTTTCGTCCAGGCCGTGGAACGCTGGACCAGCTCTACACCCTCTACAGGGTGCTGGAGGGTGCATGGGAGTTTGCTCAACCAATCCACATGTGTTTTGTGGATTTGGAGAAAGCATTCGACTGTGTCCCTCGCGGCATCCTGTGGAGGGTGCTTCGGGAGTATGGGGTCTGTGGTCCTTTGCTAAGGGCTGTCAGGTCCCTGTACGACCGAAGCAGGAGCTTGGTTCGCATTGCCGGCAGTAAGTCGGACCTGTTCCCAGTGCATGTCGGACTCCGGCAGGGCTGCCCTTTGTCACCGGTTCTGTTCGTAATTTTTATGGACAGAATTTCTAGGCGCAGCCAAGGGCCGGAGGGTGTCAGGTTTGGGGACCACACGATCTCGTCTCTGCTATTTGCGGATGATGTCGTCGTGTTGGCCCCTTCAAACCAGGACCTTCAGCATGCACTGGGACGGTTTACAGCAGAGTGTGAAGCGGCTGGAATGAAAATCAGTACCTCCAAATCCGAGGCCATGGTCCTCAGTCGGAAAAGGGTGGCTTGCCCACTTCAGGTTGGTGGAGAGTTCCTTCCTCAAGTGGAGGAGTTTAAGTATCTCGGAGTCTTGTTCACGAGTGAGGGGAGGAGGGAACGGGAGATTGACAGACGGATCGGTGCAGCTTCTGCAGTAATGCGGTCGATGTACCGGTCCGTCGTGGTGAAGAAAGAGCTGAGCCGCAAGGCGAAGCTCTCAATTTACCGGTCAATCTACGTTCCTACTCTCACCTATGGTCATGAGCTTTGGGTCATGACCGAAAGGACAAGATCCCGGATACAGGCGGCTGAAATGAGCTTCCTCCGCAGGGTGGCTGGGCGATCCCTTAGAGATAGGGTGAGAAGCTCGGTCACCCGCGAGGAGCTCGGAGTAGAGCCGCTGCTCCTCCACATCGAGAGGGGTCAGCTGAGGTGGCTTGGGCATCTGTTACGGATGCCTACTGGACGCCTTCCTCGGAAGGTGTTCCGGGCCCGTCCGACCGGGAGGAGACCCCGGGGAAGACCTAGGACACGCTGGTGGGACTATGTCTCCCGGCTGGCCTGGGAACGCCTCGGTGTCCCCCCGGAAGAGCTGGAGGAAGTGTCTAGGGTGAGGGATGTCTGGGCATCTCTGCTTAGACTGCTGCCCCCGCGACCCGGTCCCGGATAAGCGGAAGAAAATGGATGGATGGAAAACTGATTGTCACTTGGGATTCAAAGTTTAAAATTTTTGAGCAACTTAAATGCACCATAATAGATATACTTTACATGTAAATATGTCTGAATGCACAACCTTATCTTTAAACTTATTTGGGAGGTGGCTAATATATATGAATTCGTATGATGTAAATCGTACAGAAACTTATGATTATTAGAAAAAAGCAATTCTAAAGCCCCCCTCCCTAAACTCACCCTTAGACGTAAAACACAAAAGCATATCATATTAAAACTACATTGTACATAGAACTACTTTGTGCGAATTAATCCTTATTAGCCATCTCGTAAAATTAGATTGCAGAAAACATATTAAAATGATTTGAGCTTAGACATTAGGAATTTTATAAATTATATATTTTTTGTTAAACAGTTATGGCGTGAGGGCGGGGCTACAGAAAATATGTTTCTGCCCCTCCAGCAACATGTTGCTGAAAATCCAATCAGTTCCTGATGAACGAAACCAAGTCCCGCCTTCATTTTGTAAAAGAACATGATTGAAGGACCACTGAGTGGTGCTTCAGCAGAAAAGGAGGCGGAACCTTGTGCATTAAGCCAAGCAAATTGCATTTAAGAGAAAGTCTGTGAAGACACTTCTATGCATATAAGAATGGTGGTAAGGACACAGCATTCTTGAAGGGATATTACTAATAATGAGCATAGCTAGAGGAACTTTGGGAGCCAGTCAGGGCCTTTAATGTTTCAAAGATGCTCGTTTCCACCTATACCTCTCCTGTTAGAAGCATACACACCAGAGAGCTGTCTGTCTAATACGCTCCAGACCACTACAAACAATCATGTAGTCCTCTGACATAACTTTAACATGAGACCCCTGTGTCTAGTCAGCCAGAGGGACGCGTATACTCAAGAAACATACTGTTAGACACTGAATGATCAATTTGAACCGTAAACTGGCCCTTCTGTAAAGATCAGAATATGTCGGCCTACACAAAATATGGGGATGTGTTTAAAAGCACCCTTGGGTATAGAGAGATGTATGGCTTAATACATAAACAATGGCATTGAATTCATAATTTAGAAATAAACTGTAACTGTAACAGTATTCATGAACTGTCATGATCCTGCCTCTCCTTGTCTTGGTTTTCTAGTCTTGTGGCAGGATCATGTCAGTCCCATGTGTTTTGTGTGGAGAAAGAGCATTGTTTTGGTTTAAGAAGCCATGCTCTCTCTCCAGTGTTTCGTCCTTTAGCCCCGCCCCCTTGTTTCCCTGTTAGCAGTCCATTAGTGTTAGTCTTGTCTCCAGCCCTGATCCATCTTTCCCTTAGTGTTTCAGTCCCCTCACCTGCCTCGTGCAATCCTCCTGTTAAGCTTTCCCTTAGTGTTTCATCCATGTCACCTGTGGCCACTCTCCCTGTGTCATCAGTCCTCGTCAGTGTTTCCCTTTATCAAGCCCCAGTTTTCCCTCTGTCCCTGGTCGGTTCTTTGTCATTTTGTCATTATCGTACCTCCTCACGTCACATTGTTGGATTATTCCTGTCTATGGATTATCGTGTTTGTTCTAAGTTTGTGGATTTTGTTGATTTATTATTCAAAGGACTTTGTTTGTTTTGTTCCCCATGTGGGAAGTTTTAGTTTACACTTTTGTCTTGTTTTAGATCGTGTTTTCCTCATCGAGGGTCTTTTGTTTAAATAAAGTTTTTGTTATTTAACTCTGCTGCCTGCGTTTGGGTTCTGTCCACACCCCGTGACAGAACATTGAAGAAATATAATTTTTACTTGAAGGCCGCCATTTTTTTGCGTCAAAATACGTTACGTCAAATGTTAAAACCTAAACCTATTCTCTTTCGATACAGCAAAGCAGTAAAATATGATACGTCAAATAAAGATCAGATATATAAATAAAGCTTGCCATAAAAGAAGAATGCGTTCAGTAAGCGTCTGTTCAGGGTAAACGTGATTAAATCATAGTATTAAACGGTCGCCGTTAAAGAGCACGTAACACTTCTCTATAGTATCAGTATTATCATGGACTAGTTGTCACGGCATACAGTGTTCGTATCTACAGACATTATTAAAAATACAGATAGTACTCCACTCAGTTCTTGAAATCAATACTTTGAGAGTTAATAGATTGAACACCTAAATGAGCCGAGTTCATAGCTAGATAAACAAACTGTAATACCCCAGAAATAACATTACATGTTAACGTTAGCACGTTATGACTTAGCTAAACACAAACATAAGGTACACAAATATTTCTCGAAGTTAAGACACTTTCAGGATGTGATTTGGTAGAGCTAACAGGTCCAAACAAAGTTAGTATTTCCCCCTCTATCAAGGATAGTCGTTTAACCTATCCTGCAGTGAACTCGCCAAGATGATTGAAGCAGTCTTCTGTGAAATGACACACGCACAGTAAAACCCTGGGGTTATACTCCTTTAGTGTCATCTGAAAAATTAATTGTAACCATTGTTTCCTCCAAAGTTCTTCCTTTGGTAGTTTAAATATCACAGACTTCGTTTCACAACGTAGAATACAGGTTTTAGACATGATACACACGCATCTCAAACAAGCGACAGTGTTTGGGTGAGGAGAGTGAATTATTTGCCGCAGTCCCAGCCTAACGTAGGAGGGGACTATTTCTAGTGATGTAGATACGCGGCAGTTAGAGACTCGGACTAGGTCACGTCTCGCTTGCGTGATTCGAATATAAAAATGTATGAAAATACACCAAATAGCGTCTAGCTGCCTGTGCTTGCGCATACATTTTTTGTCTATTTAGATAATCTGTACAAATGTAAAAAACGTTTATTATTTCTGAAGCCTAAATGCAATCGCAAGAAGTAAACATGAGGCTATAAACAGACTACACCACAGTCTGCTTTATTGTCAATTCTGCCACATGTACAGTACATACATTGAAATTGAAATTGCGTTACTCTCAGACCTGTGGTGCATACAAATTACACATTTACTTTACACAGAATAAAAATATGTATTCTGCCAATGAGGTCAGAGTGCAGGTGTGCATGGGACAAGAGAGGGGATGGGCAGCAGGGTAGACTCTCCATTAGTCTGCTGGTCCTAGCCTGGAGACTCCGCAGTCTCCTCCCTGATGCCCGCAGCCTGAAGAAGCTGTGTGTCGGGTGGGTGGGAGAGTTTTGCGGGTGAGATGAGTTCCACAAATGTCCTTGAGGGGGAAGAGAAAGACACCAATGAGCTTCTCAGCTGCTCTCACAATGCTTTGGGGGGTCTTGCGGCAGGACGCGTTGCAGGCGCCATTCCACACAGAGATGCAGCTAGTCAGATGGCTCTCGATGGTGCCATTGTAGAAGGTGCACATGATGGGGGCTGGGGCTCTTGCTCATCTAGGTTTGTGGAGGAAGTAGTGACGCTGCTGTGCTATCTTGGCTAGTGCTGCAGTGTTGTTTTTCTAGGAGAGATCATCAGTGAAGTGCACCCCCAGGAACTTGGTGCTGCTCACTCTCTCCACAGTAGCACCATTGATGGTCAGAGGAGCATGCTGAGTGTGTGCTCTCCTGAAGTCAACAACAATCTCCTTCGTCCTTCGACTTGTTGTCACGTCACCACCTGGCCAAGAGGCTCAACTCGCTCCTGTAGGTTGTCTCATCGCTGTTGCTAATTAGACGCACCACAGACATGTCGTCCGCAAACTTTATGAAGAGGTTGGAGTCATGTGACGGTGTGCAGTCGTGGTTTGGCATGGTGTAGAGGAGAGGGCTGAGCACACATCCTTGGGGGGCCCCCGTGTTCAGTGTGTGTTACTGCTGACCCGTACTACCTGAGTTCTCCTTGTCAGGAAATCCAACAGCCAGTTGCATAATGAAGTGTTTAGTCCCAGCTGGACCAATATGTGGGTGAGCTGTTAAGGGATGATTGTGATAAATGATGAACTGAAGTCTATGAACAGCATTCTGATGTACAAGTCTTTTTTGTCCAGATGAGGGAAGCATGGAGGGCAGTGGCGATGGAATCATCTGTTGAGCGCTTGGAATATCATTGTCACAACCCCCAGGCCATAGAAAACTCCTTCAAACTTAATAAAAAAGTTTTTTCAAGTAATAACTTTGTTTTTTATATTTGTGGCCATGTTGCATTATTTATTTAACATCCAAGACAATGTCTGTTGACGCATTTAATAACTTGTTAGCAGCCGCCATTTTAAAGACATGCAAATGCTTTAAAAAACCAAGAGCTTTTAATTAATTTAATTAAAACCAAGTTTTATGTGGTAAAACTAAAACGTGAAAATATTTAGTGGTTTTGTTTACTATACACCTTATTTAAATTTTAACAAAACATTCATTCAAAAAACCCAGCAATAAGAAGTGCTTACATGCTAACTTACTACAAAACTTGTTACCATTGCACACTCTATCCCATTTACACTTAAACAGGAGGTGAACTTATAGTGTACTTACCCAACATCATGCTGGTAACCACATAATATGGTTTAAGATTAGTTTCAGACCTGGTACTAAGTAACTCCATAACTGCACACTAAATGCATGTCAAACCGTTATGTAAATTCATGTGCAACAATTTCCTTTAACCTTTCAATTCCTAAACTGATCTCCTTACTTCCTGCTCCAAAGACTGTGAGAAGGTCAAATATTACTGGTTGATTGCAGACTTCTGGGAACTTGGACCAGGGTGGTGTTCGGGAGGAAAGGAGACCGATTAGAAGACAGACCCCAAAAGGAAATCTAAAGAACGGGTCAGAACGAGACTGTGCTTTTGAAGCGATAATAATCGTATTATCTGGGCCTCTGTCTTTGCTCTGCGTATAACGCATAGCATATGCACAAACCGCAAAACCTAATCTACCTATACTGGAAATGAATACCCGCTTACTATTACTGTAAATTGAAGTTCAGTCATGTTGAATTTTGGCAAGAAATGTCTGTGAGTGAAATGTTTTTATTTCAAACGCTATCATTTTCAATAGTAAGCCAGATCCTGAGGAATCAACACTGTATTTTCATCTTGTGCCATGGCATCAACATTCTGAGAAACAATGAGTAAGGTAAGTGTTCATATGGTCTAAAACAATAGTGTATCTCTTCTGCTTCTGGGACTTAGGCCAGAGCTTTTGCTTACTCATGTGCCTTTTTCTTCCAACTCTGTCTTCTAGATTTGTGGGATGTATGTGTAACCAATGGAAACCATGTAAGGAAAATACAATATATGTAAACAAATATTGAACGCCCCTTCTTTTAAATGTTTATATATTCCAGTAATTACAAATAAAACAAATAGTAATATTATACCATACAATATCATATTAACAATGTCCATCTTTGTTGCAAAAGTTTTGTAAAGTCCTTTTTCTGTTCTGAAATTACTATTGGCCATTGATCATTGAAAGTCATTGACAGGTTTGGGTAATGAGTGTTTGACTTGAATGTGTTCAGGTCTGAGTTTTATACAGATCAGTCAAGTTCTATCACACCAGACTGAATCAATAATTTATTTTTGAATCTTGCTTTGTACACAGGGGTATTATCAAAAATTATTGGAGAGACAAGTTTAGCCAAGGAACGGTTCTTGTCGGATGATTTTGCTTGTTATCAGAAATAATCTACATGCTCTCTATTGTTTGCAAATGTGTAACGGAAGTAATGCGTTTGTTTATGTTCTCGCTCTGAAACCGTCTATATTTACGCAGCCGTTGAGATAAGTTTGGGTTGTTTTAAACCCGGTGTTCTTTTTAGAATGCAAGCAAGCTGTTTCTTAGAACTCAGACGATTGTTGACTGCACCTCAGCTCAAAAACTTGAGCAACTGTTGAGCGGAAGTTGTCAGTTTCCCAATTGAGAGTTACGTAAGAAGTTCTTGGACGAACATGATGGTCAAACAGCGAGCCCAGTTTTAAGACAATGCATTTTATTTAGATCTCAAACCCCCATCGATAAATGAATAATACAACCCAAAGCTTGCGAGGGTCTTTTTTTAGCGGAATAAATGTCCGTTAAAAATGTGTGAGCAATAAGTAGAATAATGAATCTTTCTGAAACCCACGGAGGCATGGGCTGCATGGATATTCGCTACATTGACAGAAGTCTGTGGTGGTTGATATATGTAATGTCAGGTGAGCACTTACACTCAGACGGCACATGACCACGCGTGACTGTTCAAATGAACGCAAAGCAATATCTGTGAAATACATTTTGATCTACTTCCTTGTGGCTAAACTGATAGAGCATGGTGCTAGCCATGCTAGCAAAAGGTCATGAATTGTCTTTTCAAGTTAAGGCAAATAAAAGCGCTATAAAATTATCTGCCAATAGACGCATAGCATTCAAAATATAGTTTAATAAAAACCAAATCTATTCAAACTAAAAGAAAATACAACCCAAACTACACTGAATGCAGGTTCACTTGAAACGGATGCCCATGGTTTTTGCTCGCCACAATGTTGGGTTGCTACTTGATGCCCAATATAAAATCTGGGTCCTGAAGCAAAAAGGCCACTAGACCACTAAACCAGGTATTCACTAAAATAACTTCAATGAATTGTGGCAGGTTGCTTTGCATGTTATAAAGTCTACTGATGTCAAAGTGGTGGTTATTGGCCAGAATGAGCAGAAAGGTTGACCAGACTTTTAACTGATTCATCAGCTAAGCCCATGTAGAATAAACATGCCAGTGGGTCAATTAGTACACTTTAGGAAGTCTCTCATGAGCACAAATGAGGCTCTCCAATTAGGTTTCTTAGGTGCCTAATTTTCTACAGTGTAGCAGCCAAATCTAGAGGCATCCAAATTATATATCTTAAAAAACACAAGTGCTCTTAATGTTTAATCTTTTTTCTATGGCTCATTCAGAAGGTCTGATGTCATCCGTTGGCTGACCCATGCTATATGACAATGAGCTGAGGTAGATGTTAATTAGAAAACGTTTTTCACTAATGAAGCCTCTGATGACCCAGGCCAACAATCTCCTTTGCTGACCCTTCTATTATGAGCAGAATGTTACAACACAATAACTTGACCCACACCAATGAGATCTTTATCTTCGCAGAGCAAGAATTTGTGCAATTGGAGTATTTGAACAGCTGAGATAAAAGTATATTTTGGCACGGGCGACAGGTCAAGCATACCATCCGCTTGTCGTATAATGGACGATCTTTATAAAAAAAATATTTATTTCAAAAGCGACGATGTACCAGAGCAATGGATGCAATAAAGTTTGCTTCATTGTGTATGTCTCAAATGACCCATTTAAACTGTGGTTTTGGGACAAGAAACCAGAAACACACACTGTGGGCTAGAAAGACCACACGCCCTCTGGGTTGTGTGGATGCCGTGGGTGGCAGATTAGTGCATGTGGAAACTAAACAGTCACCGGCTTGAATATTTATGTAAAGTCACAAGGGAACTGCTTCTCTTATTACCAAGAAGGCAATGACGTGTAGGGTCTGCGGAGTAGTGACTCATGGCACGATGGTTTTATACCATCCATGACTCATCATTCTAATCTGTGACCTAATAAAACGCGGTGCACTGTGACCGAGACTTTAACGACTAGATTTGTTTAGTTTTTTTACACGTGCTGCGTGTAGTGACAAACACAGATCACTCAGAAGATACATAATGTGTGATTATTGAGAATTTTGCATCAATGAGATTTCACTCAATGAGACACTCAAATACACTTTTCTTGATGCTTGGCTGAGTTAGAAGAGCTTTACCCTAAAATCTGATGTTCATAAACAACAAAGTGATGTTCAAATGACGTTAATGGTTTATCGAAAAATGAGTGTTCGTTTAAAGCAAACAATGTGTAAATATGCCCCTGGACATCACGTTGATCACTACTATACTATACAGCAGTTGAGGATGTTGTGTAGTCTACACAATGCTGGTGACCTTCCACGGCCCCTTGTTTTCCCCCTGAACCCCATTTCAGACCCTTACCTCCCAGTACACTGCAGGTGATGTCCTTAGTGTGTTGGGCCAAGAGTTCAGCTTTGGCAATGGCAGCCAGTGATAAGTAACTGGACATGTTTCTGCTCAGCTCTTTGTTCCCCTGGCGCAAGAATCGAACCGCCACAGGCACGGCCAGCACCATCACTGGAGGCCTATTGTAATTCTGCAAAAAGAGACAAATACTGATACAATGTTTATAGGTTATGGCTTCCACACATTCAGCTGAAATGAAAATTTCAATTAGATGCTTTATTTAGATGAGGAATGCTCGTGTTGAACACTGTATGCCAAGAATGGTCAATAAAGTCTGGGTTATTACATCCAGACAGTCAACATGTAAACAAGGGTAAGCTGGCTTGGTGTCTGCTTCATTAATATAAAGAAAACACTGAATAAGACATATAAAAATAACTGTAAACATTTCAATAGGTCTACTTCAAGAGTCTGATTTGGGTGAAACTTAATTTTTTATGTTTTGCTGCCCCCTATAGGGTACATGAAGCAAATTATTTTAGGTTAAAACAGTTAAAGGCGGGTGTCTGCTTTCTCTTAACTGTTGTTGATGTTCAAATCACCAAAACAAACACACCCTTGCCCTCATCTTTCGGACTAATGTCCGTCCTGTGCACTGTGCACCTTACTGCTGATTGGCTATAAGGTTGTTTTGGTACTCAGCCCGAATAAAGAAGCTAATTCAGTAACCAGACACCCTGCCTTTAAACATATAAGATTATGACATTACACATTTACATCATACATGTCTGAACAGAATTATTAAAGTTTTCATTTTAGTTTAATTTATTGTATTAGCTATTATTTGAATTTTATTGGGTTAATTTTAGTTCAAGTTTGAGCAATTTTGGTTTATGCTTTTAATATTTTATAACTTATTGGTTTATTTTTTATGTTGCTATATAATAAGAATTCATTTTAATTTTTGTTTTTGTTTATTATTATAATTTTAATGCTTTAAACTTATTATCGTTTGTTTTTGTGGCAACATAAAACATTTTCCTTGAGTTAAGTTTTGCCAATAATTGTAGGTCAATGTTTTATTTGATTTCATTGAACAGGAACGTTTTCAAATTTTTCATTTTAGTAAACTAAAATAACCTTGATTCTAAAAGTTTCAATATTGGCTGATAATAAAAAAATGTACAAACAAGTCAAACCGTTTAGCCGGTAAATTTAAAACAAGATGTAAGAAAATATTGTATGAGTAACAAATACAATGCTTATTTGTGGACAATACTCTGTATAGGTTACATTACATACAAATACACTTGAAATAAGATTCTTTTTACTATTTTGTCTGGCAAAATGTGTTAATCTCTGACTGGTTGACTATTCGTAATAATTTATTATTTTTAGCACAACAAATATGGTCCCTTTGGAAACCACAAGAAAAATATTCATCAAATATGAGTGTGCATTTCTGAAGTAAACAGACATTCATCCTGTCCTCTCCTAGCCTCTTTATTCTCTCGCCTCAAGATAAAATGCCTTTGAACATCTAAGCAAAAACATAAAAAACGTGACATAAAGCATGTAACTTACAAAAATAATTATAAACTCCCATTTCTAAATGACGTTGCTCCTTGGTTTTAAAGAGCTCATGCAGAAGAGTAGTCAAGCAGCAGCTGTCTACAGAATCCTGATCTCCACCGTTACCCAGAATGCATCCCTCTAACTCAGCCTCTCTAAAAGCCCTGCCGAGGGATTCTTACTGGATGTGACTCATTATATAACTGAATGTGCGTGAGAGAGAGACTAAGAGAGGGAAAGCCAATCCGGTGAGAGAGGACGCTGAGCGGATGGATGTGGGGCGTGAAGCACCCGTCTAGAGAAATTAATTATAACATGACTTCAAAAAGCTCCTTAAAGAAAAATAATAAGAAAGGGAAGAGATTATGGCTAATTGCTGTCATGTGTGTCAGTTGTGTTTTGAGTCACATCACTTGAGTCTCTGAGAAATACTACAATTATGACAACCAATCAGCTTCAAACACTTAGAAGGGAAAAGTCAGGGACCTTCATTTTTGCTTTTACAGAGGTTTGGACATTTTTGCCAATAATTTTAAACAAATGATGATGTTTAGTGGATGCACGTTCTCCTCAAGTTTACACAGGATGTTTCTCCGCTATTTTAAAAATAAATGTCCCACGGTTTGTTATTATCTACTGTAATGATATTAATAGAGTAGGCCTAGGTTTGGCTAAAGTGTATCCTGGACACATTTGTACACTGAACATGAAGCTGAAGGTCTGTGAGGAGGATTTAAGGAATAAGCAGGTAAGATTTCAATGCGGGTGATTCGTGTGGCACCTGCAGGATGCAGCTGGTGATGTCAGAGGCGATCTTGGCATGCGGCGTGTCTTCATCTTTGCCCTGCGGCTGGAGGTTGTGCTCGAGACACGACTCCCACAGTGACACAAGCGCTGCTCCGTGCCTCTCGATCGAACCCGTCTCTCGGATGGCTGTGGTGATGCGAGTGATGCAGATCTCCACTACCGCCTGGTCATTGTCATTGGTCAGGTAGTCCTGTAGCCAGATGAGAAATCGGTTAGATTAAAGAAGAATGCACTGTCTATTTACCTTTGGCGTGCAAATGATTGTGATTCCTGAATAGAAGCAGAATTGTCAAGGAATTTTAATCTCTGGTTCTCATATTTACTGTATATATTAGAACTATATTTTTCTATAAAATGCAACAAGTGCTAACTGATCCTTGATTCTTAATACTAAACATGAAAAAATAATGCTATCAGTTTTAGAATAGCTGGTTCAAGAATAGCACAGAAAATGTGAGAAATGTTTGAGAATGCGCCTGGGCCTGATTATGAAGCATGTCTGGAATGATAATAGAATGCAAGTGAGTGTGGAAAGGAGGACAACGAAGGCCCCAGAGAGAGAGAGAGAGAGAGAGAGAGAGAGAGAGAGAGAGAGAGAGAGAGAGAGAGAGACAGAGAGAGAGAGAGAGAGAGAGAGAGAGAGAGAGAGTCAGAGAGAGAGAGAGAGAGAGAGAGAGAGAGAGAGAGAGAGAGAGAGAGAGAGAGAGGGCTACCCCTGAGATCTTGGATGAGCTCAAATCTGTTTACAAGAGCCAGCACAAACAAAATATACCAGACGAGACAGGAGCAGGTGGCAACACCAGGTTCGTTCATTAAAATGTATTATACAGCGAGTGTGCAAATGAAGGGTCACCTTTTTCAAATTATTCAGTGACAATTCAGTGATCAACAACAGTGCTCTCCAACTCACTTTAACAGTTTAAACCCATGTATAATAGCAATGCTCTTCAATGACTGAAATAAAAGGGTTTAAAATATTATGAAAGGATATTCATATAAGTTTAAATGATTTTCAGTATATTGAAGGGCAAAATACTCCAATATGTCCAAAAATACACATTATGTTTTAGTTTAGCCTAAACATTACAGCACAAAGTGCTTTTTTAACCTGTCACAATGTAATGAAGAGGCTAGTGGAATGGGCTCAGGCTCACCTGTTTCTCATTTCACATTCAAACATCGTAATTCAGCACACCAAGTAATAGAAAGAAAGTGAAAAAAATTGACATTTGATGTATATAATATATATGTGACCCCTTTTATGAAAACCCAGCTAATGTTTTTAATTGACTGTTTTTGAGATTCCGTTTTAGACATGTCATGTCAAAATTGTTTAATAGTGAAGTTATTGAAATCGAACTAAATGAGACAGGCGTGATATATCGCCCTCCAGTCCGAAGGGCACTGTGGGAAGGGGACACCACACAAAACTTTTTCTTTTTTTTAAATCTTTATTAGATCTTTATGATACAAACAGTAAAATACACAAATAAAGTCATTAATACAAAACAACAAATAGTAGACAAGAGCAGAGCCAGGGGGAATTTAAAATGAAAACATTAAAGATTTAACTGAATGGTTTTAGCAGCGACACCATACAAAACGTTCCTCCAAGAGAAAATGACGTTGTTTTATTGCTCCTTTTGGCAAGTGAATTATAAAACGACATATTAAGAGATGCAATTGCTTTATTCTTCTAGAGTTCACACATCAAGAGCTTTACTCTTCGAAGGGAGCGGAGCATAAAGATGATCCATTTGTAATTGAACTGTCATATGAATAGACGATTTCATCTGGCGCATGCGCATCGCGAGGTTAACTTGCGGTCTCTGTTTGTTGTTGATCGGTCTGGCTAGTGGCTAGTAAAATGTCGCCGACTACAAAATCACTAAGAGTTAAGGTGATGAGTAGACTGGAGCTGGGCTCAAGTTGTTGTGTTGTGGGATGCAACATGACCTCTGGAACAAATGCCTTTTCGAAAAGAAAAATGTTTCGGTTTCCCATAGACGAGGAGAGACGACGAGCGTGGACCGCTGCTGTGCGCAGAGAGGCTTGGCAGCCATGCAAGAATACAAGGATCTGCAGCACTCACTTCATTACAGGTAACAACAACCTAGCGACAGACAACCGCTAGCTGACTAGTAACAAGCCTGCAGCAGTAGCAACGAATAAGCTAAACTGATTGCTACACACCTAGCTAACATTGTATAACGTTAATTTTACACGGTAGTGTTAGCTCACTGTAATGCTTGATACGCTTTAGCTATAATTTGAACTATCTATCAAACACGAGAGCCACGTGTTTTCCATCAGACGTTTTTAGAAGCAACAACATAAACTTCCGGTAGACATCAGCAAAGAATCAATAACTCTTGAGTAGTTTGATTTAATTGTAGTTTAATTTAATTTGATACATTTAAACATGAATAGAAATGAAAATTACTATAAATCAAATGATTGTAGGCCTACTGCTAGCCGCTAGCCAGACTGATAACCAACACAGACCGGAAGTTAACAAACAGGACATAACAATTACAACAGTGCATAGATTATCTAATGAAGCCGTAATACACTTTCACTGGCGTAGATGTGCTTTTTTATCTGTAAATCTGCTTTGAAACAGTGTACGTTGTGAAAAGTGACAAATACATTTGGCTTTGACCTAATAAAATTTTTCTAGAATCCTACTGATGCTGATACTAATATAATTTCTAAGCAATACCATATAAAGAATGCACCTTTACACATGAATCTACATGTAACCAGAAAAGATTAGGCAAAGTATGTATGATGTTTAGCAAAGTGCAATAGTGTCAACTAAACTAAAGTGTTTTGTTTTTTAGGTGCACCATCAGTGGACCCATTACACCCAGATTATGTTCCATCAATATTCGCACACATAAACGCCATCAGCGGTTCACAGAGGAGACGGACGAGAACATCTGTGGTTAAGTCCATCCATGCGGACTGTGCAGAACGATGCACTGCGGTGGGGACAGATCTTTCAATGGCAGACATTGAGCAGCTACAAAATGAAAAATTCAAATTGCAAAGAAAAGTTGCTTTTCTAAAGATGAAATTGCAATCGCAAGAAAATGACTATAAGATCAGACTTCAAAGTGAGTTGTGAGGTTGTCTCAATCATCTTTCATGAATCGCTCGATGGGATGGCGAAGGAGATGGAATGCCCTGTCTGTTGGCCATCCAGAAAATATCTCAGAAGATTACAGGTTTCCAACAAATTAGATCTAAAGCAAAACAATTTCCCTGAATGTTTTGCCACCAAATGTGTCCGTTTTCATGTATCACCATCTACGAAGGAAAGAAAACAATAAAAAACTTGAAATGTCTAATAGTTAGACTAATTTCAGATCAGCCCTATTGACTTGTTTTTTTAACCATTTTCATAGCTGACACTTGCCAGGTTTCAAGAAATTGCATTGAGCTACTGGTTGTGGATCAGTCTGAAAGGATATTTGAAATCTACATAAATATGTTATAATGTATATACTTTTATACATAAATATTATAATTAAATATAAAAATATAGTTAAAATATCTTCCCTTCTTAGTCATCTGTGACGAAATCGTACCCACATGGCTACACACCTCTCAATTGCTGCATAGATCCTAAAACTTTCCTGTAGCTCAGTGGTAAGAGCATTGCGTTAACAACGCAAGGTTGTGGGTTTGATCCCGGGGGATTGCAGATACCTATGTAAAAATGTATAGGATAATGCAATGTAAGTCGCTTTGGATAAAAATGCCAAATGCTTAAATGTAAAACGTAACCGGCTGTCGTACTTACCCTGCCATGCAGATACAATGCCCATACTGGAATTCACCATTCTTCATCATGAACGATCCATGTGGAATAGCTCTTTGAGAAAGTGTCTGACCCGCTTCGATTTCTCCGTAAACAACACATGTATTTCCATTCGTGTGGGTCAGAATGTTTCCAGAAGGAAAATAGTTGCAGGCATTCAAGCTGCGATATGCCTTGAACGCCTCCCTTTTATATACACATTTCTTCTCGACTAAGGTTACTGGAAGTTCCATTTGGGCCACAAAAGCATGCATGCGCAGTAAAGTTTGTTTATGTTGTTGCTGTTAAAACTGTCTGTAAATATATCTGGACGTAAAAGCCTTGACTTAATATCTGGACTGAACAAAGTGGACCTAAACATGTGTCACTATTCTGTAATACCATATTAAAAAGTTTGAACTATAGTTTGAGACATACTGGATCCATCACTTCACAAGCTTTTTTTTACCAAGTACTTATGGATTACTATTAAAATGGAATACTATTCAACTGCATTACAAGGCCAAGGAGACCCAGTTTGTAATTAGCTGAAGAAAAATCAAACAACTGTTGATATAATTTTTTCTTTTTAGTTGAGTACTTGGGTAGTGTTATATTGTAAAAAAGACTTTTCGGGTTTATCTTGGTTTTACAAATGGCAGCATCTTCATATTGACTTCCATGTCATTTATTGTCTTTACATTAGTTTCTTAACTATATATTTAGAATCTTCGTTTCAAAGTTACTTTCTTTGTGTCTGTAAATTAAAATGTTACTATGTAAATGAAATAAAATGCAAAGAAAATATTATATGATCTGATGTCTTTAAACTCATTTAAGAAGGTTGTCTGATGTATTTGCTTTTCTCCGGTCAGCGTGTTGTACAGTATACTCACCGGAGAGCAGGATATGATTTTGATTTCCTCCAGGGCTTGAGACAGACAGTCTTCAATCTCACAGTCATCCAGGGAGAAGAGGTCACCTGCACGGGACAGGTCTCTCTGTCCCAGCACTAGACGGAAGAGATGATGCATTCTGGGATGGGCTCAAGCTTGAGCATGCTGCTTCTGTTGCCATGTGTTACCACGACGACCTGACATCACGATGGCTACGGGTTGTTGGGCACACACGTTTCACAACATCCACAACCTAAATCCACAACACAAAGAGAGGGAAAAAAGATGACAAAAATGTATGTTACAGTTTTTCTCAATTGCTTAAGCACATTTTTCGCAACAGTCTTAACATTCTCTAAACTGTGAGTGCAAATGTCACAACTGTTTGCTGGAACTTAAGAACTTTATTGCATGTCTGCAAAATGAATTTACTCACCCAAAACATTTAATTCATGCTTCAAAACCTAGTAATCTTGTCAGTAATTTGGCCAAGGCCACCAAAATATAAAGTAATTTTGTCATCGTGTGAGCCACACTGGTCAAAATGTTTAGTTGTTTTTTCACCATGACAGTCAACCATGGAAATTAAGGTTTCATAAAAAATCTTCATAATTGAGAAGAGTCAATACTACATAGAAAAAAAGTAAATGAACATTTCGATTTATTCAGTACATTGATGTTTGTATGTGTATTACATGTAAACTGAAATCTTGCTTGTCCAATTGCTGAACATTTCATATTTCTTACGGTATGTTACAACAAAAATACAATAGTAAATAACTACAAAATAACCTCCATGAAAAATGAATTATTCCTGTTGGAAATCCTGTCGCTCTTGTTGGTCAGGCCAAATAATTTCATCATCACATCTTATGTTTTCCATTGTCATGCACCGGGGATAAAATCTCCTTGAATGCCGCACCCATACCCTGCAATGATCAGCTGCTGTGATGTCCTCACATGCAGCATTCATGGCATCCAACAGAGACATCTGATCTTGTGGTCTATGATCATATACTGTCCACCTCCAAGCGGGAAAATTATTGGGTTTAGGAATGGAGTGTATGGTGGAAGACCTCCATGGTCAAAATTTTTTATTGATTGTGATGTGGGCAATCTACATATATATGCTCCCAAACTTCATTGGTTAAATGGTTGCTTGGTTGATTCAAATTGTATTGCAATTAGATGTAATTTGCCAATGTAGCAGACATTACAAACAATATCAATGTCAGATATTTATGGAATATGCATGCGTGTATACCAGTTTTTGATAAGTGAATGGATTGTTTTGAATGTGATGGCGTACATGATGAAAAATGATTGAGAAGTTGTGAAGAGTTTGACAGTTTAAGTGAGAATTGACTCATCAGTTTTGATCAACAAGCCATATGCAATTATTTATTGTCCAAACTGCAGACGATTGTACTTATTGTTGGCACACATGTGCCAAAGCATTTGCAATTTGCTCAAATCAATAAGAAATTCCAATCTGATGTGAACAATAAGCTAATTGTTCAGAGATCAGATCTTAATGTTTTGGAAAATAAAATTGAGCCAAAGCAATTGAGAAAAACTGTAACATCATTTAAAGTGATAGTTAACCCAAAAATGAAAATTCTGGCATCATTTACACACCCTCTTGTGACGTCAAACCATTCTTCCGCAGAACACAAAAGAAGATATTTTGACAAATGTTGACTGAACAGCGATGGCAGCCATTCACTTGCACTGTTGTCCATACAATAGAAATCAATGGCTGCCACAACTGTTCGGTTATCAACGTTCTTCAAAATATCTTCTTTTGTGTTCTGCAGAAGAAGGACTTCACGTTAATATTGATGTACATTTGCATGAATTATCAGGTGAGGTTTTATAAATAAATATGTATTAACAACGAACGATAGCATGTTTCTAAACATTTTACAATCCAGGCACAAATGAACAAGAACATAAAGTGTGTATCCAGTTTAATAGCGGGATCCTAATCCTAAGCATATGAAAAGTATTTTTTAATTCAGTAAACATTAAGTAAACTGTTATCATCAGTTAACAGAGAGAGATTCGGTGTTTCAGATAAAAGAGACATTTAAAATGTGCAGTGCTTTTAGAACCCAGGGCCAAGATGAAATACGACTGCATTTAGATAGTGTGCGCATAAATTAAAAAACATCTAGTTCCTCCAAAGTGAACCTGGATGGAATTCCAGACTGTCAAACTTCCTGTTAATTTACATTTTACAAAAAGAAAACAATCACGCTAGTGTTACCCTCGTGCACTATTCATTCATTCATTCATTTTCTACCGCTTATCCGGGGCCGGGTCGCGGGGGCAGCAGTCTAAGCAGAGATGCCCAGACATCCCTCACCCTAGACACTTCCTCCAGCTCTTCCGGGGGGACACCGAGGCGTTCCCAGGCCAGCCGGGAGACATAGTCCCACCAGCGTGTCCTAGGTCTTCCCCGGGGTCTCCTCCCGGTCGGACGGGCCCGGAGCACCTTCCGGGGAAGGCGTCCAGTAGGCATCCGTAACAGATGCCCAACCCACCTCAGCTGACCCCTCTCGATGTGAAGGAGCAGCGGCTCTACTCCGAGCTCCTCCCGGGTGACCGAGCTTCTCACCCTATCTCTAAGGGATCGCCCAGCCACCCTGCGGAGGAAGCTCATTTCAGCCGCCTGTATCCGGGATCTTGTCCTTTCGGTCATGACCCAAAGCTCATGACCATAGGTGAGAGTAGGAACGTAGATTGACCGGTAAATTGAGAGCTTCGCCTTGCGGCTCAGCTCTTTCTTCACCACGACGGACCGGTACATCGACCGCATTACTGCAGAAGCTGCACCGATCCGTCTGTCAATCTCCCGTTCCATCCTTCCCTCACTCGTGAACAAGACCCCGAGATACTTAAACTCCTCCACTTGAGGAAGGAACTCTCCACCAACCTGAAGTGGGCAAGCCACCCTTTTCCGACTGAGGACCATGGCCTCGGATTTGGAGGTACTGATTTTCATTCCAGCCGCTTCACACTCTGCTGTAAACCGTCCCAGTGCATGCTGAAGGTCCTGGTTTGAAGGGGCCAACACGACAACATCATCCGCAAATAGCAGAGACGAGATCGTGTCGTCCCCAAACCTGACACCCTCCGGCCCCTGGCTGCGCCTAGAAATTCTGTCCATAAAAATTACGAACAGAACCGGTGACAAAGGGCAGCCCTGCCGGAGTCCGACATGCACTGGGAACAAGTCCGACTTACTGCCGGCAATGCGAACCAAGCTCCTGCTCCGGCCGTACAGGGACCTGACAGCCCTTAGCAAAGGACCACAGACCCCATACTCCCGAAACACCCTCCACAGGATGCCACGAGGGACACAGTCGAATGCCTTCTCCAAATCCACAAAACACATGTGGATTGGTTGAGCAAACTCCCATGAACCCTCCAGCACCCTGTAGAGGGTGTAGAGCTGGTCCAGCGTTCCACGGCCTGGACGAAAACCACACTGTTCCTCCTGAATCCGAGGTTCTACTATCGGCCGTATTCTCCTCTCCAGTACCCTGGCATAGACTTTCCCGGGAAGGCTGAGAAGTGTGATCCCCCTGTAGTTGGAACACACAATCCGGTCCCCCTTCTTAAAAAGAGGGACCACCACCCCGGTCTGCCATCCCAGAGGCACTGTCCCCGACCGCCACGCGATGCTGCAGAGGCGTGTCAGCCAAGACAGCCCCACAACATCCAGAGACTTGAGGTACTCAGGGCGAATCTCATCCACCCCCGGTGCCTTGCCACTGAGGAGTTTCTTGACTACCTCAGTGACTTCGGCTTGGGTGATGGACGAGTCCACCTCTGAGCCCTCAGCTTCTGCTTCCTCAATGGAGGACGTGACGGTGGGATTGAGGAGATCCTCGAAGTACTCCTTCCACCGTCCGACGACATCCCCAGTTGAGGTCAACAGCCTCCCACCTCCACTGTAAACAGCATTGGTAGGGCACTGTTTCCCTCTCCTGAGACGCCGGACGGTTTGCCAGAATCTCTTCGAGGCCAGTCGATAGTCCTTCTCCATGGCCTCACCAAACTCCTCCCAGGCCCGAGTTTTTGCCTCCACAACCACCCGGGCAGCAGTCCGCTTGGCCTGCCGGTACCTGTCAGCTGCCTCAGGAGTCCCACAAGCCAACCAGGCCCGATAAGACTCCTTCTTCAGCTTGACGGTTTCCCTTACTTCCGGTGTCCACCACCGGGTTCGGGGATTCCCGCCTCGACAGACACCGGAGACTTTACGGCCACAGCTCCGAGTGGCCGCTTCGACAATGGAGGCGGAGAACATGGTCCACTCGGACTCAATGTCTCCAGCCTCCCTCGGGATCTGGTTGAAGCTCTGCCGGAGGTGGGAGTTAAAGATCTCTCTGACAGGAGACTCGGCCAGGCGTTCCCAGCAGACCCTTACAGTACGTTTGGGCCTGCCGAGTCTGTCCAGCTTCCTCTCCTGCCATCGGATCCAACTCACCACCAGGTGGTGATCAGTTGACAGCTCCGCCCCTCTCTTAACCCGAGTGTCCAAAACATATGGTCGCAGGTCAGATGAAACAACCACAAAGTCGATCATCGACCTGCGGCCTAGGGTGTCCTGGTGCCATGTGTACTGATGGACACCCTTATGCTTGAACATGGTGTTCGTTATAGACAAACTGTGACTAGCACAGAAGTCCAATAACTGAACACCGCTCGGGTTCAGATCAGGGGGGCCGTTCCTCCCAATCACGCCCCTCCAGGTGTCACTGTCGTTGCCGACATGGGCGTTGAAGTCCCCCAGAAAGACGACGGAGTCCCCAGTCGGAGTACTTTCCAGCACCCCTCCCAGAGACTCCAAGAAGGTCGGGTACTCTGCACTGCCGTTCGGCCCGTAGGCACAAACAACAGTGAGAGACCTAACCCCGACCCGTAGGCGCAGGGAAACGACCCTCTCGTTCACCGGGGTAAACTCCAACACATGGCGGGAGAGCTGGGGGGCTATAAGCAGACCCACGCCAGCCCGCCGCCTCTCCCCATGGGCAACTCCAGAGTGATGAAGTGTCCATCCTCTCTCGAGGAGTGTGGTTCCAGAGCCCAAGCCATGCGTAGAGGTGATCCCGACTATCTCTAGTCGGAACCTCTCAACCTCACGCACCATCTCAGGCTCCTTCCCCGCCAGCGAGGTGACGTTCCACGTCCCTAGAGCTAGCTTCCGTGTCCAGGGATCGGGCTGTCGAGGCACTCTCCTCCGACTGCCGCCCGATCCACTACGCACCGACCCCCTATGGTCCCTCCCGCACGTGGTGAGCCCACCCTCGTGCACTAAACCTCTGTTAATCTGTGATGTGTTAAACCCGTCCCCGCAGGAATTCATCATTTATTAAAGTGGTAAAAAGTAAAGAGTTACGCTTTCAGTCACAAACTCTTCTACATGAAAACACTGTTGTAACAAATGCATTTAGTCATGACTTTTTTCATTTAGCAGAATCTACACAATATTAAGTCAAACATGGCCAGAACATATACAATCTTTATTATACAACTCTACATATATGCCTTGCGTCGGAAACAACTTCTGTACAATATAACAGTTGAAAATGCGTAATGAAAAGTATGTCTGAAACCATAGTATGCAAAAAAAAAAACAATAGGCACTAGTACACATTGGGCACTACTAGTACTCCCAGATCAGATGGACAATATTCTCAAGTCAGCAAATATTTAAGCATTTGTTTCTGTCTGTCTGTTAACTGTTTGTCTCCAACTTTCAACCAGATGTGTGATATTTTATTAATCATAACGTTTTTATCTACATTTAGCATTAGCATGTTAATTAGCATTAACATTTGTGACCCTGTGAGAACCCAGGCTAAAGTCTCATAATCTAATTGATTATTAAATAACATCCATCAAAGATGAATTTCAAGCATTCATTTCACTAAGATTTTGGCATTATTAAGTCAATATTGAAGATATTGTTATATATTCACAGAGTATTCTGTGACATTTGCTGGGTTTTCACAAGCAGGGTCACATTTTGTAATGAACAACGTCTTAATTGGGAAAATGGAAGTAGTTCTGGTATGAATGACATGGAAATGCTTATTTAGTAAGTAACTTTGTTTTCTGTTTATGATGAGCATTTAAATTTTTACATTACATTTGCTGTTTGCATGTTGTCAGTAGTGTTTTTTTTATTTACAAATATTTATTATCAGACTTCTATTAAGAGGGCATTTCCCTAAAGCCACAGAACCTACAATACATACACTCACCTAAAGGATTATTAGGAACACCATACTAATACTGTGTTTGACCCCCTTTCGCCTTCAGAACTGCCTTAATTCTACGTGGCATTGATTCAACAAGGTGCTGAAAGCATTCTTTAGAAATGTTGGCCCATATTGATAGGATAGCATCTTGCAGTTAATGGAGATTTGTGGGATGCACATCCAGGGCACGAAGCTCCCGTTCCACCACATCCCAAAGATGCTCTATTGGGTTGAGATCTGGTGACTGTGGGGGCCATTTTAGTACAGTGAACTCATTGTCATGTTCAAGAAACCAATTTGAAATGATTCAAGCTTTGTGATATGGTGCATTATCCTGCTGGAAGTAGCCATCAGAGGATGGGTACATGGTGGTCATAAAGGGATGGACATGGTCAGAAACAATACTCAGGTAGGCCGTGACATTTAAACGATGCCCAATTGGCACTAAGGGGCCTAAAGTGTGCCAAGAAAACATCCCCCACACCATTACACCACCACCACCAGCCTGCACAGTGGTAACAGGCATGATGGATCCATGTTCTCATTCTGTTTACGCCAAATTCTGACTCTACCATCTCAACAGAATCGAGACCAGGCAACATTTTTCCAGTCTTCAACTGTCCAATTTTGGTGAGCTTGTGCAAATTGTAGCCTCTTTTTCCTATTTGTAGTGTAGATAAGTGGTATCCGGTGGGGTCTTCTGCTGTTGTAGCCCATCCGCCTCACGGTTGTGCGTGTTGTGGCTTCACAAATGCTTTGCTGCATACCTCGGTTGTAACGAGTGGATATTTCAGTCAAAGTTACTCTTCTATCAGCTTGAATCAGTCGGCCCATTCTCCTCTGACCTCTAGCATCAACAAGGCATTTTCGCCCACAGGACTGCGGCATACTGGATGTTTTTTCCTTTTCACACCATTCTTTGTAAACCCTAGAAATGGTTGTGCGTGAAAATCCCAGTAACTGAGCAGATTGTGAAATACTCAGACCGGCCCGTCTGGCACCAACAACCATGCCACGCTCAAAATTGCTTAAATCACCTTTCTTTCCCATTCTGACATTGAGTTTGGAGTTCAGGAGATTGTCTTGACCAGGACCACACCCCTAAATGCATTGAACCAACTGCCAGGTGTTTGGTTGATAAGATAATTGCATTAATGAGAAACTGAACAGGTGTTCCTAACAATCTTTTAGGTGAGTGTATATTCCGTTGATATCAAAATATAAAATAAATGGCCTGATAAAATATCAAATATTTAACACATTACATCAAACTGGGCTAAATTTATTAAATATTTATTTATTTTCCAAAAATATATTGTCTGGACCTTCGTTTGGAAGAAAATACAAAGACCGGACCTCTTGGAACTTTAATTGAATACCCATATCCCTTGAGGCCATGGAAGCAAGAGCCACCAAATATGGGAATATTATGAATACATAACATAATTATTATATATAGAACATAATAACAGTATTTTCCCTATTATTCCCTTTATCACAGCGCCAATTGTCACCTAACAATGATTCTGAAGGAATGCTTCAGTGTTTTCCTCACCCTGTCCATTCTGACACTACAGAGAAAATGAAGATCTGAGGATAAACCAAAAAGAACATCTCCATCTTTGGTCAGTTTGTTCTACCATCAGCCTGTGATCCAATTGCATCATAAAAGCTGCCATCAGTCAATAGCAATGTGACCGTTTCTGAGGAGACCAGTTGCACAACTTAACATCACTACCAAAGCACTGATCCATAAAATGAATCCCAATATTTGGGCAGACTTTGCACAGAATTTCGGAACTTGTCATTCTCTTCACTGAAAGCAAGCGTGCACATCAGGAGGACGGAGAAAGAGTGCGCAGGACAAAGGTGAAAGGGACTTTTTGACTGTATAAATGTTAAGATGCTTTATTGCATTCTTCCTTACATGCAGTAACTTTATTGGTATTTGATGTTTAAGGAAAATGTCCATTAATTTGACTATTTGTGGATTGTCTTTTGAATATATGTTTCCTCTGCATTTCAGACATTTTACCTAAACACATTTATTGAACTTATATGAACTTGAATCTTGCTTATTGAGTTTTTTATTTTTATAAAGGTATATTCTGTTGTAAACAAATTCTGGAAATGAATGTTTGATTGTTCTTCGGTGCATCAATGTTGCACTACACTTTTCGCTGTACCCTTGTTATAACCACATGGTGTCGTCCACGTCCGACTATCAGTCGACTATAGGCAAGAAGTGACAATTCTAATTCGACTATGTTCATGTAAATCCTTTAGTTGATGACACCCCAAAATTAAAGTGAAGTAAATAAACAATCAAAATAATTCTTCAGTAAAAAAAATACACCATAAACTCTTTTTTGTTATTTTTACAGCATCAGCATGCAGAAAGAAGGTCACTGGACTCTTAAACATTCACCAGTTACAATGAATCTCCAGGTAATGGATCAACAATCTCAGGAATGCAGTCTTTAAAAACATGTTTTCATAGACACGCATGAATGCACTGGCGTTTTACACATACGTTTAAAGATACGACGCATGCAAGCGATACAGAAATAACATAAGCACACAGCTCCTCAGCTTGACATATGATTATTTAAAAGTTCATAATATTTTCATTGTTAAAAACTTTTTGGTAGTTTATTGTGCAGAGTTAACTATAAGCCGTTTGTAACTGGACTCTCTGAAGAGGGCCAAATAATTGCATCATGCGTTTTAGCAGTCTAATGTGTCAACCTCTATCTCAAATACTATATTTGTGATGGTGTTAGGCTAATAGATCAGCAGGCTGAATGATCCGATTTTATTCAACAGTTGATCGTTAATTTGTTGAAAACTTTTCAGGGGAAAAACTCTGCTATTTGAACTTCAGATTCCTTTTTACATTTTGCTTGTAAATCCCATTTTGCGTATTTAATCGTGATCTGGGTGTATTGTTACACCCCAATATGAGGACTTTAAAAATCAAGCAGCAATAAATCAACTGAACAAGGCACTAGTGGCTCCTAAAATTCTTATTGGTTAACAGATGATGATGTCAGAGTGTTGCAGCAAAAGCTTTATTGCAGAAAAGTGCAACCTGTGTCATATCTTGAGATCGGAATATCAGTCCCTGTGTCCAAAAGGCAAAAATCAGTCGTGAAAGTCCGAAACCTCATTATGCAAAAAAACGTAGGCGAGAAATACCCGGACGGTCTACTGACTTCAGCCGAGATTTGTGAGTGTACATTGGATGGACACAACACTATCCCATGATGCCATGGGAGCTGAGCAACGGTCAATTTCAAAAGTAAATCAAATGACAAAATTGCAGAAAACTTTAAGGCGGCTGTGAGTATTTCAAATTTAAAAACTGATCAAATAATGTATTGTGGCTAAATGTATGTTTTTACCAATGCTTACATACAGTACAGGTAATGTTAATACGTCATAGGTCAAAGAGCATAGGGGTCACATTACAATAAAATATGGCAGATGCAGTATGTCCGAAATTTATTCATACTACTCCCACTCATACTATATAGAACGCCGTGTTTTAATGGTTGATTGGTACCAGAGCTAGACTCTTTCTATCGTCCCCCAGGTCAGCTTGGACATTTCTTGGAGGAGTTGGACGCGCTTCTGTCTTCCTTCCCCGAGGATGGTACTCTTCGGGTGGTACTTGGAGACTTCCACAGGCTGCTGACTTCAACAACCTGAAGTTCCCACTTCAGCCACCCATAAATCTGGTAATCAACTTGATCTTATATGCACACGCTACTGCTCCACTCATCACTCCCAGGTCACCCCGCTGCACACATCATATAATTTCCTCATCAGTCTTGATCTCGACCTAACTTCTCTAGACACTACACATGCTTCCCCACTGGTCACATTCCGGTGCAACCCACGATCACTCTTTCCCTCCCGTTTATCCTCTGTTCTTTATCAGTCTCTCCTCTCTTCTTTCTCTGCCGATGTATCTCGCTCTGGATGAAGGACCATCACCTGCAGTTGAACCTTGCAAAGACAGAACTGCTTGTAATCCCCGCTGACACAAAGACTCATCACAACTTCTTCATTCAACCGGGCTCATCAACCATCACATCTTTCAGAAAGAACAGAAACCTGGGAGTGGTGATCGATGATCAGCTTAACTTCACAGACCAGGTTGCCAGCACCACCCGGTCCTGTAGATTCATTAGATTCATTAACAATATTAAGAAGATTAGACCTTTCCTATCAGAGCATGCCACGCAAGTCCTAGTCCAGACTCTTGTTCTGTCCAGACCGGACTATTGCAATAGTGAAAGTGACCTATTTGTCAGTTATGGTGAACCATACCTGAAATGTGACCTCTGTATTTAACCCATCCAGAGAGTAGTGAACACACGCACAGCAAGTCGTGACCACACGTACACCCGGAGCAGTGGGCAGCTATCACTGCAGCACCCGAGGAGCAAGTAGGGGTAAGGTGCCTTGCTCAAGGGCACCTCAGTCGTTACCTGCCGGCCCTGAGGATCGAACTGGCAACTTTCTGGTCACGAGTCCGACTCTCTAACCATTAGGCCACTACTCAAATTCAAGACTCTGCTTCTGGCCTACAAGACCACTGCTGGTTCGGCACACCCTTATCTTCACTCGCTAATGCAGACGTATGTACCGGCCAGATCCCTTTGTCCATCCCAAAAAGTTAAAAAATCTCTCTCATGTACCTTCTCTCAATCGGTTCCACTAATGTCAAGTCAAGAACATCAGAATCAATACCCAGCCTTAGTCATAATCTATTATGACCCGTCACTATGGTGCAAGGTTACGTTAGGTGCTAATTAGCATAACCTGCCATTTACTGAGAATTTTTAGTTAAAGCGACATCTGGTAGGTCCTTATTTAAAGTCAGTATGTACTGTATGTACTTTCACGTAAGCATTTTTAGACAAGCGAAAGTCTTGTGGGTTGACTATTACTACTAAACAGACACCTAGCAAGTTCAACCACCCAGACCACCCTAGGCAAGGCAACGTGCTAAAAACATGCAAAAAAACTTAGCAATCACGGAAAGATCTAGGCAACCACCCCATATGCAATAGCATCTGAATGTAGCCAATCTTAAATTTAGGAGACATTTGCAGAATTTAACATTGAGTCTTTTGTGTACCTGTCCCCTCCTTCACTGCTATAATGGGCACCTGATGATCAAAGCATCCCTTCAGCCAGACAGAAGAACATCTTCAAGAGCACAGATATAAAGCTAGACAGCATACCTATTCTCGCTCTCCACAGCCGCACACAGCGGGTCGGTTCACAAAACACGGATTGTGTATGCCGTCCCAGACAGGGCGGGAGTAGGTTTCCCTCCAGACTCACGGTCAAAGAGAGGCTTTGTGTGACTGAGATGAGGGTGGGACCAAATTGCCCATTCACACATTCCTTTACCATCACAATCAAAACAATGAGAGCAGCCAGATAAATGTCCTTGAAATTATAGCCCGCAAGGTCAGATACCACAGGCTGCAAATATTTAGAGCAGAATTCTAACCTTGGCCGGCCAAAGCACTTATTATGTTCAGGTTTATCAGGAATTGTTTCATGGATGTTTTCATGTTAAAAGTTTGTGAAAGTGCATTAATTTCATAATTTCATTCATTTCTTATTTTGAAATATGACACCCTTAACCTACAACTTCCGTTTTTGGTATAAAGTGGGTTACCCATCCAGGCATAAGAGAATTGTGTTATTATCTCATTATGCATGCTGCAGAATGACATGCGCTGAATGAGAACCATGCAGGAAGAAAGTAAATCATTTATTAAATATGTGTGAGTGAAAAAGAGTACAAATTTTGCATGAATCGCTGGCAGCTCTTTGCAGTAATATGTTGCATTATTTATGGTGTACCGTGTATGGTGTACACCTGTGCAGATACAAACATTGTCTTTGCAGTGGCATCTGTCATTCCTCTATACACATTAATTCAACGCTGACCATGTGCTTAATAGAACATGTTCAGCTTGAATGTACTGTATAGCATTCATTCCATTCCTTAAGGAATACACTCAACCCAAAAATGAAATTAATGCCATCATATACTCACCTTCATGTCATTTCAAACCTGAATGGCTTTCTTTCTTCAGCAGAACACAAAAGAAGATATATTAGAGAATGTTGTTGATTGGCACCCATTCACGTGCACTGGTTTTGTGTCCATACAATAGAAATAAATGGGGCCATTGCTGTACGGTTAGCAACTTTCTTCAAAACATCTTCTGTGCTCTGCGAACGAAAGAACGTCATAAATGTTTGAAATTACAAGAAGGTGAGTTAAAAATTTCCAAATTACATGTCACTAGTTACACTAGTACAAACAACCTGCAATAGTTTGATTCTACGGTTATTGTGCTTTAAAGCAAATAAGTTTACAAATTCATCAAAGTTAAGAGACTTCGCTCTCCTGGACTCCACACTTAAGACACCTAGATTGCTCAGACTCTCATCATTCATGGTTGAGCGCAGGTAACTCTTCACTAGTTTGAGAGTAGAGAAGCTGCGATCACATCCAGCTGTACTGGCATCAGCAATTTTGCACAATCTAAAGAGCTTGTGAAATACCTCTTTAAATGGCTCAATAAGTACAGTCAAATCTACAACACTAGTGGGCTTCTGTATGCCAGCTTGCACTTTTCTCTCCAGAATTCTTTTCATTTGGTTCATTCGATAGTTTCGCAGTCCGAACGTAATCGTTTTGCCATGATCGATCGAGGTAATTTTGATCAAAATCTAAGAAACTATTATTATCATTTATAATAGATCGCAATTACGATCGGGGTGGCCAGTGGGGGGGTGATTATTTCCATGGTGGCCATGGCCACCCCTGGCCACCCCCTAGCTACGCCCCTGAACGTAACGTTAGCTAAACCCCTCCGAATCGGCAAACTAACCCAGTCATCGGGCATGTCATGCGGAAAAACGCCTGATTTCGGTGTTGTGCTGAATTTGTGAACAAATATCGTGTGAGAAATGTTTTGTTTTTAAGTGTATGCTATATTCAAATAAGCTCCGATCATTACATCAGAGAGAATGGTGGTGTACATGTGTGGTCAATGTGTTCTTACCATTACGGAGTTGTAGCCATATACTATAATAATAATTACAACAAAAATAACACATACAAATACAATAGGTGTCGAGCGCTCGAACCCTAAAAATAAAGCAGCGGCATGATACACATAACCACGAGGATACACGTTCCTCGAGCGCGCTGTTGCCTCGGTTACGCTCGGTGGAATGCGCGCGGAAACCTCGCAACATGCACTAGGCTCCTACATTCCTATGTCCTCCATTAATGTTACACATCATAGCTAATCTATACATTAACACGGTGTATTCCAGCGTTCAACGTCCATTTTATCCTCATTTAGAAAGACTTTATATTGCAAAACAATTTTAATCGGTTAACGCGTTTGCATATAAGATAAATCATCTTTAATGCATTAAAGTCATAATCACACTTTACAGTGCAGAGATATATTGAAACACAATGATTCAGTGAACGTAAAGCATTTTTACTGAAGGCAGACCCACAAAGCTTATCCAAGGACCGGAGGAGGAATGTCGTGTTAACATTCGCAGAGAAATAGACAGCATTAACTTGCATTTCTATGTATTCATGGTTGCCTCGTTGAGAATGATTGAAGATTAAGAAATAACAAAAAGAACACATGGGCTGTTCCGGCGAACTTCTGCTGGGGCAAAAGCTGATACGACCCAGACACATTCAGCATCATGTGAGCAAAAAAACCCTCAAGGTCACTCACCGTTTTCCGATCACAAGATCCGTGTGTCTAGAGCTGGACCGATGCCAGGAAAACTATGAACAGTTTGAATAGTCCAAAGCGAGATGCTTTGCTCTTTCTACCAACTTCTCCCACAGGACGATCGTTTATTTACGGTTACTTGTAAGCTGGAGGAGGCGGTTTCGTCATCGTGTGGTCAGTGCTGGTATTACGTTCAGCAACAGGTGCCGCCTGTACTGCTAATACAGATGCGTGTAATATAAAGAGTTTGGTTCCAGAATGAGGTGTCTCCGTTTTTAAAAAACTGCATTTGGTTAGCTTTGATTTAAGCCATAATAACTTAAAAATACAGCTAACTATCACAATTAAAACATGAGGAGTTATCTCATTTAGGAACCAAACCACCGTTTCACTCGTCTGAATAGAGCGAGCATTTTATAAAGCAACAAAATGTCATCTCAAGTCAGTGAATGCATTCCCAAGTGTGCTGATACTAATGTAGTCAAGTGATGCAGTGATCTAAACAAGCAGCCAGGCAGCGCCACTTGCCGGCCATACCACGAATCACACATAAGAATCGAGCTTGCGACAAATGAGAAATCGGTCAGTTCTGGTCCTTGATTCTGATTGGCTGAGACGAGTTCCAAGACGTAATAAAATAACCCGATTTATATCGGCTGACTACGTATTTGATGAAATCTTGCTACTCGTGGGGAATAACTGTTTTATAAGAGCAATAAGCCCCGCGAGTTTTACAACATCTAAGGGTTTTTTGCCAATCCGTTAGCATCGTCGTGCCACTAACGCCCTTATGCACTGTAACCCACTGCTTCTTGGGGCTTATTGCTTTACTATTTACTTTATGTTATGCTATTTTCTCAATTTTAGTCTATGAATTAATTCAGTTTTTCTGTTTCTGCTGTATTATGCAGCATGCCGGGTTTTTTAACATGGGCATATTTTGTAACCATTTCTTAGAAAATCTGACACTGCTCAAAAAAATAACAATACAATACAAATCACGTTGTTGGTAATTATTAACATATCCAAGACTGTAATAAACAAAATCTGCTTCACATTTAGTACATAGAAAATTAATGTAATTTTTTTCATAAGAAAACGGGGTCACCGTGTTGACAAACTGGTATTTAAAGGGTTAACATTCTAAAATTGAATGAATGTTTGGTAGTTATGATAAGAACTGATTCTAGTGAAAAGAAATAGTTAATTGAAAGTGTTAAAAAATATGGATATATAATATTTTTAAGGAAGTTTAAGGAAGCATTTTTTTGCACGAAAAATAACAATGCATGAAAATTATTGTTGTTGTTGATTAATAACATATCCAAGACTGTTATACTAAAATAAAAAGATCTGCTTCACTTTTAGTATATAGAAAATTAATAGATTTTTTTTGTTTTTCTTAAAAAACAACAGGGTCACCATGTTAACAAACTGGTTTTAAAGGGTTTAAATTCAAATAAATGTACGAATCTTGGTATTTATGATAAGAACTATTTCTAGTGAGGCAAAATAAAGTAATTGCAATTGTGAAAACGTATAAATAAAGGAGATAATGTATTTATAAAACGCTCTCTGTGGTGCAGTTTGTCTGTTTAGCGATACAGTAGAAACAACATAGCGAATTCCATGCAAGGGGACGTGCAGTTTATTTACATATAAATAGCTAATTCGGAGGTAATTAAAACAGAACGCTTCATTATGTAAGGTCTTTATATACCTCTGAAGACAGTTATGCGTACTATATTGCATTTCTGTCATAAGATCCTCCAAAAAATGACACATTGGACCTATAAGATACTGATCACTGCGGATATTGGGTTTCCATGTTTTATGGGGACTTTCCATAGACGTAATGATCTTTAAACTGTACAAACTGTATATTCTGTTCAAAGAAAATTTGATCGTGTTTGGACATGGACATTTTTGGGTTTTCTAAATTGATGCATAAGTGTTGATAGAACGTTTGGGCATAGCAACATGGTGGCAGCGCTGTGCTTCAGTGTAATGACATAATGAGCAATCCAACTTTGTCTGTCAAGTCAAGTCAACTTTATTTATATAGCGCTTTTTACAATTTTCACTGTTACAAAGGAGCTGTACAAGAAACATATTGACTATAAACAAAACATATAAGGTTATACAAAAAAATGTCACAACAAAAAAAAGATGAAAACACAGAAGACACACACACCAAAACTATACAGACAATAAATTCCCATATGCAATATTAAGTAAAACTTAAAAATTCTAATGTAGCCCCCACCCCCGGCCAGGCAAACAGTATGCAAACGGTGGCGAGGAACCCAATACTCCATTGGAGAAAAATAAACTTCAGGAAAACCCAGGCCTAACCAGAGGATTCCAGTTCCCCTCTTGCAAAAGCTGCAGCCTCTGCTCGAAAGTGCTTGCACAAGGCTAAATCAAAATAAATTAAGGTAAATTATAGATTTAAGATTATCATTAATTATCTAAAAGCAGTTTAAACTTGTAATAAAGACGTGTCAAGTCGCCGCATCCTTCTTTATCCAGCTCTATCATCACAGCTTTTGTCAGGTCTGGGCATGAACTGCACCCTGCCCGCTCTGGTAACCTTTTAACAATGAGACAAGACTCGCTGAGAGTAGAATACTGTTCTGCGTTATTTGATACAACAACTACATTGTTATTGGAAGTGTTTCTAGTTTTGGTTGATCTAACTAATGCAGCTTAAACCCTCAGAGGATTTATATTATGGTAGTGTGGTGTATGCAAGATTAAAAACATGCGTGGGAAATGAGTGCGGGGAAGACTGTTCCAAAGTTTGGGCGCTAGATAGGAAATTTTTTAAATCTAGGTATTACCAACTGACCGGACGCCTGAGAGTGTAGTGCACGTGGAGGACTGTAATACAATAGAAGTTCCCTTAAGTAGTGAGGAGCTAAACCATGTAGGGCTTTATATGTAATAAGCAAGATTTTAAAGGTAACCAGTGCAAGGTTGACGAACCAGGCTAATATGCTCATACTTTTTTTGTACGTGTAAGAACTCGAGCTGCTGCGTTTCGGACCAGTTGGCTTTTTTGTAATAAGCCTGAAGGGCAACCACCTAATAGTGCATTACAGTAATCTAGTCTTGATGTCATAAAGGCATGAATTAACTTCTCTGCATCTGATAGTGACAGCATATGACATACAGCAGTTTAGATATATTTTTAAGATGGAAAAACGCATTTTACAGGTGTTGGTGACAGTTCTCAAATGACAGAGTACTATTGGATAAAACGCCAAGATTCTTTGCTGATGATGGGGGGCACATCCATCCATAGTTAGGCAGTATTCTTGGTTGTTATGCATAGAGATATTTTGTCCAATAATGGTGCTGTCCGAGTTCAGTAATAAAAAGTTGTTACTCATTCAGTTTTTTATATCGACTATGCATTCCCTTTATAGTATTCGATCGAACTGTGTTTTATGAGGCTTCTGGGAAATATAAAGTTGCGTATCATCAGCATAACACTGAAAGCTAACTCTGTGTCACTTTATTATATCTCCTAGAGGTAGCATGTATAATGCGAAGAACAGAGGCCCTTAGACTGAGCCCTGTGGTACACCATACTGGACTTGCGATTTGTGTGACACGTTGTTTATTGCTACATATTGAAAACGGTCGGATAAATAAGATTTAAACCATTTCAACGCTATTCCCTTAATGTCGACGTAATTTTCAAGTCTATGTAGGAGCATGCTGTGGTCAATGGTGTTGAATGCAGCACTAAGGTCTAGCAGCACCAATAAGGAGAATCAACCTTGGTCAGAAACTAAAAGCAGATCATTTGTAACTCTGATCAAAGCAGTCTCTGTACTGTGAAGTGCTCTACATCCAGACTGGAAATCTTAATTGATGTCATTCCTTTGGAGGAAGGAACATAACTGAGTTGAAACTACGTTTTCCAGAACTTTAGATATGAAAGGTAGATTCGATATAGGTCTGTTGTTTAATAGTTTTCTAGGGTCGAGTTTTTTTTTTGACAAGAGGCCTTATAACAGCCACATTGTATGCTTTAGGAACATGTCCTAGTGTCAGAGATGAGTTAATAATGCTAAGAAGAGGATCTATAATTTCTGGGAACATCGCTTACAGTAGATTTGTAGGTATAGGGTCTAGCATACATGTTGCATGTTGTTGACAGTTCATTGTGATAGACAATAATAGCAATTTCTCCTTAGGGGTCGTGTAGTAAGTTGATTGTTCAGCGGGTTTCACTTCTGGTTGCATAGTTATAAGCTAATATCTTGGATTTTCTTTGTGAAGTAGTTCATAAACTCATCACTGGTATGTTGATATGCGGAATCTGACGATTTATTTTGTGTTAATTTAGCCACTGTGTTAAATAAAAACCTAGAGTCGTGCTGGTTTTCTCCTATTAGTGATGAAAAGTAGGCGGATGTAGACGTTTTTAGGACTTTACTGTATTTTCGAATACTATCCTTCCATACTGTATGAAATTTAGTTTTCTTAAAATTGTGCTCCATTTTTCGGGCCGCTTTCTTTAGAGCTCGTGTCATGTCATTGGAAATGCAAGCCGTTAGCCAGTAGTATGGTCCACATAAAATCCCTTTTTCTGTTCAACAGAGCAGGATACATAGAAAGATTGAGCCGTATTGGGTGGTAGGTAGACCCCACAGTATCTTTTGTACGTGATTGAGTCTCCAGCTATGCATCAACTGTAATATCAATGAACTCTGTGCACGTGTGACTTCGACGTTTCACGGTTTAGAACCCTAGGCCGTTTCCGGTTGGGAAGACTTAAAGCAGAGAGAAATGGAAAATTTTTCCAGATGCAGCACACAGCAGCGGTATATAGAAGTGGCGCTCTACAATAATTATAAAGATTTATATTGAAAGTAAAAACCAAAGTCATTGTTTTTAGTCCCTCTGAAAGTGGGAAAATCTACCAGCAGAATCTTGAGCCCTTAAGCCCCTTTATCGAATCTTGACTTTGTTTTGTATTTTGGCATATCAAAATCTCAGATCTCACGTCTACAAATAGTCAAGAACTCTAGTGCTATTTTTTAAAGGACTGCAAGAAGTCCGACCATGTCCCTCCTCTCTTAAGATTGGCTGTCAGTATACTACAGAATAGATTTTAATTTGATTTTATTTGTGTATAAATTAAATAGAAAATAGATTGTTTCAAAAAAAAATTCGCAGAGCCAGGGTTCCCAGGTATTGTTGCACGAACCTTTGTAGGAAAACTGTAGCTAACGTACAATAATAAACAGCAAATTAACTCCACAATATTACATTAAACTTTTAAGAAATAACATTCACTGATTGAGTAGTTTAAAGATTAAGAGCAGTTGTCCATTTGGGCTACTGTAGAAACAACATGGCAAATTCCATGTAAGGGAAGTCATTTTGTATGTAATAATGCTTCATCGTGTAAGGTCTTTATACACCTGTGAAGACATATATATATATATTGCATTTCTGTCAGTACATCCTCCACAAAATGACACATTGGACCTTTAAATGAAACACTTGCCAAGTATGAACACACACACACAAACTGCTGCTGGGTCAGTAAAAGGCCAGACGGAGTCAAACAATTACTTTATTTATGTTCAGGTAAAAACATGAACCTGATGCAGTAAATTATTGCAGATCTTAGAAACCAGCACATGAACGATGAGGACAGGAGAGCAAACAGTGGCGCCTCCTCCTGGCCACAGACTGCAGTGCACACCACGGTTTGTTCCAAGCCAGCAGTGCAAAAATAAACTACAGCAAGAGGAAAAACAGAAACAATAGAAAATTAAAAAAAAATGGCAGCCACCTCAAACCAGGTGTGAAAACTGCATATAAACTCTATATCATTTAATGATTTTTTCTTCTTTTTTGAAATGCAATCTGGCCGTGAAACCATAAAATAACACCAGCCAATTCTTTTAAATTAATTTCTTGTGCTCGGCTACATAATGGGGTTAGAGCCCGGCTTCGTCAGCCAAGCAACTTCAGCGGGCCCGTCAATAAGACCTCAAGTCCCCCAGAAGTCCAGCAGAGGCACACTACTAGAACCATACACGATGGATTTCTCTTTTCAACAGAGCAGACACTCGATGTGAAATATTGGCCAGAAAACTATTTCAAATTGGGTTAAAAAACAAAACAATAATAATAATTATAATAATATTATAATAAAGATACTACGCTTCCAAAGCTACCCGCATTCAACCAACTGGAACTCTCTTACACGTTCAAAAAATTCTCTCAAATAAAAGAAAAACGACACACGAGAGGAAAGAGAAATTAAATGAAGTGGAACCAAAATGCAACAAGACTCGGTGGGGTATAATACAGAACATGGGGGCAAACTGGGCAGGAGAGCACACGGCTATTCTATCAAATGTGTTGAATAAGCTAAATCTGCAAATGTTTGTCTGTACAAATGATCTTTGGAGCTATAGGAACCCTTGCCTGCTCGATGGACGCCCCTCCCCAACAGGAACACACAGTGAAGATGTCATCCACCAGGAGAGAAAGAAAACATTCCTTTTTTTCCTCCACACGTCAATGAGTTAAAACATCACCCAGGTTTTTTCCCCTCTTTCCAGACATCTCTCAACTACTGATATATTTTAATAATCTGCTCTCGAGTGTTTTCTTCTTTATGTTTCTTACAAAAAGTTTTTTTTGTTTTTTAAATCCGATGAGTCGCATAACACCCTTTCCTCCGGCTTGGGAGTCAAAAGGAAGTCTCTTAAGCTCTATGGTTTAGGTTTCTGCAAGCTGCTTTTCTTTAAACAAGTAGGCTGTACATATTTTGCCTCGATGTGAGTGTTCGAAACAAAAAACGGGGGGTGGGGGAAATGAAAGAGGAGGAAGTCTAAGGAAGAAGTCAGGATTTCTGTGGTTCTGCAGTGAGTTGATTGAAGGCCATTTCTGAATGAGAGGGTGCGGGGAAGTGAGATCAGGACAGGTGGAAAGACTGCTGGCCCTCGCGGGCGGCGATCAACAGTTTCTCGCGCATGATCTCGATGCTGGAGTAGTCCGGCAGCTTCAGGTAGTTCACGCACGTCATGACAGAAGGAAGGAAGTCGTCCGGATTCTCCGTCGACTCGAACGTCTTCCGAACTATGGTGAGAGGAGGGTTTAAACTCCGGAATCCTGAAAGATAGAGATCGCGTTAGCGGAGAACGCATCTCTGCAGAAACGTTATATTGCTGAGATGGTTTCTCACCTCCGACAGGAAGTCTGGGGCTCCCTGTGACGAACTGCAGGAACAGTCTCTGCTGCTCCGCATCGAAACTGCTCAGCACTTCAAACAGGAATCGCACTGCACGGCTACACACAAACAAAAAAAATCTCTCATTTTTCATTCTCATCTGTGTTTAAACACGTGTTAGTGTGACTGTGTACCTGTCGTGTGTGTAGCCGTGGTCCGGTCTGCAGCACTCCATCAGCGTCTTTACATCCCACGACTCTGACTTACTGCCGCACAATAACTGATCCAGCTGAGAAAGCGAAGGAAGAATAAAACAAAATATCAGCACCAAATCTCACCGTCACAACGCTTTCTTTCCCAGTATTTGCTGATGTGTTCTTTATAGTTTGTAAGACAATAGTCACCTCTTCAGGATAGAAGTACTGCAGGTGATGAAGAGGGAACACAGACTCAAATCCTTCCCTAAAAGACTCAAACTGCCGTGACACGCCCTCATTGAGGGTCCAGTACACCACCAACTAGACAATAAAACAGGAGCAGTTACAACAGGAAAAAAAATAAAAATCACACAACCAAAACAGATTAGGGTGAACAGTATTAGTTCCCTACTCTGAGGTATTCCTCCAGGTTGTGAATGGTGACTGGCACGTCTTTGCCTCCCTTCTTCAATTCAATGTTGGGGAATCCGGGCAGAGTGAAGTCCAGTCCCAGATCCTCCACAGAGCAGCCGTTCATGTTGAGACTCTCCAAGGCCTGTTGCAGGGTCTCCCGTGTCTGAAAGATACACAGAAACAAATTTATTATATGTTGGACACAGTTGCTTAAAGTAGTTCACTTTCTAAATGAAAATTCTCTCATTTCCTCACCCTCTTGTCATTTCAAACCTGTATGACTTTCTTTCTTCTGCAGAACACAAAAAAATTGATTTTGTAGAATGTTGGTAACAGAACAGCACAGCCACTGTTGTCTATTGTAACCAATGCTAGCGAATGAGGGGATGTAACGAACATTCTTCAAAATCTCTTCTTTTGTGTTCTGCAGAAGAAAGGAAGTCAAACAGGTTTGAAATGTCAAGAGGACGTGTAAATGATGATGGAATTTTCCTTTTGTAAGTGAATTACTCCTTTAATGATGCAGAGATTGGGTTGCATACTATGTGTTTGTAGAGGTCAGAGTCAGGGCTCACATGTGATCTGTCCTGCTCTATTCTCTTCTTCTGGCGGATGATGTCCTCCAGATGCTGGACGGATTTGGCCACACCGGGATCGATGTTGACCAAGTCATGAGAGCTGATTGACAACTCGTGCCTCAACATCCACTTATAGAAGGGCAAACCTAGAGGCAAATCCAACTAGACACGAAAATATAAGGCGATGTTAACCCAACTATCACACTACTGTGCCTATAATAATTAAAACATCAAATAAAGTAATTCAATAAAACATTTATGGAGAAAATATGAATAAAAGAACATTTCTAATAATCTGACACATGCATGTTAAATATTCTTGCCCGTCATCGATCCTTAGATTGTAGTTAAAATATTAGGACACTTGAAAATAGAATATAATGGGGCTCTTTAACAGGTATTCGTTTTGGTTGCCAGTAGAAGAAAAGATAGATTTACTTGTTATTTATTTTGCTTGCTATCAGAAATAATCTGAAGGAACTCTACAGACGGTTTCGTTGGACGCAAGCACATGGACTGCAGTAAACTTTCGGTCTGTGTTTGCTTATCGCTCTGGCTATTGTCTAATAATATAACCATTTATAATTTATGTTAATATTAATTTATATAATTTTATTGTATAATAATTGTTTGAAATAAAGATTTGTTGAATGTAGTTGTATACATATTTGATTTAATAAACAATTTGTAAAATGGGTCCTGTAGTTCGGGCACATTACAGAAACCTTATGGTACATTGACATCTAGCAGTTGAGCTTGGTATCAGAGTCTAAATTCGAAATATTAGAAAGACACGTTAAGTAACGGATCTTCTTGGTTTCTTTTGGTTGTTATAGGAAATAATCTACAGGATCTCAATTGTTTATGAATGTGTTCCGGAAGTAAAGGGCAGTCCATGAACGCCCGCATCTGCAGGAACGTTTATGTTGTTGCTTTGAAACCGTCTGTAGTTTTAGTATGACATTAACCAATAATCTAACTGTACATCTGAGTGAACGTACCAATCTGAAATCCATGATGGCTTTAGCCATGAGCTTGCCAAGAAAACGAAACTTCATTTTGATCTTTGCGATGTGAGCTGGTTTGGTAGTTCGTCCGAAAGGTACAGCGAACAAACCCCTGGAGCTAAATATATACTTTGTTCCCTCATGACTCCCTGTGGAGAGACAAAGAAAGACATTAAAGATAGCATTAGATGACAACTCTGCAATTTACACAAATGCACCACAGATCTATGATGGTCACGCACCTTTAGGGTTGGAGAGAGTCACTTCCTCACCTCTCCAAAGACCCAAATCAGCCCTTTGCAACTCCTGAGACACCAGAGCGTAGAACTCTTGAGTTGGGCCGAGACCTGTTCCCACCTGACACACACAGTGAGAGGGCAGCCATTAGGTCATAAACAGTTTTTTTGTCCTCCCATTGGTTGTTGAGACATAGTGTTGCCTCATGAATTAATGTCTGTTCATGATAAATACCTCATTCTCATACTGTATCTCCAGCATGGCTCTGGAGCTCCCCAGGTCCTGCATTACAGACTCCGCCTGCTTCAGGAGCTCATCGCGGTTTATCGTTCTCTACAGAAAAACAACAACAAGTTTACACTTGTGATTTCACAAACAATCCCAGCATTTGAAAGCCGTAACAGGAACTGCATGGCAACCTTCTTCCTGTCGAGACGTGGAGCGACACGGCTGTCCTGCGAGTCAGACTGGTTGATCTCAGGGTTGGTGTCGAGCAAGCGTTGCATGGCGCGGTCCCGGTCAAACGCGGTTACGTAGAAGAGCATCTGCCGCGTGTCGAAGGGAAAGAAGAACGGGCTAGAGAAGAGAGAAGATCAGAGATGTAATGTACAGAAACACAGAACAGGGATGTAATGGACGGAGAGAGTGAAGAGTTTGTTGTACCAGGTTTTGCCGAGCTCTGTGAGCCAGGTGGGGATGTTTCCAGTCATGATGACCAGCGGATCCTGTAACTGTCTGTTTGCCTTTGCTGTCAGTTTACTGTTAATAAACTCACTGATGGGAATTATCTCCTTACATGCCGCATTCTGACACATAGACAAACAGTTATGAAGGTAAAAAAACATATTTTGCATTAAGTTTTTTTAATGACTATCATTATTTGTGTAGCACATTAAATATTGATCTAAATTTGTGGATTTGAATCAAAACAAAACAATGTGACGTAATACTTTATAATAATAGTGAGGGCTGCCCTCGACTAGAGATTTCTTTAGTCGACAAATACTTCTTAATTTAGGCCATTAGTCGACTATTCGCACGTTTATGATGTTAATTTAAATATTTCAATATAAATGGGGAATGGGGACATCAGATGATGGTTTAAGCTTCATGTATGGAAAATATATTTTATGTAACATTGTTCTAAATTACAGAGCTATACAAAACCATTATAATGAGCCATTAAAGTATAAATTAAGTACTCAAGCGCACGCATAATGCAATCCGCTGTGACACTGCCACAAGTTTTATTTGATTATATGTCTCAATATAATATTTCTCTAGTGAAAATTTAAAATGAAGTAAATAAAAATATTAGGCAAACGAACCAAAACAGCAAACTAAAATATTAGTGCAAAAAATAAAAAGGCCTACGGACTCATAACGAAACCTTTTTTTCTCTGGAAAAGCAGACGGCCTTAAAACCAAAAGGAAACTGAGAGGTCAGAACGCAAAAAAAATTTATTGAATATATTTATTTATTCCTTTGTATTAAGGAATGAATAAAACAAAGCAGTAACTAAACACTACAACAATATAGACCATTACAAAACATCGCCTCAGTTTCCCTTAGTTTTTTCTGCCATCATACCCTTCTTCATAAAGATGGGCGCACCTGTGATCCTTTACTATTCCGTTAAGTTCAGGCTCTTCGGCATTTCCATACATAATACGCTTTATTAAGATGTATACTGAATCTTAATGAATTAAGCCACGTTTAGTATTCTGAATGTCGCAGGAACCCAAGTTTGTCCACACCTCCAGAAGACTGAGCTCTGTGTCCGCATGCAATAAAGACTATGCGGCTGCCATTAGAAGCGAACAGATGGCGGAGGGATGCAGTGCATGTGCACAACAGATCTGGCAAACGTAGGATAGCATGTTTCTCATTTTTAGCCACCGTGTTACTTTTACACCCTTAGATAAATATAAACAAAAATGCTCACAATAGCATTCCTTTATCAAAGTTAACGGTAGTGTAGAGTGAACGGCTATGTAAAGAGACTGACGCGATGTGTTTGCACTTTTAAAATGATATGCAGACAATTGACTAATACTAATTTGTTCGAATTAGTGTCGAATAACGAACGGTCGACTGAAAGGGGCAGCCCTAATATTAATACTTCAAAATACAATTTACATTGGGAGAATTTTTGACGACTTAAGGCATGACAACTTCAGATTTTGTTGACCGGTTTCAGTATGTATACAGTTGTATGTTAGTGTGTTTCTATACTCACATCATACACGTAAAACCAGTATCTACTGATGGAGTGCATGACCCTCAGCAGCAATATCACATACATGGAGGGATCATCAAAAGTGATGCCCTCTGGAGGATCAGAAATTAGGTATGACTCCAATGGGTTTGTCACGCTGGGACACACACCCTCTAAAAACAGCAAAAAAAACCACACATACACAGGGTTGTCTGAATCAATAGCGTTCACTTTGAATACTGTGTGTTAAGAGTAGATGGACTTTACAAGTGTTTTTTTCCTACCATGCCACAGTTCATCCTGTTTCTTGGCATTTCTAGGGGAGGTTTTAGTAGGCGCCGTCTGTGCACGGCCTCTCTTCCCTCCAACGGCGTCTTTACAGCCCTCTTCATCCTCTCTGACCGGCTTATACCTGCAACATTTATGACCAGCATGATTAATGAACCAATAACCAAATTTAAATTGAGAAGTTTGCGTTATCCAACCCTGTTACCAAAAATAGCAGAATGGGTAACCAGGTTGACCGGTAACAGGGTATGTTAAAATAAGTTGATTCTAAAACCGTTAAGAACCAAACACCAGGTACTAATATTTCCTCATTTAAAAAACTTTAACTGTATTTGAACAATGTTTGATCTTCTTTCTAAAAATAAATTGGTTACAGGGTTGAATTGTCACACTTTAAAAAAATAAGAATTCACTTGCTTTTCTGTCTCCCAGTAAAAAGGGTCAAGTCAAAATTGTTTTATTTGTAAAGATGTAACTGAACACCAAACTGTATTGTACTTTCGAAAGCAGCCTTAAACATGAATGAACATGCAGCTTGTAAGAGAGTGAGCGGATAGTTTATTGTTTACCATATAGTGTGCGTTTTGGTCCAGATACCGGCCCGTCCCAGAGGGTTTGCTTCATCATCTGTGCTTTCTCTCTCTTCCTCTGCCTGTAGACTGAACTGCCTGACGGCCTGATACACAGTCATGTTGTACGGCAGCAGGTGCTCGCCTATGTAGAACTGCAGCCTGTGACGTACACTCCCAGAATTCAGGAACTGGGCAGCCTTGGAGAAAGAGTTTAAAGTTCATGGGGTTAATCTGGAGGGTAAAAAGACTTCATGAGTACTAGTGGTAGTGTACACTTCAGCCATGTCCGGAATTGAACAATAGCTTACTGTTTGGAGACCACTGCAGGTTTTATATTGACTAATAATACTGAGAAAATATTAAAATGGTATTTCACCATTTAAAACAGTATTAAGCTACACGGTCATCATATGACCTCATCACAGGAAATAAAACTGCATTGAAGCTAGAAAAACAAGTCAAATGGGTTGTTGACAGTTCATAACAGTTCATATAATTCAGATACTACATCTATAAAAGTAGTAAGACGTATGCGATTCAAAATAAAAACTGATCAGAGACGTTCTCCCTACCAAAGACTCATCGATCTCATCATCTGAACCATCATCATCACTATCTTCATCTTCCTCTCTAATCCTTCCATACCCTGAGGAGACAAATCAAATCATCTCATACCACAAGTCAAACACCACAGAAGTGAGTCAAGCGTGTTTAGATTTGTGTGTGTACCTCTAACAACAAGGTATCTCTCGATAGCCTGTACCAAAGCCAAGGGGTCGATTTTGACCGGTCCTCCTTTCCACTGTTTGACATTAGTGCAGTCTGGATGTCTCTGCAGCTGACACTTCAGCTGATGGGTGTTGAAAAACTTAAGTGCTTGTGAACCCCTGCAAAACACAGATAAAAATCATCAGAAAATATGAACGTCAGAAAGACAACAGCAAGTGCAAGACAGACAGAGAGAAAGTGATGTTAAATGAAGAAACGCATTAAAATGATCCCATTTACTTAAATGAGTATCACTGGGTCTGAAACAGCACATGACAAAATACCTGCTGCCGTTGCCATTTCCACTGGGAAAGTCGTGCACTTTAACAGGGAACTGCTCCATCTGACTGAGACAGTTATTCATCTTGTGCACCAGTGATAGCAGCGGGCCGTTCTCAGTCAGGTCCAAATGCCCAAGAGGTTCCTGTCCTGGTATCTGAATCCCATAACAAACAATGAGCAACAGAACAAAAACTGCAACCTTAAGAGCCCAACTAACACAGCCATGTAGCCCTGGCTAATAGTGTGAACTCACCGGACAGCCGAAGAACACGTGCAGAAACCTCTTGATCCTCTCGTCTCTGCTGATAGTGTCCCGCTCGCTGTTTGATGTCAGATACAACAACAGCTGCTTCACCAGTCCGCTGTGCTGGATCTCGAAGGACGACACGTCTGATTCAGACACAATACTGCTGATCTCCTCTAGGCACTCCACACCACTGTCGACCTGAAACAAGTGCATGTGGTGTGACGACATGACGTGAGTTCAATACATCCCAGGAAAACTGTTTCTACAGTAATAAAAGTCTAACGCATTATAAAAGACAGAAAAGATAGCTGTGTATCAGTGTTACCTGCAGGTTGAGCTGTTCTGTAGCAGTACAGAGTCTCTGCAGAACGTTCAGTGCTGGGTTACTTCCATCCACACTCTCAGAGTTAAAGTAACGCTCCACAAACTTACTGGCTTGCTCCTTTATCCAGGCCTTTATCTTATCTCTGAAAGAGGAATAAAACTGTTCACTTTACAGCTACCAATGTCAATAATACGCTAATTTGGTTGGAAAATATTACCAGGTGGTTAAACAAACCACAGGGAATCATTTGATTCCAACACTGTCCTTGCATTCATTACTTTTGTGTTTAATCACATGTAAAACAAAACTACATGCTAATTCTGTTGTTCAGTTGCTGATTTATTCATGTTTACTTCCAAAACCGTAATGCCAATATGTCTAATGTTACTATGCGTGTAAAGGATTGTCTTTATTTGCAAAGTGATACAAAATATGTCTGAAACATAAGTATGAAAAGTCTTTACCTGTTATTTGACACAGAGTCTTTGGGTGGCACACGTGCCAGGCCGCTGACTCCTGCTGTGCGTGAGGGTTCAGAGTTAGGGCTGTTTGTCTGGGTCCCCAGCTTACCCCATGTCTTTGGATTCAGACTGGCCAGGAAAGAGGACTTGGGAGACTGTGTGGCGGTCGGACTTTTAGCTGCGAGGAAGATGTTAATATAGCCATATTAAAGCAAAGTAGTAACGCCCAAGTCGCTGCACACAATACCACAATCCAAACAAAAATTGACTCCAATTAGATTTTTTGGACACAAAAACCACCAAACACATTTTTTACAGTCTTTAATAAGGGTACTCTTCATAAGAACATAAAGGGCTCCAGACTAACTTTTTTACTAGGAGCACTGTAGCCCCTGACTGAGAATGTAAGGAGCGCAAGCAAAACATTTTGGGGCTGACATTAAATTAGCCTTAGTTATTAGTCCTCAGGCTTAAAAACTCACAGCAAACAGCAACACGTAATAATGCGCTCACGTTAACTTATCAATGACGACCTGTATTCAGCATGTCCGCAAAAGTTCACTAACACACATCTGTTGTTATAGTTATTCATTTAGTGACGCATCAGTTATTTAATTTTATTAATGCAGTGAAGCGTCACTAAACTCCGCCTACTCGCGATAAGTTGTGGGTACCATGATCCGCTAGTGCGCGCATCATTATGTACTTGAAATTTAAACCAGAAGTAGTAAACTATCATGCAGCCCCATAAGAAACTCAGGAAAGTGAACATCATCACAAAAGTCTACATTATTTCTTCCACATATTAATTAGTAAGTATACCCTGATTATCCACTTTGTCGTCGTCTCTGGGTGGGGAATACTTGGGACGTCTTGGTCCTCTTTTCGGGAGGCGTTTTCTCTTTAGAACATCACTCAACCTACTGAAGAACACAGAGAGATGTTTTAAGCCCTGTTATTATTGTGCGGCACCAGGCTAGCAAACTGGTTTTGTGTGAAGTGTTTCATACCCCTGTGGACTGAGGTCCAGTGAGTCGTCCATGCTATGCTGGAAGCTCGGGGACCCCAGGTCGGGTGTGACGTTAGAAGCAGCTGTAGTGGTTGCTGTGGTGATGGTGGTGGTGGTGCAAAGACTAGCTGTGCCGCTGGTGCATGCTTTAGGAGGGCTGGTGAGGAACGCTTCGGACTCGGCCAGATTCTTTACCTGGTGCATCACACCTAAAGAACAAACTCAAATGAATCAGTCTGAAAACTAAAAAACGCATAATAAATAAATTACACGGAAGCTACTAATTATCTATAAACGCAAACAGTGATGTCCTAAAGATATCCTATATCCATATATTCAAAACAAATCTTCTACCTTCTCTTCTGAAGTAAACACTGAACACATCCGGGAGCTTCTGCATGAGGATCTCAGCCATCTGCAGAGAACCCACTACAATCTTCAGATCCTGACTGGACAGCATGGAAGCTATGTGACTGCAGACATAAGACACATTCAGAAATGTCAGAACAAGTCTAACATGCCCAACGAAGACATCTAGGCAGAGAAGCTGAATGTGGTCAAGCGATCTACACTTTGCCCTTAACTGACCTGGACACAGAGTGGTTGCGCAGGACGTCTTTAAGCAGCTCTGCATCTGCAAAGTAGATGATCCGGAGGATGGCTCGAAGGCACTTGTGTCTGACAGCAGGCCCGGCAGAGGAGCTGTACACCTCATACAGAACCCCAAACAGAGTCTTTATAAAACACTTGGCAAGCTCAGGATCCTCTTTCAACAGCTGAGCACGAGCGTCTTCTCTCCGCACCTCCAAGTGACCACCTGTAAACAATCAGAGCGGGAGGATAAAGCTAAAACCTGATGGGAGAGCGGATCCACTTTAGGACAGAACTGTGAATAAAGTTTCTGTCTTTTAGCATTCAGAATTTGGCTGCCTTGTACACAGGCATCAGTTTAAAATGATCCAGAATGTTTGTGTACCTGTGTTAGGGTTGGCCAGAGGGTTGGGTTTTCTCTGAATCGCTCGGGCGGTGCCAGTGTCTTCATTAATCTGCTGCATAGAATTGAAGTCAATGGTGTAGACTCGACCGAGAGTGGACAGACTTATCTCATCTTCTCCATTCTGGTGAGCAGTCTGACAAATCAAGACATTTAGTAAACATCCGAGGTTCCCTGGAGGCCGCATGAACAACATTCATACGGTGCTGAGCGTACCTCAATAATGCGGCTGTCGATGCGGTTGTACGGGTGCCACAGGCCTCGGTCGTCTCTCCACTGCCAGATGGCACCCTCTGTGGTCTGGGCGCTGCCCTTCTTCAGCATGGCATCCACCGCAAAGATGCCCTCTCTGGGCAGACATGGCATCAGCTCACTATAGCAAAGAGAGAGAGCGATAGACAGATAGAGAGATAGCGAGAGAGAGAAAATGGTGTTCGAACACATTCCTTATTTCTAAGATTCCAAATCTAAGAGCCAGACAGATCGAGAAAAGGTTTAGGAAAGCCAACAGCAAGTACCAGATGAGTGAGGTGAGTTCATAAAGCTCCTGAGGGCTTCTGGGCACGAGGTCAATCTGCTCTTGACAGCTTCCATTAGATGCTCCACAGAGCAGGAAACGCAGCGTCTCTGCTATATCTGCAAACACATACAAATAACATGAACCTTCACATCTCGCATCTCGGCCTTCACTCACACATCATCCTTACGTCTTCTGCCCTGGCTCTTTTCCCCAACATTTGCATGAACAGGCATTATAATTCTTAAGAATGGACAAAATGTGGATGTGCTGGGAGTGCAGATTCATTGCATGACAACCCCACTTTTTCTGCGTTTAAGTGCTATAACCGGGTCCTAGGTGCATCTAGCAACCCAGAAAACGTGAAAAATAAGATTGTTTTGATGTGCCTTTCCCTGCAAATGTGAAAAATAAGATTGTTTTGATGTGCCTTTCCCTGCAAATGTGAAAAATAAGTTTGTTTTGATGTGCCTTTCCCTGCAAGCATGTGAGAAATCGAGCTGTTCAGATTTCGCTACGGTTTTGACGTCCAAACCGGATCTTATTACAATGTTCCGCCACTTAATCTAGACAATTCCACACACTACGCTGCCGCCATTGTTGTTTTCACAAGCGACAGCGGTTTACCTAAAGTTCATGGACAACATACAACTTAGTCGCTGCACAGAGTCCCAACCTCAGAAAAGACAGGAGTGTATTTTTTTATTTTTGGTGGAAATCCACAGATACCATAAGTAAGAACCTGCTTGTTTGCGCGAATCACTTCAAGCCAGAGTGCTTTACAGAAAATCCTGCTTGTACTGTATCAGGTTGATAAAGTTGTGCCTCAAGAAGGATCGAGACCAACTGAACGAGACAAAGCTGCCGATGTAAGTAATAATTATCAACAGTCTGAATAGATGTAAATGTACCATATATATAAGAGGATAACGTTAGCATATGATAGCGTAGGGAGCTTCACGGGCAAAATAGAACATTCTAAGCCAGTGTTAAACTTACTCTATATTTATATGTTATTTGGCAAGCATACACGCACAACATGAGTGCATTCCTACACCCCCAGAAACTTGCGTTCCAGCTACCTGAATCTTCTTATGGTTCCCCAGTCCAGACTTAAATGCAGAGGAGACCAAGTTTTTTCTGTAGCTGGCCCTATATTATTCGATCTGGCCTACCATTAGGGATGTTTTTTTTCTTTTTCTTGTTATGACTATTTTTGTAGTGTGAGATCTTAATTGAAATGTACAGCACTTTGGTCAGTCGTGTGGCTGTTGAACAAGTGCACTATAAATAAATGAACGGAACATTAGGATGCAAGGACAGATTTGTTCGTCTCTTTGAATGATTTGAGACATTTAAAACAAAACTAACCGCAGAGGAGTTCAGGAAATATTATTTAGCTAAACCATTGCCATGGCAGGACTATTGGTGTGTGTGTGTTTTTAAGCAAGATATGTTACAGCCCTAATAAATCATTCAAACTTGCTGAAAGTGCTCATCCGACAAGTCCTTTAAATGTATCAATTCATTAAGTCTTTATTTAGTCAACTGATGTCAAGTTTGTGAATCGCTACACATTACTTACTCTGTTTCATGAGCTGTACGGCCAGACCCGGGCAGTTGGAACACATGAGGGAGAACATGCGCACCACCATGATGAACATGCCGGAGCTGAGCACGGGTGGAGTCAACACCAGCAGCTGCTGAATGTTGGTCAATAGGTCCCGGGAAGCCACCTGCTGTAACAGGTTCTTTGACGAAACGACACACAGGGCGAGGCTTAATGACCTCATGCACACTTCACCAATAATAACATTTTCAAATAAAGCGTTCATGTTCCTGAGCATGTGCTTGTCATAATCTCACCTCCTCGTGCTGAAAGTTGTCCACCAGCCTGGCAAAACAGAGACAAGTGCTTTCCACTGATTTTTTATCCTATAAAACAAAAGATTCAGAGGGCTGATGCAGCAAACACCACTGTTGGTGATGACATAACTGTTTACATCCAACGCTGAGCTGTCATGTGAATGTGTCAGTCGGTGGTGAATCTCACACCCGTAAAACCACAGTAAACATATTCTCACATGGTGTTAAAGATATGCAGATGTGACAGGAGTGCTGTGTGTTTGTAAATGAAGTTTAAATTATATCTACTGCGTGTATCATCAGGTCATATCACCTGGTGTGTGAGTCTCTGAGTGAGCAGGGGCAGAGAGTCAGCCACAAAGTGAAACTCGTCGGGCGTGATGCTTTGACAGCAGTTAGCGGCGATGGCTAGCGCGTTCCTCTGAGCGTTGATGCTGAAGAACTCCAAGTACAGCAAACAATCCGCTAGACCTCCCTGTGAAGAGACACTTTCAATGTTAGATCAGGATAACAAATGGCCCACAAACTCTGATTGGATGATACTCATGATGATACTATTGTTATATTTCAGTGATACGGTCACGGTTTATAACGTTTTCTTCAACAGTCAGTGCTTACAGCCTGCAGGATAGCTTTACTGTGCCTTCTCGACAACATCTCCAGGGCGGTCAGGGCTTGTTCTGCAACATCTATAAACTGGATGACCTGAAGCTGTGGACACAGAACAACCAGGTTTCAGAGAACACATATAGACAAGCACACAAAAGCACACCCGTTCAACAATAACATTTAAAGGAGAAGTTTAGCTTCAAATTGAAAATTCTGTCATCATTTACTCATCCTCTTGTCATTTCAAACCTGAATGACTGACTTTCTTCCGCAGAACACAAAAGATATGTTGAAGAACGTTGTTAACAACCCCCGTTCACTAGCATTGGTTACAATAGAAGTGAATCGGGGCTGTGCTGTTCTGTTCCCAACTTTTTTGAATCTACATTACTGCAGCATTTTCCCTCTTACATTTATATGTCCTCTTATGATGCAACATCATCTCTTCTCAAGAGGAAGAACAATCCTGTGCAATTTTGTTTGTCCTCCCACAGTATAAGCTAGAAGGGGTTTAAGAGAACAGCGAGATCCAATTTACCTTTTCCAGGAAGACGGGGATGGCGTCCACCACCACAGCCGAGGAGCGCGGCAGAGCCTCCATCATGTAGGTGAGGGCTCGAGATGCGTGATTCATCTGCAGAAAAGAAAAACGCAGTGGGCAGTTATTACGTTATTCTCCAGTTCGAAGTGTCAAATATGTTAATAAATGGATGGAATTATTGCCAGGTGACAGATTCACAGAATTTGGCCTAGTTAAGCTTTTATATTGTTTACAGAGAACCCCCCCACAGTACTCACAATATCAAAATTATGCTCCATCTGTAACAGTGTGATCTGCAGAAAGAATACAAGACATGAGGTTAAAAGCACAACACTAAGAGCGGCACCTCAGACGTCACAGCCACAGATCATTTACTAACCATGTTATGATTGTTGGCATAAAACAGAAAAGTGCTTTATTGACTTAAAAATCTATACTCTTACGAGCTTTTAACAATTTTAAAGAACAAACGCCATAGAGGTGTTCAGTCTAACTGGTAACTGAGAAGAATTATTCAAAAAAAGTCTCTCAAAATTGGGCTGCACACGTACGGGGTGTGTGGACCCTCCTGATAACAAAAAGTTCTTAATGGGTCGGCACGCAGACGGCCGGACTATACTTTTGCTTTTAGCTGCTATGTAAAACAGATTTTTTGCACTCACCAGGGCCGGCACGACGCTCTTTACAGGAAAACCTCCCAGCGTCTCCTCATTACCCATCACTAGCAGCTGGCACATCTCTATAGCAGCTTGAAGCTGCTGGGATTCGTCTCCTGTAGCCTGCAGGCCCTGTAGCAGCTGCTGGGCCTTGGAGCCTGAAGATTGGACGAAGACAGAAGAACAGAGGGTTAGGAGAACACATAAAAACGTCATGAGAAGAGTAAATATATAAAGACAATCAACGTCACACGCATAGTTGAGGTCACTCACTAGCTCCGCTCCCTATGGTCCTGTGAAACAGTTGAGACATACGGGGCCCAAAGGGTCCGAACAAGTGTGGAGGAAGACCCCTGGCCTCCAGCAGAGCTGAAGAGAAAGCGAGAGACGTTTTCAACATGAGACATTATGCACAATGAGGTTTCTTTAAGAAAACATGAGTGGTGCATGCGAATGAGTTTGGTTTATCTACAATCATACAGTGCACTGTTACCTCGTACAAAACAAAAACAGTTTTAGCGCTAGGAGGCTGAAATGAAATAAAAGCAAAAGCAAACATGCCTTGCAGCCTTCCCATTTCAGAGTCATCTGATTCGCTCTCCCCAGAGGTGGTCATGCCCACTGCTCCAGCCACTGAACTAGATGCTACGAAGCAGAAAGACAAAAAGGGAAATTGAAGCGTGTAAGAATGTAAGTTTCCATCAGCATGATGTATTGTCATGGTGTTTGTAGTTTAACGCGCAGGGTGCTGATCTCTTACCAGATGCTCCTTGTGGCGTGTCCTCTGTGCGTGCGGCCGATGAATTGGCCCCGTCCTGGTTGTTGTCAGAGTCGGCCATTTTCTCCTGTCGGCGAGCTTCGGCTGCCCCGCGCTTGCCCAGGCCTGAGCCTCGCCGACTAGAGAAGAATCACGAGAGAGGTAAGACAAGAGTATCTTGTTTTCATTAAAACATACAGCTGTTATTCTTTATTTTATATTCTTTACACTCTAAGCCTACACCACTAAACAACCTCTGTATGCATGTAAATGTAACACTGTATAGACAGAAAAAAAACTAAAACGAGTATCATTTTAAATAAATATTGCAGATCATAAGCAGTGCAGTGCTTTAATGTTTCAGGGGGATTCAGCATATTGTCTAAAGCTGATGATCTAAACTATTGTGAATGAGGTTTCTGAGCTAGACTCATCAATTTAATAGGACTTCCACACAATAGGACCTTCCACACATGCCACATTTTCTCATGGTGAAGTTCCAGTACAGTGAGTAACAGAACGGAAACACCCATCTGCAATGCTACAGAACACTGCTGAGCATGATGGGAGTGAGTGTGTGTGTTCACCTCTATAATCATCTAATAAAAATGAATAAATAAGATTGAGGACACACAGTTGGAATGAAAGAGGGGCATGACTAGTGTACGACACAGTTCTTTACCACTTCTTCACAGCCATAAAGGCATTTTTATGGCTGGTACTATATTCTTCTAATGCTAGATGTTATTTCAGTTTATTTGTCCTAGCGTCACAATCAGTCACATGAAGAGAATCGATAATGTAAAAACTTAATCATGTTTTCTCTTTTCATAAGCAAACACTTGTGCACCTGGTGCTGGCGCAAGAGCCCGTGGTCTTCTGACGTGTGCTCCTCCGAAAGCTGGGGAGCTCTGCTGGGGGAGATTCACTACGCTTCTTAGTGGACTTCCTCAAACCTACAGAGAGAGACAGAGAGAGAGAGACAGAGAGAGAGAGACAGAGAGAGAGACAGAGAGTCAGTTACCATGGGACATAAGTCATTCAGAGAAATTATAGGAGAACAGTATGTGGCTATCAAACACACAGAGAGCATTACATCACTCCCCAGCACGCCACATTGATACATCATACAGAACAAGATGGTTTGGTACATTACAGAACCTGTATTCAGATCCAGGTTGTTTAAGTAAGATGCTGAATAAATAAGATGTCAAATTTCAAGCAGCAAGATGTATCATTGATTAAAAATACCACAATGCACTATGATGAAAAGTGTATTATTTATATTAGGCATATAAATCTACCATTTTAAATAATCTTTCTTTTCTATTATTTCTATATCTGTTTAGAAAAGTTTGATGTTTGATGATGTCCCCTCTATACACAACTTGTGGTTCACATTTTTGTGCCATATTTTAGTCTTTAGGCAAACTAAAGCAGTGTTGAGTCTAATGGAGCTCAAAATCAGATAAATATGTGTCAAAAATTCTAATGTCAGTAGTTGAATTGAAAAGCACTTTAATAAATACAATCATTTGAAATGAAAATATTTTTTTAAGTGACTGACTGCAACTTTGCAAATCATCTTTCATGCAAGCAATTATTTTCTTTCATTTTCTGTCTTATGGATTTAAACTGGATGCATTCTGGGTAAAAGATAAGTAGAATTAAGTCATTTTTATGACACTTTTATGGTTCTTTTTGGAACCTGACAGCATCAGTACATATAAGGCTTCATTGTATGTACAAAAGCAGAATATTCTTTAAAAAAGGATAGATGACAACGTTTTTTCTGGATGACCTTCAACAGGTTCTGGAAACATTTGGAAATGAGAAAAGGTGTACAGTCAGACAAGAAAAGCACAAAAGTCTATGTCGTTCAGCTTCACTGTATGTATAAATAGCAACAACTGCCTATAACGCACTACAAAACAACCAGTTTCCTCTAGACCAAGGTAGAAAACATCTATCAGGGTAAACAATGGTTTAGCCAGGCAAAAATAAATATGATGCACAGAACAAATATGCTGCTAAAACATCTAACCTTTGGCCGGTGCCCATAACAACCACATTTACTTCATCACTGTGTCTGATGCTCATTGACATACTGTACAAGTGTTGAGATTGTTGCCACAGAAACCAGCACATCACCACACAAGCACTATGTGTAGAGAATATCACACCACACATCTGCATTGAACAACATCAGCTCCTAATCAGACTCCAGAAAGGCCCGAAACACGGCCTGCACTATGCAAGCTTGTTTAACATGCTATTCAATTTCCTTTATCTTTTGATATAACTTATACATTTATAGGAAAATCAATGGAAGTAAATCACAATGCATTATAGTAGAATTACTCCATTTAAAATCAATAAGGCTGTATTACCTGGACTCGGCTGTATGCTGTACAGTTTGCAGAGCAGGCATAGGGTCACATTTTTCAGAATGTCCATCAGTTGATGTTTATTTATTCATTTACATTTGGGTCATTGTTACTATTCGGTGCCGTTTGAGTCCTCAAGACATAATGTGGAATATTTTATTTAAAAATAAGATTGTAATAATTTGGTACAGCTTCTTTTATATATTTAACCCATCTCCACTACGATATGTACTCAGAATTATATTTACAATTATTTCTCTGATTTTAGTGCAAGTAGGCTGAACTGTCTTGTCAATAGTCATGATTGCGTAACTTAAATCTTGAGAAATCCTCATAAACATGATAGAAATCTTCTTCCGAGGTCATCATGACTTGATTGTTGCCATATGAGTAATAATAGCAGAGTTTCGCATTAACGTCACTCCTGTTAATATCCAACCTGTAATGTTTTCACACGGTTTCTCCTCTGTCCACCCTGTTAACAGTGTTCTTTTTAGATAAATAAAATAAACGTATATTTTACATGTTTTTCTGCTTGCACGTAATGAATAGGCAAAATTAGGTCAAAAATCTCAGCCAGGCAGTTATATCTGACGCCATAGGAAACACTGTGGTTTCGCTTCAGGATGCACATAGCATTACGATCAACAACGTGAGTCTAATTATTCAAACATCACGTCATACATCGACAACCAAAAAGGAGAAGCACTTTAGACTTGTTCCACCCGCCTACTGATTACATCACTTGTCCACCACGTCGCCGACCCCCACCATCATTTAAATTTTTTATAGTAATAAATCACTTCGTTTAGTTAAAGACCAAACCTCAGTTGCACGTCTGAACAAGGCTGCTGCAATCAGCGTAAGCGGAACAAGTGTCGCAGCAAAGATCTGCAGGAGTCTGAGGAGAGTGAAGTGCTGACTGAAAAGACAATGGAGGAGGCATTTCTGTCAATATGCAAGTACTGTTATCAAAACCGGTGTTTTGCAAGGTTTTTGGTTTCATATTACTTATTTAAACGTTTTTGGTTTCGTTTTCCCTTTCTTACTCGTTTCTTATCTATTTAACATAAACATGTTTCGTTTCGTATTCCCTTTCTTATTCATTAATTTGTTGCACGATGTGTGCCGTGATTAGGTAAGTTGCCTATAATAACAAAAGAAGTAATGTAAATACATTTTTGTTGTTTTTGTTTCCTTTTATTTTTAGCTTGATGTGTGCTGCGATTACTCGTTTGGTAAGGTCTGTGTTTAAAATATGAAAATATTATTGAACTTTTGATAGTTTGTCTGTTTTTATTAAGAAAGATATTGAACCCACCTTTAATTCAAGCAATTGCCATTCCTGACTTACCGCTTTTTGAAAACTGTCATGCGCAGGCCGCATCTTTGCCCACCCCACAGCAAACCCCCAACCCCTGGTGTCACCGGTACAAACCAGTGTCTTTACACATCGATCAACCGTTGTTAAAATTTCATCACCACAACAGGACTTCGGGCTATCCGTTTCAAGGTACATCAACAATTATGAAAAAGTGAACTTTTGCAGTTAACATTGCTCACCCATAGTGCTGTCAGTTTTCTTACTGAACACATCATTATCGCTTGGTGAAAAATCCCCTTAGTGCTTTGAGAATGGAAGTGACCAAGCTGACTGAGATTTTAGAGGAAGTACGTCATCATCCAACATAGTCAAAAATGACTACACCATAATATGCTGGAGCAGTATACTTTTCTTATAGTCTAATAAGCCCTTCTTCAACTGAAACAATAAAACATGGAAAGTTTTTTGGTAAAAGTACTCTGAAATGGCACCGTATGGAAGGGATGACCCATTTAAGCAATTGGCAGATTCTCCTACCCAAAGCGACCAACAGTGCATTTAAGCTACAGTATAAATTTCATCCTGTGATCGAACCCATGACCTTTACTCTGCTAATGCAATTGTCTACCAACTGAGCTACATGAATTATTGCAAAATTATGTATATGGTATTAACCAGTCAAATCACTCACCTGTACCATATTAAGAAATAGAAAAATTACAGACCAAGCTGACAGCACTTTCCCTTTAAAGTCAGATGAATCACAACAGCTTCACTCTGGTGGTCAAACCTTAATAGCAGGGGTCTATTCTGGGAAACAAACTGCCCCCTGCCCTCTGGCTGCATGCCCTATCATGACTCTTCACATTAGTCTTTCTTTCCTAACCAACCCAGAATGACCCTGTCATACCCAACCTGACATGTCTTAACCAAGGTAAACACCTCCAGCTACCTCGCTGTACAGTAAACTCGACAAATCATTTAACCAGTATCACTACCATCAAACCACTTTCATCCAAGATAGCACACATGCTAGCGTTCTGCCGCATCTCTGAGCATTCTCACGCTCCAAACCTCTACTAGGCTCAATTGCAGAGTGAAAAAGCCCTTCCTACCTTCATATACATCCAGCCAGGACTCTTGTCCATACAATACTGTTAGGCAGAGGCGGGCTGGTATATTTAGCCCTGCACGCTGGCACTGTACTAGATTGAAACCTGAGATAGCTTCCCCTGCCTTGACCAGAGCACAAACCTCATCCACTGTTACTGGAGTAAGAAACGGACTGAGTGTGCCATTACTGATGAAGACCACTGTTAAGGGTCTTCACAAGTTAAGTTATTTACCTTGAGTTCAAGGATCAGAGTGAGAAACCTTCACTTCATAATTTGCATTTTTTTTTTCTGTATTCAGACCTGCAAACTCTGAAGAAGTGAAAAAGGTGATCGCCATACGGCCGGGGGGGGCTGAGTTAGGTGGGTCTGGGGCATCCTCCCCATAAGAAAAAAGTTGTATTTTTATGTATTATAATGAGTCGCACGGTCTAATTTTGAAAAATATGGCATTTGGTCAAATTTGAGATTTTCATAAAAAATAAGTACATTGCCCTCGTGTCACAATCTCAATACTGCAAGTCGTGATTAAACATCTAAAATTATCTTTATCTCTCTTAATATCTCTTTAAGGTGCACCTCTCAGAAAATGTAGATAAATAAAGTGCGAGACCTGGGTTACAAGAGCTCCAAAACCAATTATTCAGAGCTCTCATAAAAATGATTGTTCAAAAAGCAGATACAAGCAATACAAAAGTAATCCGTGCGGCTCCTGACGACCCATTTATGTATTATTATAATTATTATGTATAATTAATTGATCTCTGTAAACTAAGGCATCTGCAACTGAAACTTCAGACGCATATAAATCGCACCCACGTAACTTCCTAGACTGCGACCAAAATGCTCGCAAACGCGATCGCTTTTTTTATAACGTGCGAGGACAAATTTTACAGGGTCGCATTGGAGCGAGTGCATACATTTTTGAACATTTAATGTGATTAAATGTGGTGAATGACAAAAGCCAGGTCCGAATACAGAATTCATGTTTCACGTGGCACATTCAGAGAATATTTTTATCTGAATTACAGCTGGGTGATTGAACTGAACAATAAATAAACACTATTCCTATCTGTGCATTGAATGTTCAAAATATGGCACCCGAGGACTTTTTATAATGTTCTGTGAAGAATCAGTCTATCCCTTATGTGACCTTATACATGTCTGTGTAGCCAATAGGCCACATGCCTACATATACCCATGACATCGATCACATTAGAATAGATCCTGACAGATCTGTCATGTCAAAGCTCGACAGCGTGTTAACAGTCCCGCTTGCAGCAGAGTTCACTTCTCCTACACTTGCAGCTGGTATGTCAAACAGTCGCTTTATATTGAAACTGAAAGCCTGGCGGCAGAATAATTCAAGTGTGTGCATTCGTTTTACCTAACAAGCACCACAAACACCACAAATACTTAAAATACATCTGCTGTCTCAAAAGATCAGGCAAATTCTGTAACAGCTCAAATGCAGAATCTGCAATAAGATGATCATTAGAAGAAAAATATGAAGGGAACGTTCTCGACTCAATAAAGGTCAAGCACTACCGACAGCACAGTGACATTATAGACATGTTTGTGCAAGGCAAAAAGAAGTGAAAACTCATGTTCACAGTAATGCACTTATAATGAGGTCACACGCCCCGCAATGTAAAGTCACACTCACTTGCTAGTTTAGCCTGCAGTCCGGAGGGCCCAGGCTTGGAGGAGGTTTCAGCCTTTGCTGATCCCGGCAGGGATAGTTTGGGCTTTGGCAGGTTGACTTTGGAGTTAAAGCGAGACGTCCAGTCAAACTTAGAGCCGGCAGCCTTGCTCTGCTCTTTATCTCGGCTGCTCCTGCGGGGGGACGGGGAGGACGCAGATCGCGAGCGTCGCGCTTTGCTCTGGTCCTTGCCCTGCTTTAGCCTGGCACCCTGAGGGGCACAGCTGTTGGTTCCTGCGACGGCAGAAGAGGAGGATGAAGAGGACGACGAGGAAGATGCAGAAGAAGAAGAGGAGTCAGTGACGGTGCTACACCCAGCTTTGGCTGAGGCGGCCGATTTGGACGCCAGTTTGGTGGGTTTGGCTGCCCGGCTGGCCTCGCTGCGGGGTGGCAGGGGACCTGCCGCGCTGCTTGAGCTGGGTAGAGAGGAGGACGACGATGACAACGAGGAGGTGTCTGCCTTCTTGCGCTTTTGCGAAAGGGTGCTGGGTGCCCCACTGGGGCCAGGTTGCGAGGCACTCTTCTTGCTCAGGGCTCTGCCAGATGTGGCGGGAGCCGGCTCGGCTGCTAACCTTCTCTTTTTGGATTTAGTGCTGACTGATGCTGGAGCCTTCTTTGGCTCTGAAAGTTCAGGTGAGGCTGTGGGGGCCGACAGACCACTAACTACGCTAACAGAGGGCTGGTTTGACAATGCTTTGGGCCGCTTGGCCGGGCTGGGTAAATAGGTGATGTGGGGCTCTGAGGCGGAGCTGCGTTTGAGAGCACGGGTGCTGCTGCCCTCCCGTTTCCCTTGCTGGCCTGAAGTCCCTGCTGCTTCTAAGTCTGGATCTGGAATCGAGTGTGAGCTGACAGATAGAGAGAGACTGTTTCTGTAAAAAAACAGGAGACAGAAGGAGAAAGACTTGAGAAACAAAGTCAAGGCAAATCGTACAACATTCATCAACACCGTTCATTTGTGCACGTTCACCAAGACCCACACGCAAAAGACGAGGAAAAAAGGGATACCTTCGAGAAGTGTGACCGCGGGCGGAGCCAGCAGCTGAGCTGGGTGGGGCTTTGGAAGCTTTAGAATTAGATCTTCTACTTTCAGGTGGGGAATTTGCTTTTTGGTTTACTTGCTCTGGCTGCAACCTGGAGAGGTTGGAGATTAAACAGCAGAGAGCAGTGTGGGATGGGGAGTCCAAGAGGAACACCTCAAACTCAATAACACTAGCTACACCAGAAGAACTACACTCAACATTTCCCTAATTCAACACAATCACTTATAGAGTTTCTGGCTACATTTAACACAGGTTGGAAGCATCATCACAAGTTGGGATTCTAAATTACAACTCTAAAGTTGAATTTATTTCACGGCATCACCTACACAGTTGTCAAGCATGTACAGAAAACAGGACCAGACTGAAGGTAAAAACACAGGTAATTTGCAAATATCTGTGCCTCAGGGCTTCAGGCAAAAAGACAAACACTTTGTCCGTTTCCTGTCTTGTTTCTAAATGTACAGCTGGATGCATTTCACCCTTGTGAAACATGAATAGAAACAATAACGAAACATTATTTTATTGTGTTGTCTTCAGCTACGCAATAAGGACTACAGTAGCTAGCAAAGAAACTTTTAGAGTCTTTATTTGCAAACAAAACCACTATGTATTAAACAATATACTAAAAGGAAAAAAATTTATTTGAATGATGTTTAACATAAATCATGGGTGGTATTTTTCCCCAATGTTCTCAAAAGGATCTATCTAACCACAATATATGCATCGTAACAAGTTTTCAGTCTGAGTCAGTTTCATGAAATCCGTCAGAGCTGTTACTTATTTAACATCTGACTCGCTTATTGACTAAATGTTTACATGACATCATGCATACAGACACTTTAAAATGTTATACTTGTTATTTTGGAAAAAAAGATACACGGTTTTCTGGGTAGCACACACACCAAAACCATGTTTATTTTTGTTAATTAAACAATTTAACTGGTTGTCTGAGCAAACTCACCTTCCTGCGATCGTGTGGTCTAGTGGCTGGGCCGCGGCTGTGTTCCTCTGTGAACGGCGCAGTGACCCCCCTGGATTGGAATTAGGCCGGTTGGACATTGGCACCTCTCTCCTGAAGGGACATACCCTTTCTAGACACTACCATTCACTGGTAACAGGGAAGAGACAGGGAAAATAAGGTTAGTTGAGTTTGGTCATTACTGTGTGCATGTGTGTGAAGTCAAGTCAAGTTTTATTTATATAGCGCTTTTTACAATTTTCATTGTTACAAAGCAGCTGTACAAGAAAACATTGACTATAAGTAAAACATAAAAGGTCATGGAGCTGCTCATTCTTCAAAGCACATTTTTGCCAATACAGATAATCTGAAGTGGGGAAATGCTGCAAGCCTGATTCAAAATTCAGGGCTCTGGACTGAAAAAATAAGTAGTATTGACCTAAAAATGAATCATTAGGGAGCTACTTTGTTGGCAAATTTTTTATAGAAAACGTATACATAACATGATACAACCACTAGTGTGACGAGATCTGATGTGTCTCACGAGAACACAATATCCTCACGCTATTGGCATGATGGGGGTTGGGCTCAAAATTGCGAGCATTTTAATCGCATATAGATATTACTGTAGAGAAGACGCTAATAACTGCACAATGTATGTGTGCCGGCAACATGACTTTCCATCTGCAGAGCTTCTTTCCCACCGTTTTTTTATGTAAACACGCTAGATGGATGCGTTTCAATGCTCTCATATCTGCGGCGCCTCGTGCATAAGCACAAGTTTTTGCGCCGGTTCTGATCAGCAGCCTAGCTGATTATACCACAAGTAAAGTATAGCATATGTAAGTTCACATAACATTATATCAAATACATTCACAGGCAACCCTCTTCAAAAACAGATTATCTGTTCCTTATGTGCAATGTAAGCATAAAACATGTTTATTAGGCCTGTAGCGATAGTCAATTTATTGACTTATCGTGCGATATATAAACTTGACGTCAGTAGTTTTTGGAGATGCATATATAAAACAATGGCGATATTTTGCAATATTTACATAAAAACATTTTAACATTGTATCCAATCGCACTGTCTCTGTTAGTGCTGCCCTGTTTCTGTGTGTCAAAACTGGGGCTTGCGCGCATGCACACACAATCACAAACGTGCTTAGTCGCACACACAGGGCGGACAGCGGCAGGTGAAAAGACTTAGGAGATGAATAAAGCCAGTTCGGAATAGTAATCAACTGGTGTCAAAGCCGCAAACCTCCTACTCCGATCCGCTTGAACAAGACTATCTACTCTTTAGGTACGGAGGTAACGTAAAGGTAAAAGGTATTTGTTCTGCAAAAGGTTGTGCTTTCAATATTATATCATTACTTAATCAGTGGCATAAAATATTTAAAAAATTACAATAACAACGACTACCGCTATAATTTCTGATGCAATTAATTGCGACAGGCCTAGTGTTTATGTCGTTTTAGGTCTTTCTCTGAAGGCTATGAGGGTTGTGACATTGTGATATGATCGCAGCCTCTGCAGTATCATGTCATGATGACATCATACTCTATTGGTGAAAAGCCACTATCATCAGACTTTACCTGACTGGTGATCAAAGTCACCATAATCTTGCTGTCTAACCAAACAACCACAGTCAGTCTGTCTCCACACTCTGGTCAAAAGAACACAGGAACAGATGCCCCTCCATTACATATGCAAACAAATAATATGGGTTTAGTGTTATGTAGTGAATCACATATGTGCAGCAGCCCATCCACAGCTCTGCCGCCCATAGCAGATCAATGACCTTACATCTGAAATGAACATGAGTCACAACACCAGCGCACAACTGCCCCAAGACGACATCCAGAGAGGGATGTAGAGGTGACAGAGACAAGAGAATCAATACAATAACATGTTTCTACAGAGACAGAGGAAAGGATACATGCTCATGAAAACAGTTTATAAAGAATTTATGCTAATTTAATCTGCATTAGGTTTCCATTTTCTGTGTAATATATGATGCCATTAAGCTTGAGCAGATATTTGGTCTGCATTACAAAACACCACGAGATAAGACGCATCCTGAACAAACACAGAGAAATGGCCAGAGGGTGTCTTTGTGTCCTCCTCAGTTCAGTGCTTAAGAACAACACTAGCCATCAATCACCACGACACAGCAGAGATACACACTCCCAACGCACCTGCATCCTGCTGTTTGTGTATGTGTGCGTTATGGCTGTGACTAATATATATATATATAGGCATTTGGCAGACGCTTTTATCCAAAGCGACTTGCATAGCATTATCCTATACATTTTACATAGGTATCAGCAATCCTGGGATCGAACCCACAACCTTGCATTGTTAACACAATGCTCTTACCACTGAGCTACAGCAAAGCATATAGGTCGATTTCGAAATAGATTCTGTGTTTTATGCACAGCTCTTCCGCGAACTATGGCTCTTTGATCAGCAGTAAGTACAGATCGATCTAAAATCACTACGGCTTTGAATTGTTTTTAACAAACATTTGAAAAAGCAACACTCGTCAGAGCAACGATATAATTTATTTTGCCTATTTCACAAAATGGCGACAGAGTAGGGGAAACTTTTTCTTGCCGCACTGCTGCCATAGCCACTCATTCACAGGGCTACAGACTTCAACTAAAACGTTCGACAGTAGAGGCTGCGCTCTTTCCTTGTTTTGTTTCAAAGCTGCCCAGTTAAGATGTGAAGCATAATCAGAACTCTGTAACAATCCTGAAAGACAATCATAAGAGCCATTTTGTTGTCAGGTCGTATAAACTTTATGTTGGTTTGAGTTAGTGCTGCACGATTAATACTATTGCAATCGCGATGTCAGGCTATGCGATTACATGACGGCAAAATGTTGTGATTATATTAAAGAAACAAATGCATTCATGGATGTGACGAGACATCCATTCTAAGAGATATATGTTCATTTTCTACGCGAGAAAAAATTGAGTTGTCTTGTGTGGCAGTGACTCGTGTTCTTGGTCACGTGACTTACAGGGCACATTGTGGAGACGGGAGAAAATAGACGCAGAGCAGGCCGACACTGAACTAGTGCCCAGAAAAAATGCTACCTCTGTTATTTGCCGATATTTTGGTTTCAGGATCAGAAACTGAGCAGAGAGAGGTACTGTGCAGAATTTGCTAAATTTTGGTTCTAAATGAAGTACTAAATAGAATGTTTTACAAAGAGGATTCAACCAGTTGGTTGAGTAACAACCATTTAAAGTAACAACAAAGATTATAGAGGTTTACGTTTTACAGAGTGAACCACACATTTATATCCAGTTTCTTTTTCAAAAGAGTTCATACAAGTATATGTAACATCCTGCTTAAATGTCCGTTTGTTGGGATTATTTTCCTAAAAATGTGCCGTCAAAATATCCGTATTTATGTTCTATTTACCTGTACTGTTGAGAATATATTTATATTTTAAGTTAATTTAATTAGTAATGCAAAAATGTTTCTGTTATTTCATTTTATAACATGTTATTTTAATCTCGGTTGAGAAATACAAATTATAGCATATTCAGCTATCTGTGTGTGCATTTTCCTTGATGGCAACCAAGTTGAGTCATTATACCCAGTTTATCGTATCGCAAATCGCAATTTTTACCTCAATAATTGCAATGTAACATTTTCCTCAAATTGTGCAGCCCTAGTTTGAGATAAATTTGGGCAGACTACAAGCGTGTAGACACATGTGTCTCGTGCGTGCGAGTTGGCAACTCTCTGCTTCCAAGTACTTCTGTGATCATTTGATACAGAAATAACAATATTAAGTATGAAATGGCGTCCTTACACTCTTTTAAACACTAATGATAATTCTCTGCTTCAGCAGCTGCACCAACACAGATTGGAGCGTTATCACCTTAGTTTGAGTTGTAATAGACGCTGGAGAATCGTTGATTTTCATTTATGGGATTGTGTTTGAATCGTGATCTGTTAACGATTAATCGTGCAGCTCTAAGTTGATATGAGATCACCCTGTTTTTTTCTTTCATAGGAGCCAATGACTCCATTGATTTTTTTGTCTGGAGCCCTGCACAAGGTAAGGCACAGGCCTATGCAAAAAGCTTTGCACACTGCTGGCATTTAGAATGATTTTGATTAGCATTTTATTGTTCATATCAGAGGGCTCTCTCAACTTATATCTTACATTTTGCTTTTTGTAATATTGTTCATATCGTTATCTGAATTATATTGTATCGGCCGAAATAAAGAAATATTTGGCAATATAAATTTTGGCCATATCGTCCAGCCCTAATTATGTATGCGCGAGATCTATGCCAGGGTACTGGAGAGGAGAATACGGCCGATAGTAGAACCTCGGATTCAGGAGGAACAGTGTGGTTTTCGTCCAGGCCGTGGAACGCTGGACCAGCTCTACACCCTCTACAGGGTGCTGGAGGGTTCATGGGAGTTTGCTCAACCAATCCACATGTGTTTTGTGGATTTGGAGAAGGCATTCGACTGTGTCCCTAGTGGCATCCTGTGGAGGGTGCTTCGGGAGTATGGGGTCTGTGGTCCTTTACTAAGGGAGCTTGGTTCGCATTGCCGGCAGTAAGTCGGACTTGTTCCCAGTGCATGTCGGACTCCGGCAGGGCTGCCCTTTGTCACCGGTCCTGTTCGTAATTTTTATGGACAGAATTTCTAGGCGCAGCCAGGGGCCGGAGGGTGTCAGGTTTGGGGACCACACGATCTCGTCTCTGCTATTTGCGGATGATGTTGTCGTGTTGGCCCCTTCAAACCAGGACCTTCAGCATGCACTGGGACGGTTTACAACAGAGTGTGAAGCGGCTGGAATGAAAATCAGTACCTCCAAATCCGAGGCCATGGTCCTCAGTCGGAAAAGGGTGGCTTGCCTACTTCAGGTTGGTGGAGAGTTCCTTCCTCAAGTGAAGGAGTTTAAGTATCTCGGGGTCTTGTTCACGAGTGAGGGAAAGATGGAACGGGAGATTGACAGACGGATCGGTGCAGCTTCTGCAGTAATGCGGTCGATGTACCGGTCCGTCGTGGTGAAGAAAGAGCTGAACCACAAGGCGAAGCTCTCAATTTACCGGTCAATCTACGTTCCTACTCTCACCTATGGTCATGAGCTTTGGGTCATGACCGAAAGGACAAGATCCCGGATACAGGCGGCTGAAATGAGCTTCCTCCGCAGGGTGGCTGGGCGATCCCTTAGAGATAGGGTGAGAAGCTCGGTCACTCGGGAGGAGCTCGGAGCAGAGCCGCTGCTCCTCCACATCGAGAGGGGTCAGCTGAGGTGGCTTGGGCATCTGTTACGGATGCCTACTGGACGCCTTCCCCGGAAGGTGTTCCGGACCCGTCCGACCGGGAGGAGACCCCGGGGAAGACCTAGGACACGCTGGTGGGACTATGTCTCCCGGCTGGCCTGGGAACGCCTCAGTGTCCCCCCGGAAGAGCTGGAGGAAGTGTCTAGGGTGAGGGATGTCTGGGCATCTCTGCTTAGACTGCTGCCCCCGCAACCCGGCCCCGGATAAGCGGTAGAAAATGGATGGATGGATGGATGTGGTGTTTGAACGTTATTTCGCAAATGGGCTCTATATCACGTTGATAAATCCATTATGGTTTGGCAATCAGTGGGGAAGCAAAAAGCATGTGATCCGTGCACGCTAGCTCTTAAAGGGACAGCTGCATAATAAACAGCTGTTTTAATGCTCATCAAACAACAAAAAACAAACAAAATCCCACTTACTGCTCCTGACTGATTAACTTTAATAGGGTTTAATATACATTGAATTTATACTGTGAAGACTATAAAGTGTTTCTCACACCGTGCATCTTAAACCGTGTGGTTCATATTCACCCTCATGTTCCTCTATTGCAAACACACCCAATATGAAAAAAGCTTATGTGAAACCCAAGCTCAAAATGGCCTGCCTTGGCTACTGTAGGGTTACTTGTCAATGTATCAAAAATAATGCACTGCAATGCAACATTAATCCAGCATCAAGCGGGAGAAAGGGACTTGTGACCTGAATGTATGGACTCCTAACCTAAATATATTCTTCATAGATGTCAAGTTAAAAATGGATGCTCTTGCCACTAAACATGGACACTTAAAGGACAGGAGCATTCAACTTTAGAGTTTTCATGAAAGCACTCTTTACGGTAATACGGTACACCACGGTTGTGAAAAAGCATTGCAGTGTTATTGTGGGCACGTCAAATCACTGTAAAGAAAGATGTGCCTTATTTTTTCCTTTGACTGGATAAAATAACCTCCGTCAATGCTGCGTAAGCGTCATATGCATGTGCGCGCATATGTAAACAGCCTGGAAAAGACTCACTTGGAGAAGACGGAGCGCTGCCGACCTAAGGTGAATTATGACACCACTTATTTTTACGCGTTTTCTGAATATCACATAGAAACAAAGCCGAACTAAAGCATTCAAATTAAATGGATTATATTGCCATTTGCATTCCTGACAGTTGAAGAGTTACCTTTGTCCGCTAGCTACGCTAAAGTTTGCTTCTCGTTATTTAACAAATTAAATAAAAGTAATCCGCTAATCCTAGTTATGTAGTTAATAATAGAAGTGTGGCAGAACAATTATGATTTGAAGTGAAGATGAAACGCAACACAATTGTACATCTTGCCACAGAGTGCTGCTTTTAAATGTCTATTAAGCTATAAGGAATTAGCACTATTGCTGTGCTGACACTGACAGGTAGTTATTTATGATGTACTGATGTGCAAGTAAAAATTACCATTTAAATATTAAGCCATGAATATTATGTTACATGTGTATTTATGTAGGCTATGTTCAACACACTTTAGTACGGCAAGTAAAGACGGCATCTTTATCTTAATCATCAACCATTACAGGTGTTCACTTACCAAAATCTAGTATGGAGTAAAAGATGTTTTATCATATTGAATAAACACGTGACAAACTATAAATAAGCTGTACTTTCTATTTATTTCATTTTATTGGTTGATATTTTCAAAAGTTATTAGAATGCTCAGAATGCTCTTGAAAGACCATTCAAATGAGAAGTAAAAGTAACCCGCCACATAAGAGAAACTATAGCGCACTTTACTTGATATTCATTTTGAATGTATGAAAGAAAATAAATTCTCTTCTCATTTTTAGTTATAAGAACATTTGGGGCCAGATTTATTTACAGCTTGCAGCAGCGCAAACACCTCTTTTGGAGTAAATAAACTACTGTCTGAATTTAATAAAGACACGCAGTGAAAATTAGCGTTGAAAAGACTTGGCCACAAATGTTTTTGCATCTCATTTTGAAGTGTGCGTGTGCGTTAGAGAGAGCGAGAGAATGGTGAGAGAACATTGTGCATGGTACATTCCTTATCTTTAAACTCAACTTTTAGGACCTCAGTCAGCAAAGTTTATCCTGTCTTACTAGCACGCGACCAATAATGTTTACAGTACGTATTATATCCAATGGAGGAAAGTGTTTTTTGTGAATTGTTTTCAGGCTGCATGGAGTCTATATAATTGAGTCCATATAACTAAATAATCCTGTTATTTAAACATGCCATCTGGCTGTTCTGCATGTCTGAGTGAACGAACTGCAGTTTAATGTGCTAAACACGTGATTCTCATGGATTTGTCTGCGCTGTATGAGGACATGAACACATGAAGTTCATCTCCAGAGTTGCTCTGAGAGTTTATTTCGGAACACTTTACTGAGTGAAGTTATCAAAAACACACACTAAAAAAATAAGCGTCTTCCGACGACATGCCAGAATAGAAGTCCCATTAACTACAGTAGTTTTATGTGGACAAATATATTATATATAATATACTATTTAATAGTCCTAAATCCAAAACAGATCTTTGAAAACTAATTTAGGTAAACTAAATGTATCTTGCATAAGCTGAGGCTAGTTACCGTTGAAATTATTCTTTCTATTCATTTATACATTTGTACTATATTGCATTTTGAATGCAATATGGCAATGGAATGTACTAAATGGGTTTAGTTTTCAACAGATATGAATGTATGCCATTTCGACAATAATTTGTTTAAAAAGGAAACAAATTAGATGTTCGTTTGGAGAGACCCCGTCTTATTTTCTCTTGTATATTTAGTATTGCTCTTTAATAAAGCAAAAGTACTTTTATCCGAATACTCAATTAATCGATGGAATAATCAGTTACTTAAATAATCGATAGCTACAGACTAGGGCTGGGCGATAAATCGATATTATCGATTAACTCGAATTTGACGTTTAGGGCGATTTGTTTTTAACTTCTACGACCGACGCTCCCGAGTGTTCACACCAAACGCGAGTTGCGCGAATAAAACGCGCTATTTACGAGTAGTTGGGCGCTTGAACATTTTGAATTTAATCGCTTCATTCGCACGTGTAATTTGCGCCATTCGTGAGTGAAATACGCGTCATGGGAGGGGCTTCTGGCAAGCGGCTCTCGTCTAATTGCGACATGGATTTTGTTGAGAGGGTAGCGGCACATCCAGACACTGATCCACTTCAGTGGTGGAAGCGTCACGAACCAAACTTCCCAAGGCTCAGTAATCTGGCCAAAAAACACTTGTCTGCCCCTGCTACAAGTGCCCCATCAGATAGGCTTTTCAGTGTGGGAGAGGGCATTGTTACATGTAACCGGGCATGCCTTAAGCCAGGGGTAGTAGACAGGCTTGTCTTCCTGGCTAAAAATGTGTAAATGAAGAATGTTGGAACTAAAGTAATGGATGCAGATGTTTAATTTTGTTTACAATTTCAGGGGTTCAGGAAAACTGTTTAAAGTTTTGTTTGTACTTTATGAATACCACTGCTGTATGTATTTTTGAACAATCTAATTTTGTCATTTTTGTTTTGAGCAAGTTCTTTGTCAGTTGTAGTTTGTTTTTAAATAGAAAAAAGAAATCGATTAAAATCGAAAATCGGGTTTGGTGTGAAAAAAATCTGAGATTTTTTTTTAAGCCATATCGCCCAGCCCTACTACAGCCCTTATTGGGGGTCATTATTAGTAATAATGGCTAAAATTAGCTAGTGTGCTCTGCAGTGTATTCTTAAGCCAACAGGACGGAAATTATGTAAAACACAATTCAAATTTGGAAATGGTGTAAAACACAAAAGCAAAACAAAGGACCTCCTTACTTTAGTTTGTCGGCTGTTTACCGTTTACACCAAATCAAAATTCTACAGACCTACAACATTCTGGGTCAGAACAACCTAAAAAGAAACTTTATACAGGACATAGCCAACCATCTTTTCAAGCCCAACTGCCTCACCACGGACCCATCTCATCATCATGTAAATGACAGCAGGCGCCATGGGAACTTACCAGTCGTGTGTAAATAGCCCAGCAGCCTAGGGTGACAAGAAAGTAGGCATTAATGGAGAGAGGAAGAGGGGAAAGGGTGAGAAAATGTTTATTTTAGTCTCTTCATAAAATGGGCTATTTCTTTAAATGATAAAAACACAAATCAGTATCATAGGGATCCAATTTCAACTGCAGACCAGGGGGCAGCCATTTTGTTTAGGAATCCAGTTAAAACCACAACTAAATGCCATTCTTTGGTATGCAAGGCGTTTTATGAAAACTAAAAAGAGATTATTATCTTAACTAAAGAGTATGAAACATTATAAAGAATATAAAATAGGTTCACAGTATAGCTGTATGAGCCCTAGAACTATTTTTTTATACATTACCAAATGAGGCTCTGAACAAATTTACTTATACAAACATTGTTAGTCTAACAAAACAAACTCACAGCATTAATAATCGTGTATCTCGTAATGTATTTATCATATAATCCCTATTCAGATGATTAGGTATTAATATGCTAACCATTATATGCATAAAGATTTCAGCCTTACTACTGATTTTATATTATACCTTTGTTCATGACTCGCTTTGGCATGCCGTTTTGAAGTAGTAATAACATCCAAAACGCACCCGTTTTTGTCCTAGAAAACGTATGTGCATACAACACAGCACATGCAATACGCACAGACGAACCGAACCTGCGACTGCCACCCACAATGCTATCTAGGTAGACAGCATACTTGATTTTAAAACTGAGTAAATGACCAAAATAAAGATTGACATCTAGACCTAATGTGCTGAGGATCATACATCCATGTGTGCTATTAGGCCTTCGTTTTTTATAACGACACCACTGCACTCACGCAAGCTAAGCCACGTACATGACATTCGAAGACATCGAGCAAAACCAAAACATTCACAAAGAAGCACAAGCCAATCTCCTATTTCCATCACCAATCCACGAACAGGCCCAAAACATGTCAAAATCCCCCCGATCACACCACTGGGGCTCTTACTTCCCAGAAGACATTATGAATTGATCGCACGATGATTAAGGATTTAATCCCGTCAAATGTTGATAACAACATGTGAAACCATAACGCTAACTCCAATCGACATCGTTTTTATAAAGTTTTCCACCAGTTAATAGTGCTGCTGTATGTTTTTGGACTGTTGACATGAAAATACGACATGATATGAAGGCCGTTCACCAACACAGGCCTGAGAAGATCCTTTTGTTTATTTTGTACAGTCCGTGAAACAAACAACTACATACCGAAATTCGCTTTCTGTCTATTTACACGAGTAAGCCATCTGAAACATCGTATCATTAATGAATATAATCGTTTATTCACTTACGAATAAACAAAATAGTATGATAAATGGATTTTGTCAGTAGGAGGCCCTGCACACCGGTCTCGCGTTTTCTGGCCCTTCACCGAGGCTTTTGCTAATCCAAGGCATAATGTAATAGATGTCTACAAAATATAGAAAAACTTGAAGTGGACTGATGTTTAAAGCACCACATAATAGGAAACATAATGAAGAATGACTTGTTGTGAATTACGTAAAAATCTTCACTGAGTGAAACAGGTAATCGCGTTCAGCTAGCGTATAGCCAACGGGCTAGCCATGATAAATTACATTAACACTTACTGTATCTAACTACCCACGAACTAACTACACATTTTACACCAACTTACAGTGTAAACGTAGTTTCGCGTGTTGAAATCGAGAAAAACGTATGTCATCTGTATTTTATGCTAATGCGTTCACATGGCTAACCGATGCTAACCTGCTGAAGGAACGAAGCGTGACAAGCAATTATCAAGAAATGGGAAGACTTATTTAAAACAACGAAAACACAACACAATATGAACAATAAGCTTGAAACGAGTGAAAATATCAAGTCTGTACCGTTGTTGTCAGTAATTGGCCTACATATGGTAAAGCTGGAGAGCAAAGCCGGTCTGCTGTCGACGTGTATGCGGGCAAGATTAGGTCAGAGTGACTGACTGAAGACGTAAACAAACTACCACAAACTACCATCACCAGCAAACTACACCAGTCAACATTTAACCTTAACAGGCCTGGGTGGCTCAAGAAGAAAAAACACGTACATGCACAAAAACAGACGTAATTGACGTTGCACAACATACAAAAATAAGTAACGTTAGACAAACTTTGATTAATTTATGATTTCCTTTGTAATTGGTGGCTCGGTAGTATTATTTTAGCACAGCTTTATACTGAACAACCCATTCAAATATTAACAAAGTAACCACCAAATGCGACAAATATAATCGTTCAACTGACATGTATTGATGGTCCATCAGCTGATGATGATTATAATATTGCATATTTATTTTAAAGGGGACATAAATACGACTCAGTTCCAAGGTGAATTATCGTCATTTAACAATATTCCAACATTTGATTGTTGAGAAGCAACGCGAGATGGAAAAAGACGTGGTTTTCTTGTATCGAGAACACAAATAAATGTAAAGAAAGAAACAAGGACGGCAACTGGAAACCATATTTTCTCTTTCGTCTGGCTTTTCTCACTCATATTACGCGACAGCCGACTCACGCGAAGGGCACCGATGCGCATAAGAAGCAAGACGTCTCCCTGGCGTTGCAGTTAAACGTTAATGTGTGTATTTTCTTAAGCTGTAATTACCTATTTTTGCAGTGTTGTAGTAGCTGATAGACACAGTGCAGCAGCGGTAGCAGCTTTACCTTCATCAGCTGAGCGACCTGCGAACTGCCGCATCACATCCGCTCACACAGCTCTCGCTGTTTCCGCCTCCGCACTACTTTCCACAAAAAACAGCAGCTACAATAACAGCAACCGGGAAGCCTTGCCTTAATAACCGTCTTTACGACCGTAATATTACCCTTCGAGGTTATTCTGACGAGGATGTGGCAGCATCAACCTTTCTCTTAGGAATATAACGCTAGGCCATTAGTCGCATACGTCAGGATTACATATCAATCCGCCAGGTCGTGAACCCCCCCCCCCCATCAACACCTCAGCCAACGTCACACAAAGGTTTACAAACTTTTATTTAAACACATTTTGCTTATTATATAGCTGTATGTGTTTTTGTCACAAACGAAATAAATCGAAAGAGATTGGTTCCAAAATGAAATCATTCCGTTGAAATATTCTTGCAAAATTCATGTTTTTTATGATGTCATCCTGTTTTTGTTGTGTTTTATCGCGAGCTGTATTTTCTTGTTGTTATTATGGATTAAAGCAAAACAAATCAACTCCAGTTGGATTGATATGAATTGGAATGCACAATAAAAAACATGATTTTTGCTATCTCATTTCGGAACAAAACTCTTAATATATAACGGTAGGCACGGAGTGGACCTCGCTGTTGTCATGGCAACCGCCGAGCGTCCAAAAATGGCGTCTCTGCTGGATGAAATACTGTTTGAAACCTGTGGACAAGGTCCATCTCCCTCGAAAGACTTCTACCAACTTGTTATCACACAAAAGGAGGTAGAGTAGTATTAAACAGTGCAACGATTTAATATTAAAAATGCAACATAATTCATAACTTCAATATAAATGTTTAAACAAGCTGGGGATTTTAGCTGTAACACAAAAGATTCTTAATTTCTGAGAAGGTTTTAAATGGTTGACATTAAAACATTGCTGTGTTTTTTTTATTTTTAATTGATTTTTTTTACTATGTCCAACAGGTTATATGGAGGTGGTGGAAGATTTCAATCCGTGGTGTGTTCGGAGGGACACCACCAGGAGAGATAAAACATTCCCACATTGAGTTTGTAGAGGATTCAACATTACAGAGTATTGCAGAGTTATTTTCCAGCTCATAATGAAACGCGTTTTATATTGCAGCGTGCGGCTTCATAAGAAAATCACCATGTTTCTCATTATAGAGCAGTTAGATGTTGTGTTTGGACCCAAGATCTTGGAATACACGTTGTCTCTGTGCCAAGGACATTTTGACTATCTGGAGCGGTTACCTGACCAGCTACTCCTTAAAATTCTTTCCCACCTGTCCCTCCAGGATATCGGTCACATCAGCCAAACCTCAAGCAGGTTCAGGGAGGTAAGAACAATATTAAACACTTAAAACTACATTTTTAATATGGGTTATTATGAACAGTGTTTGTTAGACTCAGCTTTACTACCATTGTTTTTATGTAGAGAATTGTTAAAGTTTCAAGAGGTATTAAAGCCCATTTGTGACACAAACATGAGAGATGGCCCTCTGACTTTCTTCCACACTGGCTGCCAAGAAAACTTCACAATCATGCTTTATTATGGTGCAGTTTGTGTTACGTGTGTATATTAATCAGTATTTGTGTGTGTGTCCAGCTTTGTAACTCAGATGAGTTTTGGAAAAAAAACATGCAGAGTTATTTTGATGTGATAACTGAAGATATGGAGTTGCTGGTAAAGCTCATGGGCTGGAAGAAGCTCTTCAAGTTTTACTACAGTCAAGAACAGGAATGCAGTGTGTCCTGTCTGATGGAAGATAAACCCAATCCTGCTGCATCCCCATGAACATTTTAATGCCTTTCTACAGCAGCGAATCAATTCATCTCTCAGTATTCTATTTACACTATTTTATTCTACTGTGCTGTACATGCCGATATATGTTATATATTTAAACAAACCAAATTAATTTTAATCCACTATGTTTATAAGTATTATTTGTGATAATATATTTAGAACAGGTAGCTAACTGTTTAGGTAGCTAAAGTATGTTTACTTTACTTTATTTTACAGTATTCTAGAAATTAAATAGTTCTATAACAATGTTATTAGAAATTTTGTTATTTGTTCTTAACTGCCTTACCATTATAATTTCTAAACTGTTGTGTTCTGTATAATAGCACTTGTGCTCTCTAACCATGTTTTTGGTATTGCAAAGACCGTTAAGACTGTATTTGTAACTCTGCAATGTAGTGTTTGTCCAGCAGATGACGCACACGCACAGATTAACGCAAAATTATTACAATATGTGTAAGCAGACAAAACATTCACCCAATTAAAATTCAAGTAAACGTTTTTCCTGCCTAAATTGTCTTTTTGCAAGAAGTTTTTTTAATTACATTTATTTAATACAAAATACAAATATTTTATACAATACATTTTAGGCAAAATATTAAAGGAATAGGCCTAGGTAATCAAAATGTTGCATACAAAGATCACCAGTCTAAACAGTGTTTACAAAATCATTACTATATAAACAATGGAGTTTATATACACTGCCACAAAATGACACAAAAAACATTTTAATTCTATATATACATAGAACAATAGCAGTACAAAATGAAAACAGAAAGTGTCTTTTGACTTTAAATGACTTAACTACAATTACATTGGGACCAGTTAAAATACAATTCGACTATTTATCAGTTGGTATGAATTGTTAACAGTCAGGAATGTTTTTCTATGTGTTTTTTATTTTATCTGATTAAAAATCAAGTAAAAGACAAATAAAATATGAGTACAATAATGTAAGGACCTTCAGACAAATCATGTATAAAACAATATTCAAACTTTGAGTTTACATTTACATGCCTTTTCCTTCATTAAGCAGAACTTTTTATCTTTAGCAATTCACATTCAAGAAAACAATAAAAAATAGAATGGTTCCACTGTATTAGATTTCACCGTAAAAAAATATAGTAAAAACATTATTTTACGGCATCTGGGGGGGGCAGTTAAAACCATAAAATAAAAGTTATATATAATAAAAGAATATTTTCGTAAATTTGCAGTCTTTTTCTGTAATTTGAATTTACAAGATTTAAAAAATAAATAAAAACAAAACGGTGCATTTCTGTAAAAAATTACAGTTGTTTACACAAAACCATTAAAGTGTAAAGAGAAAATTATAAAGTTAATTTGACAAACATTAAAAAATGTGCTTCAAAACAACCTTTTGTTTTCATACGGAACCTTTAGAATCAGAAGGAGCTTTATTACCAAGTATGTTTATACACACAAGGAATTTGACTTGGCGACAGGAGCTTAGTGGAGAAGAAAGTGGTGCAAACATAGTGCAAATATACACAGAGATAATTTCTTTTTTGAATTAAATAAAAACGAAAAGTGAAAAAAATATAGACAAAAAAACAACATACTTGTTTAAATGAGTGTATAGATGTGTTATTTATAGGTTGAATGTTACAATATACAGTTTCCAGATGCAATGTGATGGACAGTGAGTAGTAAACTGTCAATCACATCTGAATTCCATCCGATTATAAAAAAAGTAAGAAAGAGATGACTGAATGGTTCTTTGTGGAACCAAAATGGCATCGTTGTGAAGAACCTGTTACGCACTTTGATTTTGTGTGTGGCTTGTGTAATATTATGATGTTTATGATGTCAGGTGCTTAGCAGGTTCTTCAATGTGATGCTGTAGAAGAACCATTTTTGGTTCCACAAAGAACCATTTTTCTTACCTTTTCCCACTACAAAGAACCTGTAGGTTCTTTCGAAGATCTATATTAATTTTGGAACCGTCCAGCCATATTGCATCAACAAGCTCATCTGCTCTCTAAAAATGGCTTGGGTCTTTCTTGCAATGAATAGGAACTTTAGCACATCTTTCTTCAACAAGACACACGATTAGTCATGTCTGTAGCATGTATGGTGTGAAATGAGTTCGCATAGCATGCACTACTAATAACAGAATGATGAATGCTAATGGATGTTTAGACAAAATTCTCTCCCTCTCTCTCTCTCTCTCTCTTTGGATCAGTAAAGCGGCTTGATGACGCATTAGATATTGAAGCCTCTGGTAGGATCGCTGGGCTGAGAGACTAACAGAGAGGCGCTGCTTTGGCAGGCCCTGATTCTTAAACACACACACATTCACACGCACACGAGCACAAAGGAAGTAATGCGGAGAAAGACCAGCTGATCAGGCCCTGAAGGACATGCAGTGCTGCTGACACTCTCCTTTTCTCTCTTTATCTTCCGGTCTCATTTCATGCATAGCAGAAGAGACCGATCTCACCAGACTCTTGACATCTGCCACAGCTCACATATGGAGGAGAAAGACTAGATCAGGTACATAAAAAGCCCGGCTAAATCTTTCTCTCATTCGCTCTCTTACTCATCCTACTAACAATACTGAGAGATGTGGGCGCTGTCGTCCATTAATACTGACTAACAGGCTCTCCGCTGTGGAAACTGTGAGAAGATCAAGTGTCGCCCGAGCGTTATGAGTGCGTGTTTGTGTGCGCAGGATTGTTTTGAGTATATAGCCTACTGTGGGAATCTTTCCAGATGGACGTTCTGGAGCCGCTTCTTTACTAAAGCAGTGTGTTTTTCTTGATGATGTTCCAATGAGGAGGAGACTAACTGAACAACTTAAATGCTTGTTGCATTAGAATACGTATTAGGTTCATGAAATCCTGTGAAAGAACGAATAAAATTATACGTTGGTGTGCGTAAGTGAACATTAAAACAGATGCAACATTTGGGACTCAAAACTAATTTAAACCTGGAAAATGTAAATACAACACCAATGAACAAAATAAATATTACGTAGATTCTACACTACTTTTAAAAATAAAATCTGTGACATTTCCATGTCGACCCTTTGCATAAAAGGTCAGCGCTCTATTGAAGCATACAAGATGCTCTCCATACTGTGGAAAGTTCTCGAATCAACATTGTATATATGGAAATCAAAAATATAAATATTGACAAAGATTGCATAAAATCGTGTAGTCCACGTGTCTTAAGTTCATCCTGTCAGTCAAGCAAAACAAGGAAAAAACGTTTACACAGAAATTCTGTGTGAACCTTTCTGATGGTTTTCACAAAACTTGCATACAATTTGAACAAATCCAAAATAGAAAGAAGTCACACTTTTGGTCTCAAACTTGTTGATCCCACTGTATATTAAAGAGGCTTAACTGAACTGGGTCACGTACTGAATCTTCTCCATCATGACCACCAGGAGGCACAACACTGTGATTCCTCTCAAAGACGGCTTTAATCGCACCAGCAGGAACCAGAGGAAACACGATCTTGGTTATGAGGAGCAGTATGAAGAACCGGAAGGTTGGTAACGTCATTTTTATCTTCCTCTGATCTTTTGAGTGTCATTATTGTTGGAAATTTTAAGCTGTACCTTCTTTCTTTGTTCAAGCCAGAATACAAAAAGAATGCTTTCATGCAACTAGCATTTGTTATTGCGTTGTTTTGTCCTAATCTTCACCTTCATTTTCTTTCATATGCTCATATTGAAGTTTCATATATTCGTATTGCTTTCACAAGCTGCAAAGTTTCCCCTCAGTAATTCATATTGAAACAGCGGCCCACGTAGGGAGCTAGGCCTCATCTCTATCCTCGGAGCAATTCGTTGAAGTCTTCAGCTTGTTTTGTTTTCTTTCCGTTTCTACTTTACAACTCAGGCCAAGATGGTCTTGAGCGGAAGGTTCATATGATGAGCGTGGGCGTAGCGTTAGCATAACTAGCACATTGGCCTGGCTTTGACGAGGCCTAGCTTTGAGCTCAGATAGGTCTCTGTTAGCATCACGGAACAGAGCTGACAGGCCGCAGTTCACACGTATTATTAAATAACAAAGAACAAAAGCACTTCAGTCATGCAGCATTCGTGTGCTAACTGCTGGCACACTGCGTTCTTTTAATGAGCCATTGATGACTATGATGTGGCAGGAACCAAGAGCCCATCGCACCTCAGGGTTATTCAGAAGCAGCACGCTATGTAGTTGTAGAGTTCACGCATATGTTCATTTGGAGGGAAATTGAAATAGAAAATTTGATCGTAGTCTCAAACTTCTTTGTTTATTAAATGGTAAAGATTTGGTTCAATTATATTGCACCATTTACATGTATGCATTTGGCAGACGCTTTTATCCAAAGCGATTTACATTGCATTATACTATACAATTGTTTCCGAGTATGTGCAGTCCTTGGCATTGAATCCATGACATTGGCGTCGGTCGCTAACCACTGAGCTACAGGAGAGCACATGAGCATCAGAGCACATAGTAGCGGTAACAGGAAACGGCCTGAGGTAAAACTGAAATAAAATCTTTCCTTTTATGGTCCAGTTCTCTCGTCGCTAAACTGCTTAATGTCACGTGCGAATACAACAAGAACATACAGGAAAAAGATGCGGTCCGCTGCTAAAATATTGCCTCACCCACACCACAGAATTTCTATTATTAGAAATAATATTATAAGTATACACAAGATATCAGAGTAGATTCATTGAGAAAGAAACACATACAAATACTGTAATCTTTGAATACTTATTATATATTTAATATATAAATAATCAAATAAATATTTGTATTACCCCTTAACATGCACAGGGCCCATGAGCGGCTTTTTTTAAATGTCTGCGCTTTTATGACCTTTGTTTAATATGCAACACTATCAAACACTAACCATCATTTAAGAGCTAAAACACTCCACATTCATGTTCTGAACTTGTTTTAGCAGTCAATACAGTGCTGAAAAATAGTGGCGCCTGTTACATATTTTAATGAGTTTATATATCATGTTCACACTTATCACGACAAATGATATTTTGAGCACGGCTTTCTAAGTTATTTGCAATTAGGATTTTAACAAATAATTGTATTATCATTTCTATTTGTACCGCCAGATAAATTCATAAATTACAAGAAATGTATGTTTTATTTGATGGAATACATTTCTACGAGACATTTGATGAGCTTTCCTAGTGTACAGCTTGAGATTGGAATGTGGTTAGACAGATTTGCTTCCATTCCACTTGGGAAAGACTTTCTGTCCCATAGGAAGTAGTTATTAGGTGTTAGCATCTGCTGCTCAATGAATCCCACAAGCCGTCACCCAGAGCGCTGGGCATGTTATCATGCTGGAAATACTCAAATTAACAGTTTTTGACCATATCGTCGTGACGTTTTGGGCTTGCTACTAAAACATTAATATTGTGGCAATTATTTCTAATTAATAATAGGAGGCAGACATCATAATCCATGGATTTTCCAAATCCGCTTATCATCTGTAAAAATGTATTTCCTTGTCTTTATACACATACAAATATATTAATTATCCCAATTCTATAGTATTCTTTTATTTCCTTGACTTTTTAAGGTCTAAGAATCAAATTTTACTGTATTCCTGGGTTTACCACGTGCAACCCCAAAATTCTGTGTCACACTTTTTTCGGTATAAAAGGGCATTTAGTACAAATGAGCATTTAAAAACATTATCAAGACTCTAGTTAATACAGTCTGTGTTACAGCTGCTTGTTTTCACGGCTCTCCGGTAATCTGCACTCAGCCCTGTTTCCAGAAATAGCCGCTGCTATCTGGGCATTGGGTTCACCAGCTGCACTGAGAGCAACCTTACGTAATATTTAAAGATACACTTCATTATTTTTGCTCCTTTTCTCAAAAGAAATATCAGAGATGCAGGAGTCTTAAGCAATGGTTTCCATTTGCTCTCCATTTAAGTTCATTGTTGTCTAGGAGAAATGCAAACTCATTGCAGTATGCAAGATGCTGTTGCTTGTTAGACAACATACATACATAAACATTCTAAAAATGCTTGGTTATTTTAATTGTTGGGTCAAATATACATTTTCTGGCTTAATTAAATGGCTGGGTTTGTCCCGTTCTGACCCCACACTGGGTTAAAAATAATAATAAACCAACTTTGTTTTTACCCAAACCAGTTCAAGTGCATGCTGTCAAAGCGGACCAATTGATTTCTCATTGAAACTTTTCATTCAAATTTGAATTCTGATAATATATTTTTTTTATAAAAAAACTAAATGAAAGTATTTTCACTAGTGTCAAGATGTCACGATGCTGTGGACCAATTTCATGTTCATCTTTAAATGTACATTTTTTATCAGGCGTCTAAATATAAAAGCAACAGACTGATTTGCATTATGTTATTCACGCAACATAGTAGGTTGTACAAATTGTTTGTTGTATTCATTTTCATAATAATGACCCAGTCTGGGCCATGAAACGTAATAACATGGGGATGCAATGTGAATTAGCTCCGCCTCCTTTTTTATCCGTTCTCCCATTCCCTCCCTCTCTCACGCTCTCGGCAGAGCAGCCGCATCCTTCTGCGTCCATCAGCAGGCATGTTTAAGGTGAACCCATAGTCATCCAGCATATTTCCCTTCATCTCTCAGTTGCTACATTCTAGACTTAATACTGCTGTTTCACAATTTCTCCATGACTACTAGCTCATGCGCTCCATTCAGGCAGCCGCCTGCTTTTTCTGTGTGATTGCAGAGATGAGCATTTGAGAAGCAGCCTGTGCGCTCTCTCACCCTTTCTCTCTCCTTCGTTTGCAAAACCACTCACCCACCACCACAGACACGCACACATAAAGATGTCGCAGCAGACTTAACGGTATGCCTTCATTCAGATGCGCGTATACATACCAACCTGATGTTTTCCATGTGAAACAGACAAAGAACACGCTGTGGGTGAGGGACACAGAATACGACTGCATGTGAATTTATATTCATAGCCCGTCGCAAACGTTTTTTTCTTTTGGGGGGGCATCCGAAACAACAACACGTTATTTATTACACACGATGTTAAATGCCAAACCCTGCCCTGTAAAAACAAAAAAGGTGTTGTGACACCGGCGGTTGCGTTGGTGCAAATGCATCCACATCACACCGTGCATGCTCTCCTGCATCCATGCGCATGTTAGCGTGCTAATCCAGTCTTCCATTCCCGCTGTTGTTTTGCAGTGGGTAATGAATTTGCAGATCCTCGCTAGCATGCAGCATCTCTTTTCCGCTGCTAATAATGCATAGACAGCAGTGGAGCTGTCCTGCCCGACTATTTATAAACTCCACAGTGGGCGAACAGACCCCGGTGGTCAGCTAGCAAAAGTCTAATACGACTTATAGCACGGTGCGTCGCATCAGACTGATGCCCCCTGCCACCTCTGGACTGGGCGTCTCACGTAGAGAGGGCATTGGGACTGGGGTGAACGAAAAAGAGAGAGAGTGTGCGAGAGAGAGAGAGAGAGAGAGAGAGAGCAGGGTAGACTTATAGGAGAGGCTGTGAACGCAGCAGCAAGCTGACGAGTTGAATCTAAAAAAAAGCTGTAACACTTTCGCCTGCAAACGAAACATCCTTTCCAGCCATCAGTGGATCGCAGGGACGACGGAGGAAAGCGAGAAAAATGTTTTCCGCTCTCCGTCCATTGAGGTGCTTTCTCTGATTCACTGAAATGAAGGTACGTTCAGCATGCTTCATCCTCCAGTTTCGAGCAGACACAGTCGAGCACGGTTTTGCAGGGCAGCGCAAGACGACTGATGAGGCTTTATCTGTAATAATGAAAGGAAATATTTTCGCTTTTTGTTTGATTGGACGTGGTACTCGTACAGTTGTTTCTCTCTTTTTGAGCTGAATGTTTAAAGGGATTTTTTATTTTTACACTCTTTCGCCCACTATATTGCAACCGGTATGGTAAGTTATGTCAAGCAAGGGTGTGGCAGACAGACATCCACGGACAATGAATGCAATTTTACGCCTGAATGAAAATTTTATATCAAACGATGCAAAGCGAGAACGGAAAACCAGCAAACACAATAACGGATCCTAATTTTTGTTTTTGGTGAAGGGGCCCATAATTCGCGTATACGTCTAATTTCTTCTATGATTTTGTCTGCATACTACTCCTCTAACACACACACAGATAATGGCCATCTCTGACCCATCCTGACCCATCTCTGGTTTCCGTTAGCTCCGTTTCTCTCCGACTGTCTGCTCATCCGCCATTCATCGAAATCCCAATAAGTTCTGCGCCACAGTATGTTGCCGTGACAACAGAGGCCTGTCAGACAGGGAACAGGCGCATGTTTTCCCGGCGATTAAAACCGAGGTCTGCCTCTCCCCATTCGGATTAAAATAGATCAGGGGCACGTCGATAAATCTGCCATGAATCTTTGTCCAGACTTTTTGTAGCTGTGATGTTGAATTTAAGGCAGGAGTATTGTCTGAGCAATAACGCTGTCTCATGAAATGTTTGTGATGTGGCAGATTAAATGTGGTGGATGTCTAATGTAGGTTTGAATTGCTTCCCCGTCTCATTATGAGTAACTTTCAACGCATCAGGGGCGACCACACAACAGCATGAGACAAACTTCCTGTGAACTAGTTTTGCTGTTTTGGTGCTTGTTCAGAAATTTTAACTAGCCGATCATTTGAAAAATCTATTTCATGATAGGTCACTACGTACCAAAAAATGTGCACAAGCCGCCATTTTGCTTCATGGCAAGATTTTTGTTTCAAAATGGCTTCTCTGTTGCAAGAAAATAACCAGAAAGCATGCAAAGCTTTGCGTACTGACTGAACCCTTGTTCATCGATAAAAAATCTACGCCTGCACAATGCAGACCATTTATAGGAAGTATGCACTAGAATGAATTTGCAGTAAATTTCCAAAAAGAATGACGCAGCACAACCTCATGAAAGAGTTTGATATCATCGTACATATCAACAACAACCAACTATAATCCATAATGTTTTACCTTGATGAAAAAGACCAACGTGGATACCGGCTAGACCAGGTTATTGGCTAGTAAAAGTCACTTTGGAGAAAAGTGTTAGCCAAATGTTTCTAAGGTGTTTCTCTAAATTTAGTCTCACACATTGAGAACAAAAAGAGATCTGCCCTTTGTTAATTTCCTCATTGTGGTGCAGTCAGTGCAAAACGAATGAGTCAAGCGAACGTCATGCACTGAGTCACTGGGTCGATGACAGATACATTTGAAGGCAGTTTTCCCATTCAAAATCAACATACATGTTCAAAAACTTGATAATGTGTTCAATGATGTTTAGCCATGACTTAACATGAATGACATAATGTGACGTACACTGAGATATTGTCCTAGTAAAGCTGAGATCTTGAGACATCTTCAAATACGTGCACTAAAATTACTAAAACTACATGCAGCCGTTCTCTCTTCTCTGTGTGCTGTTTTTTGCTTTAAAGCTGCTGGCATCTACATTCATTACGTTTATTTAAAGAGCTTTTAATACATCTGTAGCAACATATTAAAATATCAGGCTATGCTTTGTTTTTGCATTGTCTCCATTACATTTTATAGGAAAATATGTTTGTTATTGTAAAATATAATGTTTGCTTGGTTCTGTGAGATGTTTTCTACTATTTGATTGTGTTTACCTGTAATTTGTTTGTGTATAAAACTGGGTGTTTTGTCTGTTGCTGCTATTCTTAGTTCTGAACAAGGAAACCATAACATATTCGGGTCTGTAATAAAACATGGAATTAGCCATTGGTACTTCTAGCTTTTGAAGAATAACATTTTAATTGTCTATAAATGATGTACTGTTGTCTTAAAATTTTTTTCGTGATTACACCTTCAGCTGACCATTAGTGTGAATGTAACTCAAATTATGATATAAATTCATCTGCACCTGCAGGATTGTTTGTGCCCCATTTTATTTTGGTTCTACATTTTAATTTGTTTATCGTTTCACTGAGCTCCTATGTCAGAACAACTAATTTTGTCAGCTTTGTTATTATCATTATTTATTAAAGCTATGTTTAGAATCAGTACTTCGACTCTAGACCTGAAATAATAAACCAAGTCATGTTTCCTGAGAATTCATTTTTCGGCATCAAGGCAAACTCTGCAGAACGCAACATGTGTGTTAAATAGAGATGTAAGATGGAGAAGATGGAGGAGCAGCACAGTTCTCTTATGCTAATCAACCTGATATTTCAGCTTGATAAGTGTTGTGTGCCCATGACAGAGAAGTCCAGCAACTTGCCATCATTCAAATACACTTCATTGTTTAAAGACCCAAGTTTATTTCGTCATAGAAGAAAGAGATGCTTCTATCTGAAGACTTTCCAGATCAGTTTCATCTAGAGCTCCAAGTTTTGGTCTCTCAGTACTGGACCTTTGTCTAAACCTCTTCCCTCCTACCTAAATTGGTATATTCTTTGTTCAATTCTTTCGAATTATCTTGAGTCCTGTATATTGTCTTAAAATCCTTGCTTTGTCTTTCACGCTCATGCCCATCTGTTTAACTACGCCTGGTTCTTTTTTATAATTGTTTGTGATTGTGATTTTGATGTAATATCTCTGTTTGTATTGTTCCCCTTCTGCAATATTGTTGCAATAAAGGAAGGGTGTTCTGCAGTCACTCGAGAACATTTCAGACAATATATTTATAATGAATATAATTTTGCTGAACACATTTTGATCATTTTTACAACAGTTTTCAAGGAGCATGCATCAATATTGCATCAGTGCACAAATAAACAAATAAAATGTACACATGGTACAAAATGTATGATTTACATAACAAATATTGTCACTTATATTTCTTTAAAATAAACATCATTAACTTAAAATGCACCATGTAAAGCAAATAAGAGCAATAATGCATATACTGTATTAATGACATTCTCATTTGATAAATTATCAAATGAAAGTGTCAGGACATACTGTCTTGACAAAGAACAGGCTAACAGCAGTTCGATTGAGCTCTAATGATGTAATAATGATGGTTGATCAGATATTGATCTAGCAGGATTTAATGCTTATGACAGTGGTTCTCAAACTGGGGACCCCGAAATGGGTCCAGGGTGGCACAGTTCTTGTGCCATTTTATGAAATATGGAAATGTATCATACATTTTGTTTAATCGAACATTAGAAAAATAATACCAACATAATTGATGATTCAGCTCTGTATAATATAATGCCTTTGGTATTATTAAAATTTTAAGTTAAAGACCATAAGTCTTTATTTGGTTCGGCACAAACCAATGCGACCCAGTGTTAGTGGTCATTTTGTTTAATGTTTTACTGTCAACCTAACTGCTTTTCAAGAGTCGCTACATCAGATAATGTTAAAATTGAAAGGAGTTACATAACATTATATATAAATTGCTGGTTATTTGTGAAAATAACACGTGTATGTTTGTTATATCTCTGTTTATGACATGAAATTGTTAAAAGCTCAGATATTGTATGAGAGCAGACTATATTCACATACTGTTAGGTAAGCCACCTCTCACAGGCTGCTGTGTTAGCTGCTAAACCAGATATATTAAGGATGAAAATAAAGTTTGTCTCATCCTATTTCAGAATCTCTCAGTTGATGATGATGGTGGTTATTTGAATTAAATAACCTTGTCAGAAATGTTTTGAAAGAAAAAAAAGTTTGCTACCCTTATGTTTGTCAACCTTTTTTATGCTCCATTATTTTTATGACTTCACCTGGTTGCTGCCTTATAGTCATGCCATGTGATGGACCAATAGGTTTACTATTCAAGTCCTGCTGCCATCTAGTGGTTAGCTATGATAGTTTCATTTATTGTCCTCGTTCAGTATTTATTTAACACATCATTTAATTAAATAAAAATACTCATGAAGTAAATTGAACAAATAGGCCTTTTGCAGATTAAAAAACTAGCCCAGACTCATCCACCCACAGATTTAAATTATTGTTTATATTTTGTGTCTCCCCTCTGCAGAAGACTGTAGTCAACCCCATCCCTCTTGGGCTGATGGACAACTCCCATCTCCAATCTGTCCTCAGTCGTCTTAACGAACAGCGTTCACATGGTCTCTTTTGTGATGTAATAATAGTTGTGGAGGACGTCAAATTTCGTGCTCACCGTAACATACTGGCAGCCACAAGCGGATACTTCCACAATGCTTTCAAGACGCCTGACGTGTACACATCCAGCCAGGTGCTGGAGCTAACAGATCTGAAATCTGAAGTCTTTGCTAACATCCTAAACTTTATCTACAATGCCAAAGTGGAGTCGAGCAGTGCAGAGGACAGTAAGTCTCTGGTGGCAGCCGGCAAGCGGTTAGGAATTCCTTTTCTGGAGAAACTGCTGGACTCAAGCCTGTTGCAAAGCCAAGCCTCTGCAAGTCAAGGAAGAGAAAACAGTCAAGCAAATTTGGAAGACATTTGTATACTGAAAAAAGAGACTCTCAAGCCAGAGGTGTCAGACTGCTCCAAAGTCCCGAGAATCACCAATGCTTTCTCCATTACAGAGGTTGGAACAGTGAACAACCCATTCTCTGCACTCGACCAAGGCAACAAAGTTATAGAGGCATTAAAAGAAGGCCATCCTTCATCCAGCCCCCAATCTACAAACATTCCACCTGTAGAGAGCGAACCTGCCCATGCCTTATTTGAGCACTCGTATGCAGTGAGCCAGGGGCAAGAATCATTTGATATCAAAGAGATGAATCAAGGGAATGTTAAAAACGCTACCGTGCCTACTGTGGTTCCAGCTGAGACTTCAGTTAACCATAGACTTGGCCCCATAAAGAAGCGGCATATACACAGTAAAGTTATATCGGCCCTCTCAAATGATTTAGCGCCAACCCTGTCCACCACCAGTGTTACATCTGCTCTGGATAAGGCTGCTGTTGCCCCGGTATCTTCCTCCCAGTTGTCCTCAGATGCAGCACCAGAATTACAATCCAGGCTCAACCTGTTACCACCACTTGACGTTATACCCCCTCAGAATGAACAGCCACCTGCCCTCAGTCCTCAGAATACAACCAGTGTTCTGACCTTCTGCTGTCAGCAATGTCCCGAGACCTTTAGCGATTCAGCGCTTCTCACCATCCACATGCAAATACACAAGAGATTTGTCAGTCATTTGTTTTGCAAGTACTGCCATAAAAAGTTTATGCACCTGAAAAGGTTACGCAATCATGAACAGGTTTGTGTGAAGTCTCTAAAAGGTCCATCTGAGTTAGAAACAAACAATAAAGAATCTTCAAGGGTCCACGCCTCCAACGATACACAAAACTCAATTAACACACAACACTCTTTACCTTCACCAGATCTCCACCTCTCTTTAAGTTTGGACCCCACGTTGACCAGTCCACTCGAAATGCCTCAGGATCAAGTTAATGGGACTGTAAACACTAATAGGACTTCAAGAGTGTTTAAATGTTCTGTATGCAGACGTGCTTACGTGACCATCTCCAGCCTAAAAAGACACGAGAATGTACACTCGTGGCATAGAGCTTACCCTTGCCATTATTGCAGCAAAGTTTTTGCTCTGGCTGAGTACCGCACCAAACACGAGATTTGGCACACTGGGGAACGTCGGTACCAATGCATTTTCTGCTTGGAGACCTTCTTGACCTACTACATCCTTAAGAATCACCAGAAGTCTTTTCACGGCATAGATCCACGACTGGCTGTGAATAAAAAATCAGCAAATGGCGGACTCAAGAGTAGTGTCTACCCCATAAAGCTCTACAGGCTTCTCCCAATGAAATTCAGAAAGAAGCGTTATAAGTCTTATAGCCAAACATACTCAGAAGGAATCGAGAACCATGAAGATTCCTTCAGTGCACCGCTGGACAGCGGTTCCCCCCAAGATCTTTTTGACAGTTCAGTGCCTGCTGTGAATTCAGATGTTGTCACTGGTCAATCATTATTTTCAATCCCAGTGACATTCATGGCCACTCCGAAAATGATGGCAACAGAAATGCCTCGTATAAGTTTTAACAAACCATGTGACCAAAGCATAGAATTTCCTACGTCTGAGATAGATAAATCTCAAAAACATATCTCTACTGATTTTCAGAAAAAGTCTACCGTACCAGGATTTGATGGCAAAGGGTCACCGCTTTTTAGCTACAGATTCACAGATTCTTCAAAAGCAATACAGAAAAACACAGGGTCCTCGCTTGTTACCAACGGAAATGACACACCTTCAACCGAGAAAAACACAGAAAACGGCACAGATATTCTTCCATTTCTCAACATACCATCAGTGTGCTCCTTCGAAGGGTTGAGCAGGCTGAGTGAACTATCAGCAGCAGCTCAAACCATTGAGGACATGGCCAATCAGCTGCTTCAAGCAAGGCCTGAAAGTATAACACAAGATCCACCGCCTAGTGGAAAGACGGAAACTTACATTGCCAAGCCAGCATGTCCCGGTCCATCGGTTGACAACCAGGTCCTCCCCCTCTGCCAAATAACTGTGAAGATCGGCAATGAGGCAATTGTTCGACGTAAAATTAAAGGTTCAAAGCTGTTTCCAAAGAAAAGGAAGAGGAAAAGCTGGAGGCAAGAGGGCACAAGTCAAAGTAGTTGTCTTAGAGCGGAAGTCACAACATCAGTTGAAGAAAACGAATCACACGATGACCCAAATGACCCCGAAACTGACAAACTATGGCGTCCCTACTACAGATATAAACCTAAAAAGAAAGGCAAGAAACAGCGATGCAAACAGAAAAGGATCAAATCTGTGAGATGCTATACCAGGCCGCTGTCACCAGAAGCAAATGAAGACTTGCTCAAGACACAGTTCTCTCCAGATGAGAACATCTCAGCAGAGAACTATGAGGTCAGAAGGGGGCAAAGACATGGCAGCCAAAGGGAAGCTTTCCCGTGTCACAGCTGTGATAGCTCTTTCTCCAGCCAGACCTCCCTCAGCATGCACATCATCAGCTGCCATCAGCAATGCTGCCGAATATGTCGTAAACAATGTCCCCCTGAAGACACATCTAGCGCAGCTGGTCCCAACGCAGAGGGCTGCAGTGAATTGATCTGCAAAAGCTGCACGGAAGATGGCTCCTGTTTTAACTACGATGCAGCACCCCATAGTCTGAGCACGGAAAAGCGCTACAGATGTTCCTACTGCCCTCAACGGTTTCTTTACCTTGCCACCAAGAAAAGTCATGAAAAGAAACACCTAGAGAAGTCAGGTAAAGGACACCATTGCAGGTATTGCTCAAAGGTTTGTAAATCAGCACTGCTGTTGGATGTGCATGAGGGCAAGCACTTCAAGGCAAAAGATGAAGAAGATCCTGACATGAAATGTAAAATGACCAGTTCATTTCTTATAGGTAAAGAGCGCAAAAAGCATATCAAACTTGAGCCTTGGGAAAACACGTATACCGGCTCAGAAATCCAGCCAAAGCTGCGTGAACCCATGGACAGAGAAACCGAGATAAATGATCCTCCACTAACAAATATTTACAAGAAAACATCTCTGTCATTTCCTTATGCAGCAGACAAGTCTTTCTCTTCTATTTCAGCAGAGATAAAGAAGAGACCCTCCAAGAAGAAGAACATTTTGGAAGGATTTGGATTTGAGGGGCACAGAAGGGACTCTGTGGGGGCTGTGATATGGGGTCCACAGGATTGAGTTCACAGCACAGGTACAACCAACTGAGAACTCTCTCCGAACTCACAGTCAAGACTGCCTGTAATCAAAGGAACCTCCCTACAGTTGCCTAAGTCAGAGCAATGCATTTTTGTAAAGAGGAACCTCTTTTTTTTCACACCCACAACAGGAAGGAAATGCATCCTCTGCTGATGTCACGTTGTACACTGAAATGATGTAAATGAGAGTGATGTTTGAAAAATGGAAAGGCACAGATGAAATTATTAGCAGATTGACTTTGAATTCAAGAGAACTTGTTAAATGGAAAAATAGAGTATTTTTGTTCACTGACATGAATTACTATTAGTAATTTTCCATGTTTTTCTATGAGAAGAAAAGTGGTTTTATTTTTATACGTTTTTATTTGTCTAAGTCAGGGTGATCTTCCCTTTGTCATTGCTCATTGTGTATTCTATGCATCAAGTAAAATGAACAGCTAGCAGCACCTTAAAGTAAAAATAACTGATAAAAGATTGTACCTTTTTTGTAACACCATTATTAGCACCATTTCAATATATTCATATTATTTGTTGCACATATTAACAACTCGTGCTGAAAATGTTTTCCAGAATGTACTTATGTTTCAACATTTTAAATGCATTGAAATAAAATAACACACACAAGACATATGTTAGTACAAATTTACAACACGTTACAATTGTTTTAATGTTGTTAAATGTACAAAATGTCATAATTATGAACTTAGGAAGTAGATGCAGTAAATTCAGTAGGTAATACAGTCTTCAATCACATTTGCGATTTTTTTGCGCCAAGGTACACTGTTGAAAAAAACGTAATTTTAGAGAAGATTTGTCATGTATCTTTTAAAATATGGTCAAAAAACTTTAAAGTCAGAAAAAGACCACAAACCTACAAGAAAGATGGTAAACAAATTTTCATTTTTACAGGATTTTTTTCAATGTACAGAACAGTACAGCACAATGAACAGACTTTACGTCTATTGCTCACAGACTTGTTTTCAGTCATATCAAATTAAATATGGCAAACAACTACCATGACTTAAGTCTTACAATGTAGGCTGAGTTTCCTGCAACTAATAAAATATCAAAACAAAAAGTAGCCTACGTTACATACATTTACATTTTGAAATGACACATCAAGGAAAGCTAGAGAGAGAATGAGTGAAACAGAGCTCAAGAGTTCCTTTTCCTCTTGAAACTGCTGACATGCAAGTAGGAACTCTGTTTATTCATTCAGTCTGTCTCTCCGTGTCCGCGCTTCTCTCTGTATTTGGGCCTTAGTGCTGACCCGTCTGAGAAGCTCATTCCCATTTTTCTGTCAGCCATCCACACAATGCAGCATTCAGAGTGTCCCATCCAGATCCACGTGACACCAGAGACAGATGTTTTGAACTCTCCCCATAATCAACCCCACCCTCCTAACATATGCCCAGATATGGTGGCAGGTTTGTGCCCACAACCAAAAGCATATCAGTATATGATTGCTTTCTTTAATGTGAAGTTTTCATTCATCCGGGTCATTATACAGTTACCGATGAACGATTTACCAGATATTTCACAATGTTCTACCATTCTTTCAACTACTTTACCAGACTTCACTAGCCTATCAGATATTCATCTGTTCTGCATGTCTAATCCATCTGCCAGTCTACTCAAATATAATATTTCCTGTCATAATGATGCAAACATTCAAGCAAAACTTGTAATACAACTACAATACATGTGTCATAGAACGGTAGTTTTATTCTCCACAAAATGTGCATGATTCCAAATGCAAAATACTGATTCCAAGCTTCCATTTCCATCATATACCGTCTCTAGCAGAGATCCCAATGATGCCCTTTTTGTGCATGAATGGTTGGCCCAAAGAATTAGTGCCTGCATTCAGTGTAGCAAAATTAATAGATATAAGGGTAGTTTACAGCTTGTCACAGCTTTAGCATTTTAAAAAGCGTCAGAAAAGTACATATATTAATTATTTCTTCAGTAATGATAGACAGCACACTGGCACTATGGTACAGGATGTACATATTTAGAGAAACTAATTAACCTATTTTAGGTTAAAATGAAAAAAAAATATATATATATATAAGTACATAATCATTGTTCACTTGTCTCCTTACAGCCTGTCTCCTACGTACGCTAAAATGACAATGATTCCTAAATTGAGCTGTCAGGTAAAATAAAACATTATGAATTTGACATGGTTGTGTCACTCCTATCAACAGAAAGATGCCCCAGCTACTATATCGCCGAACAGGTAAGAGCTCGGTTAAATATTTTTTTATTAAAACATTTGAATTATCATTAGTTTTGGAACAAAAACAGAGCATATCAGTAATGCTTTTCTGTTGTATATAGGGCAAACTTGCACAATGACAGATGCTCTGATGCTGTCCTCACAGAAACCCCATACATATATCTCAAACCATCAGATTCATCTGTCTGTTGTTTGATAGTCATATCTCAAATGTGGGTCGTATAGCATTCTTCCATCTTAGAAACATCTCTAAACTGCGGCTATTGCTTTCTGCGTTAGACATCGGAGAAACTTATTCATGCATTTATGACGAGAATAGATTATTGTAATTCATTGTTGGGGATCTACTGCAAAGTTTCTGAATAAACTACAACTGGTTCAAAATGCAGCAGCCAGAGTGCTCACTAGATCAAAGAAATTTGACCATATAATGCCTTAATAGAATAGACTTCAAAACCCTACTAATAACTCATTGAACTATTGATAGAAAGAAGGTGACCTATTTGTCAGTTATTGTGACCTATAACCAAAATGTGACCTCTGCATTTAACCCATCCAGTGAGCAGTGAAAACACACACTGCAATTCGTGAACACACACCCGGAGCAGTTGGCAGCTATCACTTCAGCGCTCAGGGAGCAAACAGGGTTTGGCAAGGTGCCTTGCTCTAGGGCAAGTTAGTTGCTACCTTCTGGCCCTGGGAACCGAAGTCCGGTCTTCTGGTTACAAGTCTGACTCTATAAACACTTGGCCACAAATGCCCTACAAATCATTGCACACTGCAGTCGCAAAATACTGGTCTGTTAATAGTTCCAAGAATGTCAAAATCTTCTAAAGGTGGGCATTGGCTCCTAAACTTTGGAATATCCCCGTTAGCTGTGTTTGGGATGCATACACACTCAATGAGCTTAAACTACACTAAAAACTCATCTCTTTAATAAAGCTTTTAACTCACTGATAACAATGTTAACTCACAGTAAGCAGTCTATGGCGCAATATAGTTAGCTTGTCGGAACCGAACACACACATCCATCATAATGTATCACTTTCTTACACTGTCTGTGAGCAGCTTCTACGCTAATATCAGTTCATGCTCCAGTTCTGGACTGGCTCTCCCAGTTGAGTCTGGACTCTCCCAAGGTTTTTTTCTTCACTCTTATACACATACACATCTATAGTGGAGTTTTGGTTCCTTGCCACCATTACTTACTGGGAGACTGCTGATTTATATAAATATAAACAACTTCAAAAATGTGTTAATTTTAACAAACATATTCTTTCTGCACGTTTTGGTATTATTGCAAATTGTTCTGGTATATCGTAATTTTAGGCTCCCAGTCCTGATAACAATATTTAAAATAATAATATACCTAAATTAAATATACGTTGATTGAATTTATTTTCGGACAATCCAATGACATCAGTGTACATTGCAAATCTTAGAGAATCTTATTACTGTATATTCTCTTAAATTTTCCCCATGTATTATTTTTATTTATAAATCTGTTTTGAAACTATGAAAATTGCTATATAAATAAAATTGAATTGAAGCTGTAAAGTAGAGCAGTGCCAAAGCACAACTCATTTAAAGGGGTGGTTCAACACTCTTTCATACATTCTGAATTCTTCTTGTTTGACATGGTCAACTTGTCAAAAAATGAAGATTGGATGTATGACGTAGTATTTCTGTGCTCGATACACTCCAGCAAGGTTCGTATAGGTTTCGAGAAGTTTTTTTTTTACGTGAAATTCCGTTATGTAACAACTTTTCTTAGTCCCTTATTGGACAATTCTCCCGGAAAAGCACGCCCACGCATCAACCTCAGAGAGAAAAAGCACACACATCAATGCGCTTCGTTTGCGAAGTTCAGCTGTGTGTGTGTTTGTTCACTGCAATCGGGTGAGGAATGTTACATAAACAGTGGATATAACGCTGGATTTGGAGATCGTTTGAAACTGATAGATGGATCGCACCCAGACACGCGTTAAGTGAAACTGAGTTATTATGTGTGTCACTGTGTTTTGATTATGTAAACAACCCAAACTTATAGTGAATTAACAGTTATGCATGGATAATGCATTGATGATGTATTGTATGCTCGTGCTTTAGTTCCGCCCCCCTGAACACCTCCAGGGGCTCACCTGTTTTCTGAAATAATAGTAGAGCTGTTTCTGTCTTTTAAAAATGTGATAAAACTAAATACTCTTCGAAAATGCGACGTATGCAGTGCTACTCTATAGGTTCTCAAGATTGATATAATATTGGAATAACTGCGTGATTCTTAGATAAACATGTGACACTGAAGACCAAAATAACGATGCTGAAAATTCAGCTTTGATGTTAACATGTATCAGATATTTACATAGATAACAGAGGTTTAAATTGTAATGATACTCTTTGTCAATACGGAGCTTTATACAAGATAAATGCCTTGAGGAGAGGTCGTCTCAGATTCTGATGTGTTTTGACAAATCCATTTTACTCAAACTTTAATAATAAAGTTTTATAATAAATTCATGCCTCTAAGCTTGTGTCTGATGTTCTGTGTGGTGCTGAAACAACCAAGTATATAAAGCTAAACTTCCTGGTCTTGTAATTATCTGTTAAAGGCAATAATAACAAATACAATCATAGTTATATTACATTCAAGAAGCGATTGGTAATTATAATGCACGACTAAACAATTGTGATTTAATCTGGATGTAAAAGTAGCTAATATTGGAGAGCATCTGATGCCTGCAGCTTCAGGTGGCATAGTTTCTAAACGTTGAGTCACCTTGTTTTAACTTTTGTTATCTCTTACTGACTTGATGCTCATGATCTGAGTAGTTTGTTGGTAATTTTATAATAGGCATATATGCAATGTATGTGGGTCTTATATGGCATTGAGTGACATATAGACAAGTAATAATACCTTAAAAAACATGCATTAAACAGCCTAATAAATTGGCTTTTATTTTTCGTTTGACAATCTAGCTTAAGATGGCTAAGCGTAGGCTATGCTATCCTTTTTATCGTGAAGGGAAAAACGTTGCGTTCTAATTGCACCTTCGCTGCTTGTTATTCTGTATTTACCAATAAATTATTTATGAAAACAGGCCTATGTTTTCTTTTGAAATGGCGTCTATGTCATCTAAAAAAATCTATGCAATAATAATAATTTTTTGTCAGCATTTGTTTCTGTATGTGAACAGTCTCCATCATTTTTAGATTGTCAAAAGCTAATAAAGTTTTATACTGAAAGCAAGCAGCATGTACAGTCTATATGTAAATAGGAAAACAAACGTGTTCGTATGGGAAATCATTTGCAATCAATAAAAACAGACTCACAACAACCTATGTACAGTAAGCAGACTTAGACCGCAGCTGTTACATGCATTAAGGCCTTACACCGGTTGGCTTGTTAATAAGCGTTTCTTGCAATTGAATCAGTTGTCAGCAACAGGCTAGTGTTCCAGCATTTAAAAACATGACCCAATAAAACAAGTGAAAAAGAACGAAAAATATGGTCGGACCACCGAGTCGAACTACTGTCGTTAAAAGTGGTACTGCCACGCACGGAGTCCACTGCACTACTGAGGCTGATATTCTTATGAGAAAAGTTAATGCATTTAACAAACACGAACATACACAATCTAAAAAAATATGCCATTTGTGCACATTTGATAAACGAAAAGGAGGATAAACGTGCCCAATGGAAGAATATCACATAGTGAAAGTCTAAACATTATTCGCAATAATGTTAAAAACAGGAAATGTTATTCGGATCAACATTCTACTAGACGTGTTTCTTTCTGTTCATTGGAGGGGCTGGCTGTGTGGAAAAGGCGGGGCTGATTTGAATAACCCTGACATCTTTGTTACACGGAAGCGCCGTCGTTTACGGCGTTCTATGGAAGTCCAAACGGTGAAATAAACCGTAATTATGGCGCATATGTTACAAGACGCCGTACTTTGCGGCGTTTGTATGGGTTAAACGTTGTAAAAACCAGGCGTCTTCTGAATACCAGGTGTCTGGTTGATGTGGAAATGTGACCCAAACGGCTTTCCATAGTTCTGGTTGCAGAGTGTGCATCATTTATGCCGTTTTGTCTGTTGTATAATGAGCCCCTCCCACTGATTTCCAAAGCCAGTTAATTTGAACTGATTTCAACCAATCACTGATGAACTGTGCCAGACCAGACCAATTCACCACAATTAATTTTACAGGATTTAATATGTCGCAGTGTTTAGCTTAGATTCAACAAATCATTGCTTAATCATTGACTATAAGGAGACCTGAGGTGGGTAGTAACGAGCTATATTTACTTGGTTACACTTAATTGAGTAAATTTTTGGAAAATATGTACTTTGACTATTACTTGAGTATATTTCTAATATAATTTTTTTTAAATAGTGACTTTTAGTTGAGTAACAATTTATTCTTGTTACTTGTACTTTCACTTGAGAAAAGATTTTGGCTTTTGGTTTATTGTAAGCTTCATTGCAGTTCCACACAAGATAGCGTCAGTCTCTTCACGGAGGTAAATGGCAAGGCATTTGGCATTGACTTGGGCTGTGTTATATTTTAGTTGATAAGTTCATGCTTGTTACATAACAATCATTGCTCAACATTATTGCATCTCCTTATAGTCAATCAATTGTTGTAATATGGAAACTAAAATCACACGGGCTACTGATAAAAGACTGTAAATCGCTTTGGATAAATAATTACTTTTCGTTCGTCCTGTTTATAGCATGGAAGTCCACTAATGTGTGAGTTAAGCAGCAACAGTCAAGTGCAAGTCGTAAACTGAATATTGATATAAAAAGACTTTCTTTTTTTTTTACTGACCACGCATAAAGTACTGAAATATAAATATAAAAACTACCCAGCGATACAGATAAGCAGAACAAGAGCAACAACGCGGTATTTCGCGGTGCAAATCCTTTGTTATTAAAACGCAGTCAAAAACAGCGTTGGGATGTAAACGCGTTTAATCTATGGTGTAATTGTGACACCATCGGCTTGCATAAGAGGGCGAGGAAACGCACGATGTAGAGTTATTTGTCCGTTTATGGCTGCTGTACAAAACATGGCAGCGAAGTCAATGTATGTAGGCCCGCTCTGCATGTAGATATATATATATAGCTTATTCTACGATACTACACACATGATTGTTCATTACGTAAGGTCTTTATACACCTCTCAAGAAGTAGTTTTGTATATTAAATTGCATTTCTGTCAAAAGATCCTGTTAAAATCCCCCATATTGTTCCTTTAAGAGCTACATGTATATGTTTACATAAAAAGCTATAACACGTTATTCGCAGACGCTTGACATATTTGAACTGCCCTCAAAAATGCTGTCTAAGTAGGCAGCTGACTATAGGTTTTAAAACACATCATGATGTCCAGTCTTTCATTCAGTGGCTTCACTCATCTGCTCTATCGCTCGTCCTCCACTAGGGCTTCCGTTTGTTTTGGCTAAATGATGTTGCCTGCGAGAGTTGATTCACACAAATCCGGTCTGGAGTTGCGACCAATCGCGCTGCGCCGGTGACGCTGCTGAGGGCCGTCCGTCCTCGCGCCTGCATTCATAAACGGATGTGATAAGTGTTGAATGTACTGTACAGAGACGAAACTCGGACCATGGCGGAAGAAGACGACACGAAAATCCGGATTTTGCAGAGCCTCCGAGGAAAGATATGTAAGTGGAACACGCGAGGTTTGAGTGAGTGTGTATGCGTGTGTTTAGACGGCTTTGAGAGAGAAAGAGACGAGAAGGATCGGGCGCGGGGGAGAAGAGGGGCGCGGTACGAGCAACACACACACACACACACACACACATTCATAACACACAAGCACACACTCATTTAGCGCCAGTGGACCAGGCTCTGAGAAACCAACGCTGTTTGGCACATTACACGGTTTACACTTTCGGGTTTTTCAGGGTTGCTTTATTTTTACGGCTCTGTCACGTACTGAACACCAGTGACAGATAATGAGTGAGTTAGCCGTGGTGCTAACGTGCTCGGTAGCCTGATTCCCTCTCATAACAACCACGTTATTTTCTTGTTTAAATCGGTACGTGTGTGAAATTCTTTATTTAGCCACTTTACCTCAAGCAATCTACATATGACTGAAAGTAATGGGCGATTGTTTGATTCATTCTTACCCGGGCTGAGGGTGTGAAACAGACGGCGGGATCCTCGCTGAAATTCTGACACATTCTGAGCTCGACGGAAGTTGTTGCGTCTCTTTAAACGCACGAGCACTGCGACATATCATTTCAAGATTCATAATTTGCTTAACTGAAATATAAGAAATGTATTTTGGTATAGTAACTATGTACTAAGTGTAGTATAACGTCTACAATGAAATGACTTTGAAGCATGATTTTACCTTTAGCGTTAGTTGAGTTCCAAAAATCTGTCACCACGGGTTTTAATAGACACTAATTTAAACTACAGTAAGGCTACTTAAATAAAAATGTGATCATGTGTTATTATGCCACCTCAAAAATAAACCGATATATTAATTGTTTGATATTTAACTATAGTAACAACCACTGTATTAATGTTCGTATATTAAGTGCCATGGTATTCTTTGAAGTAGAATTTAAATGTCATGATATATGGGAATCACTGAGTACTAAATACCTCCCGGTACCTTTACTAATAATTTCTTGTAAGAGATATATGACCAGTGATGTTGGAACGCTCAGGAAAATGAATTGATGTCTTGTAACTTATAAATAAGGTGATCATTTACTATTTGTCTCAGGAAGTTTCCAAAACGTTGATTTCGTTAAGCTGGTATAATGATTGGTGCTTAAGTTTTTTAACGTCTCCTACCTCTCACCCACCAAAAAAATTTTATGAACTGAAACCTTCTGTGTTGCAAGTTACTTCGTGGTAAATCAGAATGTGGTGTAAAGCTCACTGACAGCATCATATCCACGATATTACATAAATCCTGTGAAGTACCACAACACCTCGTTTTTACTGGAGAACCCCCCAAAAAACATTTACATAAGTGTGACAAAAGATGTCCCGCGAAAGGATGTTTATTTGGTAGGATTTATAAAAACGATAAGTTTGCTGTTTAAATAAAGCACATCATCTGTCCATGTAACTCTTACATACAGCGTTTTATGAACATTTTCAAACAGTGTATGAGACAGAACGCTTATTATCACGTGAAAGACATTTCCTTTTATCTTGCCACCTGGATGAGGGTAGGGTTTTTATGATTACAGTAACCGCTCAATAACCTGCGTTATGCTACTGTACTGAAACCGCTGTTTACATTGGAGATGTGGCGGTATTTTACATAGACACACAGGAGGACATTTTTTGGAAGTCGGTGGGAAGTTGGGACTTTTGAGGCCTCTGGCTAGCTTGAAAGTCCCAACCTAAAGTCAATTCCGATAGAGCTGAGTATAGCGATGATGCTGAGAATACGTTTGTGAGTGTAATTCAAAGTAGCAGGTTTTCGTTGAAGTTGAAATTAACAAATGCCTATTATGAGGAATTGGGAAATTCCCTGTTTTGCTCATAAATTGTCTTTGATGATGGACATAAAAGTTTTGGACCTTTTTGGAAAAGAATTGTGTAAAATTTCAAAGCCTTATGAAAAAATGTTTTGTAGATCGCACACACGGAACTCTCACACAACCACTTCCTACTTTCTTCCTTTCCATCCTGACAAAAATATTTTTAGGGGGGTACAGACTGAATGTAAACAGAATGTGAACAAAAACATCTCCCGTGACACGATCACGCGCTATGCTATCAAATCTTATCTGAAACTCAAATGGGCTGCGTGATACGTGACACGGAGAGATTGATCAATCTCGGAGTCATGAAGTTAAGTCTCTGAGATCTTTAAAACAAACGTAGGAATTATTTTGTCTTGTGATATGTTTGTGTCTGACAACAGCTGTTATGTGTTTGATAATTCAGGATTCAGGCTACTGCCCAGTGCTCTGTGGGGTGAATGAATGTTAGTCAATAGGTTTTTCATTCACAAAAGCACACAGTTTCAGAATGACTGGTATGGCAGTGCAGAGTTGAGACGCGGTGGCTACTGTGTGCAGTGCGTCATGCTGTAGTGATGGCGTTGTCCACTTAAGAGCTGTAAACAGTACATATGTCGACACATATATCAAAGCGTAACCACAAATGGGTTTTACAGCCACAACAAACCCGAATAAAACATTCAGCGTGTGCAGCATTTGAAGTGTTATTGATTTACTACCGCAAGTACTATTAATACTCATGAGCTTGGGTCACCTAAAGGGATTGTTCACAAAGAAAATTCTCTTTTCATTAATTAACCCTCATGTCATTCCAAACCTGTATTTGACTCTTTCTTCTGTGAAACACAAAATATTATATTTTGAAGGAGAAAACTTGTCATTTCATACTTTTCATTTCAAACCTTTATGACTTTCTTCCTTCCGCAGAACACAATAGAATATATTTCCAAGAAAGTTGCTAACCAGACAGCACTGGCCCCCAACCAGTGTAAGTGAATGGGAGCCCGGTACCAGCATTCTTTAAAATATCTTCTTTTGTGTTCTGCGGAAGAAAGAAAGTCAAAGAAGTTTGAAATGACAAGAGGGGAAGTTTACCCAAAAATGTAATTTAATTTAAACATGTTTAGAGAACTTCCGGCATCTTCGGAGCACAAATAAAGATATTTAGCGTACGGCGCGCGTTCACTAGAGCTCTTCTACTTTCGTTGTCAGAGAGCCGGCATCCAATAGGGGCAAGCCCCATGCGGCGCACAAACCTAATACGCATGCATCAAAGTGCTCTCGTCCAAGAAGAAGACAAAGAAGTGCTCTCGTGAATGCTTTCCATACACTGACAAGACAGAATGTATATCGATTAAAGTCTGTATTTTGGTTTGTTTTTCGCACATAAAGCATTCTTGGCGCTTCAAAAAAAGATATTTGGTACCTGGGAAAAACTGACACGATGTCTATGAGGAGGCCTGGACATCTCTGATGTCACCTAAATATCTTTATTTGTGCCCCGAAAACGCCGGAAGTTGTCTAAACATGTTTAAAAAATCACATAAAGTATATTTTTGGGTGAACTTCCTCCTTAATGCTACAAAATTACTGTATGGCCTGAAATTGTAACAATTTTTAAAACCTTGCATCAATAATATTATTACTCATGTGTAGAAATCTGCGTAAGCAGAATTCAACAGAAAGCTCTGTAGATTTCCACAGAATTGGGACACCTGTCATTCACAAAAGTTCGATGTTTGTTCCACTTTTGTATTTGTTCATTACTTACCTCAAACAGTTTGAATCAATTCTATCGTTCTTTTTTTCAACCAAAAGGTGCACTTGATTGAAACACTTAAAGCTTGTGGCAAGCTTCTTTTTTTACGTTTAGACATCCTTCAATTCATATGCGTACACACAGGTTTTGACGCAGGCACATAACGACATATTGGGGTGTCAGGTTTTCTTCTACTACCTTGAATCGATGCTCCCAGGACACGTTTGCCACCTGTTGGTTTAACAAATTACTGCAAGAAATGGAAAGTGCATGCATGACCGTACACAAGGTAACAAAATGATGTTAAATATTTTGTGTCACAAAGGGAGCGCGCTGGTCAGCAGCAATGTCATAACAATTGGAAGTTTACATTACATTATATTAAATACACTCACGAACAAACATCTTCAAAAAGCGATCATGTCCCCCTCATACCTGCTCAATATAAGCATATAACATGATGTGTTTCTACTTTGAATTGTTTCTCTGTATACTATTATGAAAAAAGGGTTAGTAGAGGAAGGAGGATTGACAGCACGATGCGATCGCTTTCCTCTCACAACAAGCCTTTGTTTTATGGTTAAAAGATATGATTTCAGGAAATCATTTCAGTATTTTCACATGCATGATTTAATAGTAAAATTGTTAATATTTTGTATTAAACTATTCAGACCATGGTATTCATTTTCAAGTGTTTGCTCAAAACTCTTGAAGTTGGGAGCAGCAGTGCTACCATGAATTTCAAGCCCTGTTCTCTATTTATTTGCTTAAATATTATGCAAGTTACCTTTGCATGCTATTCAGTTGTTAACAAAGTCTAAACTTTGCAGTTATTATAGGGGATACTGTCACTGTCACCATGACAGTATAAAAGAAAATAAGTCAATCAACTGCAGTATTTCAGTAGAAAATGTGGTTTACAAAAATACCGTCATGAACCGGAAACCGGTATAAATCTGGAAAATACCGTTATATACATTTTTGGTCATAATGCCCAGCACTAGCTTGTGCGAATCTTAAACTTTTGCTCATAACTCATGCCACACTGTTTGTGCTGCAGACAATAAGACTTCATCTATCGACCACCAGGAACACAATAACAACAGGCTAAAAACCGTGAAAACAACTGCATAGCACTGCCCTGGTAACTACCAGCATCTTGGTGACAATCTTGTTATGAAAATCTGTTTTATTGTTGGCTTGCAACTCCAATATCTGCTATGTTCAGCCACACATTTAAACTGGAAAGTGTAGTGGACTAATTCATACCCTCATTGGTTACAGGGCACTCATTATATCTGATGTTATCTTATTTTTCTTTTCCTCTTTTTTGTGCACAAACGGCCACATTTACATGCGTTCACCAGCACCGGTGCAGGTGTTTCTGCACATATACAAACAGCAGGAGGAAATGTTGTTGTGATGTGTTCGAGAACTGTGAGGCATTTTATAGCATGTAAAGAGCAACCAGCAAAGAGGAACTTCATAAGGATCTGCCTCAATGACAACCATCTTACAACACACTCTTATGACTTCACACTGGCCACAATGTTCCTGCGACCATCTATCTATCTTCTATCTATCATGCAAGCATATAAAGTTAAGACATATTGTCAGTTTTATCACCCTAAAGGCCCTCATAAGAATACAGTAGAATACTATAGTGTTTACTACAGTAAATAGCTGTATACTGTAAAATATTATAGTTTTGCTATAATAAGTATACACTCTCGAATAAAGTGGTGCTTTAATGGTTCTTCACAGTGATGCCATTGAAGAACAATTTTTGGTTTCACAAAGAACCATTCAGTCAAAAGTTCTTTAAAGAACCATCTCTTCCTTACCCTCTGAAAAAGAAAGGTTCTTCAGATGTTAAAGGTTCTTTATGGAACCAAATGGTATTGAAGAACCTTTTGAAGCACCATTTTAAGAGTTTAGTGTAAAGTAATTACTCTAGTAGTCTATAGCCCTATTCGCACAGGATAAGTATAACCTGGGGACCTCTAGTCATTTGTAATAATTGCAGAGGTTGTCTGTGATCTTAATCCCGTGCAAATTGTCCATGTCTGTAATTTGTAAAGTAAAAATTCCCCAGTCAATTACCTACCATATTTTGTTGAACACTGAGGTCCTGTGATAATATTAGTCCTGTAGAATCACTCAAGGTAGAATCACTCAGAGGTTCAAATACCCCAATGTCTAGTAATTTCACTACAGTTTACTATAGTACATTTTATGGATGAGCTAATAACTGTATTTCTAAGATGGCTGTATGCTATAATATAATATACTAGAATATGTAATACATCCTATTTCACATACTCTTTTCACAAAATTGTGTAATACATGTATGCAGTTGGGGTTAAATGACCTCAGATTTTTGAAGTCGACTATTCTGTGATAAAAGTTGTGTCGACGTTGTTCATGCAACCCCTAGCATGCAGTATTACATCGAACAGAGCGCATGTTTATTCAAATTTTTCAGATTTTGTTGAGACCAAGCAAAGTAAAATTATTGCAGGTTTGAAAAAGCATCACAGCGGATCTCTGGGACTCATTCAGGGCAAGAGAGCTTAACTCACAGCTCAAGAGTCGCTTTAGTTTTCAGTCTGTGGCTCTTGGATTAGACATTAATAGTTCTTTAAAGAGCTGAAGCCGATTGGCGACGTCACCTCACATGCCCCTAACACTGTGTTGTGCACTTTCATTGCAGTGGCATTTGGTTTAGGGTTGGGGTTAGGTAAGTTTTTGTACCATTCACATCATGCGAATACATAGGAATTAGCCTCCTCGTAAAATAGTTACGAATTCCTGTGAGATCAGGTTGGATGCAAGTTTAACGCTTTGCAAATGATTGTTTTTCGCATTTAAAGTATTTATGGATAAGTGATTTACTTAATATACATGTGACCGAATAGATCATCAGATTTGCCAAATAATGTAACAGAATCACGTGAGAGACAGAGGACGGGTTATTTTATCACAGTCATAACTTGATTCATTCAGCTTGGTACAGTTTTCAGTTTGTTTGTGTAACTGTCACTGTATGAGTGAGAAAATGAGGGTAAGTGTGTGTATCCCTGTTACAAACTCCAGTGTTACAGAAGATCTACGTAGTTTGTTTGTTCAGGCCTCACGGTTGCGGTTTGCGTTCAATTCTGTTGCTAAGCATGTAGTAGTACACACACTAGCTTGTCTCGATCGCACCTGTGTGTGTGAGCAGAAGGGTTAACTGTAGGGCATTGCCTGCTGTCACGGCTCCCTGTGGCAATGTGCAGCTGGGAGTTGAGTTTCCTCTGTGCTTTATCTGTGTCGACTGCAAGCATCATTATTTGTTGCTCAGCCTTTGCTGTTGTTTTCTAAATGGTTCGTGGAAAGATGTGTGTGTGTGCCGGAAACAGACATGCATTTGCTATGGGTGTATATGTGTAGGACACAAAGCCCATACCAACTCAGATCTTTGTTTATCAAACCATTATTGAGTGAATCTCATTAACTCATTATGTCCTGTCCAAGTCAAAAGAAAGTATACAAATTTGGCGTGGATTGACAATATATGATATATGACAAATAAGGCCCCACATTTTCATTGAAGTAATGTCAAAATGAATACATGTTTCATAGTAATCTGACACTATAACTATCTTATTACATTATGATATATATTTTTTAAGCAACATAAATAAATTAAACACAATATCAAGATTTATAAATCTATACATTTTTGATGGTCACAAAATAGAACGCATTGCATAACATAAAATATTTCATTGAAATGTAAACCTAATACAGATTAAGTTTGTTTGTAATTGAGCTTTTATGTAATGCAAATCCATGGCTTATAAAAGACAGAACAACTGTTCATTATTCTTGAGTGTTCTCAAACTGTGTAATCCTGATAAGGTTTGATGTGGTCAGAATTATGCCTACATCTGCCCCCCGATACATTAATTCACGAGTTTGCCTATGCAGATAATGGTATAGGTTTGCGGGTAAGCGTATTTGGCGTGCTGTCCGGGGAGAGGGCTTCGTGCTTGTTCGTTCTTCCGAGCTCAGAGCACCGCCCCCTGTTCGGGGTGAAGGCTCCGCATCCGGCATTAGCCCGAACCCCGAACACTCCCCCAAAACATGTAACTATTGCAGGACAGCAGCTGGAGATATGCGCACGCACCTCCCCAAAAAGAGGCTAGTATGGGCTGCTGATGACCTGGCCTTGCTTGGTACGGGCTCTTGTGGGGTGGCCGCTGCTGCGATGCTGGCCTCTAAGTGAGTGATGTCTGCTGCTGCAGAACATAGATGGAGGCTCGAGCCCTTGTGGAGTGGTCGCTGCTGGCATATAAGTGAGTGGTGTCTGCTGCTGCAGAATGTAGATGGAGGCACTGGCTCCTGTGGGGCCAGTCGCTGCTGCGATTCTGGCCTCTAGATGAGTGGTCTGGAATTAAGGTGTTCGGCCGGAGTTTATGGGATGAGGGTAGTTGAATATGTAGATGAAATTGAATTTGTCTTACTTTGCTTAATGTGGGAGGAGATTTGTTTCGGCGTCAAGCACTGCTAACTCCAAGATGGTGGGTTGGACTGAAGGGTTAAAGCTGGACATGGTGGTCATTTTGGAGCATCTGAGAAAGCAGAGGGTACGGGCGGTGTGCGTGAAGTGGTAGCCTCTGCGGAGGGTAGAAATGCATTTGGTCAATATATCCAAACTTGTAGGTTGTCCTGTGTCCGTGCGGGCAGGTTGAGCTCTTTGGATTCGTTTGAGCATGGAGGCTTGAGAACTGGTTACAGCTGGGCAGGTTGAGTCGAAAAATAATTTTTGGACCGGCATCGCTGCTACTGATGACTGTGAAAAGGAGGGTTGTACCTGAGGGAGAGATATGAGAGTGGGAATAGCGGCCGCCGGGACTAGAGGGGAAGTCGTGAGCCTGAGCCCGCGTCACCAGTGGAGGCAGCCTCGCACTGGAGTTCAACAGCGGGGCAGCGGGATTGGAAGAGGAGATCTGGAGGATGTGTGGGTGTGCCGAGGCCACTTGCGGAGCCATGCTCGCGCAGGTGTAGCAGGCTTGAAATGTAACCTTCGACGGAGTGGCAGGTTGTGCCGTCAGGGAATCCGGTTGCAGGGAGGTGTACAAACCGTACAATTCGGCCTTGTTCATGCGTCGAGAAAAAAGTGGACATTTGTGTCGATGAGAGCTTGCTGTAATCCTAGGACAGTCCATATTTCGATACACGGGACAGAGGGGACGCATGGATAGACACATAGAAGGCGCTGGAGGCCTGGAAGACGGCTGCCTGGAAGGCGGAGGTGACTGCGTGCCACTCTCGCGGTAGTAGAAGAGGCGCAGGCAGACTTGGAGCAGCCGCAGGTTTATCTGAGTTATCCTGTCGGGCGCTGTTGTGCTGGCCGTCGCTTGAGGACGCCGAAGGACCCTGATCCTCGATGGGGTTGTTTCGTTCTCTGACATTGCTGCAGTTTCGTTATACCGGTTATACAGTATTGTTTAAGACTGAAGAGAGAGTGACGGTAAGACGTTGTGACTATTTATAGAGGCTCTCTCTCTCTCTTGAACTGATAGGTCGGGTACTGTGATTGCTCATAGCGGACCAGCAGAGTTAATTATCTGCTCCTTCTCCTCCTGAACTTAGTTAATACAACATAATTTTGTGGTTGTGTATCTACGCGTGTTTGAATTTGATCTTTTGAATCGGCGCTCTGCTGGAAGTCCCGGTGCACGTTGGGAGGAAGTTAATGCTTCTCGTCTCTAACCACATCTGAGATGAGCTTCACGTACAGCAGCCACATCCTCCTCAAGCCTCTGCATCACCACACCACTCCTGCAAGTGTGTGTGTGTGTGAGTTAGTTTGCACATTGCCAACCCCACAACTGACAAACCTCTAATCTAATTGTGTGTAATATTCAGCATCATTAATAACTTCTACAAGTAATGTAAATGATAGTATGAACAAGATGAAGTTTGTATGCGTGTGCGTACATGTTTTGCAATATGTGCAGTTTGGCTTTCCGTGAATATTTATAATTGCCTTGGTATGAAAACAAATGTATCTACACTTTCTTACAGCAGAAGCTGTTATCCATGCAACTTACAAAAGTTAGGAAAACAATGTTGTGTTTTTAAAATGTGTGTGTGCACAGGTTTATATATAGTTGATAAACATGATAAAAAGCAAGAAAGCAACTTGGTCTGCATTTCAGCATGCATGATACACGAGTCGCTCAGTGGTGTGTCTACGATCCCTTCTGCGTGTGTGTCTCTTTGCTTTAACACTACGTCCTCTGTCGACAGGCGAAGCAAAGAATCTGGGTCCGAACTCAGGGCCAAACCGTCTCCGTGACCTCTGCACATTCTGTACCATCAATCTGGACCAGGAGGAAGTGTACCGCACTAAAGTCTACGAGAAGAGTGTCAGGTGAGCTGACAAACACAGTTTGGTATAAACACATACACATCGCCTGAGATGCGAAGCCTTGTGCTGATGCTGATGATATTTATCTGTTTATACCGACTCTCGTGTGTGGTTTCTATGCTGCTTTACAGAAATGTACATTGCAAATGTAAATGGCCTATATTTTCCTTCCTGCTTCTCATTTGTACAATTAACAAATTGTGAAAATGAAAGGGCAGTCACAACGTTTTCTTCTTACCATGCTTTGAAATAAATAAAAATAGTTTATAATAAATTGTTTTTTGTATCTGAAGTAATATTAAGTACTGCTAAGGTCTATTGCCACGTATATTTTGGTTGTTTTTAATGCATTTGTGAGGTGTTTTGGGTGGTTGGGCAGAAGTTGCTAAGGTGTTCTGGGTTGTTGAAGAATGATGATAAAGTCTTGTTTATATTTTTCTTATAGTAAGTCTTCGCTGAATGTTTGCTGTTCATATTTGATGTTCCCCCTATTCTGTTCTGCTATTCTTTAAAACAACAGAAGTGAAAATTAATTTTATTTTGTGTCAAATTCAACACTAAGAAGCTCCGAGAACTTGTAGTTTACTGGAAGAATGCTACTCCGTTACAAAGATTTATCATGGTTTTAGTATGGTATTTGGAGTAAAATCAACTGACTATTGACTCAATACAATAACCATAGTTTAACATTTATTGTATGTATGTGGTAATACAAATGACAGTCCGCCAGAAACATACAAACCATAGTTCTTATAATAAGGTATTTTTTTTATAAAAACTAAATTAAGATCTCTTAAATATTTAGTTACAAAACATTTTTATTGTATTAACATTTTATCCATAATACAACAGTATGCAGAAAAACAAACAACTGGTAGTTTGCAAATTATTTTAATTTTATTTTTTAAACTTTAAATACTTGTTAATCAAACTCAGGGTATTTTGAGTGGTTGCTAGGGTGTTCTGGTGGTTGCTAGGGTGTTGCCAGATGGTTCCCATGGTACAGTTTTCATCTGTTATATCTTCCTTCAGGAGAAAAGTTTGAGTACATGTCTCGTCAACACAGGTTTTTCAATAATTTATAATTTTTTTGGTTAATATATTAACATGGATAATGCCCAAATTTGAACAAAATTGCTATTTCGCTGATCTTTTGCTTCCTCTTGGTAGTGGACGTATACAATTTAGTTTGACAGCATTATGTTGTTTACGTTTTCAAATGCAAAAATGTCTAGTCACTAAAATAACAGTTTCTTGATCTCTTTCTAAAGGCTTTTCTCCTCTTGCTGTTTCACAACAGTTTTTTCCTCTGTTCAAAAGGCTCAGTCGGCTGTGTCTAAGGAAGTGTGTCCACCTACGCGTTCCTCGCTTTTCTCTCTCACATTTGCTATCTGTTGCTTTCTTTCGTTCACACAGTCGTTCGCACTCACCCTCTCTCAGAAGGTTTTTTTCTCAATCTTTCTTCAGCTCTACCAATCAGACATGTTATTTAACACAATTTCTTCACCTTGTAGTCCGTTGGGGCCATTCATGCTCTGTTTGGTGTATCTAGAGCTGTTTTTTACTTGAAGTTATGTTGTATCTGTGTTTGTGTGTGAATGTATGTGGGAGCGCATGCGCTGTCGAATGCGTGGGCAATAAGTGTGTGTGTGTGTAGTTGGAGTGTGTGTGTGGGTGGATGAGCATTCTCCTCTCAAGTGTTAGCTGAGGTATTTGGCTGTTACTGTCACAAGGCTTAAAGTAATAAAGGCGCACGGTAAATCATAGTTTTTGAACATTTATATGTTTTTGCGATATTACTGTTACTCATAATTGGAATAGTTCACGAAATATGAACATCTTCTTATACTTTACTCACTCTCATACCATTGTGACAGAACGTGCATATGACGACAAGTCACGAGATGCAAGAGCCAATGAGATTTGAGTTAGCTGGCATACTTTAATTTTAAAACACGGATCTGTTCGTTTACATGAATACACAACATATCAATCACTACATAAACTAAATATTAGTTATTTGGATTGCTTTAATGATGGATGGATGAGCTTATTGGAGCTTTGCCATTTTAATTTACAATTTTCTTTTTTTTTAAACTGCAAAAAATAAGTCACAATTAGCTGGGATGGCATTAGGGTGATTGAATTTTCATATTCATTCTTATTAAAAGGCGGGTGGTACGATTTCGCTTTCGCCGTTGTCTGTGGCCGTGGTCATATACTCGATATCAATTTCTTGTTCTGATGAACACCGAAATATACTTGGAAGAATGCTTGTAACAACACAAGTAACCACCTGACTACCATAATAGGAACAATTGCTGAATACATTTAATTGTTCTGTTGAACACAAAATAAGATATTTTGAAGAATGTATGAAAGCAAACCAGTTTTTTGACTACCTAGAGCTCCAGACCAAAAAATCCCATTGGCTCCCATTTTTTTTTTAAGAGCCATATAACATGAATTTACATTTTTAAATCACATACTTTTAGTTACCTTGGTGCATGTACATCTTCCAAAGATTGGAAAAAAAATAAGCAGGGCCACATGGAATCTGCAGACGTGTTTTGTCAATTCCACCCTAAAATCTGAGGAAAATCTGCAGTATTCTTTAAATGTCTTTACATTTGTACACAAACATTAACATGTGTAAATATGTTAAAATATTCTTAAAATGCTGCCTGTCTTGAAATGCCGATGACAGCAGGTGTGGTTCTGCTTATTTTGAAAGAGACAGTGAAGTGTTGTTATTGATTAATGCTAAGACTGATTCAACTCTAAATACACCAGACCAAATTACTCTGAATTCATTTGAACTGACAGAAAATGTGCATGTCAAGATCATATTTATAAATGATTTATATTGTATGAAAATGTATAGCCTACATGTAATTGTTTATAGTAGGGCTGTGCAATTAATCGAAAATGAATCGTAATTGTCCGTTTTGGCCTTCATCATTTACAAAAACAAAATTATCGAGGCAATTATTTTTGTGCATTCCATTTTGCAAGGATCCTCTCTTTTCTTGTAGTATAAATCCACATCGCACCCTTTCCTCTACAGTGAAATTTAATTTCTTTAAATTTATTTTAAATAAAGAGTTTAAAAGCCAAGTTTTTTCTATTTTTATATTGTTTTAAGAGTTAATAAGTAATCATGTTAAATAATCGGGATCTCGATATTAGTTTAAAGCAAAACGAAAGGGCTTGTTACGTTATTATGTTGATTTTAGTATGTTTTTTAAAATGTGCGGTGTTTCCATTTCCAGTAAATTTGCATGGTTGCCTGTTGCGTTCGCAGCAAATCTATCACTCGCAAATAGGGTTGGGAATCGAAAATCAATCACAATTTGGAATCGGAATCAAAAGGTATTTTAATTTCTCTTATTAATTCCTGTGTGCATATTTTCAGAAAAGCACATGCGTTGCATGATTGCTGATATCTCAATAAACGCCTTTATGATTCGATGTGGAAGTATACACAAAACGGTGCTCACAAATATATACAATAAGCAGCCTAAATGACCATACAGGTGGATATATAAATGATTTACTTCAAATGTGGAATAGAAACTGGGAATCGATAAGAATCTGAATCGATACTCAGAATCGGAAATCGATACAATTCTAACGATTCCCAACCCTACTTGCAAATAAAAAATAATTGCGACCGCTTAAGGTGCAGTCTGGATCCCACTGTCAGTTTTCCTACTATGGTTGTCAATGGTGGCAAAGAATTGTTTGGTAAGAAGCATTCTTCCGAATATCTTTCTTTGTGTTCATCAAAACAAAGACCTTTAAACAGATTTGTGTAAATGATGACAGCATTTTTATTTTGTCAAATATGTGAATTGCATCATAATAAGAAAATGTAACACTTTTATAGTTTAAAGACTTCAAGTAGGAACATCTGACATTCTTCCACTTACATTTTATCAAACAGATTTTTGATACCACCTGAAATGTAGCACTCGGCTGAGACAAAGAGTTTGTTGTGGTTTTATTCCTCTCTTCTGAAGGCCACCTGTACACGTGTCCTCTGGGAAGACAGCTGGCTAATTCTCTCCGCACATCTGCTACGCACAGCCATCCAAATGTCTGACTTGCTTGAACTCTTGTTAAGTGTAATTAGTAGCCAATATTTTAGTTGGATCTCAATCCTAAACAACACGCTTGTGGTTTGCATGGATAAAACAAGAGGAAAATTCCTGTACAGCTTCTCTGTAGCTCAGTGGTTAGAACATGGTGCTAGCAATGCCAAGGTCTTGGGTTCAGTGCCGGGGATTGCACATACTTAAGAAACAAATGTATAGTAAAATGCAATGAAAGTTGCTTTGGATAAAAGCGTCTACCAAATGCATAAATGTAAATGTAAGAAAATGCTCAGGCCTCAGGAGTATCATATAAATTATCAGTTATGTTTTGTCCGTGTTGTTTGAACTAAAAATCCTTTTTCCATGTATGTTTCAAATGAATTTGGATTGCATATGTCAGATAATTTGGGCTTTGTTTTGGTAGGACATGTTTGATATGTGACTTATATAATGTACAGTACAAGTTAAAAGTTTGGAAACACTTGAGTGAAATCTTTCTTATGATCTTAAAAATCATTTAATCTCCAGTTATATATCTGCAATGTTATAATGTCTGCAAATATTTGTTTTAAGAATATTTTTATTCCAAACTATTCCTTTAAGGGAAACATCTGAGAAGCAGGAAAGTTAAGCAAAAGTCTTGATTTAATCTCGTTGTTGTCTAGTAGAACCAATTGTAACATAATGAGTTTTTTTTTAAATGCCTTCTGCTGTGAGCTATGCCTGGAGTCACTTTTAATGATTTAACACGATTGTGTTTCAGTCCATTCTATGGAGAGGACTTCTACTTTGAAATTCCCCGCCCGTTCCAATGCCTGTCCTTCTATGTATACGCCAAGAGCATGTTTCAGAAAGATCAACCTGTAGGTCAGTATCTCTCGCCCTTGTATTCTCAATTACCACATGCCTTGTGACTAATGGTTTACATGTCAACTAACCCTATGTGTGTGTTTGTAGGAAAAGTAGCTATCAAAAAGGACGATCTATATAAGTACAGCGGGAAAGAGAACTGGTTTCACTTACAGTCTGTGGATCCACATTCAGAAGTTCAGGTGAGTGGACCGACACAAACAAACACACACACCCAACAGTGCGATGTATAAAAACACGACCTTGCCTCCTCCGTGCGGTTACTCTTCAGCTGTGGTATGAGCCAATCGGATGAGTTTATGCTTACTCATTGCCTCGCTACACCCAACGAGATCAATACATGATTAATGAGCTCTCATATGTGGTCCAATGACTTTAAAGCAGACACAAGTGCCACTCCACATCCTGTTTTTGTGTATGGTGTATGCACGGATCTGTTTTGTACACAAGTGTGATTCACCGTTCAGCAGAAGCGAGGACGGTGGGGCTTTTGAAGGTGTGGGTTTGCTGTATCAGAAACAAAAGGTGTTAATGCCTAGGGATTTGCGCTCCTAAAGAAAATCTGATTACAAAAAAGTGTGGGAAAAAAGTTAATAGCAAATAACAAATTTGACTCATACTGTAAAAATAATAGTTTTTCCAGTAACGGTTTCCCATTTGTCTTGTTAATTTGCAGTCTATTTCGGTGACTGACAGTTTTTGACAGTATTTCAAAATTATGTGAAAAATATTTTAATAAAACTTTGTACATGAAAAATTTGTAAATCTGTAAAAGTATGTACAATTGTTTTTTTTACAGTGCATTATTCTATAGTGTTACTGAAAGTGAATTAATAAACTATTTAATACTGTATTAGTATATAGATATTAGTATAATTAGCATTTAAGTTAATTTTTTAACATTATAAAAACTATGTTTTTTTTCTAGTGTGCATTTCAAGTATTATCAATCAAACCACTGTTGGGTTGTTTTGAATAAGTTATAACAAAAATAATACAGCTAACTAACACTGTATAACATAACCTAACCCTAACACATTTACATAATTAAAAACATGCTTTTTGAGACATAAAAAAGGAGTTCTCTGTTTTTGCAAAAAAACTCTTCATTTACCGTAAACCAAAATACTCAGACTAAACAAATGACTTAACCAAAGTCTACATTAGTTTATGTAAAAATGACTTCAGAATGACTTCAAAAATTGCACTTTAGCAACTTTAAGTAAAAAAGTACAGTCAGACACGTGTGTAGATACATATTGAACATTGTACTAGCATAACATTTTCTGTGTGCACTCAGTATTATTTTTTAAAGGAACTTTCAAAATATTGCGTAGGAGTGCATGGGTGCTTTTATTTTGTTTTTCTTCCCTGTGCTTTGCTTCTCGTCTCTTTCACATTCAGACATTATCAGCTTTAACATATTTTACTTACGTTAAAAAGATAATTTCAACATACATTGTGTTTTATCATAAACATGTCTTGTTATTATATAAATTCAGTTGATATTTCCCTGTTCACATCTGAAGCTGCAAATACTTCATAATCTGAAAGAAGGCTACTTGAAACATCTTTACTACAAAATATCAGCAGCTATTAGATTATTAATGGTAATCTTAAATCAATTTTTTTGCCTTATTGTGCAAGCCCTGTCGACATTGTGCAGAGGCTGCAGCTTTTGCCAGAGGGGAACTGGAATCCTCTGGTATGGCCTGTTTTCCCTCTGAGGTTTTATTTTTCTCCAATGGAGTTTTGCCTGGCCTGGGGGCTGCTACACTTTTAAAGTTTTATTTAATTAACACTGCATATAGGAATTTATAGTCTGTTTTATATTTGACCTGTCTTTCTCTCTCCTTATCTTGGGTGTGTAGTTCTTGTGATGGCCGCTGTGTGCGCGCGTATGTATGTGTGTGTCTGTGTATGTGTGTTAGAGCGTGTTGTGTGGAGTGTTTTATGTGTGGGTGTGTTTCAATCTGTTTGTCTTTTTCTGTCTTCTGTGTTTTCACCTTTTTTGTTTTGACTTGTATAACCTTATATGTTTTGCTTATAGTCAATATGTTTCTTGTACAGCTGCTTTGTAACAATGAAAATTGTAAAAAGCGCTATATAAATAAAGTTGACTTGACTTGAATGTATCTCAGATGATTTTATTGTTAATATATACATTTGTATGACCTCTGATGATTAATGGGACAGAATATCATAAATGTCATTGAATAAAACAGAGCTCTTTTTGATTTGACATGCTTGAAAAAATAAAATAATATATCACGTTTAATGATGGAAAAGGGATTTTGGTCACTTTGTCAAACTTAAATGTTGACTATAGTAAATATAATTGTGGTTACTCCGTTATGACACATGTATAACTCGAGGGAAACTGACTTCATACATCCACCAGAATGATCAGATGTTTAAAGGTCATTGCAAAAATATCACAGAAAAGTGAAGTTAGGTTTGGCAAAAGGGTTTGCATGCAGAAGATGTAACTTGTTTGAAATTGTGTTCAATAGAATAAAATCATCGCAATGAAGCTTGTTTCCTTTTTACAGCAAGAAATCTTATGTACAAGTTTTGTGCTGTTTGATTTTATGTTTGACTTGATTCATGTTATCCACACTAAAGAAAATGTTTCTAAATGTGTTTGAATGGGTAAGATGGATGAGATCAGTATACCTAAACAAAGAAACTTTGTCTATTACCCAAAGACAATATGACATGCTGTAAACCTCACAAGTCTTAATGACTGTTTGCTTGTATTATCCAAGAGATAAATGATCTGAATACGTCAGGTTGTGTCATGAGTTTCTCTGTTTTGACAGGGGAAGGTTCATTTAGAAATGAAGCTGAATGAATTGATCACAGAGACGGGATCTATTTGCCAGCAGCTTGTGGTTCAGTAAGTAATGTCTGTCTTTCAAACTGTGTGTGTGTGTGTGTGTGTGTGTGTTTGAGTCCCAACCTTCATGTTTTTAATGTCAAAATGCAATTAATTTTACTGCCATAATGCAATGTTTCTTGGTGAAACAGGATATTCAATAGAAAGAGGACCTTTTTAAACTATGGATTGATTGTATTGTAAAGAGTGACCCAGAGTAAAATATATTGCTCAGTAGGGGTGTAAAGGTATCTTAACAAATGTAGTAGTTTATGTCTTATGTGAACGGACGAAACAGACGAAAAACAACGCATGTGTACAGTATCGGTGTACTGGATCTGTGTATTCCTCTCAAAGCGACCGAAACATATTCCTGCTTTTTGTTAAAAGCCAAGGAAATCACTCACTGCTTGTGACGCAATAGCTTGTGTTACTTAAATTATGATTCATCTTTATTGAATTTGTACATATGCAATGTTACGTTTTATTTGATTACTTGAATCCATTTCTATACCTTAAAAGGTTTATATACACTATCTTATTTTATTTTCTGCTTTGCTCTGTTGTTTCATTGGTGCTGTTTTCTGTAGCTTGATGATTTGATCTTATTTTTATTTGTCAGTAGTCCCTTTTCCCTGAACATAGCAGAAACCGAACCGTACCAAAATTGTGATACAAACCGAACCGTGAGTAATTTGAACCGTTACACCCCTATTGCTCAGATGTTGCCCTTTTGTTTGGTTAATGAGATCTAATGGAGTTTTAAGTTGTTACATTGAAGCATTTACTTAGATTCAGATGTGTCTCCTGCTTAGGAGAAATAGAAATAAATACACAAACACATATATTTGTCGCCTTGGAATTATAAGGTTCTATATGACATGTAGTTATACAGTTAGGTCCATAAATATTGGGACAGAGTTATTAATTATTTTTGTTATTTTAGCTGTGTAATTAAAGTTACAGTTTTATAATGGAAATTTGCCTAATTTTCTAAGCTTTATTTAGAGTGTATTCACATCCAGATTAGGAATTACAGCTCCTTAATATGTAGCACCCCCTTTTTCAAGGAACCAAAAGTAATTGGACAGTCGAATCAAAAGATGTTTTATGGACACACATGGGCCTTTCCTTAAATAATTTCTTCATTTTATCACTTTATCATGGAGAGCAGAATGTCATCATTCACCTCTTTTATCTTATAGAGACGTCGTGTTTGCTGAGCTCACCAGTGTGTTGTTTTATCTCAGAATGTACCAAAGTGTTGATTTGGCCACTCTTAATCTTCCTGGGATCTTTATGATGGATTTGTTGTGTTTTTGACAATATCCATAATAAAACTGTAACTTAAATACATTTTGGTACACAGCTAATTTTTTTTTTAAATTATATTATTATTTTTATTATCATTATTTAATTTGTATGTGTGTGTTTCAACAAACACAAGTCAATAAAGTAAAAAAATGATCTGCTTGATAAACATATTTCAGAAAAAGGCGTTGCATATTAATGAATTAATTTTAAGATAACACTTCTTTTGCGAAACAGTAATCCATGATGATTTGAATAGTCAAACATGGACATGTAACGTACTTCAGGTACGTACGTTGTGCGGTCAGCAACGTGTGATCTCATGTAGATGTCGTGTTGATATCACTGCTTTACGTGTGTGTATGTCATCGAGAAAGGAAGCTGTAGCGAGCAAGGCGGGAAGAAAACGACCGAGGCCGGTGACGCGAGTGATAATGAGTGTCAGCTGCGCGTTGCACCGGTTTCGCGCTATCTTGAAAATGTGTTTCAGAGATATTTCCGTTTCCCTCCCTTAGTACAAATGTCTTAACATTCTTAAATAAAGATACATTTCCTTAACCAGAAAAGAGACTTAAGATATTTAGTCTTGTTTTATAATAGAAAGTATAAGATTTGGAAAATAAATGTTTATAACAAGCAAAAAATCTGAGAGAAAAACCTACTTTAATTGGGTACTTCTAAATTCAAGTTTTATTTCTCACCCCATACGCAGATATCTTTTGCTGGTTTTAAACATAACTTTCGCTAATTCTTATATTTTCTTTTATAAAACAAGACTTAATATATACAATTTTCGCATTTGGCAGACACTTTTATCCAAAGCGATATATTTGTATCTGATTATATGCAATCCCTGGCATTGAACCTATGACCTTGGCGTTGCTAACCCCCTGCTGAGCTTCAGGAAAGCTCTTACATTATTGTTCTTGTTTAGAAAATGTATCTTGATTTAAGAAGTTTTAGATAAAGACAACAATTCTTTCAAGATGTGAAAACCATTTGATTCAACGCAGAGTTGTTGACATGCACCCGCGTGCGTGTGTTTAGCACTTTCCCTCGCTGTTCATTCACACTCTCCCACAGAGCAGATTGACGAAAGAGGAAGTGATGTCCTGACGACAGGAAGTCCGCTCTGCACTGTTCCTGTGGTTTTGCTTTGCCGTCACATAACTTTTTTTTTCTCTCTGTTACTCTCTTACACCTTCCTCCATTACCACTTCATTGGCAGCTTCAGCTGTTTCCATGACAACTACGAGTGCAAAGTACTCCCTTTCTTGGATAACAAAGCTTCTGTATCTCACACTTTCATTAATGCGTTTTCTATTTCCATCATTTCTTCCCCTCGTTCATTCAGATTAGAGCATGTGACTTGGACAAATCTCACAGAAACAGATTAAAATGTACTTTGTTTTCATAATATCTCAATATGTTCTCTTATCTGTGCATTTTTTCAATAGGAATTGTTATTTTTATGTAGCAGTTTAGGCATGTTTTAGTCTGCTATGTAATAAAGCTTCCCTTTATAAATTGAATGTTTAAGGAAATATTAATCTGATCATTAAATAAATATTTGGTCTGATTGATTTAGTCCAACAGCAGTACTTTGATACTCACTTTAACGTTCACCAAAAGATATGTGACTTGGTTTTGAGAGACTTTGCTTTCTTGTGTGCCTTGATGAGAAAGTTTGAATGTCCACCAGGATGAATAGATGATGGGAAAAAGTAGTTTTTGTTACAACAATCCTTTTCTTTCAAATGGGTTGGTGTGTCAGGAAGGGAGTTGTCCTTCACGCTTCATTTCAAACTCACATTCGCTTTTTCTGGTATGGAATATCTGATGGATAAAGGTCTTGCCCTACATTTTATTTCTCATTAAAGGAATAATTCATCAGAAAATAAAAATTACCCCATAATGTACTGCCTTCCTACGTGACTTTCTTTCTTCAGCTGAACACAATCAGAATTATATTAAAAGATATCCTGATGTCCTCCTAGCTTTGTAATCATAAAATGCGCCACATTAAAGCCAAAAAAATGAAATGCACATTTGACGTCTAGTCATGAGACATGATAACGTGTTCGACATGCCGTCGAATCTTTGAATGGAATAATTGCTTGGATGTTTTCTTACATGAATATTCAATGTATCGATTGCCAAATAAGCCATGTCGACATTATGAACTAGTGTGGCATGAGGGACAGTAAATTGTGGGATATATCTAATTTTCTGGTGAACTTTTTCCCTAAAATATCCTGTTTTCACTCAGAAATGCATATCTTTACTAAAGTTAAATGGATCCTTCACTAAAAAATTAAAACTCTGTCATCATTTACTCACTTTTGAGTTCTAGAGACATTGTGCCACCATCGACTACCATAGTAGGAAATAAATACAATGGTAGTCAAAAGTGCCCCAGAACTGCTTGCTGTCCTACATTCTTCAAAATGTCTCCTTTTGTGTTCAACCGAACAAATACAATTATAAAGTAATTTTTCTTACTATGGGAGTCGATTCGGGGCAAAATCTGTTTGGTCACAAGCATTCTTCCAAAGATCTTTCTCTGTGTTCATCAAAACAAAGAAATGTATGCACATTTGGAACAACTGGAAGGTGATGAAATGATGACAGAAGTTTCCCTTTTGGGTGAAGGATCCCTTTTAAAAGGTTATGAATGATGTCTGTAATTGCAGTAATACTATAATGTTATCAAAGATAGTCTAGGTATCACATTTTTTCTTGTATTATCTCTGTCTGGCTAATTGACATTTGTTTTATTGCAGGATTATTGCGTGTCAAGGTTTGCCGTTGATAAGCGGGCAGAACTGTGACCCGTACGCCACAGTAACACTCGTAGGACCCGCCAGGTGGGTTAACACACGGTTCAAGACATACTCTAGGTGTTTTGACAGAAGATGTATTGAGAACAGAATGAATTGTTGTGATCTGAATCAGTCTGTTTCCTCTTCCGAAATGAGTACAAAACATTTGCTCTGATTCAATAATAACATCCTGATGTCTGTCTATCTCAGGTCTGATCAGAAAAAAACTAAAGTCAAGAAGAAAACCAGTGACCCTCAGTTTGAAGAAACCTTTCACTTTGAGGTACAACCTCATTCACTCATTCATGTATAATTCAATGAATGTACTGTCAGCTGAATTGTAATTTATTCTGCAAAGCAAATGTTTATGATCTGTCTGTACATCTCACATTATAAAATTTTCCGCAGGTCACAAGGCCCGGCAGTTATAAGGGAAGATCAAATTTTCAAGTGGAAGAGGAAGATATAGAGAAACTCGAGATCAAGTGAGTTCTATTTCTGAAGATCAAGTGAAATCTTTCCTTTTTATTGATATTGTTCATTGTTGTTTATACTTTGCTTAGCTAGAAGCAGATGTTTTGTTTTGTTAGATCTTTAGTTTTTATTAATACTTCGCTTACACCGTGTCTAAACCAGATGTGGCATGGCGCAAAGCTACACAACAAAAGACAATTACACCGTGTTTACACCGTATGCAACGGGCCCGATGCAACACGACAAAAGACATTAAAAACTCATGATAACGTGTCGCGTTTGGTTAGGACACGGTGTTACAGTGTAGCTATTAGCAGAATTTAGTTTTCTTATAATTTAAAAACACTTGGCAATGATGAGTGATACGTATGTGTCACTTTGAATCGTCCCATATAGCTTTCTTCAGATGCTGTCAGGTGAGTGAAGATGAATCCACCAGGCGGCACGTGTTTGTGCGAATATGTGCATGGGTTTGGTGTGTTTTGGTTTATTTTTTTCATCTCAGAGTTTTTATTTGTGGGCTTGTTTGCCATGGAAGAAAACCACTTCTTCCTTAGTAAGAACTTCGTTGAGTAATGAAAAGAAACATGACTAACCCACTTCAGTGCAACTGCGTCTGTGATGTGTGTGTGTGTGCTGAATTTCAGATTCAGTTTGACTGGAAATGGGAGAAGTTGAAGTGATGTGTGATTCATACGGGGGTTGTATTGAAACTGAACATTGTGTGTGTGTGTTTATGTGTATACTGTAGATGTACATTTAGCTAATGCATGCTTTTTTATGGACTCTCCTGCAGGGTCGAGCTGTGGAATAACGGTAACTTGGCACAGGACGTGTTTTTAGGAGAGACAAGGGTATCTGTGAAAATCCTGAGAAATGACCATGTGCACAGAGCCTGGTAAGAACACACACACAAATTCACAAGAATAGCTTTTTTTATTTATTTACTACATATCTGTAACGATTTAGCTGGATATTCAATTGCACAACATAATGAGTATCACAATGATTTTACTACATTGTTTTTGGCCATTTCCTCAATATAGCTGGGCTTGACATTATACCAGTTTTGCAATCCCCCTGGTCATGGTGACTTATGAGAGCACCAAGACTTATGAGAACACCAAGACAGATCGCATCTCTAAAGCAGATGCCAGCAGTTGGCAGGTTTTGTTAAAGCTAGAACCATTCGTAACTCTTATACCACATTTTCGTTGCAAAATGGTGTCATTGGCTTTTCTTTATTTTTATTCTTCAAACACACCTGCAAATTAGACGGCATTTTGGATCAAAAATATTATATTGATTTTCGTTTACAACGATAAAGTTGTAAAACAATCTTTGATCAAAATAAACAAACAATAACACGGAAGTAAAATGCCAGCAGGCACCTCACGGTAGACTGCCGGCCACAAGAACATAAATAAAAACTTAATACATGTGCGGGCCCGGTCCTCTCTCGTCAACAGTTCCGCCGCTCGTCCTCTTAAGCTCCCGATCTACTCCGTGAGATATGCGGGTCCGGTGTGTGCACAGCTGATTCCAACTATCACTCACGCCACCGACCCCGCCTCACGGCTCTCGTCCGGCCTTCCTCACCACATTGTTTATTTAATACAATTATTATACAATAAAATATTAATATAAGTCAATAATGATGAATTGATTCCATCATCTCTTGAATGCGGGCGAACCAGAGGGTTGTTCTTCCGGCAAATGACGGTGACTGAGTCTCCCGCCAGAGTAGATGCTATCCTATTGGCTGAAAACGAACTTGCGACACACTTACGAAATGAAATTAAAACTACTCGACAGTTATTGATTCTTTGCAGAGGTTTGCCGGAAGTTAAGTTTGGGCCACAAACTTTCCATACAGTGGAAGGCCAATGTAAATTGGTGAACTATATTTTTCATTTTTTTTGCCTCATACCTTAGAAACTTTTAAGTGAGTGATCATTTAAGTTCTTTAAAGGGATCCTTCACCCAAAAATGAAAATTCTGTCATCATTTACATCTGTTAGAGTTGTTCCAAATCTGTATAAATGTCTTTGTTCTGATGCACTATTCGGAAGAATGCTTATGACCAGATCGATTTTGCCCCCCATTGACTTCTATAGTTCAGTTGAACACAAAAGAAGACATTTTAAAGAATGTAGGACAGCAAACAGTTCTGGGGCACTTTTGACTTCCATTATATTTTTTCCTACTATGTCAATATATGGTAGGCACAACATAACATGGAAAAATACATTTATACAGATTTGGAACAACTCAAAGGTGATTAAATGATGACAGAATTTTCATTTTTGGGTGAAGGATCCCTTTAAGTTATTTCTTTAAGTATTTTTAAACAAAAAATATTTGTATCATTTATATTATTGCTTTATATACTATTCATCATGGGAGTACTTAATTTGATAATTTACATTTAGTCATTTTGCAGAAGCTTTTATCCAAAGCGAAGAGTTCAGGGAGAAATAAGCGATATGTCATACAGGAGCAATAGTAATACAAAGTTGCTAGTTTCAACAAAAGCTAGACCACTACCTGTTGAGAGAAAGGGTTAGTGTACATTCATTTGTCTGTCAATTTTTCACAGAAGAGATGGCTTTTAAGTAGTTTTTGAAGGTTGTGAGAGATGTGGTTGACAGAACCGAGTCAGGAAGAATGTTCCACCAGGATGGAGTTGTGAAGGACAATGAGCGGGAAAGCGATTTACTGCCCTTACGAGAAGGCACTTCAAGACGCCGCTCGTTTGCCGAACGCAGGGTTCTTGATGGAAACCGTAAAAGCTGGTTCAGACATTGATAGATGAATATGAGAAGGCTGAAAGGCAAGAACGGTTTATATCCTGTACTCCAGGTGTTCATGCTCCAACACATATCTGAGTGTGTGATCTCTGTCAGCTGAAGTGCACCGATGAAGAGATGAGGAAGGGAGATAACTGCCAATCCCAGTTCTCCACGGCTCTTATCTGACCAATCAAGTCAAGTCAACTTTATTTATATAGCGCTTTTGACTATTTTCATTCTTACAAAGCAGCTGTACATGAAACATATTGACTATAAGTAAAACATATGAGGTTATACAAGTAAAAACAAAAAAGGTGAAAACAGAGAAGCACACACCGATTCAAGCTCACTCACATAGAAAACACTCCACACACACACATATGCACATGGACTGACACACACACATATATGCACATGGACTGACACACACACATATATGCACATGGACTGACACACACACATATATGCACATGGACTGACACACACACATATATGCACATGGACTGACACACACACATATATGCACATGGACTGACACACACACATATATGCACATGGACTGACACACACACATATATGCACATGGACTGACACACACACATATATGCACATGGACTGACACACACACATATATGCACATGGACTGACACACACACATATATGCACATGGACTGACACACACACATATATGCACATGGACTGACACACACACATATATGCACATGGACTGACACACACACTGACACAGACACGCACGTACAGCGTTTATCACTAAGAAGCACACGTTTAAGATAAAGGAGAGCGAGAAACACAGGTCAGCTATTAAACAGACTATAAATTCCTATATGCAATATTAATGTAGTAAAACTTCAACTTAATTATAATTAAATCAGGCATGAGAAAACAGCCTGCCGTCAGACCTTAAATAAAAATACTTTATTAATACTTTATACAGCATTAATATACACTTTACTGTAACATTACCGAATAACTTTTGTTGTGAAATCATGCGAAAAAGACAACTCGGGTTATCATTGATAGTTTTTGGGAAGGGTTCGAGAGACTGTGGGTGTGTGTGTTTTGGGCGGATCGCTTCCCTTGTGTCCTAAGACTGGAGATCACAGCGTCCTGCTGGTAGTATTGTGTAAACACAGTACGTGCGTGTATTTTTTTGTGTGTGTACTGTATGTATAAGACAGAAAGGGAACTTGTTGATACTGATCTGCATGTTTTGAATGAGGGCAGTGAGTTTACTGCGTGGGTGAGCTGCGTTTGCATGAGCCGAGCATTAAACCAGTCTGCACACACACACACACACTGACACTCACAAACGCAATCTTGCCACATTCATTTCTGTACTTTGCAGTTTGAGCAATGCAAATGACACACAGGCTAAAATGCTACATTGTCAGACACACATCTACAAAGAAGCAGAACATGCTGACAGCTAATAAAGTTGGGTTCTCGGTCATTTTCAGCCTCCGTTATCTCAGTTTTTTGCTGCACTGTCGTAGCAAAGAAACTCTTAATTCCAATCAAATGACACAGAAACTTAAAACGATTCTGATATTACAGTGATGCAGAGTTTAATTGATTTATTTTGCTTTCTGTTTTATAGGTACTTGCTGCAGCCGAAAGGCAATGGTACGAAGTCTAAGCCGGACGATCTTGGTTCTTTACGCCTGAATGTAACGTACACGGAGGACAACGTCCTGCCCTCTGCCTGCTACACTGCCCTCCGCAACCTAATGCTCAAATCTCCAGATGTCAAGGTACGACAGCGCCGCCCTGCTGCCTTGAGAACTGGAGCACACGTCATATTGTTGTTAATTATGTTTTTGTCCGTCTCTAGCCCATCTCGGCGTCAGCGGCATATGTTCTGGGAGATATTTGTAGGGAGAGTGTAGGGTATGAAGCATTGCTCCCTGTAGTCAGACTGCTGCTCCATCACAACAGACTGCTGCCCTTCCTCACGGCTGTAGCCGCTCTGGAGCTGGAGAATACACAGTTGAGTAACACACACACACACACACGTGTTCCTGCTTGTCTGGATCGGGATGTATTTAACGTCTCTTGTTATTTAATAACGCTAAATAGCGACGTTTTCTAAGGAGTGTTTGTACGCACTCTACCTCTACCATTCAAAAGTTTAGGTAACTAAAATGTTTCTCTTTTGATCTAGAGCTATATGTAAACATTTTGAAACAAACATTAACTATAATTTTATCAACAATAAATACGTTTTTGAAATGGATGACTTGAACTGAATAATGAGCCAGTTTAAGCTCAGAATCGATGGAAACTCTTTCAGGACTGTTCTGAAAACAGGGTGAGACCTCAAGAAGCATGTCGATCAAATAAAAGAGTATATTTTTGCAAATCCCAGGCAAATGATAACTAAGTTGAAGATGATTTACCATAGTTTTGACCACTTTTTTCTGTTATTCCATCGTTCTGATCCATTTAGTTTGATGATGACTCTTAAAATGTGGAAAAATGTAAATAAAGAACAAGTGACCCTTAAAATTTTTAAAGGAGGTATGTTGTAAAGCCTTTGTGTGCTATTACCTTTAAAGAAATGAATTTATCTTTAAAAAATTTAACAAAACTAAAATTAAACATCGCGTGTTATTTTTAATGGCAAAACAAATTTCTTAAACTTACATTTAAAGACATTTAAAGTTGAAGGGATACTCTACCCAAAAATGAAAATGTTGTCATGAATTACTCTGTTTTATTCATAACATGAATCTCAAGTTGTTCCAAAACTGTATACGTGTCTTTGTTCGGTTGATCACTAAGAAGGTTAGCAACTGACAGTTCTGGGACACCATTGACTGCCATAGCAGAATTTTGTTTTATATATATAGTTTTTTAAGAAAGCAAAAATTCTAGGGCACCTTTCACTACCATTTACATGTTTCCTAATGATAGTCAGTAGCCGGGTTTCCATCCAAACCTTGATGCGAATCTTTTCAAAGTTTGCAATAACAGGAGGAAATCCTTATGTGAAATTGGTGAGATTCCATCAATTTCTTCAAGCAGATCACGGTGGCGTTTTGTCATTTCCATCACTCGTTTCTGATAAAAAATACAAAATGCACATGAAACCAAGATGATGGAAATCTGGCTAGTGATGCTCCAGAACTTTCAGTTGCCGAAAATGACCTTATTCATACAGCAAGTCACTATATGGATATACTGAGAAGGCTTTGTCATAACCAGCTGATGTTAAGCGAATATTACTCACTGCTGACTAGATGTGTCAATTTCTTCAGCCGTTTTGTCTTCCATGTTTGGCTGAGTAAGAAACAAACTCTTTACTCCTTAATTTATTGTTTTCTGATTTGTGCAGAGAGGCCAACACCATATTCAGAGGAAATTCTCTGGCCACCCGCTGCATAGACGACATGATGAAGATTGTGGGCCGAAGTTACTTGACTGTCACCCTCAAACCTGTTCTCAATGAGGTCAGACATCATTTCTTTAGCTGTTTATGTTTACAGACATGCAAATTTGTGGCATTCAATTGTTAACTTGCCAATACTGATCAGCCCACTATTGCTTTGTTTAAATCAGATCTTTGAATCGAATAAAACCTGTGAGATTGACCCCATCAAATTAAAAGAGGGCGACAATGTGGAGGTCAATAAGGTAAGACGTCGGTTGTAGTTAAATTTGTGTACGTTATTTCAAAGTACGAGACGCTGTCAGTGTTAGAAATTCTAAATGAATTCATAACTTTGTTTCTAAACAAACTAAGTCATGCAATACAATATTGTAACTGAAATGATACATTTATGTTCTCAGGAGAATCTTCAGGGCTACGTGCAGAAAGTTTTTACATCTATAACACAGTCTAGCTCCAGCTGTCCTCCTTTAATGTGTGACGTTTTCAGGTCGCTGCGACAGCTTGCATCGAAACGCTTTCCAGGTACAATAGACCGACAAACCTATACATGACTGTATTTGCTGAACACTAGGAGGAGCCAGAGACACAAGCATGACAATAAGATTCTTTGTTTCTGTCTCGCTCGCAGCCGATCCTCATGTGCAGTACTCGGCCGTCAGTAGTTTTATATTTCTGAGGTTCTTCGCTGTTGCTGTTCTCTCTCCAAATACGTTCCAGCTGCGCTCCCATCATCCTGTAAGTGTGAAAAAACATAAACACAACCACATTTCAGCAAACCCAACGCAATTGAACCAGCTGTGACAAACTTGATATTCCTTCCTTTATATATCATGTGACTCATTTATTAATGCCAGGAAACACGCATGTTTAAAACAATCATGTTGTTTCTGAGAATGGTAAGACAGTCGAAGTGTATCAGTAAATGTAATGAGCTCATGGGAAATCTTTCTCTCTGAATTCCTCTCAGGACCCTGAAATTTCCCGTACTCTAACTCTCATCTCTAAAACCATCCAGTCTCTGGGCAGCTGGGGCAGCCTTTCCAAGAACAAACTGGTACGTCAACCTTTTTTCACACATCACACACCAAAACCTTTGGTGTTTTCCACAGTTGTCCCTGGCAGGGCTTTACCTTCATCCAAACCAGTTTATGTGGGGGGGTTTTACTTCCTGATGATGTTTTTGTTCTAAACTTTTGAATGTTTTGTTTACAGTCCAGCTTTAAAGAAACGTATATGTACGACTTCTTCAAGTTATTCCAAGAAGACGAATGTATAGAAAAGGTTAAAAAGGTAAGTATTAATAGCAAACCGTTTCTATTGACAGCATCTCAGGCATGATGACACTTACCAACGGAAATCATTTCTATCTCTCAGTTTGTGAAAATTAAAATTTGCAAGACATTACACAAGATTAACACTGAACAACACTGTTATATGTGACTAGTGTAATAAAAAACCTTGTACTTACAAAAGCAAACTGCAGTAACCACACCAACACTAACACTTTGAAGACTTTTTGCTTGACAACAATAAAGAGTGACGTAACCATCTATAAAAAAAATCCGTCCAGCCAAAACATTTGAAACCTACCCACAATTCAGAGTTGATAAAAAAAGAACAAACGAAGATCGACTACTTTGTTTATTAGCTTGATATGTTGTATATATATTTATAAAAATATTCTGTAAAAATGATCATAAATGTTGCATTTGGCTCGCAACCGTTGTTTTCTAAATGCTGGTGTGGAAACAGTTACAAGTGCTTTAACAAAAAAACTTCACATTTCTGCTTTGAAACGCTCAGGAATGTCTTGCTTCATAGACTTTCATTCTAAATCCATGTCAATGTATTTTTATTCATTTATTTTTACATACCGAGGACAAAACGAAATGATTGTCCGTGGTTATCGACAAGCATGCCTCAGATGCTCTATATAGACGTTAAACCTTGAACTTTTTGATGAACAGTCATGTACAACCTCAAGAGTTTGGATGTCTCATAACTCCACATAATCTGTGTGAATCTGTCTTCAGCTAAAAGCAGATATTTTCTTGTCTCTCTCTGTGTTAGTTTTTAGATGAGATCTCATCTAATGTGAGTAAAGAATCCAGTGGCGTTGAGGATTTATTTGTGCTGAAGGAGGGGTGAGTAAAAGAGGCCACAGTTCATCAGTCCCATTCATGTTTGATGAGTTTTAACACGTAATTAGTTTACAGGAAATGCAAGTTTTAGTCAGATGCATTTGATTTCTTTTAACAGTGAGGTACATAAGCGGGCCCAGGGCAGAAAACGAATAGGAAAGAAGAACTTTAAGAAACGCTGGTTACGAGTCACCAACCAGGAGCTGTCCTATCACAAACAGAAAGGTGAGTAATCTTAGTTATGAGTTCATGATAAAGAAACTCCTCCAGTCCTCCAATTCCGTTTTGAAATGTGGGCGTGTAACTCCAGACACTTGTTTTTGCTGGCAGTGTTTCACATGGCAAAAGTTAAAATGAAAATACATGCACAGAGAGTCACATATTGTCAAGCTCACATTCTTGTTTGTGTAGCTTCTCTTCGTGTAGTGTGGTCGACCCGTTCTGGATGTGAAACAATCTGTTTCTCTTATTTGACTTATGCAATCGCTTTTATGTTATGGGTGTGGACTTGTGTTCACTGGTGTCAGTGGAGCTTTTTAGCAATGTGATGAGTACTGAGGGCTGAATATGATCTTTTATTTGTAACATCTAATGTGTCCGATTGTAAATATTGTAAAGTAGTATTAGTCCACTATTTCGGATGTATAAAGCAAGGGGGTTGCTGGTCATCAAATGCTGATACAGAGAAGTTTTAGAAAGCAGAACAAGGGGAAGTTTATTCATAGATTTCAGCTTTAAAAATATTTCTTACACAATATCTCACGATTTACATGGCCGGAATAATTCACAATAATAATATAATCACAATATCTATTGAAATCATTAAAACAATAAATAATGACACCAACATCATTAATTTTGTTTGTTTTGTTTTCTCTTTTATTTTGGCCAATAAAGTATACCAGAGGTTAAGTTTGGGCCACAAAACGTTTGTTTTCTATTGTGTTCTATAATTTGTGTATAATTATAATTTTAACCAAAAATTTTAGTTTCATAAAGATTCAAAATATGGTTAAATACAGTAAATATCTAGTTTAAATCATGTTTTTCACTTACAGTATTGAACACAAGAAAGAATTATTGCAAAATGTTTACAAAATATTTACTTAATTTATGCTATAATTTCATACTTTTATATTTGTATTATCTAGTAATACATATTATTTACTCTTATTGAAATTGTAACAAAAAATTACACTTAATTTTTAATTCTGATAACCTTGACTTTTATGATTCTGATGTGTGTTGTCATGCTGTCAGTCTTTCACATTTCTGTTGGTTGACTTTATGTCCTTCCTGTATGGAAGCCCAATCCTGCCAAAATAAAAAAATTATAAATACATTTCTGTATCCATATGGTAATGAGGGGGCGTATCTTGCTTCAGACATGGCAGTCGAGCATAGAGTGCTGATGTAGGCCAACATGTAAACTTTAAGGCCATAGTGACATCTTTTGCTTTGACAAAATGACATGCAAGAGATGAGCGTGTTCACTTGAAACAATAATAAAGTATATTACAGCATTTACAATAGTAAACTGCAGCATACTATATTATAGTTAGATATACTATAGTGCACTATTGTACTAGAGTAGGATTTAAAAGCCCTTTTATCATTTTGTTAGTGTTTTTTGGCAGATTTGTATGACCACAGTTCCACTACAAATACTCTGGTTAACTCCGGTTATACTGTAGCAACACCATGGTTACATTGCAAGGAAGCTATTGACTATTGAAACAAATTTGGAGTGACCAAATGTTTTATATAGCATTTTACATAGCAAACAAAACAGCATAGAATATACTTCATTGTTAATAGTGAAATATATCAGACAGCCCTGGGGAGAACGAACACTCCTCTTGATCAGTCACTAATAATGTAGTTACCCGCCATTGCGGCTATTGTGATTTCAGGTACTGTATGACTAACCATCTTGGCCGGTACGCTGTGATGACACACATTATGACTGATAAGAGCGCCATGTAACACATCAAAACAGAGGTCAAATTACATCAAGTTCACAACTTCATAACATTCCTACCATAATTCCCATGTTCCTTTGAGTGAGTTAACTGCGAAACCAAAGACGCAGCAATTCCCAAGATGTGACACGGATTTCAAGGTCACAGAATGTCCCGCACATTACACTTTTGTGGGTTTGTTGTACAAATAAACATTTTAGTTGTTGTTATGTCACAGCAGGCCAGCATGATGGTTTGACCTTGTTGTTAGTTTCAGCAGGGGTTACTCGTGTTTCCTGATATAAGCTGTATGATTCTATAACGGCTTTCTTTCTCATCAGTGCTCTTACATGCTATTGCAAGTGCTCATTTAAACGAAGCCCCAACCATAAATATGAAACTGATGATGTGTAACTTTCTGCACCATTAGAGTTATAAATATGAATCATGGGATGTATCATGGAGAAAGGCGTGTTTTTACTTTGTGAAATCATCTGATAATTCAGTAAATAAAGTTAGAAATCTTATAGATATACATACAGCAGCAGAAATGCTTAAGAGACCATATCAGGGACTCGAAATTTCAAAAGTGTCTTTTTACATTTATTGGCAGAACATGAAAACTGGTCAAAATAACAGTAAAGATGCTCAGAATTTTTTCAGACCGCAAAAACTGCAAAGAAAACAAGTTCATATTCACTTTTAAGCATTAAAACAGTAATATTCATCCATGTATTTAAAAAAAGTTCAAAATAATTTTTTATGTGATAACCTTGGTCTTTATCAAGGCTCTCCGTTTTTATGTGTACAGACACTGGGCTGGAATAGACACAATACTTCTAGAAATGCTGATTGAATGAAAATTTGCAACGGCCGTAGGGCTGTAAATAAATTTTTAAAACATCATTAATTTTCTTTAGAAAAAATGAACATTTCGTTATTTTGTGCAGACATTCAGATGTTTTGACTAACCGACAGTGAATGTGGTGCGTGCATAACCAACAGTGAATAAACGCAGGACTGGGTCACTTTGACACTGAAAAGAGAAAGGACTGTTCTGTCGATGTTGTTTTTCCATGTATCTTGTAAATCATCACCGTTGTTTTAGTCCTTTGATCTAATTCCTCCTCAGCTGAGATCATTGTGTTAACAATGCAAAGGTTTTAGGTGTGGAATTTCACATATTGATTATCATTTTAATAAAATCATATGCCAAATGCATAAATGCAAATGATTTGATGATGAGGTATTCTAAGAGTAAAAATATATAATGGTGGTTGTCACGTTAAACATAAAAGTTGTATCCTCGGCATGTCTTTTTTTAATGTATAACGGAATATCGAATCTGTTAAAGACAACATTAGCATGCTTCTCAAACAAGTATCAGAAAATTACTTTAGTCTTGAAAGGCCGAAAGGGGATGTGCATGTTTTGTGCATCAGGTCGCTAACTGCATTCGATTAAAAGCGGCAGCTGGATGTTTTGTTTAAAGTACACATGTCTTGTATTAGAGCTATTTATTACTGTCATATGGACATTCTTCTAATATATATTGCTTTCATATGAACATTCTTCTAATACCAGAGGAGCATTGGCCTTCCCATCGGAGTCTGGTTTCTCATATAGTTCACCCAAAAATGAAAGTTCTGTCATCATTTACTCACCCTCTTGTCATTTCAAACTTGTATGACTTTCTTCTGCAGAACACAAGAGAAGATATTTTTAAGGATGTTTATAACCGAACAGCGGTGTCAGACATCGACTTCTATTGTATGGACACAAAACCAACGCAAGTGAGTGGCTGCCATCACTGTTCGGTCAATGACATTTTTCAAAGTATATCTTCTTTTGTGTTCTGCGGAAGAAAGAAACTCAAACAGGTTTGATACGACACAGGGGTTAGTAAAAGATGACAGAATTTAAATTTTTGGGTGAACTATCACATTTTAAGGATTTCTGCGGCATGACACAAAAGAAGATATTTTGAAGTACCTGGGTAACCAAAAAACATTGACCCCCTTGACATTTCTCAAAATAGCTTATTTTAGTGTTCCACAGAAGAAAGAGTCATATTTGGATTCATAAATATCCCTTTAATTTCACAATTTGTTCAGTGGAGGGTCATCAGCACCACTGAGAGTCTGAAGGAAATTATGTCCGGGTCTCTACAGATGTGTATCCTTCATCTGTAAGTGTTTCTCCAGATTAAAGAGCTGAGGTGTTGAGGATGTTCTAAGGTTCCTCTTGGTTCCTGAAGTGCAAGGTTACTGCCGGACGTTACTGGATAAACTCAATCTGACCCTCTTAAAAAGTTACAAACATCACTTAGGGGTGACAGAAAAGAGAAGTGGCAGAGCTCTCTACTGTCATTAAAGGGAAATGTCACCCAAAAATGGAAAGTCTGTCATCATATACTCACCCTCATGTCATTCCATACCTGTATGGCTTTCTTTCTTCTGCAGAACACAAATGAAGATATTTTGAAGAATGTCGTAACCAAACAACCTATTCACTTCTATTGTATGGACACAAAACCAGTGCAAGTGGTATCGTTTCTGTTTGGTTTCACATCACTCTTCCAAATATCTTTTGTGTTCTACGGAAGAAAGAAAGGCATACAGGTTTGAAATGACTTGGTGGTTTATACAGAAACCCATCTGTAAATACCCTAGCATATGCTTTACCACTGTTTCTCAGTAAGTCTGTCCTCTCCTGTAGCTGGTAGGATATGGAGCTTGCAACATCAAGGTCATGAGTTTGATTCTTAGGGAAAATAACTACAAAGCATTTGCGCTTTACTGTTATCGCTTTGTTTAGAAACATCTACCAAATGCAGAAATGTCAATGTAATGTAGATGCATTAGCTGATCGTGTTAAATGTCAAACCGCTATCTTTTATCTTTACTCTGTCATGTTAGGAAGTTAAAAACCTTTGGTTTATGTTAGTTTATGGCTTCAATGAAACCGCTTTATTTCATTGAAATAAAATGAAAAAAGTGATGATGATGATTTGAAGATCGACACCGAAAAGGACAAGTGTTACTATGTAGAAACGTTTTAACTATGTTACAGTTTACTCAAAATTAGACAATTTTCCCTTTGATACATTTTCATAAAGCTAATTCTTTGATTAACCAATCAACACTGGAACTCTTTGTTCACATGTTTTAAGAATACGTTTTAACTATATGTGTTTAACTGTAAAGCAGGTCAGAAGTACCGATAAAGCCAGCGGATGGCAAATACAGACCTGGCAGATTTTAGAAAAGATCATTTGAATGTCTGACATCTCTTGAACTTGGTGAAAGAGTGCGTGTGTTTGTGGGGTTTTGGTTCTCAAGCATTTGCGTATTTTGGCTTGCTGTGATACAAATATTTTTTCATCAGCTGAAGTGATAAAAATAGGAATTTATCAAACCTGTAGAATGCGCATGAGAAACTGCTGTGTGTTTATGTTGGCGGGGATGGGCCAGTGCTATCTGCTGCACAGGCTCGGCCCGGCCAGACCGAGTCAAGGGTCGTCACGGGATTAACAAGCGTCTATTTTAGAACCACCATCCCTAGATGTTTGTCTATGTGTGTCTGGGAGAAGCGGTCCCAGACACTCCCAAAAAAGGAGGTCTGGGGCTACATTTAGAGTTTAAAATAATTTAATAGTTTTGTTGTTATGTTATAAAAATGAAGTGTTTTTTATTTGCTGTTTAAACTTCACGATGAATGCATGTTTGTGTCCAGGGAAAGAAGCGTTGTGCATCATTCCTGTGAAAAACATCCTCGGAGTCGAGAAACTGGATGAGAGTGCCTTTAACCGCAAAAATGTGAGTGTCATGCAATTGCGTTTGTGTGGTCTTTTGTATAGACACTTTGACTAGGTGAGAGGATTCGTAAAAGTGTCTGCCTAATGCATACGTGTAAATGAATGTTAAACATTTGCATTTGTTTTGTCCAGATGTTTCAGGTAATCCTTTCAGAAAAGCCTTTATATGTTCAGGCTGGGAACTGCGTGGAGGCAAACAGTTGGATCGAGGTGTTAAGTCAGGTGAGCCGCTGTAACCCGGGACGGCTCAGCGCCTTTCACCCCTCTGCTTATATCGGTGGATCCTGGTTTTGCTGCAAGGAAGCAAATGAAAACACTCCGGGCTGTAAACCCTCGACGGCGTAAGACATTTGATCAACTACATTCACGAAAAGGGCTTTATGTTCAAACCAGAACACATTATTCTTATCTCTGTAATACTTTGTTTTCACACGTGGTTGTGTCCTATAGGACAGTGTTGGCTAATATTCAACTGGACATAGACTGTGACCGAGAAACAGAGAGAATCTTTTCCTTCTTCTCATCAAACCTCTCCAGACTGCAGAAGATGGAGGGTGCGTATGACAGTAACATCAAACTTGACCCTGTTTGATTGTTTTAATTAGTATTTGTTTATTTTGCAGTGCACAGTATGCTTACTAAAATGTTTTTTTTTCATAATCTTAAACCTTTTGTCTTGTGCGATACTTTTTCATTTCTGCTGACATAATCAAGGCTACACAGGTGGGAAAAAGTCATATTAAACACGATTATCCTATCCTGTGTTTCCAGTCAAACCCTCATAGAGTCCAAACCTTATATTCTGCCTGAGTAGCAGTCAAAATCTTGAACACATCAACTCATTTTTCCAGAGAAAGTATACTGACCTCAAAATATCCCTCAAATTAAAACTAGTAGCAACCCTTACACACCAAAGAAATGACACATACGGACTGTCAATATATGAAATACTTTAAAAGAGAGGAGATTTTGGCAGCCTCTAGCTGTGAGATTGCAAATTGCAACCATTGGCTCACTCCACCCTCACTTTCGAAGCACTATGGTGTCTGACACAACACTAATTCCACTGTAAGACTAGCCTTTGAGCATGCGAAAACCATTCGGACGGTGCTGCGAAAAAAGGCTGAAGCAATTGCTCCATCTTTACATTTCTGTACCAAGAGGTCACGTGATGGCATTTTGATCTTCTTTTGGTCTCAGGTCAGAGTTCACCAAACTTGGTCATAGGAATAACCGTTCTTCGGATAGGACCTTAAAAAAACCCATTGCATTTCAAGTAAAGAGTAGGGGTGTAACCCCGGTGTCATGGCTAGATTCCCTCCACTGACCCTTGTCAATCACGGCCTCCTTAAAAGAAATCTTCACCCTCTGAATCGGCTCTATATCTCTCTCTCCACCTATAGCTGGTGTGTGGTGAGCACACTGGCGCCGTTGTACTGTGGCTGCCTTCACCCAAGTGGATGCTGCACACTGGTTGTGGTTGAGGAGAGACCCCCTCATATGATTATGAAGCGCTTTGGGTGTACAACAATACACAATAAAGCACTATATAAATGCCTCATTCATTCAATCATTCATTCAAACTTGAACTTTGCTACGCAGCGAAATGCAAAATATCTTCGGACGGGCTTGCGTTTCTGGTCTGACACATTCGCATGCGTATGAATGGAACTCAATGGGATGAAAAGTCAAGTATGACCACGGCATACAATGTCTTCAGAGGCATATTATGACCTTACCTAGTGAAGTGTTACAGATCGCGTTTAGTAAATTAGTTTTCAACGCAGACAACGCATTTACGAAACTCACTGCATAGAGCAGTTTGTCTGTTTAGGGCTACTGTAGAAAAAACAGGGCGAATTCTACGTAGGGGAACAGTGTGTCTACAGTGTGTCATTATTTCAAAACACCTTTACATGAAAAAGCACCTTGATTTGAAAATACATTGAATATTGAAAAATATTTTAATATTTTGTTTTGTAAAGACACTATTTGGCAATCTCTAAAGACACTTTATGTTGTGCATCATGGGATATTTTTTTGTCTCCTTTTCTTACACTATCTGGTCCAACTCTTCTGTTCAAAAATAAATGAATGTTTTGTAAAGAAATTGGCAAAACTCAAGCATACTCGAAACCAAAAAATATTTCCCTCTAAACAAATCCTTCAGCTCAAAGGGTCTTTTAATGCCATGAGAAAAATGTAGTCAAGTGTGTCCAAACTTTTGACTGGAACCGTACATTACATGAACTTAAATGCGTTGCGATCTTTCCTTCCTCTTCTGGCAAAACCTGTGTTTTATGGTTCCAGACAGTCATAGAGGCTGTGTGCAATCGATACGTGACCGATTCCATGTGTGTGTCGGCAGATGCCTGTGCCGGTATGTCTGTGTATCTCGGTCAGCAGAAAGAGCAGGAGGAGTATTCAGCCTTCACTATACAGGACCCGAAAGAGACCTTCCGCACCATTAAAGAGCTCAGATCCGTGCTGGAGGACCTGCAGGCTCATCACGAATCGAAGGGGGCGCTGACCGATGAGCCAGGCACTATGTAAGATACCTACTAGATTTTCAAAAAGACATTCTTATGTCCCAATGTTATGTATGCAGTACACTGATACACAGATGAGCATACTGTATCCCATAATGCATTCAGTTGACCATCCATATCCAGTGGAACCACAATTATTATTCTTGATGCAAGAATATAAGTCTATTATGTTGTTTTTGTTTGCAGGGAGAATCCTATAGTGGGAAAGACAGCATAACACTGTGGCTACAAGACCAAGTGAGACTGATACAGCCACACCAGCAGATGGTGCTGTGTTGGTTGACCTATGGGGCGGAACCTCTGAAAACATTCAGAGAAGCGCAGCCAGCGTCCACACGTGACTGAATCGAACCTCTCCAGATAATCGGTGTTCCGGCATACACACAAGAATTTGGCCAGTCGAGAGTGGAATGTCCGTGAGTCGCTATCAACTGAAACATCGAAGCTCTTTTCAGTGTGTGCCCAGCTCATCTCAGTCTTATATCAGTTGTTTAGAAACCTCAAGCATCAGTCGGCACAGTACGAAAAGATTCTCATCACATCTTATTCATTCCTAACCAGGCTGTGAAAGTCCAGACATCACCAATTGTCTGAGAAATTATAGCTGCTAAAATCCTCTATGAGTTCTCTATGAAAGAACTCAACCTTTGAATTTTTTTATGCTTCGTCCATCAATGAATTATCCTACAGTCCTTTCACACAGTCAGATTAACTCTGTCAAAGGGAATCTTTCTATTTGTATTCCTTTATGCCATTTCTGTGAGCGCGTGTATGATTTTCTATCTGTGATGGATAGAATGAATCTGCCTTATAAATTCAGTAGAGGTACTTACAGTCCCACACTCATGTCTGAATTAGGGAGTAAAGCAGAAGCACTTTAGATATTTGGAATATTCCAGATGAGATCGTTTTAGATACGTGGTATCAATCTTTTTTCCCAATATTGATCAGTTACATGATCAGCTTTGTGTAATGTTCTGTAGAAAACGTTCATATCCTGTAGATTTTTACTAGCTATTTTTCTTACGCCAAAGAAGTTGTTTTGTAGCTTTTCATGACTTGAAAATGGTATACGTGTAGTTTTCTATAATGACAGAAATTTTAAATACAGAAAATGGATATCTATATTTTATTGACGTACGTTTTGGGGGCATCGTACATTTTGATAGACCATCAAGAAAATTTCAATCAATCTTGTGAATTTATTTTCCCATAACAAATGTTTTCATATTTTTTGGTGTGCTGTCATAAGCTCTGTGCCAAAACCTAACCAGCCTGGCGATATTTAGAGAGATGGGTACACTCCTCAAAGGCAATCCCACAATGCCTTGCGACAAATCAAGCAAAATGGGAAAACTGTCACCCAAGCAAAATGGGTTGACTGTCACATAATGTTTCATGATGTTAGCTTAGCAACGTGCTAACATCAAACTTTATTGGAATAAATTGTGAAAGGGTATTTGTGTGAAGTACACAAATTTCAACATAACAAAAACACAAATTTCATAGATTAGGTACTTGTGATATCAACGACGGTTACGATTGTCCCTTAAATTCTAGCTGCCTATATAGACATGAACAGCAAGCAGCTCACTAATGTTTGGAACAGAGCTGTAATCCTCCTAGTTTGCTTTATGTCAAGTCAAAATCGCATGTGTCACGGATTGTCCTGTCGATCTCTGACCAACCTGCTGATCATTACAGTGGTAGCACTTTATTATACAGTCTTGTTCGGACTATGTACTTACCATTTAACTATTTAGGGACCAACCCAAACCTTAGCCTACCCTAAGTACATTCTAAGTGCGTTTACTGTACAACAAAGTGCAACCATTACAGGTCTACACAAAGATCTCAACAATACACAACCCAATCACATCAGAGAAGAGTTTTGTGTGTCTTGCTCCAACGTCTTTGAAGACTGTTAGGTGCCGTTTGCCTTTGTTGTGTACTACATACACACAGCCACGGGAAAGAATTAAGAGACCATTTCAAAATAATGTTTTAGTTTTGTCTGATGGTTTAGTTAAAATTATCATTTTTGTTTCATTCTCTGTGCTAACAATATTTCTCCCAATTTATTCGCATTTATATGCAGAAGATGAACAAACTGGTAAAAATAACACGTTCGTATCAACAATAATATTTATACATGTATTAAGGTCAAGTTAAAAAAAATTCATGTGATAACCTCGATTTTTATCAAAGTTTTCATGTGTCTTGTCATTCTTGTCTTTCATATTGCTGATGGATGACTTAGTCACTCCCGAGGTTTGATTTTGTTGAAATTCAACAGACACTGGACTGAAACGACCACAATACATCTAGTAATGCTGATTAAATGAAAATTTGGAATGGTCTCTGAATTTTTTTCGCGCCTGTATATTGGTCTAAATCAGTGATTCTCATACTGCTGGCTTATGATCCAAAAACAGCTCTCAGAAATCAGGGAACTTTGTCTAAAGCAGCTAATAAAATACATTAACCATTTAAATGAAAGGTAACAAAATGAACATAACAAAAGGGACGATTAAACACTTTACGTATTTTTTTGTTATTGGTGTACAATCAAACTGTGTCTTCTATCCAACAATGAATTCAAGCCAAATGACTCATAATCTGGTTGCATGACAATGCTTTCATCTTTAAAAAGAATTAGCAAAACCACGCAATGTACAGGACCCCAATCAGTTGAAATATTGGTAAACTACTTGAAGTTTTGTGAAATTAAATGAGCAGAAAGCATAGAAATCTGGTACGATAAACAATTTTGATTTCTCAAGCAAAACCAGCGGATAAGCACTGGTGTAGACAAACCACCAGCTAGCATAAAGCTACATGTTAGCATGCGACTATGTATCAAATTGAATTGTCTCACCTTTTATGTTTCGTAAAAGACACCTTACCAAAATACAAATAAATGTTATTTGAAAAAGTAATCGGAAAGCAGATCCAAGATACATCAATCAATAGATTTGATAAAAAAAATGATGCAACATTCCCAATCCAGTTAAAATGTTTAAAGTCAGAATATATGTTTGTATTTGAGCCTTCAAATGTGTGTCATTTCTATGTGTATCTTTTGTCATATGTGCGATGTGTAGATTTGTGTGTAGCACACTGTAAACTCATGTCAGTGTATTGATTGAAAGCAACATGAATGTTCATGTGGTACGCTGAGGCTTCACTAGACTTCAGCAAAAATGTGGTAGTGATGGACCATCATTCATAACTGTGGTAAAGCCACTTGAGGTCACTTAGCACTGCGCCACAGGCCTGCTTTACTCTTTAGGTTACTCTGTACTCATTCAATGCCCACCATCTTTCATCATCTGGACATACATTTATACAAACTCAACATGCAGAGAGGATTTCGACCAGCATCCAGTGGCCTTTAAGACCCCCACCCCTATCTAAAGATTAGTCTTTAACATTCCCAGTTTAGCACTTAGACCAATGCAGACGATAACATTTTTTCTTTAAGTTTTTAACTGAATGGTACGAATCTACAATCGCCCTGTTGAAACGGTTGCTTGTGTTTCACAAATCCCATCAAATATGTGTAAGTCTTTTTAAAACCATGTCGTTTGAATTATGCATTTCTTAAATTATTATATTTTTAGATTAATAATGTAGGTCTGTAAAACTGCTATAAATATTTGCACAGATTTGACCACTTGTTTGTTTTTACTCCTGATTTTCTGCCAGCGTATAACTAACTGTACTTGACATGTTTGCTTCATTTTGTTATTTAAATGTTTTTATACTATTATTTTCACAATACGTGCTCACATAATTCCTCTGTTATTAGTTATGTGGAATTCATTTGCAATAAATATATTGTTTGTGCGTTTTTGTGTCGTTTGTTTCTATGCATCATTTTGCACATGATCACAATTGTTGCACAAGTCAGTTTATTGTTGGATTGAATATAGGTTGGTTGTGAAAATGTTACCCTGCGATGTCATTTCAGAGATCATTTGAATTGGTTCTAGCTGGAATTGGTTCTAGCCTGGAAGCCAGTTTGAAATCAGTTTTTTGACATGACTTGAGTATCCAAATAGTTTGTGGTAGCTTTAAGGACAATAACAGCACCATTTACGTTTCTCCTCTCAAAAATCAAGGAATCAATCAAAAAGGCACATAGTAACAGTGAGATTCTGGTTGAACCAACAAGCACAGACAGGAGAAAACCATTAAGGTTACATGTCAAAAGATCTAAATGGCTAATCATAAATAATTAGCTTTATGTGTCCAGTTTATAACAAAAGCTTTTGTGTGAACTTGGATCAATGGAATCCGTTGCAATGAACATGCCAGTTGCTTTGCATTTCTTCTGCTGCGCTTGATTTGTGGAAACACTGCAAAGTTTGGCTCCACACGTGAACTGTGATTTAAAGATGTTTTATCAGAGGCTGGAAATCCTCCAGCGCAAACACTCTGTACGTGCAGCACATGAACTGTCTGTATACATGTATTATAGTTTTTCACAAGTGGAACTTGACATCACTGTGTTGATGATGTCATGTAAAATGTAGACTAATACAGTAACTTACACTCTTAAAAGTAAAGGTGCTTTGTGATGCCGTTGAATAACCTTTAACATCCGAAGGAACTTTCTGTTTCACAAAAGGTTGTTTGTGGTGAAAAAAGGTTATTTGGAATTTTAAAGGTAAAGAAAGAGATGATTCTTTAAAGAACCTTTGACTGAATTGTTCTTTGTAGAACTAAAAATCTTTCTTCTATGGGATTGCTGTGAAGATCCTTTTAAGCACCTTTATTTTTAAGAGTGTAATGTGCACCGTGCTTACTCCTTTATCCACAGCTAGCCGTGCATTTAAGAGTTTTAATGCATACCTTCCAGCCAATCAGAATCAAGTATTCAAACGGGTTGCATGTAGGGGGAATCAAACCCGGATCCCTGGTGTGAGGTATTACTCACTGAGCTAGTCCCAAGGGTTTAAACCCAATCGCAGAAGATCTGAGAGTCAAGAGGCTTTAGTGCTAAAAAATAACACTTTACTCTGTAGAGAAAAAGGTTCCAAACAACCTTGGCATGCCGTGCTGCCAATATACAGAGTAACACAAAAGTAGACTCGAGGGTGTAAATAATCAACATAAGACCACCTAACTTCAAAACTGCGTGGAAATAAGGCATAAACAGATCAAGATTGAACACAAAGGCAGAGAACAAACAGACTTATAAAGGGTCAAACGCAGGTGTAGACAATTCGGTGATGATGAGGTGTTGAATGAGGCAATGTTGACCTCTACAGGCCTGGACCGACCAGAGTCCACATGGGTGCCATCCACTATTCTGAAAGTGCCTGGCAGGAGGTTCAGAGAGAGCGAGCCAGGGTGAACAAATATTCCTCAAAGAACAGACACGTTATAGTAATAAGGTAATAATCAAGACTGTTAGGAGAATTGATTGTGTTTCGATGAAACTGACACACGTTTTCTTTAAAACACTAGCGTTTAATGGTTCAGTTAGGTGCAGCCGAAAACAATGCCAGTGTGTCAGAACCAAAATCTGAAAACTCTGAATGTTCCTGTCTCTTCTGACCTTTAAAAGTGTATTTGACAGGTTGCCAACCATAATGCTGGTTCTATCTCAAAGTTAGGTTTATTGAGTTTTAACACATGAAATACATGTGTGTCCATTAGAATACAAGTCGTGTATGTGACACACGAATGCTTCTCCTGATATAATTTATATTTTGTTTATGAATCTTTTTCCAAAAATATATTTACATTGCCCACGTTACGTTTATTATGGTGAATTTCATTATGCTTAAAGGTCCAGTGTATGAAATTTAGTGGCATCTAGCAGTGAGGTTGTGAATTGCAAACAACGGCTCACTCCACCCCTCCCTTTCGAAGCACTACGGTGGCTGACACAGAACTAAGAGGACGTCACCTTTTCGTTTCCTTGCCGAAGAGACAACGAATTTACGAAACGCACTCTGTAGAGCAGTTTGTCCGTTTAGGGCTACTGTAGAAACAACATGGCGAATTCTATGTAAGGGGACCTGGTGTATACCTAGATAGAAATCTCTCATTCTAAGATAATAAAAACATATCGCTTCATTAGGTAAGGTCTTTATTTGCCTCTGAAGACGGTATATTATATTGCATTTCTGTATATAGATCCTCCAAAAAAAGTACACACAGCGCCTTTAAACAAACTTCCACTGATCTGAAAAACAGATATTTATTTTCCAAGCTTACTCTAATGGCTGAACCCAATGAATTTCAGGCTGTATCTTGTTTAAGGCTAATGTGTTTGTTTAACAATCGTCACGGTGGGACAGTGAGTGACCGAGGAGCCGTGGGAAGAGGTTTTGCAGACAGGGCTGTTGACTAGCTTGACAGTCTCAGAGAAGAGTTCAGAAATGTGGTTAAATTGTTCTTAACTTCATGCCAGATGTAAAAGAATAAGACCAGTGCCAGGAATTAACTGTGCTTTCATCAATACCCAACAACAGAGACTATATACTGTAATTACTGTGCACAGGTGTGAAAACTGTATGTAATGTATATTCTCTATAAGTACACTGTAGTTAAGACATCTAATATAAAGTGACAATGAGGCTTTTGCGGTTTTCTGTTCTATTCTCTCATTTATATCTTCATGTATCTGGGCTTGCATGATGGTCAATAAATGATGAGAGGCTTTTTATGACAGTATGATGATGAGAATTTGTCATTAGGCACACTGTCAGATTTATTCACTTGAAAGAACTTTCCAGGGAATTCCTGTAGTAATCAAATGATATAATCAACTAACCATGACAACTTTTTCTCACATTTACTGTATGTGCTCCACACACCGATTGCCATATCACAAGAGTGATTCAAAAGATTTATTTATTTATTTCATGTCATCCATAAACATTACTTTGTAAATCTCATCGCATTGATTTCCATCAACAGAGGAGGTGAAGACAACAACACCTATTATTCCAGGCTCCTTCGCGGTGTGATAGTATATACATAGAATTTAAATATTAAAGACATGTGTCACAGAATATTGAGCAGGTTATCTGTGTTGTTACTAGGGTGTCTAATTATAAATGTACTATTTTCGTCCTTTAGCCAGAGATGTTGAAATACCATCACATTATGAGTTAAAATACATTTTCATTCCCACCCCAATGTCCCACTGTGCAGCTGGGAGGGTCATGTTTTCCCTGGCATGGTCCCTGTCATCTCTTATATTTCTGTATAATCTCCTCCCTCATTTCTTATTCTCATCATCTCCGTGATCTTTGTTCTGGATGTTCTTGTTGTGTGTGATGTGTCCAGGCATTGAGGCCTGTGCTCAAATACTTCTTTTGCAAAGCAAAACAGCACTTAGATGGACCGTGACATTTGAAAAGACAGATGGTAAAGATTATGTTCCAGATTAAGTTTAGTAAATCTCATATATGGTTGTGCTGGCAGTGGTGGAAGAGTTTCTGAAGAGACACATTACCAATACACATACCTGTACAAGTATTGTCCAAAGATGTACACAAAGAACATTCCTCTGTTTTGGTGTGCAAAATTAAATTATTTTTTTTATATTTTAATGATGTAATGCTCTAAATTATTTGTCAAATTAAGGTGAAGTCAGCTGGGGTCCCCTTGTGGGCCACAGCCCCCCTGTTGACAACCACTGGCCTGATAAATGACAAAATAATCTGAATCAAACTACTTATTTGAGTAAACCACATTGAAGGGAATTGTGTTAAGATCATCCTCAATGGTTTTCACATGTGGTGACCCACAAGGCTCCATTTTGGGCCCATTATTTTCCTTGTTTCTAGGTTCTTTCTTTCAGAAGTACTCAGGCTTATGCAACACTACTTTAGTCTACATTCATGTTAAATGATTGTTGTTTAATTTGTAATCTCATCTCTTGGTATTAAAAAAATGGTGGCAAAAAAACACTTAAATCATTTACGGTGTTTTCCTAAATTAGACATTACTTTTGGCCACAACTGTAAATTATCTTGACCTTGACAGATTGTATTTTAATATTAATACTGGTGCACTTTCTGTTGTGAACATCACTTTTAAATGCATTACAATTTTATTTTATAACTATGAGACCAGAAAATTTCTGGAACAGTGGTCCACAGATTCTGTCAATAGAGGTAACCCAGTGCATTCCTCTACTATAAAACAATTTAACGTTGTTACGCATGGTCTACATCTAGTCTGAGATCCTTTCCGTGTGGCGTTGACAACTAACATATTTCGCAAAGCTGGTGGACAGATGGAGTTTATCGGATGGACAAAATAAATGGGAAGGACGTTGTACTTGAAACAGATTGTAACCCTTCTCATCAGTGGCTCATCAAACGCATTACATCAGTTAATGTAGTTCTTTTGTGTTACTGACAGACCATGAAACCTCTGGCTCTACACAACACCACATTGATATATTAAGAACCTATATGCCCTGTGTATGACTCTGAATTGTGTCCATTAAGGCACTTCTGTCACTTTCAATTGTCCTAATGAAGTTCAAATCGATATGATCTTTTTTCTTCTAAAGTTATTTAGCAGGATGTTTTTCCTTTTTAATTTTCCCATTTCCATCTGAAGTGAATGCTGATTGATGGTACCATTGACAAAATGAAAAAAACACTGGTCCCAAAAACAAACATTGACTGCCATAGTAGGAAAATAAATGTAGTAAATGTTTGATATTTTGAGTAATGTAGGAAAAAACAGTTCTGGGGCACTTTTGACTAGTATTTAAATGTTTCCTCTATGGCAGTCAATGGTGTTTCAGAACTGTTGGTTTGCAAACATTATTCCAAAATATCTCTCTTTGTTTGGAATAACTAGGGTGAGTAATTCATTACAGAATTTTCATTTTTGGATGGAGTATCCCTTTAAGTTGAGTAACCGGTGACCTGTTGAAAGTTAAATGTCATCATTATCTTTAATTTTTCACTGACTTTTCACAAAAATGCCTGATTGAATTAGAGACTCCATATGTGTGCTTTGGGTTATTTGGGTAATTTTATGAATTGGTAGTCAAAACCAAAATGTTTTAGAAAAAAAGCCCACAAATATGAATATTTTGTATATTATTATAACATATTATATATGTTATATATATTTTATATTTTGTTTATCAAGTGAGTAAATTATCTTGTGGTATCCAAAAACAATTCACAGGGAAAATGCCCCACTTCAACAAAAATATTTAGATATCATTGAAATAAAAATATACAATTGCTTTATAATCATAAAAGTCATATAAAATATGGCATTACATAAAAACAACACTAATATACAAACATTTACATTACATTTTTGAAGGTCTGTTCCTTTTCCTTGTTTTAAAAAGTGCAGTTAAATCATTTTAGATAAATTGTTTTCAAATCTTCAAATATTTTAAATCAAAGCCAGTTGGACATTGATTCGGAATAAACAGTATTTTTCAGCTTTGTAATGCATTTAAGTTAAATGTGTTAATTTGTAGCCTATGTTCAACTGAGAACTGAGTCTGTTAGTCTTTGTTAGTATCTTAAACACAACACGAAATGTCATTCCTACCAGAGTTATTATAGTTTTGATTTTAGTTTTATATAGTTTTATTAATATCTTAAATTAGCTTTCATTTTTTTGTGTTGATTTTAGTTAAGGTATTAGCAATTTTGGTATATGATTTTGTAATTTTATAATTTATTTGTTTATTTTTAATGTTGCTATATAAGATTAATACATTTTTACTTTAGTTTTTTAACACATTTTTGTGTATTGTTATAATTTTACTGAATAAACATTTTCAAAGCTTTAATTTTAGTAAACTAAAATAACCTTGATTCCTATATGTAACTTTAATGTGTGATGTCATTTTGAATTAAACAGATAATATACAAGGAAATGAGACTTAGATTCATAACGTTTTCCGTCAGTATGTTGTGGTTACATGGCAATTCATTTTTGTCATTGTTATTTCCCCTGAAAAAAATGGAAAACAAATTCAAAAGCATTGTTCTTTCAAACAGAATGCACAAATAAATTGTGCATATTGAGAGCAGAAGTATAAATTAAGAAAACACACAGGCTTAATGTTAATGTTGTTCTTAAATGGATAGTTTACCCAGAAATTCATTGGCACACCCTCACTTCATTCCAAACTTGAAGACTTCCTTTCTTCTTGCATAAAACAAAACAAGATATTTTGAAGAACGTTAATAAGCAAACAACATGGCACTCCATTATCTTCTTTTGCATAAACACAAAACCACTGAGACATTCCTCGAAATATCTCAAGAATCAAATACAGATTTTGGGTGTATAAACGATGAACACATTTTTATGTTTAGGTTAGGTCTGTGTAAGGTTTGATTTACATAAGAAGCACAGACTTGTATCACAGCAACCAGATGGTTTAGGCGGAGAAGTTTGAGGTCTTGTAGGGTAGCAGGTTATAGAGGGGGGCAAAAGGGGGTGGGTTGGTCTGGGTGTTGGATGTATCTGAAGATCCTGTCTGTTGAACACTGGATCCAGTTGATGCCGGTGAGATATAGAGTGAGGCACTCTGCAGGTCAAAACATGAACAATTAGACTTTCAAGTGCACAAAAAAAGTTTTCGGGAGAAATAACAATGTCAAAGAATTAACAACTAGTAACAAATTCAAACCCTGACGGAAAAAGTTTTGAATCTAAGTCTCATTTCCTTGTGCATTTTCTGATTCATTCAAAATGACATCATATCTAACTAATCTACTGCACGGTAACTATTAACTGCATCTACTCATCTACTGCACTGTAACTATTAACTGCATCTACTCATCTACTGCACTGTAACTTCAATAACTGCATTAACTCATCTATTGCACTGTAATTCTATTAACTGCATCTACTCATCTATTGCACTGTAACTATTAACTGCATCTACTCATCTACTGCACTGTAATTCTATTAACTGCATCTACTCATCTATTGCACTGTAATTCTATTAACTGCATCTACTCATCTACTGCACTGTAACTTCAATAACTGCATTAACTCATCTATTGCACTGTAATTCTATTAACTGCATCTACTCATCTACTGCACTGTAACTATTAACTGCATCTACTCATCTACTGCACTGTAACTTCAATAACTGCATTAACTCATCTATTGCACTGTAATTCTATTAACTGCATCTACTCATCTATTGCACTGTAACCTATAAACTGCATCTACTCATCTATTGCACTGTAACTTCAATAACTGCATTAACTCATCTATTGCACTGTAACTCTATTAACTGCATCTACTCATCTATTGCACTGTAACCTATAAACTGCATCTACTCATCTATTGCACTGTAACCTATAAACTGCATCTACTCATCTATTGCACTGTAACTTCAATAACTGCATTAACTCATCTATTGCACTGTAACTTCAATAACTGCATTAACTCATCTATTGCACTGTAATTCTATTAACTGCATCTACTCATCTATTGCACTGTAACCTATAAACTGCATCTACTCATCTATTGCACTGTAACCTATAAACTGCATCTACTCATCTATTGCACTGTAACCTATAAACTGCATCTACTCATCTATTGCACTGTAACCTCAATAACTGCATCTACTCATCTATTGCACTGTAACTTCAATAACTGCATTAACTCATCTATTGCACTGTAATTCTATAAACTGCATCTACTCATCTACTGCACTGTAACCTATAAACTGCATCTACTCATCTATTGCACTGTAACTTCAATAACTGCATCTACTCATCTATTGCACTGTAACTTCAATAACTGCATTAACTCATCTATTGCACTGTAACTTCAATAACTGCATTAACTCATCTACTGCACTGTAACTTCAATAACTGCATTAACTCATCTATTGCACTGTAATTCTATTAACTGCATCTACTCATCTATTGCACTGTAACCTATAAACTGCATCTACTCATCTATTGCACTGTAACTTCAATAACTGCATTAACTCATCTATTGCACTGTAACTTCAATAACTGCATTAACTCATCTATTGCACTGTAATTCTATTAACTGCATCTACTCATCTATTGCACTGTAACCTATAAACTGCATCTACTCATCTATTGCACTGTAACCTATAAACTGCATCTACTCATCTATTGCACTGTAACCTATAAACTGCATCTACTCATCTATTGCACTGTAACTTCAATAACTGCATTAACTCATCTATTGCACTGTAATTCTATTAACTGCATCTACTCATCTATTGCACTGTAACCTATAAACTGCATCTACTCATCTATTGCTCTGTAACCTATAAAATGCATTAACTCATCTTCTGGACTGCAAACTATTAACTGCATTAAATCGTATACTGCACCGTAACTTTAATAACTGCATTAACTTCAACTACTGTATTAACTCACCTATTGCACTGCAACTTTAATAGCCAATGTCAATAATTTATGCATAAGTCACTTGCACTATTTTAGTCTAAATTATTATCTGTTCATATCCACCTGTACATTAATGTTCATAGTATATAGCCATCTGTATATATTGTTCATAGTATATACCTACTGTCATATTTTCATAGAACATTCCTACTGCAAAAAAAGAGTGACTGTACTGTATATTAACTTATATTTAAATAACCTAAGAAGTGGAAATGAATCTTGATTTTAGTTTATAATTGTAGTATATAAAAAGATCCTAGGATGGGATGTATTAATCCCATTGTTGGGTCAAATATAAAACAATGGTTTAATTTGTCCATTTATGACCCAATGCTTTGACTACAAAATTCTTGACCAATCACATTTAGACATTTACATTTAGTCATTTAGCAGACGCTTTTATCCAAAGCGACTTACAGATGAGGAAACATTGGAAGCAATTATAACAACATAGGCAACAAAATACATACGTGCATCAAACTAGTCCATTAAAGCCTAGCACAGTATAAAAAGCTAAGAATAGTGAGGTTAGTAGTGTTTTTTTTTTCAATCACAATAAAGTATTCCAGAGCAAGGTTATTTTAGTTTACTGAAATAAAACATTTAAATAGTTTCGGTTTATTGAAATTAAATTAAATATTCGACTAAACATTATTGGAAAAACTTGATGTCACCTCAGATATAAACTGAAATAAGCCCAAGGCAGTAAAATTATAATCATAAACAAAAACAAAAATTAAAATAAAATAAAAAATTATCTTATATAGCAAGGTAAAAACAAAAACAAATAAATAATAAAATTACAAAAGCATAACAAATAGCGAAAAGAAAACTAAAATGAATGTAAAAACAAAAAAACTTAAAATATTGTTAAACTAAATAAAACTTAAAACAAATCTATAAGATTGTGTGTGTTTCTAAAATGGAAGACCACACAAGATTTGTTTAGATTTTTAAGATTTTGCTATTTATAGATGTGTTTAAAGGCAAATTTTGAGTGGTCTTTTAATTTTTGACTTTGGTTTGTTTTTCGTTTTCATTATGAGCGTGTCTAATATCAAATGCTTGGGAGCTGTGTTTGAATTGGCCAGATACATTTCTGTGGTGGTTCTTCCAAAAGCAACTGAATAGTAGCTCAACAGGAATGAGGTTTGCTGAGGGATCTGGGATTGGTCAGACTTCTGGCCAGAGCTCTCAGCAGGGCAGGGGTGTGATATGGACAAGCCCATGGATCAGTGTATTTAGGCAGGGTTTGCTGTGGGAATTTGGACGGGGACTGTTATTTTCACATCACACTAACAGGTTATATTTGATAAGGAGTCTCACACAAAATTGTAATGGCACGAAAGCCTGTTGACATCATACTATAAAAGACCATAAATGTGAACTGAATCTGTGTTTGTGTTTGTGTGGTTGTACTCAGTGTACTGACCGGGTAGAGCTGGTGTCCAATCTGTGAGCTGGTCTCCATTAGCAGAGGTGCATTGGGAGATGAGCAGTTCGCCCCTTCAAAGGATAAAAGAGATGAACCCCCCCACCGGGGCACATCAGGACATACCCCCCCATTTTTCTGCCAAGAGAACAGCACAAAACAACCTAATGTAAGGGCATTTACTAAAGCAGTTTCGGTATATATTATATTGCCATAATACAATGTATTTTATTACACAATGTAAGAAATGCATTTCAATTTCAATAATTTATTTTTGACCCACGCCCTGTAGGGTTACTACTGTACAGTGTAAAATCAACTTTTATTTTTCTCCAGTGAAATGTTCAATAGCATTGTGAATAGAAATGCATGCACGTGCTTATAGGCTACATCAACATGGGTATGCGTACTAAAGTAATATTTACTAAATAAAAAAGTGTGTCAACTAACTGTTGATACAGCAGGAAAATCTGAATTCTCATAAATTTGGCTGACAATATGGACAGAAGGTCAGCAAATTCAGACAAAGAGAGCCCATTTGGTTTTGGGGGTCTATATATAGTGACCATGGCAGCATGAGGAGCTGCACAATGAGTAGTACGCTCAAGCCCAGACATTCAAATGTTTTAAAACTATGTACAGGTACGGGTATATACTGTATTGCAATTTGTAAACCCCTGTAAATTCCACCACCTCTACCAGTAGACCGTGAGACATCAAGAAAGTCAATAATTCTGTCTATGCCAAGTTTCAGCAAGTCCAGTTTATTGTCCATGATAAAACTTGATATTTAATGCCATCGTAGGGAAAATAAATAGTATGGGAGTCAGTGAGGTGGGAAACCAGATCTGTTTTAAAATAACCCAGCCTTTTGAATGCACTGACAAAAAAAACAATTCTGACTTTTTATTTTTCATTTAAAATTTTATTCTGTACCTCGAGTGCTAACAAAACCCATAGCTACTATACTGCATACAGTATTAATTAAGTTTACACTCAACATGATGGGGTATTTTCAACCCAGCACTGTCAGAAAAGGTTCAATCCAGCCTTTGGGTTAAATTTACCAGCCAAAGGATATTTTTGACCCAAAAATTTGGCAGAGAAGATACTGTACAAGCGCTAGTCCTAAGTAACACCATCTCAAAGTGGTGATGTCAGTATTATATTCTGGAGTTTCTATTCAAGCAGGAGGAAATGTAAAGCTTGCTAAAGTGAAAGGCAGAATAAACAGACACAAACACAAACAAAACACAAACAGGAAAACCCCAAGAAAAATATTTCAGACTGTCAGCAAGATTCAGACTGCCATCATCAAGGCCAAGATTCGTTTCCCAACTGTAAAGTTTAGTCATTAATTTGTTTTATGATTAGCATTTTGTTTTGTTTCCCGCTCTGAAGACTTAACAAAAGCAAGCGATATAAAAGTCATGTCACCATGAAAGAGACATTGGTTTTACACACTTTGGGTATTGTTCAGGGTGATGCGAAATCAGCAGTGTTGTGTTTTAAGTATATGTTCTACATTTACATTTTCGCATTTGGAAAATGCTTTAATCCAAAGCGACTTAAATTGCATTATAGATTTGTGTCAAAGTATGTGCAATCGCTGAGATCGAACCTTGGCATTGCTAGCCCCATGTTCTAACCACTGAGCTACAGGACACCCTCACAGACCTCTTTCGCAAGGCACTTGCAATACAGACTTGCTCAAAACCCGCTATTCTTTTCTCACCTTGTCTTTGATACTGCCCAACACAGCAGTGGTCAGGATTCCAGTCACAAATCCCAGCAGATTGAGGACAGTAAGGACCCACAGGAGAACGTACAGAGACAGGACGTCCTGACAGCTTTGCACACCAACAAACTCATAATAACCGTTCAGATATCCTCCACTGGAAATGAAGACAGATGTGGGAATAATTCTATACCCTGTTGGTTTGCTTTTTCTTTTTATTTCAACTATAATGTTCATGGTAGGCAACAGATGTTATTTGGCTCTGGTGTTATTGGTAGATGCTATGCATTGATCAAATTTCATATTCTGGACCGTATACATGACTTACTTTAAATAATAGTAATATTGTACTGTATATAGGGGATAGTTCGGCCAAAAAAAGGTATTTGGTAACCGAACCATGGTGGTACCCATTCAGTTTTATTGTGCAGACACAAATCCAATGCAAGTCAATGGGTACTACCATTGTTCTGTTACCATCGTTCTTCAAAATGTATTTTTTTGTGTTCTGCAGAAGAAATACAGGTTTAAAAATGACTAGAATTTGAGTTAATTTTCATTTTGGGACTAAAGTTTCGTGTGCAGTGTTTTTGAGTTACTTACTTGGCACAATCGTACAAGTCACAACAGTAACATGTTCCGCTGCGGACCTTCATACTACAGGCCTCTGTTAGACTTTGACAAGGAACCTATAAAACAAACATCTATCCAATCTCCAAATCCTTAAATCTCACGGATACAGGTGGGCTATAGATGGACAGATGGCCATATGATCTTCTATGCAAATGGAAGACACTTTGAAATTCTGCTTTAATCTATTTTGAAAACGGACGTTAATATATCCAGAAACTGTTTATGAACAAATGCTTACATTTGAATAGATAGCTAGCAAATAAGATAACATAGACTGCTGTTACGTTCTCTTGGCGTCTCATAGTGACATCACGTGGTAAACATACGAATGTGACGAGTTGTCTGGAATCCAGCATGAGATGACTACAGTATTAGTACAGATCCCACACAACAAACACTTGTCTTCCATGTCAACTGCTCAAACCAGTTCGAGGCTTCACATCAAAAGAACGTGTGTATGAGGATAGTAGCAAAAAGCCTGCAGATAATGATCTGTCACAAGACAGAAATGTGGAGGACCTGACTCACTGTTGCATGGTACTTCTCATAGATGTAACTGTTTCCACTGGTGTAGAACTGACATCTCCCCGCCCTCAATGGACGCAAATCCTGATGGACACAGAAAAAGTAAGAAATGTCTTTTGTTGTTTTGTTCAATATTTACTCCTAAAATCAATATTAACTACTCTGTAGTTTCTTTTTATCTATCTCTCAAGACCATCCCTGGCTCTTTATATGACTGCAGAACTTTTATACAAATATTGAAGAGCACCAACTCATTGTCCCATCTCTAAACGTGTGCTTTATATGCATTGTCTCTCTCTCATTTCTTATAAAATTCAAATATTATCAGCACATCAATGTCTTAAAGTCTGACAAACACATAAGTAAACAACATATGTGAGCGACATTATGTTTTGAGAGTTTTATTTTTGTGTGCTTAAAAACATTCTTGGAAAAAAAGTTTGGAAACATTCATGTTCCTCTGGTTTATATGAAACAAACTAGGACATTTAATGTCATGAAGATTTTCTGTGACCAAACAAATACATGCATAGATATAGAATGTATAGATTTGTAAATACTGGTACAAAAATGAACAGTACATTTCAAGTGTCAATTCTTATCGGAAAAATGCCTTATTAGCATCTATAATAGCTTTACACGCAGTCTAGACATTGGTGCAGCTTTTGACAAAGACTGTAAATGAGGTATTGTACGGAACTCCTTAAAAACACAGATCCGTTTCGATAAATGTACTCACAATGGTTAGCAGGATGAAAACACCATCCACCACAAGACACAGGAAGCTGGAAATGATACCAAAACTCAGGAACACAATAGCTGCAACCAACTGGACAGAAAAAGAACAGTTTAAAATTTGTCAGGAGTGTATTTCAGTCTCAAATTCTTGACTTGCTTAAAATTTCTTTAATAAAAATTCATTGTAAACACATGCACACACACTAAAATACACCCTTTATCCAAACACCAGTGGAGGACGTATGATAGCAGATGTTTAAAGCCCGACGGGCTTTGAAATTATCCATAAATTAGACATTAATGCCCTGAATGATTTAAAAAAATGCTATAGTGTACTTATTTTTACATGCGTTATGGTGTCCACAGGGACAGACCTTTGCTCAGCTGATCACAGAGAGAAGTGAACCCCACCAACAGAGAAAACAGAAAGATAAAAAGAGAAGAAGAGACAGGGAGTGAACAGATGAAAGGAGAGGAAGGAGAGAGTAAAGTGATGTATGTCGTAGGCACATCAGAGAAGTTCAGTGGCAAGAGGTTGGTCAGGTCACAAGTGATTTATGCCACAGTTTTCTTCGTGGGATATCTATGTCTATAAAAACTGAATTGAGAAATAAATTAATGCACATATTCATCATCAAAAGCTCTTTTTTTTACTGTTTGCTTTGTGTTCGATTGACACTTCCCTCTTGGTTGCAAGATTCACATGCTTTGTGCTTAAAGTGTTTAAAATTTTAATGTAGGCTGGAGTGGCAAAGCATTTAAGAATGCATTTACTTTATATTAAAGGGATTAAAGGGAAAGTTCACACAAAAATGAATGTGGTAACAATGAGAAGTTCAGAACTGATGAAGCAAAAGAAAAGCCTCATTTGATTGTATTCTCTTTCTTTTTACATTACACTTTAATTCAAATACTATCTCATCAAATCTGATATCTAGTATATCAGAATAATATCAACATGATGTGTATCTCATTTGTAAATGGGGTTCTGGTTTCTTTCTCCAATTGTGAATTACTGAACACAGCAACAATGCTACACAAAAAAATAAAAGAACAGCCAACATCACAAAATTACGCAAGCTCTAACAGGATAGTTCAGGAGCAGATAGAGATGGGGCGATATGCATCACATTCACACTCACATTTTGCTTTTATGCATTATGAAAGTGTAAGAATATAGAACTTAGCGCTGGCTTTATTGCAGATAAGCATATCCTGCTTTGTCTCATTCATCTATATGTCCGTGTCATGACAATTTGTCAATAGTATCAAACGGTCCTGCCCACTGAAAGCGAATATTTACACACTGAAATAGAAAAAACAGCATACCAGTTGAGAGACTGACCCCATCACCATGATAGATAACATCGTCCAGCCCTGTAAGCAGTGGTAGTTTGGTCAATAATGGATATCAAGCTTTATCTCATACGTGTTGGCTGTGAGAAATTGTCCTGCTGAAACGTCCTCCCTCCTTTAGGTTATGCAAAATTTATTTTCATACTCGCATTATCACACTGCCCTGCTGCTGAAAAGCTGTGCCCAAAACAGTGGAGTGAATTGAGGAAATCATTTTTATTTTGGGGTGAACTGTCCATTTAACACACATGCAACAGGAAAGTTGATCATTTTATATTAAACTCTTCAAAGAACCTCATAAGTTTTTGTTGCCTCATCAGATGCATTTGATAATGTTTAGTTTTTTTGATAAACTGCCTGAATTAAAAAAGAATACATGCAATGTTTCCCTTGAGTCTTTTAACTATGGCAAAATAAAGCTTGTTTTATTATTTTCTAAGTGTTCGGGTTGAGGGATATATTAGATAGAAAATACATCATTTGTTAGTGATTACACATCTCCAAAACAACTCCGCCTTATGACAAACACGTTTGTGATTCCCCAAGTATCAAATTTGACCAGCAACTATGAAAGATAGCCCTCACACCATGTATGTATCAAATGCTCTACAAGACCCCTGAAGGTGTCCTGTGGTTTCCCAGTCCTGTCGGTGGCTCAGCCGGCCTTCCAGCCGGTGTCAAGTCCTGCACCCAGTCCTGTCGGTGGCTCAGCCGGACTTCCAGCCGGTGCCCAGTCTGGCAGTTATGCCGGGAACAAGACTAGTTCCCCCCAGGACTTCTCCCATCAAGCCCCCCGGGACCCCACGCTCGCGAGTAATAATAAGAAGCTGTGTAATAAGTCACCACTTTAGTGTGACCCTGATTACCCTGACTGGGTTTATTCGGCGATAACAACTGACTGGGCTGACGTTTTCATTTACTATTTTTAAAACAAGCATGAGCTTGTGAGATTTAAAAGTTCCAGCTGTAGAAATAACTATGAATAACAGCTGTTCATCACAAAACAAATTGAGCAATTAACCTGTCTCCAAAAGAACTGGAAAGTGTAATGTATATAATGTAGGGTACACAACATATGGACTACTTTAACATATTTCAGATATGCATATTTGTTCTTTCTGATACTTGACAGTTAACAGTAAATCACTACTGTCATTGCATGTACTGGGGCTTCACATTAGTTAAAGAAATGGGATATTTGCTAACATGTTAAATAATGTATTATGATATGCAATACAATAATACTTGAACCATATAACAACATTCACATATCAGTTTCTTAGTTATCTGCATTGACCTAAAATGTTGCATGTAAGCTACTTAACTTTCAAAAGCATTAAAATAATTTGGTTACTGCAAATCATTGTGAAATACATATTGCGATATGCATTTTTGCAATAATTTCAATTTATTGTTCAGTCCTAGAACGTACTGTTCCTTTAAGACAAAATATCTGAACTAAATCTACCAAATAAGACTAGTTTTCAAACCCTCTATGGCATGAATTTTTATTTTGTTATTGTGGCTTTTGGTAAATACAATCATCACAGCTGCCATCGTTTTCAACAACAGCAGGAATCTTCCATCATTTGCGGTTATAACAACACTACTTGTAGTTGGCTTAACATACACCCAATAATTGTGAACCTTTGGGTATTTTGTATATGCGTCGGGTTCTGTAAATACGATGTGGATCAATAATAATAATTACTAAATCATGACTCTGAGTAACTTATCAAAAGCATGGAAAACTGTATGAGAACTAGCCAAGCCATAAGGAATGATGAGATCTCTTTCCAATCCAGTCTCACTATTTGATAAAACCACATCTTGCTTGCCTCTCTGAGCTGCTTCAAGGCACTAAATGCTAATGCCAAGGGATCGTGGTATTGGTGTTGTGTTTAGTGCTCGAGATGAAGATCAGAAGTTGGCTTGATTCCTTTAAGGAACAATGCTGTCAGGCAAAGGTAATGGTAGAAACCTACTAGTGAAACTTTATCATGTTGGGATCTCTGCAATCATAACCAGCATCCTTCTCTAGGCTTGTTGTTGAGATAACGCTATAAGACATGTGATGCTGTAACCATCAACTGCATCATGGTTCAAAACAGCAGAGTCTCGGTATCTAGTCACCTTCACCTCAATCTTGGCAAAACTGAACTGAACTCCTGTTGATCCCAGCAAACCCATCAGTCATGCACAACTTCACTGTCCAACTTACTGTAGGTCTTTAACAGTAACACCTATGAGTTGTGTTTGATGACCAGCTGAACTTTACATTCCACAATGCAACACTTATTTGGTCAGTCAGTAAACAGCTTCTTGTCCAAACTCTTTTGCCCTTGCTTGGCCCTCTGGTCAATGTGACCAAGCCAGATTGAAGGTCAATGCGACCTGATTCAGATTGCAATAGCATGTCTGGTTTTTAATCAAACAAAAAAGGCAACAAATCAATCTATGGCCATTCTGTTCCTCTGTGGTTAAATGAGCTGCAAGTCCTGATCAGCTAAAACCACAACAACTTTCAAAAAACAAATTTGCTGTTTAACATTCCTGTAAAAATAGCTTTGTACGGTGTACTTTATTTATTGTTAGATCTTAAGCCAAAATGTTAAATTGCTCTGGATAACAGCGTCTAGATGAATTCATGTAAATGTGGTCTGGACTGTTGCGTTGGGGTGGTTGTATATTGGTCGAACTGTTATGTTTGTTGCACTCTTTTCTCTTTTTTCTATTGTTTTATTATTTATATATTGTTTTATCTGGTTACTTTTCTTATTTCCAACTCTCCTCCTGCCTGGTCGATGTTTTACCCTAGTATCATTTGTTCATTACTCACACCTGTTCCCCATTTACAATCTCCCTATTTATACCACAGTGTTCCCCTCACTGGTTGTGGCGTTGTCTTCTTTGCCACAAGTGGATTACGGTCTGTGGTTTGTTTTGTGGCTCTCTAATATTGTGGCTAAAGCCAGTATGGATGTACCAGATAAACTCTGCGCTCACTCGCCCTCTCTGGATTATTGTTTTCACTCATAATTTGCTCATCTATTCGCTAACCCTATATGATCTTTCAAATCAATCACCTGAGTGTTATTTTCAAGGCCTTCAATGAAGAAAAATTATGTTGAGTCCAAATGTTATTCACGCAATCTACCAGCAAGTGCAAATTACTGTCGTTAAGTCAAGATTTGATCCCTTAGTGCAAACATGGCTGTTGGATCTGGTGTTCTTTATGTTATCCAATATTTGATCTGCTATATTTAGCATGACAGTTTAACAACTGCTTTGGGCTTTATATATATTTTTTATTTTTTATTTTATGTACAATAGAGTTTCCTAATTTGCTTTTAAAATATGATTAGGACCATCATTTCAATCATTGAACAACATACTTAATCATGGCTCTTTGTAAAATATAAAGGTACATCCTAGCAAAAGAAGGAAACCGAACAATATAATCATAGATACAATATGAACATTGGCAAACTTGTTCTTCCTCTGAAGTGATAATTGTAACAGCCTGCAACACTGCAAAAATGTTTACGAGCCTACTCAAAAACATATTAAAGCGTTCTCACACCGGCTCCTAGTAATTGTATGAAGTAGGACAACCTTAAGCAGCTTGCCATTTAGGGAAGCCCTTAAGATTTTTGTGTGCAATACGTACATGATTTGTTTTTAAGAAATTTGAAAATAAATGGCTGGAGTGAATGCTTTACCGAAGTGTCATCAAAATATAAAAAAGGTTTCTAAAATGTGTAACCAAAAACTTGTCTTTATCTGGATTAAGATATCTTTTCTAATTGCCTTATTGTTTGTTAATAAACTACTGCACTATAGAAACACAGAGGGACAATTCACCCAAAAATAAACATTCTGTAATCATTTACTAACCCTCGAGCTGTTCCAAATCTGAATGAATTTCATGGTTTTAAACCCAGAGAAAAATATGTGGAAAAATGCTTGCAACCAAACAAAGCTTGGTCACCATTGACTACCTAGATTCCTAGATTCTTCAAAATATTTTTTGTGATCAACAGAACAAAGAAATAAACAAATAAATGTTTCATACTATGGCATTGGGTGAACTGTTTCTTTAAGCTGTTGCCTTCTGGACCTTCCCAGGATAAGGGAAAGCCCTCTCTCTGGGAAACTGTTAGTTTTCCTTCAAATTCACATCTGCTCATCTGTCCTGACCAGTCCCTCCTCTGCTCTTTCCTTTCCAACTTACCATAATTGATTTATATTTTTCCATTCAAGACTGTTGTTATTTGTTTGTACAGATACATGTGTTTGGTTTCTTCCCTAGTTACATCGTATGACAATCTTTGACAATATGACATTTTTTGTAGCAAGATCTATGGACTGTGATGAACAAGAGCAATTCCTAAAATGTCAAGTTTGTCATTTTCGTTTTCTTTACATTTATTTGAGAACATTTGTAATAATAAAAAATAATTCATATATAATTATTTTAAAAAATATATTATTGTACCATCACTAAAAAAATAAGTGTCACAATCGGGGTGGTGAGACTTGGACAGAGGACCCAGACGCAGACAGCGGGTAAGGAGTCATTTAATAACATAACAAAACCCCACGAGGGGGTAACATTAAATAGGGGAATCTAAAAACATGACATGAGAGGACGAAGACTAACCACACTTAAACAAGATTACAATAAAGTCTTCATCGCACCCGCACCGCAGCCGCACCACACCAGACCACACCACACTACACTACACTACACTACACTACACTAACAAGACACAGGAACTCCCCAAACAACCACAATAAACCAGCACAGAACACAAGGGCATTAAATAGGGACAAATCAACATGGGAACAGGTTTGGGGCATGAACTAATTAACAAGCAATAATGAGGAAAAGAGAGGACGTGAACAGAGACGAGCCCGGAGAGAGTGTTTGGCAAGCCATAAGGGCCAAATATCACTCTCTCCACATTAAACATGAGGTTCTGTCATGATCCTGCCACTAGACCAAGAGAAACCTGACAATGGCATAAATGTGCTCGTCCCCAACCTAAGAAAAACCTTAACTCTTCACCACTTACCCCCCCAAATAAAATAACAGACAACCGAAAATCTTCTGAATTTTAACATTGCAGAACAGTTAGCACTAAAAAGTCAAATACAATGGCACTTTAACAATTTAAAATCTAAATCCACTCATAAGAGCAAAGCATGCTGGGAAATCAATCTGCTGAGTAGTTTCAGTTAGTCAATGAAAAGGATTCATGTTGTCCCAATACTAATGGACTAAGTTATGTAAAAGAGTTGCCTATTTATGTCACTATTACACATTGACATTGAGCTTGAACAAGACACCAATACAAATGTGTTATATCAAACTATATTGATTAAGTAAAACAAACAACCTTTAAAATTATTTTTTTGTGTTCCAGGAAAAGTAACAATTAACATCAAAATCATTTAATTAATTGCAGTAAATATATAAGCTTTGAATTTCAGAGTCTATTCACACTTTTCAATAGAGCTGACCATAGAAAGAGCTGACGCAATAAATACTGGGCATGAGTACAGCACATGCTGTGAGTTTTCTCTCTTGACAGCGGAAGGTCAGAGGAAGTTCTGAATGCACAGACAGAAATGAAGCATGGCAAAACAAATTAAACCCTTGTAAATTTTTATTCTCAAAGTAGGAAATGGCGATGGGGAATATTTATCTTGACAAACTTCTGCAAAGACTGGTCTGCTGAGTTTGGATTTCAACAATTTGAACAAAACAAGATTTTTTTGTCAAAATTAAATTGGATAGCGCTGGATAGCAAAATACAATACTTATATCTGTCATCATTAAAACATCTTATAAATTGTCTTTAACTGAAGTAAATTTAAACAGATTTAAACAGACTGATCAAAAGTTAATCAAACTTTAACTTTAATTGAAAACCTATTTATTACAGTAAAAGAGAATTAACCTCTATAATAGGTGCCTAACACTTGTACTCACACTTAGAGATCATAATTATCATAATATTCTCAGAACAGCGGTGAAGCAAGAGTGGAAAAAAGAGTACACATGTTTGTGAAACCAATAAACAGACCATGGCAAGAATACAAGGCAACATGGTGAGCAGAAAAACGCAACAGAAAAAAGCTGATGAGGGAAGACTTTCTGAGTTTACATGTCAATATCTACCAGTTTTTTGCGGTTTTCCTCCAGACATAGTCCAAGAACACCCAAGAATGATCCAAATGCCAACTGCAATAAAAGGAAACACACAATAGTAAAAACAGAGACTCACTGGAAAATACAAAATACTATAGAAGCACTGTGATTCATTATCATACATTTAAATGTCTTTCTGTTATATGGTGAGTAACAACAACGATTCTATGGTATTAAAAAATGAAAAAAAGGTTGTGTTGAGAGACTGACTGGGGTTTGATCTTTAGAACCTATCATCTCTAAGATAAAGTTGAAACACCAATGGGCCTGGCGAATGGCACGCGCACACCAGTCTCCGCCCGTTACATACGGTTATAAAAGGAAGATGGCGGCGGTCATTCATTCACCCTTTGGGCTGAGGAACCTGAGAGATAACTCCCTGACCAAAAAGAAATTAGCTCGAGTATTTGCAGCAATAGCCAAAAGTTAATAATATGGGTCTAAATGATAAGTTTTTCAAAAAATCATTAGAGTAGTCTAGCCATGTGGTGAGTTCCCGTTCAGTGTTGTGTAGTCTAGTCCAGTTGTTTGTATTTAATTCAAGTGTTGTCTTAGTCATGTCTAGTTTAGTTAATCCATGTTCCTATGTATATGTTATGTTTATACCCTTTTTGTTTTGTTATTTTACCCCCTCGTGGGTTTTTGTTTTGTTATTTATATTAAATATCTGTTTAACTCGCTGTCTTTTCCTGGGTTCTCTGTCATTGTTTCACCACCCCTGTACATGACTGAATAAACCAGCCATATTAGGACCCAGCAGACAGAGGGATCGTTGCGACAGCGGTCCCCTCTAGGGTCAAGGCCGCCGGGCTGCCTTCCAAGGTCGTGACCACCAGGCTTCCTTCCAGAGTAGGGGCCTCCATTCCAGGTTGGTGCAGCCGGCCATTCCAGCCCGGTGTAGCCAGCCATTCCCGCCCCGGCTATCCATTCCGTGTCCTGCCGGCTATCCCTTCCGTGTCCTGCTGGCAATCCTAGTTCGGACTTCCTCTGGACTCTGAATTCTGTTTTGTATTTATCATGTTGCCCTTCTTCGTTTGGTCACAGTCTGTTTTGTCTTCTCTGTGCCTTGAGGAGTGCCAGGTTGTGGCAGGATCATGACAGTGTGGAGAGAAGCATTTATGGCCTTCCATACACTCTCTCCGGTCTCGTCTCTGTTCCTGCCCTCTCGTCTCCTCGTTATTGATTCATGCCCTACACATGCCCTTGTGTCTTGTGCTGGTTCATTTTGATATTGTTGTTCTGAAATCTAAACAGTTAACGGTCGGTCCATATAAAGTAAATTATGTTAATGAAAGAGGAGGCTATTGTTGTGCACAAGCTGATGCACAATCATTTAAGGGAGAGTTTTGTAAGTGGAGGAGACAAAACTAAAACTTTAAATTGATGGAACTGCATTTCTAAACTGTATTACAGATAAAGTAAAATTCAGAGTCTGCGGTTTGCTCATGGAAATGATTGTTGGAAAAGTGTTTATTCTGAGTTGTCTATGTATACTTTGGCCACTTATGAGCAGATTACAATTAAGGATAGTGAATTTGGCTTTGTTTGTCGGGACTGATCCAACCAAATTTAGTCAAAGGACCAATTTCAAATTACTGTTTTCGTATTATTATTTGGATGGTTTGGACTTTGGGTAATAACTCTATCAAATTAACAATTAAAAACAAGACAGATGCCAGCACTCTTGATCTCCAAAACAGCTGTATTCTTGTATTGTATACAATAGTTATTTATCATTTGTAGATTACAATGATGATGACTTACAATAATCCCTGACGTGTATCCGGTGATGGTAACACTCTCTGTGCGTGTGTTGGTGTAGATGCCCAACACAACAATAACCAAAGACAGACATAACATGACTGAGACCAGCCATTGAGCCTTCCTCCTCATCATGACACTGTCTGCGATAGAGAGAGAGAGAGAGAGAGAGAGAGAGAGAGAGAGAGAGAGTGAGAGAGAGAGAGAGAGAGAGAGAGAGAGAGAGATAGTGCGCTTGATTGCAAGCTGGTTCAAACACACTTAAACTTGATATAAAATATGAAATGTCTTCTAACACATAGACACATCTGCATTCAACATCTGGTTCCAATGGTGCAGCAGTTGTGAACATCTGAACATCATATTGCTTATTTAACAAACTCAGTTTAAACTCGTTTTCCACAGGGAACACTTAGATTTAGTCATTTCGCAGACGCTTTTATTTTCACTTCTCATATTTGCACATTCCCACTTGCAGAATTTTATTTTTTTTGGCACAATATAACAAGCTAATCACTGTTAAAGATCATCTCTTTTCTGAGATTATGAAGGATTAAATACTGTACATGTTAGGCCTAAGCTATAAAATATGTCTATACAATAACAAAATTATTTGAAAGTTGAATAAAAAAATATAAAAACCATGTTTATTAAATAAAACAAAAGACAAGTGTTAAACTGTAGTTTCAGCATACAAAAAAAGGAAAGCTTGACAATAAGAAAATAACTTTTTTACATTTTATGGTTTATTCACAGAAATGTCATACATTGCATAAACATATGAAGACACTGTATTGTAAGCTATTATTTTGAAATATAGGTATATTGCATATGTTTTAGTATATTTCATATTTATGTTAAATCCAGATCTAAACATGTTTATATTATTTTACATTCGTTTCCATTGATAAGTCTTTGTATATTGGATAGCACAGGTTTTAGGCAACGTATTGTTATTTCTTTCATTTAAATCTAATTGTAGTTCCTTGTCCTTGTCGAGTTCACTTATTTTAGTCTTGTGAAAATACTCTTACCTGTGACAGTGTGTTGAGAAGCGGTGTGGTGCCGGTTCGGTGTTTCCGGTGACTGCATGTCTCCTCTGCGCTCCGTCAGTACATCCACACGATCTGCTTACTTGTGTAACTGTGCGTAGCCACGATTGCTCGTGCAATTTATACTCCTGCCGCGAGCTCCGGTGGTCCGCCCGTACACTCAGACATTGAAGAGTGACCGGATATAGGCTACTTATGACATGTTTTCTTCTCAACAAAATATTGTACGATTGGTCTTTTTAATCTGATATATTTCAAAGTCCTATTTCAAAATTAAAGTTCAGTTGAAAGTCGAATTACTTGAATTCTTTAAAGGGTTTTAAGCGGTTGGAGAATCAGACATCTAAATCTAATCTAATGTTACGTCATATTATGTATATCAGGCACTTGCACAAATTGACGTGTTTCTGTTTATGTAAATCTTTAAAAAATCTAAATATAAGGTCGGGAAATTTTTAAAAAATGTCATGGTCCGATGCCTTTCTCCCCTCACGTCTCTGCGCAGGTGCGCACTGTGCAGAACAGCAGTCAGTGTGTATGGTGAAGCACACAGGCAGAGAACAGCAGAAGAAGCCCCTATTCCAGGTGTTTTTGTCTTGGTTTGCGGTGAGTGATGAAAAAAAAGTTAATTATCAAAAAGACAAACCGCACATATTGTTTCTCTAACACGCATGAGCTAGTTGGCTTAAGTTTCGCTATCATTTGCATAACCTACATGTTAACTGAACGGAGACGACAGCTAAACACAGTAAAATTAACAACGTCCTCAGAATCGCCTCCTTGTAAACCAGGCATTAAGTAGGCCTAATTCAAATGTGCTAACTTGCATACATTTGTCAGGTAATGCAGATGAGTAGGATAAACAACATAACTAAAGCATATCACAAAAGCAAACAGAATAACTACAGCATATAACCAATTATTAGTTAATATGACTTACATCAAGAGTCTTTTCCCTTGAAATGTTATGTTTAAATATGCAGATATATATGCAGCTTGTTTTGGTTCATGTACAAGAACTCTACAGAAGCAAACAGACTAGGGTATGGAAGGTTTAAAACAAACAATTGTGTATTTTGGAAATTCCCTAAGCAAAATAGACCAACATCTCAAAATTGAACAGTACATTAAGTGTCCTGCGTTAAACGATAACTTGATAAGTTTGATGTCAGACCCCTCCTTTAATAACTGCCCATGTTGAAATTTAATAACCTCCCTCAAATGTGAAACAAAGTTCTTGTCAGGATCCGCGTGTGTGTGTGCACGTGAGTGGTACAGTAAGTGTAATTATAACAACAATAATATTAATAATAATAATAATTAGTTATGCTGGTGTATTTTTGTATTTTGTCAATAATTTCTTGGAGTGTGTTTTAATTATTTTTGCAGGTTTTTGTCCTGGAAAATAACAAAAAAGCACAACTTCCTTTTTTTTGTTTAGTCATTGTTATTGTCCCAATAACACCTAAATAATGAAAACTGTTTATTGGCTTGTGCAAAATAAACCAATTATTAGTGAAAATATGTCCTATTCCTTTGTGCAGTAATTTATTCTAAAAACATACTTGAATCTTTAGGATAGAGCACATACACATTGCTTCCTTTGTTGCTGCCTGTTCTTCTTGGTGAATTCTAAAGAAGACCATGGTCTCTCTGTGAACGGATTATTTTGTAGACATTGTTGGGTATGAAACAACATGAAACAATTCGGAGAGTGTGAGGGATTTAAAAAAAATTGTTTTCATATATTTAACCTTTTGTTTGGAGAAAATTAAAACAAATATGAGAAGTCCAATTGAGTCCTTGCCCTTCAAATTGTCTGTGCACGTCTCTGATGGATTTATCAAATCCCCCCATGAAAACTATGAGAACTTTACTAAAGTGTTCCAATCACTTCAAAGACAGAAAAACTAAACTTCTTAAAATGTGCCATGAACCCCATTGTTTGATGTAGATAACAAATGTATGCCAATGACTGCTATAAAACAAGCAGCATGTGTCGCACGTATTTCTAAATTATTTGTAGTGTTTAGTGCCTAGCACGTTTATCTTGCTGGGATTCATTTCACAGTCACTTTTCTTCCAGGCTGTAAATGATTCCTGTAGTTCAACACACTCTTCGCAGGTGGATCTTGTTAGTAGAGAAAAATTACTTTGAGTTGTCAAACAGTCTTAAATTTTACATAAGACTACACAAAACTCTTGTCAAATTAACTTTATTTTTGTTCTTACTGGATGTGCTGTGTATTGTAATTTTTTTCTAGAGCATTGACATAAAATTTGTATTGTATGGTATGCATTTCCCTTAGGCCTATAAACCACATCTTTATGGAATTTTAAAAATGAAATATTAAAATCATGGTTGATACTAGTAAGATACATCATTGCACCCATTTAATGTTTTAAATCAAATCTTTTGTTGTCAAATTACCATGTATGGTAATGGAAAAGGTCTGGAAAACAGACTGTATAAAAAGACAGCGCTGAGCATTATACACAGTATATACACATATATAGGATACACATGAAGAGATATACAACTTAGATATGGGGATGTACACATGAAATCCACAGTGTATGTATTGGGTCAAAGATACACATAATAATGCACAAAGGTTTGGTTGATATAAGATGATTATTTCATTGGGTGCAATGCATGATACATTAAAGTACATCACACAGTAAAGAAGTGAGGTGTGAATGTATGGAGTGCAGTGTACCAGTCGGCTTGTGCGGGACTAGATAATATGATATAATCTGCCTGAGGGCAGCAAAGGGAGCAGCCTGGGGTTTTGCTAGCTGGAAAAAAATGATGATCTTCTTGGATTTCTTGGATGATCTTATTTGGAATTTGGAAAGTAGAGACATTTTTCTGCACAGTGTTAAGTGCTTTATTAATGGATTGCACATATAACCTGTTTGCTTTTTCTTAAAAGGCTTTAAAAAATATATATATATATATATAAACAACACTTTTCTTTATCTGACTTAGATCTTCCCATGCCATGAAATGTCCATGACCTAAATGTTAAAGTATACTTAAACACAAAGTGTTCAATAAACTATCTGTCGTGTTCATTTTCGTTCTACGGCTCACTTTGTTGTTGCTGATGTGAGATCCCCATCCAGCATCTCGTCAATTCATAATCCTCTTTATAACGTGTTGGATAAGAGGAGGCACTTCAGTGAACACAAAACATTATATTATAAAACTCCTTTTTAATCGTCTCTGTGATATCAACATTTTAACATAAAATAGAGATTGAGAATACACTACAGATACAGATAATAAATAAATCTTTTTTTAAATACATAAATGCTACTTTAGAGCTGAGCAAAAACATAGTTTACTGACTTGAATATTGTGCTTTACAAGATAGATCCTTTATTCTGGTAATCAGCCATTGTTTATCCACAATAAAGCCCTTCTACCTCTTCACTCAGCTGATATTTGTTTCACTGCCCGGCACCCTTTTCTGACCACATACTTGGCACATTATACAAACCCTTGCAGCACAAGACACAGACACAGTGTAATACATACTGTAGATATTTCAAAGATTAGATCCTGATTCCCAAAAATGTTTGAGTACCAGTGGTGAACACCCTGCTGGAGTGCGGCATGGTTATCAATCTTGTCTCCAGACCTCAGGCTGGGGAATAACCAGCTCCTATCAGGACCTCTGGTTCTTGATTCCTACACCGCAAGAGCCTGGATGATTCCCTGGTTTCCAGTCAATAAACAGCATATTATATAGAGCTTCTGCTGTGGGCTGAATAAATACATACCAACTAACAGCCAGAGGAGTGGTAGGAGATATCTGCTCGAGCCCCGTTCCAAACAATGTGACCACTTTGGATAAAAGGCTTTTGAATTCACTGGATGGAAAGTGAGCTAGGTGGTTATGAGACTCCATGCAGGATATTTTCTGTGGTTTGGCTAAAGGTGGAGACCCAGCATAAAATCTTTCTCCCCAGTGAGCTTTCTGCTTCATTTTTTAATTTGATTTCATTGTATCATTTTTTTATGTGGTCTCAATCATTTCTGTGATTCCAATAAATGTGTAAACTTGTGACCCATTTGGCAGAAGCATATTTCTTCAACATGTTTCTTAGAATCTGCTCTGTTAAAAACTTTTATTAAGAGGGTAGGGTATAGTTTGTTTACTAAACGAGAAAGACAATTATTGCATCGCACAATAGAGTCAACTACTTCAAATAGCCTGAATGTTATTAGAAGTCAGTAACCTACACATGAGTAAAATTATAGGGACATGAGATTATATTTTCTATTTCTATTTGACCAGTAGGTTTATGTATAACTAAAACGTTCCTGTTTGTGCATAAATAATAAAGAATTTGTGCTGTATTTCTTGCCATGTGAGTTGATATGTTGTTTCTTTAAGCGGAGTCATTGTTTTTATAAAACAAATCCCACACTAAAATTATTTTATTTAGCTCAGCAAATTGTAACAATAACGTAAAAGAGTGCTGATAAGAAAGATTTTTACTTTATCTCTGAAATTCATTAAGTGCATTTTATAACATGTCGATGATAGTTGATATGTTGATAGCTGATAGCCGTGATGACAGCACACAAGTTCAGCGCAGTGTCGTGATTGGCCTGCGGAAGGATCGTGGGTTGTGTTGTTGTCGTTGCTATTAGCAACAGACATAGCGCCTCACTCTACCGAGGAACTTCAGATTATCCCGTTAATACCTTTTATGCATTTAAACAGCATATTTTAACAGCTATTCAGTTAAAATAGTTGTATCTTATTTGGCAGCTTACAATGCGTAAAGCGCGGCCGGCGTTGCGAGGTACCGGCAGTGATGCAGCGGTGGTGCAGCTGCGCGCGCTCTGGAAAAGATACGAGTATCACTGCACGCAGACGGACAGCTGTCCCTGCACACTGCTCAAACAAGACATTCTCCTGAATATCGAAAAGCAACAGACTCTCAAAAAGGTATTGTAAAGGGTGGGGATAAATGAAAAGTTATTCTTTTTGGAAGGGTTCGAAAAAATGCAGGCATTCACGATCGTAGCCTATACGTTTACTTGTAGGAGATACGTAAACTTTCTTAGCGACAGCCACTTTAGCACTTTTGCACCACTTCTGGGAATGCGGATTCAACTCATATCCCCAAATACACATTTAGAAAACATGTATCCAACTCATATTTGGTCAGAAATAAATAAAGTATAAAATTACTTAGTGCCAAACCTTAACTACCTAATACGGTACTGAAAATTTAATAGCAGCATATTCAATAAGTGTGTACTGTATGAATATCACATTCATTTCTGGTCATAGTTTTATACAACGACAAAAAAATCACATTCGTTTTGTTGTACTTTTAAGAGATTTATAATTCTCAACAGCAATTAGAAAAAAAAAATTCCTCATCTTATAATTTTTTTCATTTTGGTAGTAAGAGATTGGGAAGTGGGGTGTTTTGTTGTGATGAAAAGGCGAACACATCATTTCTTTCCTTGAGTTTTGTAATAAGTTGTAACCCAGACATGCTGTTGACAGATGAATGAGATTCACTCATCAACCCATACTATATTTTCTTTAGTTATGCAATGTTAGCTTTTCTCCCTTTTTTGTCTCTCTCTTCTGCTTGGCTTGTAGATTACACTGTCATTTCCAGATTACACACCACCAGAAACCGTTGTGCCAAGCCTCCAGCCCCTGTTAATGGCTTTAAGAGATGAACGTTACACACACGTGGAAGAGTTAAACATCTGGAAGCTGTCACTTGAACAAAAAGACGTAGTTGAGCTGGTGAGAATTAATAAATTTTTTCTCATAAGACAATCATTGATCCTTGTTTATTAGACCTATTGCATAAAGCAAATAGAAAAAACTTTAAATTATAGAGACTGTTTGTTTGAGTTCGTAAAATAATGAGAATTTTCAATCATATTAGCAGAGTTTGATATCAAGTTTAACCATGCGCTTGTGCACATGATAGTGTGATGTTTGCAGCAAACAGCAAATCCTGAAACTTGGAGAGCGTCAGAGCAATTTACTTCTCTCAAGAGAATCAGCTAAATTGTATTCTTCACTGAAAATTAAGAAATTATTTGTAAAAAGTTGCATCAAACACTGTACACAGCAAAAACAAACATTGATGCTAATGTAAACATCTTGACATCACCAGGGAAATAAATAGTAGCTGACATATCAATGTCTGCAATGAGATAACACAGCCTCCTTCACGTTACATTTTTCGTTTAATTCATCATGCAAATCTATTCATTTGATTGATTAATCTCCTTGAGAACTGAACAGTATGATATCACAAAACTTCAGCACACGTCTGAAGGGCAAGATACAAGAAGTGTGACCTTTTATGTCAGACTTATGGCCACAGGTCATGATTGACTTCTCACCCCAGGGGTGTTTTTCCCAAACAACGATATAACTCGCTGGTTAACCACCATAGGACGATGGATCAGTGGGAAACTAACAATGTAGCTGCGGCTCCTTCCCCAAACCTTAGTAATTCTGTTGGAGATCAATCGTTTGAACCAAGTTGGTTCAGCAATATAGATGATGGTGGAGCAATGACGTCTACTAATAAATACGTTCAGATCTACTTAATATCAAATTCTTACTATAAGTAACATACATTTAAGGACTACTTTTGTTCTCATATTTTTTATCTGTTGTTAAATTTCACGATAGTAAATTAATTTATAAATGTCCTCCTATGTCATTCAACCCAGGAATTCCCTGGGTCCTAGAGTACACAGGTCATGCTCATTCGCAACTTAAAAAAAACAGTGCTTGTATTTTCTTGATAAACTAAAAGATCCATCCATCCATCCATTTTCTACCGCTTATCCGGGGCCGGGTCGCGGGGGCAGCAGTCTAAGCAGAGATGCCCAGACATCCCTCACCCTAGACACTTCCTCCAGCTCTTCCGGGGGGACACCGAGGCGTTCCCAGGCCAGCCGGGAGACATAGTCCCACCAGCGTGTCCTAGGTCTTCCCCGGGGTCTCCTCCCGGTCGGACGGGCCCCCCTTCCGGGGAAGGCGTCCAGTAGGCATCCGTAACAGATGCCCAAGCCACCTCAGCTGACCGCTCTCGATGTGGAGGAGCAGCGGCTCTACTCCGAGCTCCTCCTGGGTGACCGATCTTCTCACCCTATCTCTAAGGGATCGCCCAGCCACCCTGCGGAGGAAGCTCATTTCAGCCGCCTGTATCCGAGATCTTGTCCTTTCGGTCATGACCCAAAGCTCATGACCATAGGTGAGAGTAGGAACGTAGATTGACCGGTAAATTGAGAGCTTCGCCTTGCGGCTCAGCTCTTTCTTCACCACGACGGACCGGTACATCGACCACATTACTGCAGAAGCTGCACCGATCCGTCTGTCAATCTCCCGTTCCATCCTTCCCTCACTCGTAAACAAGACCCCGAGATACTTAAACTCCTCCACTTGAGGAAGGAACTCTCCACCAACCTGAAGTGGGCAAGCCACCCTTTTCCGACTGAGGACCATGGCCTCGGATTTGGAGGTACTGATTTTCATTTCAGTCGCTTCACACTCTGCTGTAAACCGTCCCAGTGCATGCTGAAGGTCCTGGTTTGAAGGGGCCAACACGACAACATCATCCGCAAATAGCAGAGACGAGATCGTGTGGTCCCCAAACCTGACACCCTCCGGCCCCTGGCTGCGCCTAGAAATTCTGTCCATAAAAATTACGAACAGAACCGGTGACAAAGGGCAGCCCTGCCGGAGTCCGACATGCACTGGGAACAAGTCCGACTTACTGCCGGCAATGGCGAACCAAGCTCCTGCTTCGGCCGTACAGGGACCTGACAGCCCTTAGTAAAGGACCACAGACCCCATACTCCCGAAGCACCCTCCACAGGATGCCACGAGGGACACAGTCGAATGCCTTCTCCAAATCCACAAAACACATGTGGATTTGGTTGAGCAAACTCCCATGAACCCTCCAGCACCCTGTAGAGGGTGTAGAGCTGGTCCAGCGTTCCACGGCCTGGACGAAAACCACACTGCTCCTCCTGAATCCGAGGTTCTACTATCAGCCGTATTCTCCTCTCCAGTACCCTGGCATAGACTTTCCCGGGAAGGCTGAGAAGTGTGATCCCCCTGTAGTTGGAACACACCCTCCGGTCCCCCTTCTTAAAAAGAGGGACCACCACCCCGGTCTGCCATCCCAAAGGCACTGTCCCCGACCGCCACGCAATGCTGCAGAGGCGTGTCAGCCAAGACAGCCCCACAACATCCAGAGACTTGAGGTACTCAGGGCGAAACTCATCCACCCCCGGTGCCTTGCCACTGAGGAGTTTCTTGACTACCTCAGTGACTTCGGCTTGGGTGATGGACGAGTCCTCCTCTGAGCCCTCAACCTCTGCTTTCTCAATGGAGGACGTGACGGTGGGATTGAGGAGATCCTCTAAGTACTCCTTCCACCGTCCGACGACATCCCCAGTTGAGGTCAACAGCCTCCCACCTCCACTGTAAACAGCGTTGGTAGGGCACTGTTTCCCTCTCCTGAGGCGCCGGACGGTTTGCCAGAATCTCTTCGAGGCCAGTCGATAGTCCTTCTCCATGGCATCACCAAACTCCTCCCAGGCCCGAGTTTTTGCCTCCACAACCACCCGGGCAGAAGTCCGCTTGGCCTGCCGGTACCTGTCAGCTGCCTCAGGAGTCCCACAAGCCAACCAGGCCCGATAAGAGTCCTTCTTCAGCTTGACGGTCTCCCTTACTTCCGGTGTCCACCACCGGGTTCGGGGATTCCCGCCTCGACAGGCACCGGAGACCTTACGGCCACAGCTCCGAGTGGCCGCTTCGACAATGGAGGCGGAGAACATGGTCCACTCGGACTCAATGTCTCCAGCCTCCCTCGGGATCTGGTTGAAGCTCTGTCGGAGGTGGGAGTTAAAGATCTCTCTGACAGGAGACTCGGCCAGGCGTTCCCAGCAGACCCCTACAGTTCAGTTCAGTTATTGGACTTCTGTGCTAGCCACAGTTTGTCTATAACGAACACCATGTTCAAGCATAATGGTGTCCATCAGTGCACGTGGCACCAGGACACCCTAGGCCGCAGGTCGATGATCGACTTTGTGGTCGTTTCATCTGACCTGCGACCATATGTTTTGGACACTCGGGTTAAGAGAGGGGCGGAGCTGTCAACTGATCACCACCTGGTGGTGAGTTGGATCCGATGGCAGGAGAGGAAGCTGGACAAACTAAAAGATGTCAAATTGAATTTGTATATATTTATAATGATGGATATGGAATGCACTGCATATTGCATGCTTACTTTGATCAAAAGCTTTGATCAACCACGCAAATTTGCAATGCTGCTTGCAATTGATCGTTGGATCGATTGTTTCGAGAAACACTTAAATTGTTGAACTATGCTGGAACGACGGAACTAGTTGTTGCGTGTTTGATAGGTACACCGTAACCTTTATAGGAGGCTCAACACAAGGACCACAGCTGCACACTTGTTGAACTACTTTTATTAACTGTCCCCCCTCAACAACAACCTACAGAAGGTTCCTACCCCAGTAGTTAACCTGATACTACATCCCCCTTTCTAAGCAAAGGATAATCTTTGTGCAGATGCAGATACAACATTAAGAGCATTCCTAAATTGTAACAGACAGCTCTTCCGGATATAAATATAACATATACCATCACTAAAATGATGATCAATATCAGTAACAATAACAACACACATTTATGGTTCTCAACATTTTATGAAATACTATGAACATGTGCTTCTAAAAACACTATTTCAACAGCATAAATTGAACACTTTATCAACAGCATAAATTGGCAACAATCAACTACTCCCTGCCCTCCCCATAACTCAGGTGCCATTCCTAAGAACGTACAAAGTCTTTCAAGTACGATGGAGGATTCCGTATACGGGCTGGGAAACGTCTTTCACACACAGGAGACCGCTGACTCCCTACACACTGTGCTCCGGGTGTGACAGGAGTGTGTGTGTCATCAGGAACTGTGCTCTCGGGTGCTGGCTCAGTTGCGTGAGCAGGTTCTTCAGGAGCCACAGGGGTTGGTGAAAGATGGTATCTGTTCCTTCGCAGAGTGCCCCCGGGCGTCTCAATGATGTATGACCTCGGTGTGCCGGCAGTAGACACCACTGTGCCTCTTTCCTCTGTATCTTTGACCCACACATGATCACCGGGTTGAAGGCACGGCATGTCGCGTGCTCTGTGTCTTTGGTCATAATGCTTTCGCTGTTTTTGTCTGTACCTGTGTTCCGTCCTTTTCAGGTTCTCCATGTCTGCGCACCCTGGGTTAAGCGTGGATGTAATGACAGGAACTGGCGTTCTTATTTTCCGTCCCATCAGAAGCTCAGTGGGACTGTATCCATTTGCCAGGGGAGCAGCTCGATAGGCCATCAGGGCGAGATAAGGGTCGCTGGATTTCTTGAGGAGACTTTTGATCGTCCTCACAGCACGCTCCGCCTCCCCGTTGCTCTGTGGGAAATGGGGACTAGAAGTCACATGGCTAAAACCCCAATCCTGTGCGAACTGTCTGAAGATCTCAGATGCAAACTGCGGGCCATTGTCCGAGCGGACCACTTCAGGAATACCATGGCGAGCAAATATAGACTTGATGTGATCTATCACTGCTCCAGATGTTGTATATGTCAGTTTGGCTACTTCAAAATATCTGGAGAAATAGTCCACAATGACCAGGTATTGTTTGTTGTCTATCTGGAATAGATCCGCTCCTACCGTGGACCATGGTCTTGGCGGAAACTCAGTAGACATCAGCTTTTCTTTGAAATTTACTCTTTCGTGGCTACATACATCACACTTCTCTATCATGTTTGTCAGCTCTCTGCTGATCCCTGGCCACCACACTGAAAGTTTAGCTCGCTCTCTGCATTTTGTTATTCCCAGGTGGCCCTCGTGCAGCTTTGACAGGATGTCCGCCCTGAGAGATGCTGGGATGACTATCCTGCTGCCGTACAACAGAAGACCATCTTGGATTGTGAGCTCACCTGAAAATTGCAGGTATGGCTGGAACACTCTGTTAATTGAGAATTTATCTGGCCATCCTTCGACACAGAATTTCTTCAAATGCTTGAGTGTGTGATCGTCGTCCTGATGTCTCTGAATTTCTCTTAACCTCTTTTCTGTAGCTGGGAGATTTGCTACAACAGAGTCAACATAGAGGTTGATTTCCTCCTCCTGCAATCCTTCTGCCGTGTGACTGACGGGAGCTCGGGACAGCACATCTGCAGTTGCAATGTCTTTGCCAGCCACGTGTGATATGGTGTAGGCAAAACGCATTAGTCGCATGCGCAGACGTTGTATGCGTGGAGGAAGTTCATCTAAGCTCTTTGAGCCTAGTAGGGGAATCAGGGGCTTGTGGTCGGTTTCAATGTGAAATTTCTTTCCAATGAGGAACTCTGCAAACCTCTCACAGGCCCATGTTGATGCTAGCGCCTCTTTCTCAATCTGGGCGTAACGCTGCTCAGTGCTGCTGAGGGCTCTCGAGGCATACGCCACAGGTTTCCACTCTGTGTCTGTGTGGCGCTGGAGAAGAACAGCGCCCATCCCGTACGAGGAAGAGTCAGCGGAGACAAGAGTTTCAGCATTCGGGTCATACAATGCAAGCCCTGGGGGTGTCGTCAGTTCTTCTTTTATGTTCTCGAAGGCCTGTTGTTGCTGCGGCCCCCAGGCCCACATACTGGACTTTTTCAGCAGATCTCTGAGTGGTCGTGTTTTCTCAGCCAAGTGAGGCAGGAACTTCCCCAGGTGGTTTGTCATCCCCAGGAAGCGTCTCACTTCGCTGACGTTACTGGGTGCTGGCATAGCTTTTACAGCACTCACTTTGTCAGGGTCAGCACTAACGCCTGATGCCTCGATGACCTGCCCCAGGAACTTTATCCTGTTCTTAGCAAACTCACACTTGTCGTTGAGCGTCACTCCCGCCTCCTGCAGTCGCGACAGTACTTTCCACAGTCTCTCATCATGCTCCGTCTGTGTGGCTCCCCAAATGAGCACATCGTCCATCTGACACAGAACACCCACCAGGCCCTCCAAGATGCGAGACATGCGCTTTTGGAAATGTTCTGGTGCTGACGAGATTCCAAAACACAGGCGATTGTAACAATACCGCCCGAACGGAGTTATGAAAGTGGTTAACAGAGATGAGTCCTTGGAGAGTGGAATCTGCCAAAAGCCTGCGTTGGCGTCTAGCTTTGAAAACACCTTGGCCCCAGCGAGCTGTCCTAAAGTGTGTTCGACTGAGGGGAGGGGGTGCTTCTCTCTCATAACTGATTTGTTCAGCTCTGTGAGATCGGTGCATATTCTCACCTTGCCCGTGCGTTTCGGCACCACCACCATCGGCGCACACCATTCAGTGGGCCCCTCCACCTTTGAGATAACTCCCTGCTGTTCCATACGGTCCAGCTCCTCTCTAACCTTTGGCAGGAGTGGGAGGGAGATGCGCCTGGGAGTTGAGAGGGAGAAAGGCTGAGCGCCCGGTTCCAGTACTATTTTGTACTCGGCCTCCATTTTACCTAGTCCGCAGAAAAGCTTTGGAAACTCCCTTTTAACTGTCTCTTTGGAGTCCAGGCTGATGTTATTTATTCTGGCGACCAACTGCAGTGCCACTGCAGCAAGCCCGCCCAGCAGTGGTGTGCACAGCCCCTCCACAACGTAAATTTCCTCTTTAGTACTTATGCTGTTCTTTCTGAGATTGGCTGTGAACTTGCCCTTCACATTCAGACGAGTCCCTCCTGGCCCCAGCAGAACCCTCCCTGACTTCTCCAGCCTGCGGAACTGGCCCTGGTTATACAGCATTTCAGATATGGCGGTGACGTCGGCGCCAGTGTCAATTTTAAAGCGTGCATTGAGATTCTCCACATGTATGTCTGTCATCCATGGGCTGTCATTTGCGTCCACCGACAGTGAACCCAGAAATGCAACTTCCTCACCAGTGTCCTCAACCACTGTAGCTACATGCATTTCACACATTCTTTTGGTTTTGCACACTCTGGCGTAATGACCCTTTTTTCTGCAGTTATTGCATATTACCTCTCTAGCTGGACATTGTTGTTGGCTATGCCATCTTGAATCACCACATCTGCTGCATTGTGCCTGTCTTTCATTCCGTTTTTTATCTGTCTGCTTGTGTTGTGGCATGAGTTGTTTTGCGCGTGCGCCATTGCGTTGTCGCGCGTGCATGCTGTCTAGCTGAGCGTTAGAAATGTCTGCTTTGAAGTTCGCTTTTAGCATTTCTTGTTGCTTTTTCACCTGCTCGCTTTGTCGAGCTCTGTTAATTGCTTTCTCTAAAGTCAGTTCGGGATCAAGTTGTAGCTGTTCTGACAAACGTTTATCTCTCAGACCCACAACAAGTCTATCTCTCACCATTTCGTCATGCAGAGCCCCGTATCCGCAGTGCTCCGCTAGGCAGTGCAGCGCTGTGTGAAAGCTGTCAGCCGACTCGCCCATTTCTTGCTGCCTCTGGTTAAACTTTGCCCGCTCGAAGATCACATTTCTGCGTGTTACAAAGTGAGCATCCAGCTTTGTCTTAACTGTGTCGTACTCACTCGTTTCCTCTGGGCTGAGGTGCAGGGAAACCAGTATATCCTCCGCCTCCTCTCCCATTGTGTAAATCAGTGCATTCACTTGATTTTCGTCCGCTTGTGTCTCCAATCCCGATGCAATGCGAAATCTGTCGAAGCGTTTAATCCATTTAGTCCAGTCTTCGGCTTTGAACGTGAACTTTTCTGGTGGGGAAACTGGAAACTGATTCATTTTGCCGCCTGTGAGCTCGTTAGCATTAGACCGAAACTTTTGGTAATCGGCGGAGAGAAACAAAATAAACGACTAGCCTCCGTCCTGTGTTATCCCTTATATGTAGACGTCCGTTAAGATACAATTTTCACTTCTGACACCATGTTGCGTGTTTGATAGGTACACCGTAACCTTTATAGGAGGCTCAACACAAGGACCACAGCTGCACACTTGTTGAACTACTTTTATTAACTGTCCCCCCTCAACAACAACCTACAGAAGGTTCCTACCCCAGTAGTTAACCTGATACTACACTAGTGACCAAAGTTGGGTAATGAAGCATTTGGGAAACGCACCCGTTAGTTGTGCAGCATCAAAAGGATCTTCATATTCTCATAAAAAAACGCAATGTGTTTCTTGTCTTTAATTTAATCTATAAAGAGTAATGGGCCATATCACTTGCCATTTTATCATATCAATGGATCAACTCAGCTTTGAAAAGAGCTTTGAATCCCACAACTAGGATCCATTATTCACGAATGTTTTTCTGCCATCTGGGCAGCTTGTTGCAAAATGCGTCGCTTTAGATCAACAAGCATCTGCTCTCTCTCCAGTTCAGGTCTTTCAGTTACTCACATATTTATTTCTCAGTGGAACAGTATCCCATCTATGAATTGTTTTTAATGGAATTACATGTCTTCCATAAACCAGAGACAATGTACATTTTGTTGCAAAAAGTTTGCCACTTTGAAATTGCTTCTTGTGAGATTGCAGTAGTATTAGAGACGCATCTGTTCTGCTTTAAATATAAAAATAAGGTCTAATTATAACCATGCCACTGGTAGTCAACTGTTGGCCTGTACAGTTTTTCCAACTAGAACCACAGTTACTTTGGAGAACACGGCAGGTAGTTAAACCCATGAAAGCATAATTAAAATCAGGGATATACTTGTCGTCCATTGCCAAGTATTGGGTTATGTTTCCAGCACAAAGTGACTTGTAAATTCTGCAGCAATTTGAGAGAAACTTGAGAAAACTGATACAATACATCATTAACCTTTTCATTTGACAAAAAATTTTAATGTAAAGAATAGAATAAGTAGACCTATCAATACCTAACATTGTGGAGTGCAAGAAATTATGAGACAAGAGACGGAGATGCGTCGAGTCAACTTTACTCTCCACTTAAAACAAAAATAAAACAAACGGCAAGTCAGAGTACTTCCGCACACGGTAAACCCGGAACCAACTCTAAACACAACCCCGCCCTCTTAAAGATACAGTCCCTTGGTGAATGTCTAATCCTTTAATCGTGGTTCACCACACAGGCCCCCCCAGAATTCACCCATAAAAACAGGCCAGACCGAACAGGCAACCCAAACAGAACAATGCCGAAAAAATCAACGTAGAGGGGCGGACTAAATGGCCATAACGGCTACGCTTAACTGGAGAGGGCAGGGCAATGGGCAGAACAGGGGCTGGGGCCGGGGCTGCGGCAGGGGGCCGACCCCGCCGTGGGGGCTGGGCCAGCTGAAGTGGTTCGCCAATATCCACATGAGCAGGCTTGAGACGGTCTATAGCCATTCGCTCAGGCCTACCTCCCATATCCACAACAAAGTTCTTAGACCCCCCCACCAGGACATGGAAGGGCCCATCGTAGGGGGGCCGCAGCGGGGTACGATGGCCATCGTGGCGGATGAAGACGTACTTGGCGGACGGCAAATCCTTAGGGACATAGGACTGGGGGAGGCCATGGCAAGACGTTGGAGTAGGCATGAAAGCCTCGGCAATGCCCGGGACACCGCCCGATGAGACACCACTGACCACGGGGCCGTGGCATCCGGAAGAAACTCTCCCGGAACGCGCAGAGGCTGGCCATAGACCAACTCGGCCGATGAAGCTTGGAGATCTGCCTTAGGGGCGGAGCGAAGGCCAAGCATGACCCACGGGAGGCGGTCAGCCCAGTCGTCACCCGTAAGAGTGGCCCGTAACGCGGCCTTCATGTCCCGATGAAACCGCTCGCAAAGTCCATTGCTCTGTGGGTTATAAGCTGTGGTGCGGTGGACTTTCACCCCCAGGCACTAGGCGACTGCAGTCCAAAGTTCCGATGTGAACTGCGGACCTTGGTCCGAGGAGAGGTCGGACGGTGTGCCAAAATGGGCCACCCAAGCCATAACGAATGCCCTTGCCACCTCAGCTGACGTAATGGAGGACAGGGGAACAACTTCAGGCCACCTGGTGGTCCTGTCCACCATAGTGAGGAGGTAGGTGAACCCACGGGTGGGGGGAAAGAGGGCCCACCAGGTCCACATTTACATGATCAAAACGTCTCTCCGGCACTTTGAAGGGCGCCAAGGGCGCCTTGGTATGACGAGTCACCTTTGCGCGCTGGCATGCCACACAGGCAGCAGCCCAAGCCCTGACGTCCCTCCGCAGGCCCGGCCAGACGAACTCAGCCCCCACCAGCTTAGCAGAGGCCTTAACCCCCGGGTGGGAGAGGCCGTGGATGGCGTCAAACACCTTACGCGTCCAGCCAGCAGGTACCATAGGGCGTGGTTGGCCAGTAGAGACGTCGCAGAGGAGTGTAGCGTTGGCTGCGTCAAAAACAACATCCTCCAGGAGTAGCGCCGTAGTGGCTGTCCTGTAGGCTTGCACCTCCGTGTCCGTGGTCTGATCCTTCGCCATAGCAGCGTAGTCGAGGCCCAAGTGGACGGACCCAGCAACCGCCTGGGAGAGGCAGTCGGCAACAAAATTGTCCTTACCGGCCACATGTTGAATGTCAGTAGTGAACTCAGAGATAGCAGAGAGCTGACGCTGCTGTCGACCAGACCATGGTTCCGAAGACTTGGCCATAGCAAACGTCAGCGGTTTGTGGTCAACGAAAGCCGTGAAACGTCGTCCCTCCAACAAGAAACGGAAATGACGGGTGGCGAGGAAAAGACCCAGGAGCTTCCTGTCGAACGTGCTGTATTTCCTCTCGTTGTCACAGAGCTTCCTGCTGAAAAAGGCCAGCGGCTGCCAGGCTCCGCACACCCACTGTTCACACACAGCCCCCACGGCATAATCAGAGGCGTCGGTAGTAAGCGCAACTGGGGCGGTCGGAGACGGATGCGCCAGCAGAGCAGCGTTAGCCAGCTCGGTTTTGGCAGCATCGAAAGCTGCAAGCATCTCTGGGGACCAATTCAACACGTCCGCCGGCCTCCTACCCCGCAAAGCATTGTACAAGGGTCGCATAAGTTGGGCCGCATGTCGGAGGAAACGGTTGTAGAAGTTCACCATGCCCAGGAACTCCTGCAGGGACTTCACCGTGTGTGGGCGTGGAAAACCGGCGACGGCGTCCACCTTGGCGGGGAGGGGGACGGCCCCCTGCGGGGTGACGTGGTGGCCGAGGAAGGTACTTGAGGACCGGCCAAACTCGCACTTGGATGAGTTGACAATGAGACCATGCTCATCGAGCTGGCCGAACAGCTGCCGGAGATGCGTCAGGTGGTCGTCTGCAGATGCGCTTGCCACGAGAATGTCGTCCAAGTAAACAAATAGGAACGGCATGTCCCGCAGCACAGAGTCCATGAGGCGCTGAAACGTCTGCGCCGCACCCTTGAGGCCGAAAGGCATCCGTAGGAACTCGAAAAGGCCAAAGGGGGTGATGACTGCTGTCTTGGGAACATCCTGCGAGTGAACAGGCACCTGATGGTAATCACGCACCAGGTCCACCTTTGAAAATATAGAGGCGCCAGCTAGGTGGGCGGAGAAATCCTGTATGTGTGCCACCGGATAACGGTCAGGGGCGGTGGCGTTGTTCAGATGACGGAAATCGCCACAGGGACGCCAACCGCCATCAGCCTTGGTCACCATGTGTAGGGGGGAGTCCCACGGGCTGTTGTAGCGGCGCACGATGCCGAGGTGCTCCATGGTCGTGAACTCCTCCCTGGCGATTGCGAGCTTGGCAGAGTCGAGGCGCCGAGCTTGTGCATAGACAGGGGAACCAACCGTGGTGATGTAAAAAAAAGGAGTTCACTCTGAATCATGCGAACGAGTCGTCATTCCGTGTAATGGCCGCCAACCTTTCATTTGTGAGTCCGACACTGCACACAGTAGACCAATTACAGCAGTAGACCATCTAACCAATCAGATCAGAGTAGGCTGACAGAAAGGAGGGGATTAGTCAGATGAATCGCCAAACACATAATTAGAAAATCAGTCAAGTAAGGTAATTATAACAGCATTTTATTAGAATATGAAAGTGTTTTTACACAGTGTATGTACATAAACTTGTTGTTGGACACTCCATAAACCAAAGTTGGACCTTAAACACATAATCTTTAAGCCACTTGACTCTGAGGTTCGTTGTTAGATTAGAGTTTTTGCATTCATGATCCATCCAGTTGGAGATTATCCCAGCATACCTCTGACTGAAGGTAGAAAAACACTCTGGACAGTTGAAGTTAATTTATGTATTTATATAGTGTTTTTACAATGTTGCATTCTTTCAGCCATCTCAAGGCTTGTTCTGTTCTTTAGAGATCTAGATTCTTCCTTTAATATAAATCTGTTTTTAACATTTTATTAGTTCGGTCACTTAGAAATTGTAAACCTACAAGTTGCATAAGGTTGTGCATCAAACCAGAAAGACTTTGTACACTTTAAAAAAAAAAATCTATCAGCTGGGGCCAGAAATATTCCATAAAAGTTTTTCCTGTAAAATTGCACGCTTTTCCGGTTTTTCTTTTAATTGTGCGACGCTTATCTGTAATTTGATGGTTTTTGACCATATTTCCAAATTTTTGTAAATGTTTGTAAAATTAAAGTTTTTATTTGTGTACATTAATATGTGAAAATTCTGTAAAAAGAGTAACCGTAGTTGCTTCCTTGTTCTCTCTCTGTGTCATCAACACAAGTACAGATTCTGCATGAAAGTACCCAAACGTGTTGTTTATATCAAATATGTGTCGAATGCAGGCTTTCATGTACTGAGCCCGCTTGATTTCATTGTGGTGGGTTTGTTCTTCATAGGTTCCCTCACTAGACCGGTCCCCACAAGAACACAAGTCTGTTCTTTGCATTCTTGGAATTAAGAAACTACCAAATATGTACAGTTAATTTAAAAATTGGCCTTGATGTGTCCTGAGATGTGAGGTCTCTGTTATCACCAGGCTGTTAGCGCTGCCGAGAACAGCTTGATGTCTGCAAATACACGAAAAATTTGCCGCTGTGCCAGGAACGTTATTACGGTACAATAACTCAAAACTTTAATAAAAAAGACCCACAAGGGGGGTAAACCAAAACAGAACTATTAGACAAACTTCAACAAATGCAAAACCAAGACTTCCCACAAAAAACTGAGAAACAGGATAACCTAAACTTGAATAAGGCGGGGACAAGATGTCCACGAGTAACACGCATGACAATGCAAAGCAACCAAAACTTGATTTTTAAATTCTAGGTATTACCAACTGACCGGACGCCTGAGAGCATAGTGCACGTGAAGGACTACAAGAGTAGTGAGGAGCTAAACCATGCAGGGCTTTATAGGCAATAAGCAAGATTTTAAAGTTAATGCGAAGCTTTATAGGTAACCAGTGCAAGGTTGACAGAACCGGGCTAATATGCTCATACTTTTTTGTACTGCATAACACAAATGCACTAGCATTTTATAAGTTAAAAATAATTAGCTTTCCTTGCTGTTATGATAGAATAGCAACAACAAGTTATAACGAAAAGTAATTTCTACCATTTTAGTACAACTATGATTTAGCACAGAAAGACAGACCTTCTGTAATTTATTATTAAGCAATTTAGATTCTTTAGAAATCTTATATAATTTGTCACAAGTTTGCAAACTTTGCATTACACACCTTACTGCAACCTTCTTCCTGTTTAAAAAAATTACGTATTGTTTACCTCGTTTGTAAGTCGTTTTGGATAAAAGTGTCTGCTTAATGTAAATATGTGTGGTTAATGCTGATTGGTCAATTGGTCAAGAAAGAGCACATTTTCTTTGACCAATGAGACCTTTCCTCAAAATTAAAATTACGGAATTATTTTTACAATGTAGTAGCATCGTCTTGTAAACTAACGGTACTGTTTAGTGTGTTGACAAAATCGTATATGCTCTCCTACTTGTGAGTTGCTTTGGATAAAAGTGTCTGCCAAATGAATATGTAAATGTCGTGTGTTGTTTTAAAAGTGTCTTCTGTTGGAGAGGGGGGGACGAACAGTGTATCCGATCAGATTACTGGAGCTCCTCTATTGTAAACTCAATGACTGGTGTCTGGAAAGATTCGGAAAGACTGTGAAGAGCAGCTATATCACCACGCTCTGCCTGGACTACACACGGTGAGCGAACAAGTGATTTACTGATCAACTGTATAAAAGCATTGAAACATAGAGAGAGTGTACTTCCGATCAAAAACATTTAGACAGCTCCAAAGAGACCTGAAAGTCAAGTGTTACTGACCTCTTTTTTGTACTTCTCTGAGATTTGTCTGCTGATTTTACTGTTTTTCTTTTTGTGGTTTAATCATTTTTATTAGTGCTCTTTGCGAGGGCTCCTTCACCCACTGCACTTTGCTGACATTTAGGGTTACAGATTTCAGCCGACCTTGAACCTAAAGTATTAAACCATGGTCTGCAAGTCACCCTGCACTGTTTGTGCTACATATTTGAATGACGTCTCAAACTGTGCAGAGATGTGCTGTATTTAATGTTATCACAGGGGCGCCACTACGGTTTCTGGGCCCCTATGCTATTCTTGGTCTTTCCCTTCTTATATTTTCTTTCGTATACACTATAAGTTGAATGTATACTTTTAAGTATTTTAATGCTTTATTAATGGTTTTACCATTCTATCTGTCCGTCTCTCTCCCAGCATGAGTGAAGAAGGGTTGAAAGGTCTGCTCCGTGGAGGTTTGGAGGCCAGTCAAGTACGATCCTTGAGTTTGTGTTATTGTGGTTTGGGATCGTGGAGCGGAACTGTGCTAGCTTCACTCTTCACCAAAAGTTCAGTGAGGTATGAAGTGTTATGATCACTGTTGCTTATGTTTCCTTCCATGAACCTTTACTGGGGCTCCTGGGATCCGCCAGCTTCTGGAGAAAAAATACATTTTATCACGTTAGTTCATGAGTGTGAATTTCCGCTGAGCTATTGCTTAAAGAGTAAGTAACATTAGAAAATAGAAAATTGCATTTCATGCAGTGTGTTATGTTGCCATGTTTGAAAGTAAGCAGTCTGCCAAGTTGAAAGTCCGAAGGTAAATGTATAACAAAGTTATTGGCAAAGTGTTGTCACTTGCCACTGAGAAACATTGTGCTCCAGTCGTGCTGGAGTCTCTTGTTGATGAGCGTCTTCCGATATTTCTTCGTCAGACTCGGCCTCAACCTGCTATCTATACACTGTATATAATATCCAACTACCTGTAAACCGTAATGCAGTAATGATGATTGGCGTTCCAATTGCGACACAAGCTAAACGCGTTTGATCAATCACAATAGACTGCACCATCTGACCAATCACATGACACTAGGCTCGCAGAGTTGCGGATAGGAGGGGATTAGACGGATGAATCACACAACGAATCATTTGAGGGTCACTCAAGAAGTAAGAGAAGAATAACATATAATTGTTGTTAGACACTCCATAAACCAAAGTAGGACCTTAAAAATCCAATGTTATGTACTCTTTTAACAAAACATTGGATTAATTATAATGACATAATGATTGATATTGATATGATTTAATGTTGTGTTTGTTGCCAGGAACTACAGTTTTATAATCCATTCTTGCGAAGAAGATTTTAAATGTTTGATCTGAGAACAAGAAAAATAGTGTTGTTAAAATATTCAAGGCATGACATTCACTCTAATTTAATTTACTAGTTTACTACATTTTTTCTCTATTTATTTGGTATTTATGGCTAAATGAAAAAACATAATAATGGGTTTCCTTAAATATTTTCTTAGTATTGACACAAATTATGAAATCAGGGCTTTCAATAGATTCATAAAACTATTTTATATAGAAAAACATAATAAAAAGTCATTTTTTTATAAAGGTTTACAATAAGGCTGACCTATGTTAAGATTTTTCTAATCTCATCAAACTTCTATAATGTGAGAGATGACCAACACCATGATAAAACAGTTTTCTTTCTACAGTGTGTGGACGGCACACTACACACTAAGAGATTCGAGTCTATGAAAATCTTGGAAAATCTCTTATTGTCAAATGTGACTTTAGAGTAAACTCACTTGACAGACAACCTGGAAAAAGTAATGACGTTAATGTTGGCACCAGACAGGGATTTAGACTATTCGGCTGTCCCAGCTTGTGGTCCTTTCCTGTTTCCTTTTTTCTTATCCTGTCATGCTCCTTTCACTAGACTATCAAATAAAGCTGTAAAGGCCAAAGCATCTAACTAAAAAATTTAATTGCCATATTATCTAGGGAGCTCTTCATCAATGGCAATGAGTTGAAGTGTGGGGGTGCCACTGAGCTGCTTAGACCTCTTGCTGAAAACAGCCAGAAAGCCATATCCATCACAGGTGAGTTTGTGTATTTTTATATAATTAACTTTATTCATTTTCTCTTTTTTAGTCAATAAAACACACTACGACAGAAGTGGAGAGAGGTGGAGAGGGTTTCTAACCACTGTAGCAATATTTTCACAATTATTGTCAATAGTGACACCTCTACTGAGAGACATTGAAAAGCTCATAGACATTTTGTGTTTTAAAATGATCGTCACAAACACTGTCACATGGTTGTTTCTTTTAGATGACCCTGATTTGAATCCACAGATCAACATGAAGTCTGTGCAAAAGAAATCAGCACGCAAAGGTAATATAGCCTTTTTGAACCCTGAGACAACCATAGAAAGAGTCACTACAGACTTTTTTATGAAACACCCACACATGGACAATACTAACATCCCTGATTCTTTCACACCGTCTCAGTTTTGCCATGTGTCTTTATTACTGTACCTCCGTCTTGACCACATGAGCAAACATATTCACGTAGGACTCCAGTTACCTCGACAGCCCAGCTCTTCCTCCGAGACACAGAATCAATATTGAAGAAAAATAGGAAGTATCACACAGAGACATATATACGCATGCATGTTTTCACACACATTGACACGTTCCTTGCCAGAGAACCCTATTCTACAAGAAAGAGATGATTTGGCCAATTAATGACCACTTCAAATGGTTTAAAAGACAGTGGGGGAAACCATGCACCATGGCATCGAGTCCAAGAGATGCCGAGTGAGCTAGAAAGAACCAGAGCAGACAGTGTCTCCGCAGAATCTCAGCCGTATTAGCTCCACCACCTGTGGGTGAAATGGTCTTGCGATGGCAGCATGCCCTTAGTGTACTCTTGATGTACCCCTGGTGTGCGGTCAAATGATTTTGATGCGTGCCAGTTTTGTCTCAGCAACAGATGTTATGTTGTGATTAGGGAAGAAGAAAAAGAAGAGAAAAGGAAAAACCAAAAGCCCTCCTGAGGTGAAGGAGGGACCCTGGCTAAAGAAACTGCACATGTTTGATAACTCTATTGATGACGCGGTGCCAAACAAGCTGAACCCATTAATGGAGCTCATCTGCATGTGAGTGTTTACTAGATTTCATAGACTTGATAGTTATTTTAATGATAACATTTTACTTGCCAATCTGCTTGTAAAGTCGGGATGTAAGCAATACAGTTTCCGAGTCAAAGCATCTACTTATCTCAAGGGCGGTGACCCGGAGGAGGGGTGTGCTGTTAGAATCTATACATATATATATATATATGTTTACCACCGGGCTGTTGAATGATTAATTCTGATGACGATCGCAGAACACAAACACAACATGAAACACAGAACGCACATGAATTTAGGGAGCGCTGAGTGAGAGAAATTGTGAGAGCAGATTTCTGAACACCAATAAAATAAAATAAAAAAAATCATCTTTAACAAAGAGGCACAAACTTAAAGAGGCACAAACTTAAAGCAGCTATTCTATAAATAGAAACTAATGTGTATCCGTATGCGCTTGGAGAGATGGAACGGTTCAATTGGTTTCAGGATGCGGTCTTGTGGTCGCGTGGGGGAAAAGGCGGTCTCTGAAGAGACGCCACGAACTGGTTTCTTGTCGCGGCAGGTATGTAGGAAAAGGTCAAAAGCAAAAAGAGTGGAAGAGACGGTGGTCTCTTAAGTTGTGAGAATATCACGCCCTACAGATGTACGCACTGCCCACGGAGGCTACCTCTCCAGCCCCGGAAGGATCACTGCCCGCCACCGGACACCGGAACCCCAGCCCGTCCTGATGGCTACCGAGGGGGTGAGTCACACTTGTCTTCCCCTAACCCTGTGTGCGAACTCTTCCAGAGGATAACGGTCCTCCGGACGGGAGCAATGGTAAGATGACCGACTGCGGAACTGCTGGGGCTGGGTTTGGGTCATTGACACAGGGTTGCACCCAGCGTCACCGGAAATGATGCATTTTGCTCGAACATAGAACCATTTCTGATGGCTCCAGCTTGCACAGCATTCAATGGGCTTAATACTGGTGCTTGCGGCTATGCTGATTGGCTGAGGGTTTTTTCCCTCACACTTGATATGTGATTATGTTGGGAGAGCGCTGGGTTCCGCTCTTTTCTGCTCTCACTGTCTTGTTTTATACAGTTCCCTTAGCGTTTCACGCAATGTCATCTCTGAACTGCCAATTCTCCTATTCTGTGGATTACCAATTCCCCTCGTGAATCCACTACCTACTGCCTGGTTTCCTGCGCTGATTGCTTCTCTCACTGCCTCTGCTTGTGTGTTAGCTGAATAAAACTTCATTGTTACCCACAATTGGATCTGTGTGCTTCACATCCCTGACAAAAGCCTTAAGTTGAAATCTCCACAAAAATATGGCTTTTATGTCATTGTTCTTCAGGCAGTCACAATGTAATGATCTCCTGATGGCAAAGGCAATTTAAGCTGATTGTTGAGCTGTAAAAGCAAGGGCTCTCGCAACATGCCATCCCTTCCTAGGTTGGACGCATTAAGTCAGTCATTGCAAATTTTTTCCTCCTGAGAGTTATGGGACAAAAAAGTCAAGAGGTAGACCCCAAAAACATTTTAACCTGCTCTGAGCTTGAGGATCCGAAGGACTGTCCGTGAAGATACAGGGCGATCCTCAACCCAAATTAAGGCCTTTACTGATAATGACTGTTGCCCAATAACCAAGATGGGCTTCAAGAACAAAATACATATTTAAAAGCCACGTCTCCTTCCACGCCACAAACTTGCCCGTTTGGAATTTGCAAGTGAGCACCAAACATGGGTATTTGAAAGGTGGAAAAAAGTTGTTTTCTTTGAGAAAAAATATTACCTGGTCCTGATGGCTTCCAATGTTACTGTCTTGACAAGGAGATCCCACTTTAGATGTTTTCTTTGCGGCATAGTTTTGGAGGCACCATCATGATTGTGGTGAGGAAGGCGGGACGAGAGCCGTGACGCGGGGCCGGTGGCGTGAGTGATAAGTGCAATCAGCTGTGCGCGCACCGGTCCCGCATCTTATCACGGAGGAGATTGGGAGCTTAAATGGATGTTCGGCAGGACTGTTGACGAGAGAGGACCGGGCCCGGACATATGTTTAGTGTGTGTATGTTTTATGGCCGGCAGTCTACCGTGAGGTGGCTGTCGGTCAGTTACGTTATTGTTTATTTAATTAAAGTTTTATTATTGAATGTTCGCCGGTTCCCGCCTCCTTCCTTCCCTTCTTACGAACTTTATTACATTGGTGCCGAAACCCGGGAGGAAGGAGGGGCATGCTGTCGAAGAGCCCTCGCTGCCGAGAGGCATCGTTGTGCGGAGGAGTTCGGGCAGCGTGGACAAGGGACGTCCGCCGGCGCGCTGCCCGAGGCGGTGGTGCTGGAGCAAGAAAAATCGGCTGGGACGGAGAGCCCGCTGCCGTGCTCCTGGGCCGAGGTGGGATGGCGGCCTTAAGGAGGGAGCGGAGGGGTCGTCGCCGTTGGCCGTGGGCCGGAATCCTGTGTCCAACAACTATGAGGGTGAGGAACAGGAAACGGGGGACCCGCTGCTGGCTGCCCTCACGCTGAGGGCCATCGCCAACCGCCAGGAGGCGAAGGAGGATCGGGCCGTCCCCCCGACGTCCAGCACTACCGCATCGCACCGCGAGGAAGAGCCTCTCGGCTGGGCTGAGGACCGAGTGACAGCGTGTCAGGGAACCGGACAATTTTTTTTTCTTTTCCTCTCTCCCCTCTCTCGTCCCTGTCGCTCCGGGGGCTCCCGTCTCCGTTCTTTCGTCTCGCCGGTGCATACCCCCAGGCGCTGCCGACTCCGAGACTGGCTCCCCGGGGGGGGAGTAGGTACAGTCTCGGGGGTGCCCCCCGGCCTGTAAGGGGTGATGGGGGTATGTGGTGAGGAAGGCGGGACGAGAGCCGTGACGCGGGGCCGGTGGCGTGAGTGATAAGTGCAATCAGCTGTGCGCGCACCGGTCCCGCATCTTATCACGGAGGAGATTGGGAGCTTAAATGGATGTTCGGCAGGACTGTTGACGAGAGAGGACCGGGCCCGGACATATGTTTAGTGTGTGTATGTTTTATGGCCGGCAGTCTACCGTGAGGTGGCTGTCGGTCAGTTACGTTATTGTTTATTTAATTAAAGTTTTATTATTGAATGTTCGCCGGTTCCCGCCTCCTTCCTTCCCTTCTTACGAACTTTATTACAATGATCTGGGGTGCTTTTTCCTTCAATGGGAAAATGGAGCTTCAGGTTGTGCAGGGCCGTCAAACGGCGGCTTACTACAGTCTGTGGACATGTTGCAGTTGGCATCCCTTTTGACCAACGGCCCTCGTTTTTGCCATAATGACTGGGTCTTTCAACCGGACAACGCTACAGTTCACAACACCCGCCTGACAAAAGACTTCTTCCAAGAGAATAATTTCACTCTTTTGGACCATCCTGCATGTTCCCCTGATCTAAATCCCATTGAGAATATTTGGGAATGTTTATAAAATGTCATTTCCAGAACGTATATGCTATTTGTGAAGCAATCTTCACCACATGGAGCAACGTTGCCACCAAGCCTGCTGGAAATATTTGCATCAAGCATGCCAAAATGAGTCTGAAGTGATCAACAAGAATGGTGGGCTACTCAGTGCTGAGTCTATTTTTGACACTTTTAGTTCTGTTGTGTTTTTTTTTTTGGGGGCTATGGTCTTAAACTGTTGATCAGCCGATGTCAAACTTTTGAGTTTAAATTAAGGCTTCAATAAATTGCCTACTCTCTTGCTCCCGTTTCTTGTTTATGGTATTTACAACCTGGTTACGATCCACCAGCGAGAAATGCGTATACTTGTAATGTTTCCCCCGGTCTTCACGTGAGTGATAACGAGCGTCAGCTGTCCATGCACCAGTCTCGCATTTCTCACGGAGGAGCTCCAGAAGCATAAGAGAGGAGCGACAACAGGGCAGTGCGAGAGAGGGAGTGGAAGAGTCGCCGCCGTTCGCCATGGGCCAGAGCCTGCTGCCGTCCGCCATGAAGGGGAGGAGCAGGGAACGAGGGAATTGCTGCCAGCTGCCCTCAACTGGAGGAGCCTTCGCCGGCCGCCAGGAGGCAGAGGAGGATCGAGCCGTCAACCGAGCATCCAGTACCATTGCATGGCACCACAAGGAAGAGCTTCTCGGCTGGCTGAGGACTGAGCGACAGCATGTCGGGAAACCGGACCAGCATTTTTTTCCTCTCTTCCCTCTCTCACCTGTGTCGCTCTTTGTGCTTCCGTCTCCTTTTCTCTCGTGTCCTTTCCCCTAGGCGCTGTGGCTGCCGAGACTGGCCCTGTGGGGGGGAATAGAGCGCAGTCTTGGGAGTACCCCGCAGCCTGCGAGGGGCGATGGGGTATGTGGTGAGCAGGGCGCGACGATCTCCTGATGGCAAAGGCAATTTAAGCTGATTGTTGAGCTGTAAAAGCAAGGGCTCTCGCAACATGCCATCCCTTCCTAGGTTGGACGCATTAAGTCAGTCATTGCAAATTTTTTAAAAGATCCTGAGAGTTATGGGACAAAAAAGTCAAGAGGTAGACCCCAAAAACATTTTAACCTGCTCTGAGCTTGAGGATCCGAAGGACTGTCCGTGAAGATACAAGGCGATCCTCAACCCAAATTAAGGCCTTTACTGATAATGACTGTTGCCCAATAACCAAGATGGGCTTCAAGAACAAAAAACATATTTAAAAGCCACGTCTCCTTCCACGGCACAAACTTGCCCGTTTGTAATTTGTGGTGAGCAGGGCGCGACGAGAGCCTTGAGGGAAAGGCGCGAGGCCGGTCACGTGAGTGATAACGAGCGTCAGCTGTGCATGCACCGCGCTCGCATCTCTCACGGAGGAGCTCCGGAAGCATAAGAGAGGAGCAACAGCAGGGAAGTGCGAGTGAGGACCAGGCCTGGACTTTGTATGGCATTTTAAGTTTATTTTATTGTTTGTTTATTTAATTAAAGCTCGTTTTTCGTTCGCTGTATCCTTCCTCTAAGACTTCGTCAGGATCGACGTAAACTTGTAATGGTCATTTAACCTTTGCAAAATAGACCTTGTGCGTTCACTGAAGTTCAGTGACATTTCTACGCTCACAAACTCTGCCATGCAAAACTAAACATCATCGCATACCTGCTAGTCACATGGGCTCTTGGGCAGTCCCCTGTCAGAAGGCAAACAAGTCCTCAGATTTCAGTATCAGGTTCCGGCTACACGAGACTACATTCGATCACAACTAGACCTTCCATTTGCCATTGCCCAAGGTTCCAACCTAAGGGTGAGGCTGCCTCCGTTCTCGGCTCCGGCAACCACCTCCCTTCTCCTCTCTCTTCCTCAGGCCCGCCCTCCCTTCACTCTGGCAAACCAATCACCCTGTAGTCATCATCTAAATGCATTTTCACTGGAAGTCTACCGTTCAATCCGCACGCATGCTCGATGCCATGTTCACACTAGCTTCTTCAGCTTCCTCAGTTGCTCGGAACTTACCACCAATTCCAGCTTCAACCCAAAAGTCTACCCAAAATCTCCAAACGGCAAACTTCCCCAAGCCCACGCTCTGCCGCTGCAGACACCGATCAGTAAGCACCAATTTAACAAGACCTATGCCCCAGCAGGAACCCGCATCTTCATCAACGCAGTCTCATCTGCTCCAGCAAAAGCTTGTGACCTCTCTCTGTTTGCCACAGCAATCCATGCTCCAGCAGAAGCTCGCATCTCCATCGCCAAAGCCTCAGCCGGGTCCAGCTCTTTTGACGGCTTCTGAAGACACCACCCAACACGAAACCAGTATTGCCGCATTAAGCATTGTACAGTCTTTAGTGTTTGAGAACATTATTTAATTGCTGTTTATGTCCTGTCAGACATGATAGCTCTCAATTATACTGTTGAATGGTTATAATTAATGTTAAAATAAAGAAAGAAATCAGTTGCAGAATGTTGTCTTTCATTCATAAATATTGTTTCTACATTAATTTGGAGATTAAATGTGAAAATATTAGAATGTAAGAGTATATTTAAAACCATTCATGTTATTTTTTAATCGATTGAAAGCACTTATATATATATATATATATATATATATATATATATATATATATATATATACACACTCACCTAAAGGTTTATTAGGAACAACTGTTCAATTTCGCATTAATGCAATTATCCAATCAACCAATCACATGGTAGTTGCTTCAATGCATTTAGGAGTGTGGTCCTGGTCAAGACAATCTCCTGAACTCCAAACAAAAGAATGGGAAAGAAAGGTGATTTAAGTACTTTTGAGCGTGGCATGGTTGTTGGTGCTGAGTCTGAGTATTTCACAATCTGCTCAGTTACTGGGATTTTCACGCACAACCATTTCTAGGGTTTACAAAGAATAGTGTGAAAAGGGAAAAACATCCAGTATGCGGCAGTCCTGTGGGTGAAAATGCCTTGTTGATGCTAGAGGTCAGAGGAGAATGGGCCGACTGATTCAAGCTGATAGAAGAGTAACTTTGACTGAAATTTCCACGTGTTACAGGCTGGTGTTGGTGGTGTAATGGTGTGGGGGATGTTTTCTTGGCACACTTTAGGCCCCTTAGTGCCAATTGGGCATCGTTTAAATGCCACGGCCTACCTGAGCATTGTTTCTGACCATGTCCATCCCTTTATGACCACCATTTACCCATCCTCTGATGGCTACTTCCAGCAGGATAATGCACCATGTCACAAAGCTCGAATCATTTCAAATTTGTTTCTTGAACATAACAATAAGTTCACTGTACTAATATGGCCCCCACGTCACCAGATCTCAACCCAATAGAGCATCTTTGGGATGTGGGGGAACGGGAGCTTCGTGCCCTGGATGTGCATCTCACAAATCTCCATCAACTGCAAGATGCTGGTGTCACCGGGTGAACAGACCGGGAACCAAAGGGATTTTGACTCGTTGCTAGGGGGAAGATATGCCGGTGTGACACCGGGCCGGCTCTGTGTTTACACATTCTGGCTGCCGACTATAATGAGCGCCAGCTGAAGCCAATGATTAGCGCTTCATTGAAGCACATGCCCGGACAAAAGAGAGTATAAAGAGAGAGGCTGAAAGTATGGTAAGCAGGAAGGGGGAAGAGAATGTTTGGGCAGTTGTGAAGCGCTGCAGGAGTACGCCTGGATTATAGTAAGTGGCAAGTGAGGAACAGTAACTGTACCAGCTGGGGAGATCATTGAGTTCGGGTTTATCTTCTGAAAACCACTATCCTTTGGAAGATGCCTGCCCCAAGAGCTATTCCACGAGTCTGACGACGAGGGAAGTCCCGGTCTGTCCCACGAGCCTACCTAGAGAGGAATATACTTACCTGAAGAACGGAAAAGTACCTACCGGCACCCCCCCTTCCTCACTTCATCAACGCTACAGCCACAGGCCCACCTAGAGAGCAATATACTTACCTGAAGGACTGAAAAGTACCTACCAGCACCCCCCCTTCACTGCGTCCGCGCTACAGCCACGAGCATCCCCATCCCTGCTTTTTATCCCTTTTTAGCTTAATAAAAACTTGCCTTTTAAACTCATCCTTGTTTTCTTGGTGTTTTCTGGTGTCTGCTCCTCCGGAGTGTGGTAAATAACCCTTGGCCCTGTCACCGGGTGACACTATCCTATCAATATGGGCCACATTTCGAAAGAATGCTTTCAGCACCTTGTTGAATCAATGCCACGTAGAATTAAGGCTGTTCTGAAGGTGAAAGGGGGTCAAACACAGTATTAGTGTGGTGTTCCTAATAATCCTTTAGGTGAGTGTGTATATATATTTTATGCATATTTAAATCCTTGCTTGCAGCAGTTTTAAACATCTAACAACAAGTTAGACTTGCTGTCTGCAAAAAAGTTGATTCTAACGTTCATTACAAACACAGCATCAGATGACAAAGACTAAAAGCAGGTCAGATTTATCCTGTCAAATTGAATTTAATTCCCTCTGCTGAAAGGTTTTGTTGGGTTATTTGCCAGTGCAGTTGTCTCCCATTTTTTTTGTTCTTGTTTATAACATTTGGCACAATAAAAAGTATTTTCCCATATTTCCAGCCAAGAACCTATTCAAATAGAAAGTTATGGAATAAATCGTGCAATGCTTGCTGTGTATGTTTTCTGCAGGCACGCTTTCATCCACTCTTATGCACAGAGGTCAGGTTCAGTAAAGACTGATCTAGTTCTGGTGGATCACAGACATTTCTCTCTAGAGCTCTGCTTTGAGTTATCAGCTCGTCTTATGTTGTCCACCTGTGATTTCTCCTGTCATGTCGCTGATAAGAGATCATATTTGCCTTAAACAAATCATTGCATTAATCCACATACTGTATACTGTAGGGAGTTTCTGGACAGATGTTAACGTGCATACTGCATTATGTGTATCATAGAAGCCAAATACCGTTCAGATTTTGCGTCTTTAGCACTGCAAATGCATTGTTTTAAATGGAGACGCACAAATAAAGGAGCGGACGCGGTCATGATGCAAATTCTTCTTGCCACGGTGCCGCATCGAGATAAAAATATTTCAACTTTTCAGAATGCCACATGCACACGTGACGGGTAATGTGACAAGAACTGACCAATCAGCCCCACCTTTTGTGAACCAATATAGACATAAATAATATTTAATATGATCCCTTTAAAAAGCACATATTTCCCTGACGGCTTACAGAATATTCTTCTGTAACACTGATTAAAAGACTCATGCTTAGCGTTGGTGTAAATTGTTCACAGCTGTTGCTGTTTCTCAACATGTTTGTGAAAATTGTTTTATTTTTTTTAGATTGTAGTCTTACCATGATCATCGTATGCCACTTAAAATGATTTAAAATTAGGGCTAAAACCTAAGTGGCTTGTAGGATATAAAACATTTATTAAAATTATATCAAATTTAATTTCTTCCTCTTAAATACCACTGGACACCAAAGTGTCCAATATTTATGGGAAGTGCCTTGAGCTGTATGAATGAATGTAACAGCGCATGTTCAGTGTCATTAATTGTGTGTGTCTCTACATGTACTGCATGTCAGTCTGGTGAAGTTCTCCAGTTACCTGACGGAACTGGACCTTGGTGAGAATCACATCGGAGAATCTGGTGGGAAATCGCTTTTAGAGGCCCTGAGAGAGAGGAAAGCAGGTGTGGACTTTTGACATGTGAAGGAAATATAGCTCCAATGGAGCGTGTGCTTATGTGGGGAGGTTTTTATGTGGATCATTTCTTTCCTGTTACCATTGTGTCATGACCACATGGATAGACCAGGGCTCTACATTCATCCCTTTATTTATCTTTTACTATAGATAAATAATCTTCTTGTTCAAATCTTGTGTTAAGTGTAAGTTCAGAAGCCCCTATGGTGGCTTATTTAGTAATAAGCTGCAGTCCCAAGTTCAGAAGGTGAGTGGCCTGACATATTCATTCTTATAATTCTCTATAGTAAGGTTGATAAATCAATAAAAAAACAATGCACATTTAAAAAATAATGATTCATAACTTATGTCTTGATTGCCTCTGTTAGATAAAATGCTGATTTTGCTTCATGATCCAGATTTTTATATAAAAAGCATTTTTAGTTGCTGGCCCAATTTACCTGAATGTGTCAAGATAAAGGTTCAGTTAAAATGCGGCACCTTTTGGGTTGAGTTTAAGCAGAAATTTTGGTGGTTACTCCAAAAATATTAAAATAATATTTATATTATTAAAATACAATATATTGTATTATTGCATTACTCACTGAAAAAAGGAAGGGTGAAAGAGACATTTTGATATAGAAGTGAGGTGGTTGAAGTAAAGTAACCTAATGTTGAACTATTTATTGTAGAGAGCATGAAGGCTCAAAACGTTTTCATGAAATCAGCTTTATTGATTAAGGATCAATAAATAAGGATTGGGTGTCTTATCTCTTCACTTTGAAATTCTTTGCAGTCATTGGCTGTTAACTTTTAAGCTGTTGCCATAAATTCTTTTTATTTTTTCATGAAATTTAAGTTTTATTGATGTAATTTATGTTTTAATGTTATTACAATGATCAGCCGGCCCATTTTACATGAACACTGCTATCTCCAAAAATTTATGTTTAATTTTTAAAAGTTAATGTGCAGTTAATGTTTAAAAACCTGTAAGGCGTGAACAATTATATTTTATTACATCAATCCAACACAAAAATATTAAAAACAGTCCTTATTAATCATGTGAAAAAATGTCACAGTTTTTGTATAAATGTAATGTAATTTTTTTAAATACAGTCACTAAACGTAAATTACAGAAACACCCTTTCAAATTAAAAAAAGAAAATTTGAGAAAATAGTTATTTTACAGGGAAAACAGTTATTTTTCGGTTTATTTCTGCCACCCCACCAATCAGAAAATGTTCTGTGTCTATGTTTTTTACAGGATTTTTTTACTCAGTATAGCCTACTTTGAAATCAGACTGTGACCTAATGCAGTTGAGTTGTTTTTACATCCCTTGAAAAAAACCTTCCTATTAAACTATTATACAGTGTCCTCTGCTAACCCATGGTTGCTGCTTGTGTGGGTATAATGTTGCTTATAAGTACATCCAACACTATCAATAAGATATTTTGGGTGCCCAGTAATCAGCCTATATAGTGGACATAAGTGTACCGTCTTCATCGCAGGGTTTATAGTCAGGACAGTCATATACACAGTGACTTAAAATGCATTACCAAAACACACAAGTCATGTGGAATACTTTAATGGTGCAAATTACGTTGGAAAGAAGCAGCCTACACCTAATTTTCTGAAGATTAACAATGCATAATTACCAGTTATTGTTTGCTGCAGTAAGATTTTAATCATTTAATCTTTTGTAACAGCTAATCTCTCGGCAATAAAAATTCAAGTCTCAACACGGATGTCCACGGAAACTTTCAGTGCCATTTTGAAAAGTTCAAAAGAGCTTAAATCTGGAAAATGGAAACGACAGAATACGGTACAGCTTGCAAATTTGAAGAGTTAATTTGCAAAAACAGACCACTCTTTTTTGATATATTTTTTAGATCATGTTTTTTTTATCGTGCATTCCAAGTGATTCCAACTGCAGTTGGGTTGTTTTGATGAAGTCATAAAAGAATACAGCTAACAAACCAACACAATAAACACAAGATGTCGAAAAATGAAAGTGTCTGTTTTGCAAAGAAACCTCTTCATTTTCAGATAATGAAGCATTTTACAATAAAATTATGCATGATATAAAAAGTATTTGGACACTTTGTTTGTCAATTGCCATCCCAGATCTCCTAAGAGTGTAACCACATTTGATCACATTTTCTGTGAAATTGTTCTTCTGAGCAGCCAGAAGTGACCAAATATTTTTCATATTGACAAAAGTGTCATTGTGAATTTCTCATTAAAATAATGCCATGTGTTGTTATTTTTTATCTAATGCAATAATAAGCAAATTTGTATTCGTAAATTATGTCATTATATTGTTGGTGTCAATATATTTGCTGTCTTTCATTAAGGTTGTGGGAGTGAATTTCTCTCAGCTATGCTAATACTCTTGTTTTATCATTTCTAAAGGGGAAAATTAAGTAGTACTGGATCTCTCTGGGGGTATTTACATGACTGATGGACTTTGTTTGACAACAGCAGTGCACCAGGGATGGCAGATATCTGAATCACTTTATTCTGTTTCCTCATTGAGAGCTTCAGTTTGCATGTGGTTGTTTATTTTTTGGTAGCAATTTTTGCTGTTCGCATTTGTACTTTTATAAGCTAAACCTAACATGTTATTTGACAATGAATTTAACAGCTTATAATTCATACTAAATTATTTGAAAGTATGAAAATGTAGAAATTTATGAATATTTTCGTGAGGATAAAGTTTAGGTTAACTGTTTCCTTACAGGATAAAACTAATTTCTATGGAATTTCCTAATAACACATGAAACCACAACATGATGTTTAATTAACAATGTTCGGGAGGAGCCGTAGCATATGATCAGCCGGCTGGTCTACAATCAGCAATCACTGCACATACGAGGAGCCATAGCGAGCTCGCTCATAAATAGGGAAACCATCTTACCTGCTCGATCTCCTAAGATTAAGCATCAACGATAGTTCGACGCTATGTCCGAGACCCCCGTCATCGACGACTTGTCCGTCAACCGCAATCTTTCAGCGCCGCCGAGCGTGTCTCATCAATCCAGCTCAGGATCGGAATCATCAAGCGATTCCCCGGCTTCTTCCTACAACTCCACTCACAACACGATTCCCGCCATCCAGCAGTTAACACTGCGGGCCGCCCACGAAACATTAGTTCACCAGCATCTGGAGCTTCACCACAGATTCCCCGCCCCTGGCTTTTGGCCCACGGCGCCTCCGTCGACCACTAGCGTGAGGCTGCCTCAGCTAGCGATGCAGGCGCCGGTTCTTGGCCATTTCCCAATCACCTTAGTAGACGCTGTTAGCGCGAGCATGGCTCCGCTAGCCGCCCAGGCGGCCGCCACTCCCCCCCTTTTCTCTCTTCCGGAGAACCGATCAAACTTCTTATTGGCTACGGCGACAACAATGCCAGTGACAATTAACACACCAGCCTTGGAACCGCCTCCAGTTTCGGGGAACATCAGATCTCAGATCTTGACAGGTGCGGACACAGACCTTTATTTTCTCCTCTCACCTTTATCATCCCCATCAACCGAGCGGCAGATCACTTACGGCGATCTATCGCTCACATTTAAAAAGCAGTCACCCAACCACACGCGCACACTGTCTTTCCCCAAATTTACCGTCGCTTTTTCCTCATAGGAGACGTGAGCTGGGCAATTACCTCATCATCGTGGCCAACATTCCCAGATCAATAAATCAGATTGCTGATGCCCTTTCTCGTTAAGCTTTCCAGAAATTCAGGCTGCAGGCGCCCGAAGCAGACCCCTTGCCAACACAGCTACCTCCCTATTCGGAGCTGATATTCCGGTAAACCACCCACTAAAAACCCTCCTCGATGCATCTCGAAACTCCATCATCCAAGCCGTCTCCCTTAGGACCCTCCAATCTTATCACACTGCATGGAAAAGCTTCAAGTCGTTTCACCACGCGTTCAACATTCCCTTTTCTACTTTTTCTGTCCTCTCCATCACCTCCTACATCTCCTTCCTAAACTCGTCAAAAAACCTCCACGCTAGCTCAATTAAAGGTTACATGAGGGGAGTCCAGTTCTTTCACAAGCTCATATTCAACTCTCCATCCGCAGCCATAGCCAGCTCCCAAACATCTATGCTCATCAAGGGCATTCAAAGAACCCAGCCCGCTCGCCCAGACGCCAGGCAACCTATGACCCTGGATATACTGACCAGATGCATTTCCACCCTCCGTAAAGGATAGCACGTCGATCGCACACTCGACGCCATGTTTATCCTATTATTTTTCGGCTTTCTACGATTTTTTGGAAATTTCCACCACATCCATCTTCAACCCCCTAATCCATCCAACTTTATCGGACCTATCAGTACTCGATTCAGAGACAATGTCATTCTCAATTAAACAAAGCAAGACGGACCAAACCAGGAGGGGACATTTCATCTACATTGTCAATCTCCAGTCACCGATTCAGCCTTATCAGACCCTTCTAGCCTACCTTCACTTCAGCAAATCCCAGATCAAAACCACATCAGACCCTCTCTTTGTTCACGAATCTAACCGCCCAGCCACACGCTTCTGGTTCCAAAAACACCTCAAAGCCGTATTGCACCTGTCCGGCATTCCCGCAGACTACTTTTCCGGCCACTCCTTCAGCATAGTCGCAGCAACTACAGCCGCCCAAAAAGGCCTATCGCAGTCTCAAATCCAAGCACTAGGGCGCTGGACATCGGAAGCTTTCAAGGGCTACATCAGGTCAGATCGCTCAATCATCAGGGAAGCCCATCGAACCATCATTTCCAGAATCATCTAAAGGATCCATCCTTAACCCACATGGGCTCGAACCTCCACCACTTCAGCCTTCATCTCCCTAGCAGGAGATCTCACTGCAACCGCCTCAGCAATCACCAGGGATTCAGACCCGACCCGCAGGGGCCATCGCCCAAGTCTCGGGCTCTGCCACAGCAGACGCTTCAGCAGAAGCCAAGATCGCAGCAGCTACCGCATCAGCAGAGGCCAGTGCTTCTATCCCAAGCATAGAAGCCAGCATTGCAACAGCCTGAGCCGGGGACAGCTCTTCCATTCAAGCATAGAAGCAAGTGCAGCGACAAGAAGCACCCAAAGAAGCCAGAGCTTCCATCTAAGGCGTCGAAGCCAGCGTCGCAGCAGCGATCGCCTCCGCAGAGGCCATTGCTTCCAACTAAGGCGTCGAAGCCAGCGTCGCAGCAGCGATCGCCTCCGCAGAGGCCAGTGCTTCCAACTAAGACGTCGAAGCCAGCGTCGCAGCAGCGATCGCCTCCGCAGAGGCCAGTCCTTCCAACTAAGGCGTCGAAGCCAGCGTCGCAGCAGCGATCGCCTCCGCAGAGGCAAGTGCTTCCAACTAAGACGTTGAAGCCAGCGTCGCAGCAGCGATCGCCTCCGCAGAGCTTCCATCTCGCATTCTGCCATCTACGACTTTCTATGGATCAAGCACCTTTCTCCCCAGCAGGAACCTCCATCAGGTGCTCTACTACAGCTGGATCCCTCCTTAAGTAGCCTCCTCCCAGTGTCAGTCTTAGTCCCAGGGACACCCACGAAGATGTGTTCATTTTAGAATTCCTATATTTTCAACCTCTACGGGCACTAAGCCTACTTCCAGCCGCTCATGGGTTCCAACTTCTCATCACTCCAGCAGGCATTCTCATTCCATATCAGTCTCAACCATCCTTGGAGGAAACCCTGCCCCATTCTTGCCTCATCACAAACCACACCTCCTAAGGAGCCATCATCCTCTTGTCCTTACCCGAACGCAGTCCACGCCTCCTTACTGTTCAGCACAGCGTTTGGGGGTTATGCGTACTCCGGCGGCTGTCCCACTTCTTGCACGCCAAATACGCATAACCTTCATAACCAAGCTCTATCTTTATTATCCCTATCAACATCACTGTTATCTGCACAGGTGAACTCGTGAAATATGTGTCAGTGTGTGTGCGAAATAATTGCCAATTTATCATTTAAAATTCTTGTCATATTGAAATAGCTTATAATGTCAATCAATAATTTCAACAGATTTGTGAAGTGTTGCTTTATAAGTAGCTTTAAAGCTAGCGGACACTTTAAAATAAATCCATAAAAAAATGAAATTTTCTGTCAGCTGGAGCGACAGAAATATACCCTAAAATAACAGCTTTTTTCCTGTAAAATTACAGCATATAAGGAGAGTAAATAATTTTCCACGTTTTTCTTGTAAATTTGCTATCTTTTTCTGTAATTGTTTAAAAAATAAAGTGTAAAAAAAATTATATTGAACTACAATTAAATATTCTGGCAGCTGAGGAGCCAGAATATTGTTTTAAATAAAAATATGTTTCCCCTTAATTACAGGGTTTCCCGTTATTCTTGTAAATTTACGGTCTTTTTCTGTAATTTTAAGTTTTTGACCGTATTTCAAAAATAGGCCTACATAAAAATATCTGTAAAAATTCTGTAAAATTAAGTTTTACAGTATATGCGGTTTAACGCACCATCTGAAAGTCTCATTCACTGCAATAACAGCATTACAGCACATAATAATTAATCAACATTATTGGTAGAACCTATAGCGGTTTTGTAAGCTTGTTGATTATGGGATAGCATGGTTTATGTTTTTTTATGCAAATAATAAGTTTACACACATGTTCATTAAATTCACTTCATTCAGACAGAATGCAATGACTGGACCAGGGCTGGGTCACATTTCCACACAGATTTTTCTTGGGCCACTCAAGAAATATCCAACTGACAATTAACATAATAAAAAAGTAAATTATGTTTTATTAGTATTATCTATTAAATAATGATCTTTCAATTTAATCACAGAACTGTAAATAATTATGAATGCAATGAACCATGATTACTCAATATATCAGCCCAACCAAAAAAATAACTCCTCTTACCGGGCCTGGATTGGACTAATAGTTTAGGGTTCTGAGACAGTATAGCAAAAATATTTATGAAACATATTTCCAAACCTGGGATGTAGAAAAAATATTTATGAATATGTCTATGAAAGCAATATAGGAAACCCAAAGTGTGTGTGTGACAGATTGTCTGCATGGCACAGATGGAGCTTGGTTTGGTTCATTTGGTTTTGTCTCCATCTAGTGCTAAAGCACCAAACTGCATTTAGTGTCACATCAAATTTTGTTCTAGCATTTTATTTGTTGGACTAATGCAGATTTGTATGTGACTACTGTAAACTAATTAAACATTTATTGTGTTTACAATTGAAAAAAATAAGGATTGTACAATTAGCAATTACGGTGATAATAGAAAACATTAGATGTAGACATGTATGGTAACATTTCCCCTTTTTAACACAGAATCTAATAACACTATTTACTTTTCAAAATGTGTATTGGTCATTCTCAGAAAACAATTGAAAAATGTAAGATGGATGCATTTTTGTAACAGGACTGAAAGTAACAGGACTGAGTTTTTAGCTTAAAATTAACCAACAAATGAAAACCCAAATGGTTAACATGCTAATAACATGTGGACATTCAGCAAATTGTAGTAATTTTCCATACAAAAATCAAATATCTCCCAAGACATAGTTTAGGTAACAGGATCGTATGTTGTTGAGATGGACCTTCTTAACCCCAGGCATAGTTTAAGAATAATAAAATATAGAAAATATAGAAAAATAATCAAAAATCAACTTTTGTTTTTCACATGGCACATTTTAAGGTTTTCACAGGTGAGGATGTAGAGTAACTGGACTGAGGGAAAACCTGGGACACAACTACAAATGTGTAATATTTCCAAAAGATTTTTAAAATATTAAGCACAGATAAAATATGGAAATACTATTAAAACAAAAATGATTTTTGAAGGAGTTCAAATGTATTTTTCATGGGGAAGTATAATGCTAAATAGTGGGGACATACAATAAATGCAATTATTCCGTGTTCTGGCAGTTTTTATAAATTTTACATTAAATTTGTTGTAAGGTTAATGTGCAGAACACTTTGGTTATTAACAGGCATTAGTAAAACGATATGGTTAAAGTTCCTTGATCAATAGTTTATTAAACATCTCTAATGGTGCGTTAATGTAATTTGTTTCTAGGAATGGTTCAGTCCTCCGCCAAGAGGGGGCGCTGTAATGAAACCAGCTCAACACAAAAAGAAGTTCACGCATGCGCACATCGCATTGTTTCCAGTCTTTTCGACCGAGACACAAGGAGTATTTGTCTTTGTTATCAGCCGTAAAGTGCTATAGAAACTTTAAGATGGAGCTAGAAGGTGGCACGTATGGGCCTGGGTTTGTGGGCATTAGATTCTGTCAAGAGTGGTGAGTTTATAATTTTATTTTGATAAGTTGGGTGTTTATGTGTCATGTATCAGATCAGCTACGCGTGTGAGAAGTAGAAGTCTCATGTGAATGTTTGTCTTTTTTGCAGTAATAACATGTTGTATCCTAAAGAGGATAAAGAAAATCGCATTCTTCTCTACGCTGTAAGTTGTTTGCCATAATAAAAGCTATATGGTTGTTTACAGAATGTGGCTTTTATTAACAAAAACATATAACCTCAAAGTTAAACTTTTAAACTGTATTTTTTTCAGTGCAGGAATTGTGATTATCAACAGGAAGCTGACAACAGTTGCATTTATGTCAACAAAATCACCCACGAGGTTGAGTGAGTATTTTCAGAGTTTTTGTCAGATATTATATTTATTTTTATAAAACGCAATGATATACACAACATGGACACAAAAGGAAAAATATATCAATCTAAATTATATTAAACAAAGATATCAGTCACAATTTTATAGTTTTATTTAATAAACACTGCATTTAGGAATTTATAGTCTGTCTGATATGTGACCTGTGTTTTGACTTGCATAACCTGATATGTTTTGCTTATAGTCAATATTTTCTTGTACAGTGCTTTGTAACAATGGAAATTGTAAAAAGCGCTATATAAATAAAGTTGACTTGACATTTATGTATAAAAACATATACAGTGAGGGACAAGATTGTAGGCCTACACAAGGCTGGAATGGGCTATAAGATTATGACCAAGAAGTATTGAAACATTTATCACAGATCAACTTTGGCTTTTCAATTTCTTTACCTGCTTATTTAGTTTTGTTTGCTGCTGACCACTGGCATACAGGGACTGAAATATTTTCTAAATTTAAATTGGACAGATCTTCACAATGCACCACAAAGAGAGATGAAATACACCACAAAGAGTTATGAGTTTTAACATAAAAGATAAAAAGCTTGTTGTCGGCAGAAATCCTTTCCAAAAATCCTTTGCAAAAACTAATTTAAAGAATAAACGTGAAATTGTTTCAAGATTAGATTTATAGAATGTGCATTGTGAAGATCTGTCCAATTTAAATTTAGAAAATATTTATTTGTCAGGTATCTAAAACTGGATTGAATGCAAATAGTACATAAATGTAGAAGGACCCTGTCAGTCCCTGTATGCAAGTGGTCAGTAGCAAACACAATTTAATATGTAGGTAAAGAAATTGAAAAGCCAAAGTTGATCCGTGATAAATGTGAGTCGAAAGTAGTTTCAATACTGATGGATTTTTAACAAGACAAGGTTTCTAAGCACTTACCTTTAAATCCCTGTTTGGTCATTTCTCCCAGTGAACTCACACAGATTATTGCAGATGTTGCCCAGGATCCAACATTGCCCCGGACAGAGGACCATCCGTGCCCCAAGTAAGTGTTGAACATTCTTTTACCCTCGTGCAACACACTTGCATTTCTTTAAAATGAAGTCAAACAATTGCTAATCTTACTAGTACAAGTGCATTTTGTTGTTTTTTATTTGGCTAGTAATTTTTAATCTTATGTTGAAAGTTTTATGAAGCTACCATGAATACTTGGATATTACTATATTACTAATACAATATATAATTACTGCTGTTGTTGACTATAGCTAACAATATTGTTTATTATTCATATTAGTCCTAGTAGTAGTCTTAATAGTAGCATTTATACTTAATCTTTTGCAACCCCCAGATGCACAGTTTTGTTGGACTGTTTTGTAACACCGTTTTCTTTTTTTAGGTGTGGCCATAAGGAGGCAGTGTTCTTCCAGTCTCACAGTATGAAAGCTGAGGTAATAACAAACACAACCTCTGTTTGCTGCTGTTGTTTAGCCATAGTACCACAACAAGACTCCAGTGTGTCTGTGATGATGACTGTCTGCTGAACAGTGTTTTAAACACAGAACACTGTTGTTCATATTTACTGCACTTTATACCGTGGGAATTGACTTTAACTTTTTGCACATTCAGTCGACATGTTTTATCATCCCTAATGTGTACCATATGGTAATGTGTTGTAAAAATGAATTGAGAATTGTTCAATTAATATATGAACAGTTTATGTTCATACTGATTTGCTATATTCATTATGCAAATCTTTTTAATTTCATACTTTGTTTGAAGATATCAAAGTTTTACATTTATGCAGGCATTTGTTTTTTGTCACATGAATAAATATGATTTTATAATGAAGTCAGTGTTTTGATTGGCAAATATTATTACAGTTATATGACTCTTTATAATCTGGCTCCTCGTTGACCATTTATACAGCAATGTCACGTTTAACACAAAAGTGTGAGATTTATGAGCTGCTTGTTGACATATCCTGTCAAATTCTGCATTGCAGGATGCCATGAGGCTTTACTATGTCTGCACTGCTCCACACTGTGGCCACAGATGGACAGAGTGAGAAGATAAAGCAGAGAATGACAAAAGCAAACCGCTGGATGTTAAAGGATGGGGCGTGGTGTGCTTTTGTGTCACTGTTATTCCATTCCAGAACAAGTTTAGACATAAATTTAAAGTCTGAATGTATTGATTGGGAACTCGAATATGTTTCTAATGCATTTATAAATTATATGCTGGATTTTATGTTTTGCTTATCCTTTTAAGCAACAGATTTCAAACCACAAATGACAGCATGCATTGGGAGACTCATCCTTTTCCCAGTTTGTTTATAGTTGGTCATTTTATTTTTAAATAGTGTCTTTTTGAAGTTTGTAATAAAAAATAAAAAGAGGAGTTGGTTCTGTTTGTGTAACATTTTCTTAGGATCAGTGGAATGCGGAAACAGAGGCACTAAAATGTATATGAACTCACGTGTATGCAGGAATGTAATTGCATAAGAGGGAAACACAAAACTAGGCATTTTTCTGTCAGGTGCAAGATGCGTAAAACAGGATAAACGTTTATTATGTGGACACGGTGATTTGGTTCACAACAAACTTCCGCTGTGTGAACAATATTATTTAAAATATGTTTTTAAAGGTGCCCATGGTGTATACAAGTTGTGGTTCCGCATTATGTGTTTGAAGAACAGATATTACAGTTTATGTGTCTGTGGGCCTTACCGGTTTTTGGCACTTCAAAATGTACTTACCAAGCTCGACAAGTCATTTCTGTTCTTTTAGCAATGACTAAACAAGCACCTCTTCATACCGGCATTTCCATGATGACCTGTAAAAGATGCGCGATCACTTGCATCACATTTTCTTTGAATAGGCTGCTCGCGCCCAGATTTCCTGCACGCGCTGGGTTGCGAGCGCAAGGAAAGTACGCGGAAGCTCGCGAACGCGTTTGTTCCGCTCCCTCCCTGTCAATCAAACGGAGAAACTTTGGTCATGTCACAATCTAAGTTATTTATTGTCACCGGTCCTAAAGCGAAGTTATTAGTCTTGCGTTAGTCACTGTCTGATATGGACGGACGCGCGCCAAGAGCAACTGTGAACACGAGCGCAGGTGAGAAAGAAGATCTGCTCGTCCATGTATAATCGAGCAGACACTCAGAAAAGTCTGATGTAATCTGATGTGTTGTTTCTCAGGGCGTGTGGTCCCACGCAGCGGCTGGAAGGCTGTGAATCCTCGGATCAGGACTGAAATGAAGGGTCCAGCTCAGACTGTGATCGTGCACCACACAGCACTCTGGTCCTGCATCCAGCCGCGTGACAGTCTCTCTCAACTCGCGCACATCCAGAACATGCACATGCACGAGCGGGGATTTGACGATATCGGTTACAAGTAAGATTAATAAAACAGAATGTGTTCATTGCTTTCATTACAATGTGGGAAATAAATTACGTGACATCCTAAACAACTATTTTTTTAAGTAAAGGTGTAACAAATTTTCCTATGTATTAACATAGAAATATTGTGATAAACTGTGCTTGTGATGCATAGTAAATTTGTGTTTGCCATGGTTTTACTACTAACATACAAAAAACGTGTATTATTTGTGTTCGCATTGCAGTAAATATAGCTATTTATATAATGATCAAGATCATAGACGTGTATGGTCATTTTTATTGTATTATGTAAAATGATGGTGTATATAAAAGTGGTAAAAACTCAGTACTTTATCACAAGTAGCAATTATATTGACGTCTGTAGTGACTGTCATATAGGTGCTGCAACCGTTTTTAAAAGAATGTGAAACATCGTGTAGACAGTTTAGTAATAGTTTTATGCCGCATTTAATCTTACAATTGTTTGATAACGAATGCACACTTACGCATGTCTGTATCAAGTTTTCTGATCTCTGGAGATGGGACGGTGTATGAAGGACGCGGATGGGGAGTTGTAGGAGCTCATGCAAAAGGACACAACTTTGATTCTGTTGGCATTGCCTTCATGGGAAACTTTAATGGTGAGAGCACGTTATCGCTTTCGTTTTCACGTTGTACATTGTTCTGTTGACACTAGACTTAGGCCCGTGTTATAGTATTAGACGTGTGCTGGTTGTGTTTGCAGATGAATTGCCCCATGGTGCTTCACTGACTGCTCTGCACAGACTTCTGCATGCTGGACAGCTTTACGGACATTTGCTGCACGAATTTGTGCTCGTGGGACACAGAGATGTGGGAAAAACTGAATGTCCGGGGGAACATTTATACTCAGCACTACCCAAACTAAAAGACCAATTAAAAATCTCGGACTGACCCTTTCCCAAAATATTTGTTGATTTGAATTCCTGCTGTATTTATTGCAGTGAGAATGTGTATAGTTGTCTGTGTATTAAAGGAATTTAACGTGTTTATTTTGGTCTCAGTTCTGTGTGTGTCTATGTCCACTTCTCTAATAGGATACTTGCTCCTCCCCTACATCCCGACTCGCACTTTACGATCCTCTGACTCTTGCCTTCTCGTTGTCCCTCGGCATCGCCTTGCTTCAATGGGGGGCCGATCATTTAGTGTTGTTGCACCCAAAATGTGGAACTTTCTCCCCCGATCTCTCTGTTCTGTTAACACTATCTCTGAATTCAAATCCATGCTCAAAACTCACCTTTTTTCAGAATGTCACAATTCATAATTATTATTTCTATTTTTTATGTGCTGCCCATTCACCTAATTCTTATACTGTTGTTTTGTCTGCTGTCTTTGTCAACCGCTTTTTTGTTGTTGTTTGTTTATTGTAAAGTGTCCTTGAGCTCTGGAAAGGCGCTATATAAATAAAACGTATTATTATTATTATTAGTTCAAATATAGAGTATTTTAAAGTCTTGTGAGCCTTATTAAAGCCCCATGGTAACTGAATTTTCCCCATGTATTGTGTCATATCATGAATGTTGAGCTAGTTTTTAACTCATTTAGATGGACTCATAAGTATAATCTGAGAATTAGAAACCAATAACCAAACAAGCACAAAATTAATTTAATCAGTAGGCCTACGATGTTATTTAATTCTGAGAATTGGTTTGTTCTATTATGTCTGCATTTTACGTGTCATATACACAAATACATTTATAGTTTTTTACCAATTATGCTGCTTTGTCTAGGTCAGCGGTTCCCAAACTTTTTTTCCTGCGCACCCCCTTCTATGTCCCAACAGGGTTGGCGCACCCCCAATCCCCACTTAAAAAAAAAACGCAACAAAGATTTGTTTTATCGCCATATAAAGACTCATGTTTAATCATGCGCAAAAAAACAAAACACGCATGACAATAACATCAACAAAATTTCAATATAATACAACAAAGCTACGCACAAGCTTCCACTTTTAAGAGGACGAGTGACAGACACAGGCTCAGTAACAGAAAGCACGGTTATTTTCAGCCGCGTAAAAGAAACATTGCAGCAATAGGCCAGGCCTATTAAATGACCGTGGAGCTAGCATCATCATCATCATAACACAACTGTTATGGAAATTAGAATGACGGTACCTTGAATTACATTGCAATGAAGTTACAAACGATCCACAACATTAAAGAGATTAGGCTCCGAAATAGATAAAATAGGCCTAGGCTAAATAAAAACGAGGATCAATCTGAAACTTTTCAAGTGCGACAATAAAATGAGCCTAGCGGCTGCAGTGCATGAAAGAAGAGCAGTGTAGAAACGTAGAAGAAGACAGCTGCAGTCTTCTTCTACGTTTCTATCAAAAACTAATAAATTATAGTTTTTTATTTAAAATAAAAGCGATTACAAAGGAAATGTTTACTGTTCATGTTTTTTTATTGTATGGAAAAATCCCACTTAAAAAAACAGATCGCCATTACATTTTTCCTCTCGCGCACCCCCTGGTGGCAGCTCGCGTACCCCTGGGGGTGCGCGTACCACACTTTGGGAATCCCTGGTCTAGGTGAATAGAGGCTGTTCAAGTTCCGTCTATTCGCAAATGATACAAAAAAAGCTTTCTCCCTTTCTGTCTGTTAATCTTACTTGTGTTATTAATAGTAATTCATGTTATAAATATACATATTGTGTTTCATGAAAACGCATGTACTGTTATAAACAATTCTTTAGTTTTCTCTATTTGTGTCATGTATTGTTCCAACGTTTTCCTGCTTTAAATTTTAAGTAGCTTTCAACTTGGCTTTACAAGTATTTTCTTACAGTTTTAAATATTGTGAGTGGTAAGTGAATATATCTTAAAATTGAGTCGAAATAACTTGAACAAAGTTGAATTAGCTTATTTTGAGGTGTAAGTACTGTCAAAAAAACTTGAAATTACTTGTAATGCCAAGTTGGTTATACATACAAAGGCAGCAAAGAATGGTTTACAGTGAAATAGTCAATTAAGCAAAAAATTACACTATGTAAAATTATAGTTTATGGAATAAGATACCTTCAAGCCATTCTCAAGAGATCAGGCTTCTTGTCCAACCTCAGTTGTTTGTTTACTCACTTCTCCAAGTGTTTTCGTATCTGTGCTCCTTTGCACAACGCTAATTTTGCCTCCCTCGTTCTTGACAGGCATTCAGCCAAATGAATGTGTAAACAGAGGGGAAGGGCAGGAGCTGAGAGGCGGTCTAGGTGAAGGAGGCTTGAGTTTCACGAGCTTCCGAAGTGTTAAAATTGAACCTTTGAGTTCATTGATCAGTCAGAGAGATTGACTGTGCGGGAAACTATCAGATCTTTTCATCCAAGCACTTTCTAAAGAATGAATACACGGTATCTTGGGCTGGTGCACGGTGAAGCGCAGGTGCCGCTTTGTTTCAACTTGAACTTTCAAGTACTTTGCTAGTGTTTTCTATTCGTGCTCTGTATTGTTCTACATGGAGGAGGTAAAAACCCCCGTGAGTTTTTTTCACAAGTCTTCCTTCAGCATTAGCAGCTTACTGCTCCGACAAGAGCGCGTGATGAGCGACTGTGGCCGCGCGTCCGACGCGCCACACTTGCGTGCCGCGAACCCCCCCGCTCGCTCCCGCCAACCCGCTGGAGATAGCGGAGAATTTTCCGATTTTAATGGAAGATCCGAAAAGCCAAGGCGTAATGAAGCGACCGGACACGGTACAAAAGGAGAAACGGGGTGTGGGGGTGTTGGAGAGACAAAAAGCCAAGCAGCAAATGATAAGGACAAGAAGAACAAATCCGAAAAACCACCGTTTAGTTATAATGCGCTCATCATGATGGCCATCCGCCAGAGCCCGGAGAGACGGCTCACCCTCAACGGCATCTATGAGTTCATCATGGGCAACTTCCCATACTACAGAGAAAACAGACAGGGCTGGCAGAACTCCATCCGACATAACCTGAGCCTCAACAAGTGTTTCGTGAAGGTCCCGAGACATTACGATGACCCGGGAAAGGGCAACTACTGGATGCTGGACCCATCCAGTGATGATGTGTTCATAGGCGGTACTACGGGTAAACTCAGGCGCCGCTCCACAGCTGCCTCCCGAGCCAAGCTGGCCATGAAGAGAGGCGCGCGACTGTCCTCCAACACGACCACAGGACTGGCGTTTGCGGGATCTTTTTATTGGCCCGTTGCGCCTTTCATGACCCTCCAGCATCCTCACCCTAACCCGGCAGTAACACCTTACATTGGTGCTCACCACAACAATTACGCAGCGTCGGTTTTGTCCCAGAGTTCACATCACTATAGTGCCGGTGCTCAAAGACTTCTCCAGTCGGGTCAGGAGGCAGCTTATTATGGGACGGGCGGTAACCAGTATATTACGGGACAGCGCCGGCACCCTCAGCAGAATAAACCCACCTCCTCTTTTACAACAGCCTCTGTTCCTCTGTCTCTCTCCACTCCATGCTCTTTTAATTTACTCTCTAATCAGTCCAGTTACTTTTACTCGCACCAGGTGCCTCACGCGGCCGGACTTTCCCCGTGGACGCAGGAGGAATCTTATCTCTGCAAAACATCTCCTTCTGGACAGTTTTTCCCTGGAAAACCCTCTCCTTCTGAATACATCGGAGGACTATGCACAGACATGAACAATTATTTATCACCTTTTAACACAGCCAGCTCCCTGCACTGAAGTGTAGTCTGGCATTCGTTTTGCCTTGAAGAAGCAGCTGTCAAATATCATGAATAACTAAAATAGAAAATGTAAAAGCCTAAACTGTCATTTTATAATTGCTTTTAGCAGCAAAAAAATGTTGGTGCTATGGTTCAGCAAGGCCAGAAAACAAGCATTTATTTCTTAAAACAACTTTTTCTCATCTTTTTGTAGTCTGAACATGCTTCCACAGAACAGAAACGTTCTGCAATTGTTAAAGGTCCATTGTGGAACCGACCAAGAACCTTTTTAAAATCTATAATTGTTTTAAATTTAAAAAGTGTTATGGGGTTTGTTATTTTTATTACATCTGCAAAAATGCAAAATTAATTAAGCATTTTATCTATTAATTATTTCCTTGAGGCTAAACAATTTCAATTGTTTTCAGTTTAAGAGTTTTTATTTATCAAAAAGCAATAGGACAAGTCACCTGTCAGGCTTCAGGCATCATGTTTCGTTTTGACTCTAAATGTTACTGTTATAATAGCTAATGTGGGCACTTTTTTAAAAGCCTCTGTGTAGTTGGATAAGATGTAGCACATGTAAAAATAACTGCATGATTCTCTCTGATGCTTTTCCACGTGTCAGGTGTCTTCGTAATGTTTACATTTATAGTCAGTTAGTTATAGGTGGCACTACAATAAGGACAAACTACATTATTTAATAAGATAATCATTTCAAAACATGGCTGGCGATTTTTGTCTTTGCCCAAACCCATGTATTTGCTAAAATGAAAGAAATAAATGTTTCGAAGCAACAGACTTTTGTTTTATCAATTGTTTCTTATAAATGATTTATTTTGTAGAGAAATCTGAAACAAAATTGCAGCCATTACAAATAAGTATATATTAAATGAAGATATACAGCCTATAACGATTTCAATAAACCTTTGCCTTATTCAAATCATTTATTAATCTCCAAAATATGTAAGAAAGATCAGAGTATACATTTTATTTTCATGCATGTAGTCAACTGATCTAAAAATCAGAAAATCAGCACCTTGATATAAATATCTAAAACTCTGTTAAATTGATATATTAATCTTTATTTTGTAAGTCACTATATATGCACACATAACAGAAGTTACTTAATAGGGTGTGCAACTACAGCTGTCCAACCAGATCCTCCTTAAAACCTCATCTCATGAATGAGATAATTGACAGATTGAATACTTATACTGAGGAGATCAAAAGGCTATCAAGTAAATGTAAAAAATACATGTTATGTGAATTGTGAGTTCAGCTTCAGTCTATAGACAGGATAAAAAGATAAAGTTATTTTCCTCTAATCTCCCGCTTCTCTCTCTCTTACACACACACACACACACACACAGAATGTCGGATGCTCCCTAGAGTGCGATCACAACCTCAGCCCAGTAATGAAGTGGATCTCCTTTTTCAAATGGCCGAGAAGCAGAGAGATAAAAAGAGATGATAAGGGGAAGTCAGAGAGAAAGAAAGAAAATCAACCACAGCACGCTGGAAATAAAAATCACTTTCATCAGATTACACCACTTCAAATAGACACAAGTGGTTTTTCACATTTGAACAAGTTGCGGTGATTGAGTGAGTCAGATTAAAAGTGTTGCCCTTGAACCAAGGAAACCAATGACACATCTCATCCCACAGAATAATCGATCTATAGCAGATCTTATGTGCCCCCATCACTCACCCGTCAGGGATTCTTTGCTGTCTCAAAAATAACTTTAAATGCAAAATTATGAACTTTTTCATAAAAAATAAGTACACAATTCAACCATCCTAGAGGATCTTGTAAGGTGAATATTATATTTATAAAGTGTCAAGAATTAGAAGACACGGATTTAAAAGGTAAACAAGGCAAGACTTTGAACACAACACAACAGGGCAAAATCAAGAATGTGATGCAATAGGTAGTTCGACAGCAGGCTTAGGAGGGAGAATACCGGTTGAGTGGGGAGGGGGGTTCTGGCCCAAGGAGGGGTGAGCTGACTGCCGTGTGCTGAAGAACCGCCCCCGGGGTGCCCGCGGCACTCTCAAGCGAGAGACACAGCATGTAAACGGGAATCCAATGCCCACAAGGACCGCAGACACCCGGAGAGCAGGCTCCCACAGGTGAGGGGAACAGTCCAGTCTGTGTGCTTGCGACCGTTAGGCAGGTGGTGAATCAGAGTTGAAGAGCAGAGGGGATGGGACAGGTGAAGGTGTCCTGGGTAGTGTCAGCTGGCCACTGATGCTTGGGTTGGCATGTGGAAAACTAACTGAAGACAAAGCTATTGTGGCAAAAAAAAAGAAAAAAAAGCCGGCGCCTGGGCAGACCAAAATGAGTGTAATAATAATCCAAAAACACTGAAGTTAAACATCCAAAAAAGGGTGAAGAATGATCCGACAGGGTAAGAGAGTTCATCCACATGACAAGTAATTCCAGAAGACAAGACTTGAGAGTAATCCACACGACAGCGCTAGAAGGTCATCAAATGACAATCACACACAGAACAGAAAAACACATGAGGATCATATAGGGAGAAAGTAACGAGAACTCCAGGTGAGGTGAATGAACGCTAACGGGAAATGAATGAGGAGACGAGGCTAACACATGCAGACACCGAGCACATGGTGAACTGTCAAAACAGAGCCGTGTGCTAGACAACACGCATACACACAGAAAGAAACAAGTGTGGCAGGCATAAAACGAGACAGACACAGTACTATACAATTTTAGCCCCGGAGGGTGATTTATTGGAGGGGTTTGGTGTAGTGACGACTTCTGGAGAGAAGGCCGTGGGGAAGTCGGCGCGTCCTCAATCCTGTGAAGTCCTGGGGGTGCTCGTGCATCAAAAGGGAAGTAGGTGAGAGTCCCGTGGAAGAAAACCGTGCTGCTGCAGATCGTCACTCGCTGGTGTCTGTAAAGGGAAAGAAACCAGAGGTTAGTCATCCGAGTCCCTGCTGAGAACAAGCTCACCCTTTCTTCTTCCTCTGCTTATAAAGGGTGAGCTTGATGGGGATCAGGTGGTGACGATCTGCAGGTGTGGCGGCTTGATTGCGCCGTTGCCTTGGCGACGCTGATTTGCCACTGGCCCGCTCGTCACACCCCCCCCCCCCCTAAGCGTTGACGTGGTACGGCGGCTCGCCCCGTACGGGACTAGGGGAGAGTGGGGGGGAGTAGGTGTTCCTGACCTTGATGTCCAAGCTGACCACATCCGGGAGAGACCGTCGGCATTGCCATGGGAGGCCCCCGCCCGATGTTTGACTGTAAAGTGGTAGTCCTGGAGCGCGAGGAACCACCTAGTCACCCTGGCGTTGGAGTCCTTCGCCTTGGCCATCCAGGTTAACGGTGCATGGTCTGTGACCAGGGTGAAGCTCCTTCCTAGCAGGTAATAGCGGAGCTCCAGGACTGCCCACTTTATGGCGAGGGCCTCCTTCTCCACTGTGGCATACCGGGTTTCTGCTGGGGTGAGCTTCCGACTGATATACAGGACCGGGTATTCCCTCCCATCCTTGTCCTGGGACAGGACTGCTTCCAGCCCTGTATCTGATGCATCCGTTTGGAGTACGAAGGGGCAGCCAAAATCTGGGGCATGAAGGATGGGTGAAGAGGAAAGGGCCTTCTTCAGGGTCTGGAACGCCGCCTGGGCTTCGTCACTCCATATTACTTTCTCTGGCTGCCCCTTCTTGGTCAGGTCAGTCAGGGGGCTGGCTAGAGAGGAGAAGGCAGGGATGAAGCACCGGTAGTATCCAGCTAACCCGAGAAAAGCACGTACCTGGGTCTTTGTAGTGGGTCTGGGGGTCTTCTGGACGGCCTCAACCTTTTGGGGCTGTGGTTGGATAATCCCACGTCCCACTCTGAATCCGAGGTAGCGGGCTTCCGCTAGACTCAGGTGGCATTTCCTCGGGTTTGCGGCCAGCCCTGCCTTTCGCAGATCAAGTAAGACCTTCCGGAGCCTCTCCAAATGTTCCTCCCAGCTCCCCGAGTGGACGACCAAGTCATCAAGGTAAGCCGCGGCATACGTTTGGTGAGGCCTCAACAGAATGTCCATCATACGCTGGAAAGTGGCAGGTGCCCCATGTAGGCCGAACAACACCCTGTATTGCCAATGCCCTGAAGGTGTGCTGAACGCCGTTTTCTCCTTGGCCTCTGGGGAAAGGGGCACCTGCCAGTAGCCCTTGGTGAGGTCCAACGTTGAAATAAACCGAGCTCTCTCTAACCGGTCCAGGAGTTCATCCACTCGGGGCATGGGGTAGCTGTCAAATGTAGAGACCTCGTTGAGGCGCCGGAAGTCATTACAAAAGCGTAGTGTCCCATCTGGTTTCGGTACCATCACTATAGGGCTGGACCACGGGCTACGGGAGGGTTCAATCACCTGCAGTTCTTTCATCCGGGTAATTTCTTCCTCAATAGCCAGCCGACGAGCCTCTGGGACCCGGTAGGGCCGCAGCCGGACGATAACTCCCGGGGGCGTCCGAATCTCGTGTTGGATAATCCGAGTCTGCCCGGGTCGTTCCTGAAACACATCGGAGAACTGACGGACCAAGGCCTCTACGTCCCGCCTCTGGTCCGGGGAGAGCTGCTCTGGCCGCCATCTGTTGGGGCGGGGCCACCCACTTTTTCAGGAGGTTCACGTGGTAGAGTTGTTCAGTCTTTCGTCTGCCCGGCTGACGGACCCGGTAATTGACCGGCCCTACCTTCTCGAGGACGGTGTAGGGTCCCTTCCAGGCCGCCAGGAACTTCAAGGTGGCCGAAGGAGTCAGGACGAGAACCCTGTCGCCCGGCTGGAGTTTGCGTGGTTGGGTGGGCCGGTCATACAACCGCTTCTGGGCGCGCTGGGCCTCGAGCAGATGTTCCTTCACCAACGGCATTACACGGTCGATTCGTTCTCTCATTTGTTGTACATGCTCGACTATGCTCCTGTGCGGGGCGGGTTGTTGCTCCCAGGCGTCTCGAGCGACGTCTAGGAGGCCGCGAGGTTGCCGGCCAAAGAGAAGTTCGAATGGGGTAAACCCGGTGGATGCCTGGGGTACCTCTCTCACCCCGAAGAGCACGTAGGGGAGCATAAGGTCCCAATCGCGCCCATCCTCTGCCACCACTCGCCGCAACATCCTCTTCAAGGTCTGGTTGAACCTTTCGACCAAGCCGTCCGTCTGTGGATGGTAGACCGAAGTGCGGAGCTGTTTCACCTTGAGGAGGTGGCAGAGGTCGGTCATCAGCCGGGACATGAACGGGGTACCTTGGTCCGTCAGAATCTCGGAAGGGATTCCCACCCTGCTGAACAACAGGAACATCTCTTTTGCAATCGCCTTGGTTGTGGCCTTTCGGAGAGGGAGGGCTTCCGGATATCGGGTGGCGTAATCGACGATTACTAAGATGTGTTCATGACCACGAGCAGACTTCGGCAGGGGCCCTACCAGGTCCAGGCCAATGCGCGAGAAGGGTATCTCTATGATGGGAAGTTGAATCAGGGGGCTGGGGGGAGGTCGTTGGGGGGACGTCAGCTGGCAGGTCGGGCATCCCTGACAGAACCGTTTAACCTCACCTTCTAGTCCTGGCCAGTGAAATCGGTCCCGTATTCGTTGTGCCGTGTTAGCGGCTCCGAGGTGTCCAGCCATTGGGTGTACATGCGCGAGTTCCATGATCACCCCCGTCTTCGCCTTGGGTACCACCAACAAGGTCTTCTCCTCCCCCCGCCTTAGGGCGACACAGTACAGCAGACCATTCCTTACTATGAAGTGCGGCAAGGGGTGAGGGGCTGGATGTCGAACCTCCTCGTCTACCATCCGGACCTGGTTCCAACAATTGCGCAAGCGATCGTCCTCTCGTTGTTCTCTTCCGAACGAACCGCCTTCCGTGACCGTCTGGAAGAGATCAAAACCAACATTATTAGACTGAGAGTTATCTTCACCTCCTTGCTCGCTCTCGGTGGCCAACAGGGCAGGTTGGGGTCTGGGCGTGCGTCGGCGTCGTGGGTACCGGTTCTTCTTCTTGTAAGCAGGCTGTATTGTCGAGGCCAAGAGCTGGTCAAAGCCGGGCCAGTCCCGCCCGAGGAGAAGCGGTACGGGCAGATCATTCACGATACCCACTTCCACATACCAGGATCCGGCCTCAGCGGCGACTTCCACGCGACGACTCGGGACCTCTCGGGTGTCCCCATGGACACACTTGATGGGAAGCAGGCTCCGTCGGGGTTGAGGAGAGGATAAAATGCCGTCCCGGACCAGGGTAATGGAACTACCAGAGTCGAGGGTGGCAACTACTGCCTTGCCGTCCAAGCGTACCACTCGTTCTGGGGCACCAGGCGGCACCTTCCGGTGGACAATACAGCCTGCTAACCACGCCCGCGGCGTCGGAGAGGCCGGCTCGGTGGGCATCGGCTCATCCTGAAGGGAGGCCACCGAGGGTCTGCTGGCTGGTCGAGAGATACCCTCTCGCGGTCGCCAAGGCGGATTCACCCTCCGGGGCTGGGCACTCGCTCTCTCTCCTCCGTCTCGCGCAAAAGCTGCATCCGCCAGCTCAATCGCTTCTACTAGTTCTCCGAGGGAGGTCGGGTTCCTCATGCTCACTGGATTCCTGAACCGGCGAGGTAGGGCTCGCAGCAAGTGGTCCACGACGACCTTTTCGGCGACTTGATTGGCTGTGGCCCCCTCGTTCAAAAGCCAGAGATGGGCGAATCTCGACAGCTGGGCAGCCTGCATTCGAGCTGGGAGTTGCTCGTTGTATACCCACTGGTGGAAGTGCTGAGCGGCGGCTACCGGTGACAGACCGACCCGAGCGAGGATTTCCGCCTTCAGTCTGTCGTAGTCATCCTGAAACGGGGCTTGGAGGGCGAAGTAGGCCCGCTGTGCCTCGCCGGTCAGGAAAGGAGCCAGTATCCGGGCCCAAACAGCTTTGTCCCAGGTTTCCCTTTTGGCTATCACCTCAAAGGTATGAAGGTAGGCGTCGATGTCGCCCTGCTCCGTAAGTTTGGTGAGATGCTGGTGGGCTGTGGCGCGGCCATCAGGGAGGGGAACTCGCGCTGCTGTGTCTTGCACGGTCTCGAACCGGTGTTCCAGCCGCTCTTGCCGGCGAGAGAGCTGTTCGGTGAAGCGTTGTTGTTGGGCAGAGATCTCCGTAAGGCAGCAGATGACTTCGTCCATACTGGTTTATCCCTCGAGGAAAGAACAGAGAATGCGAGAGAGAGAGAGAGCGATTTCCTGCGGACGAAAAAAAAAAAAAGTTTGTATTTAGTATCTGGACCATCTCAATATGCCCGCATTCTCCACCACTGTGGCAGGCATAAAACGAGACAGACACAGTACTATACAATTTTAGCCCCGGAGGGTGATTTATTGGAGGGGTTTGGTGTAGTGACGACTTCTGGAGAGAAGGCCGTGGGGAAGTCGGCGCGTCCTCAATCCTGTGAAGTCCTGGGGGTGCTCGTGCATCAAATGGGAAGTAGGTGAGAGTCCCGTGGAAGAAAACCGTGCTGCTGCAGATCGTCACTCGCTGGTGTCTGTAAAGGGAAGAAAACCAGAGGTTAGTCATCCGAGTCCCTGCTGAGAACAAGCTCACCCTTTCTTCTTCTTCCTCTGCTTATAAAGGGTGAGCTTGATGGGGATCAGGTGGTGACGATCTGCAGGTGTGGCGGCTTGATTGCGCCGTTGCCTTGGCGACGCTGATTTGCCACTGGCCCGCTCGTCACACCAGGTAAATCAGACAGGTGGTTAGACCCGAGACCTGACAATAAAGCATATCACCAAACACATACTCTTGTTCCTACAACTACTGTTCCTACACTATGCAAATGTACATTTAGTGAAAATGTAAATGCACTAAAAACCGGCTAGATCTACATTTGCCAAAATGTGCATATCTGACAGAGTATACTGTTATATAATGTTGCTTGTATGACCTTGGGTTTCCAGTAACATCTGCCAATATTTTTCCCGCCTCATGTGATAATTGTCATGACCTAACTACCAAGAGATAATATAACATAAAATCTTATGGGTCAATTTTTTTAAATTGAGATTTAGACATCTGAAAGCTGAATAAATGCTTTCCATTAATGTATGGTACTTACCAAACTTTAGATACCAATCTTGAGTAGGTAAATCTCAAAGACCGGGCAGAAAGAAGTGAAGTTTGTATTCATATTGTTGGCCATTTTGATAGCAATTTTACTGCATCCACTCGCAAAAATATAGTTTTGATGTATTTACGGTTGTAAATTTACAAAATTTCTTCATGGAACATGATCTTTACCTATAATGATATCCTGATGATTTTTCTGCATTAAAGAAAAATCGATCATGTTTCCACAAATATTCCTGTGCTGCTTAAGACTAGTTTTGTGGTCCAGGCCACTATGATTGTGAACTGTGTCTCACCTCACTGTAACACCTGATACAAAAAAAGAAGAAAACACAGATTGTAAAATGCCACCCAAAGACAGGCTTCTGAAGCCTTTTCAGACAGAGAGAGCTTTATGAAGGCATGATATTATACCAGGTCCTGTCTCTCACACACACAGGCAACTGCGGTTAATAGACAAGGATTGGTGTCGTCAAGCACACGGCACTGTAACCTTATGAGAAAATCGTTGAAAAAATAGTCTTTGATGCAGGAGATAACCACACTATTTGATCTCTGAGTAATCACAAAAAGAATCTGCAGGTGAATGAAAAAGAAAAAGAGAGTGAAACAGAAGTGAAGAGACGCCTAAAGGCTTTTTTAAGGTGATACTTTCTTCCTTGAATTTGTATAATAAATAACATCCTCTCTTCGACAGCAATTCCCACACCTCTCAGTCACACCATGTACAGGCCACAAAATAAACAGAATATAAATCACACAATTTTGATCATGTGCTCCCCCACGTGATGTCCTGAGGCAGGAACATTATACGTGTCCAAAGAAACTGCTTGTAAGACCACACACACTCACGCGCGCAAACACACACACACATTGTCAATCTATAACAACATTATCAATAATTTCCTCCATAATCAAAATAATTTTTATAGGTTTTTACAATCACAATACTTTTCTCAATAATTGAGTCCTTTTATAACAACAATTCACACGGTGATCACAATAAGTGTAGTAAGTCTTACTTAGACACATACACTACAAAAACTTTATGTAAACAAACCACTGATCTATATGACTGGATTGCTCATGACGTCCTTTTACAGTGAAGCTACCGCGCCGCCATGTCGTTATGCCAAAACATTCTAATAGGTTATAATACACACAAATGATAAAACAGTTACAAGTCCCCGTTTTATTATCTAAAGTCTCACTGTACATTCTTACAATATCTTAATTAATTATTTAAAGTGACCATGTCATCAACCAGGAAAATTCTAAGTGTTTTATACAGTGTTGCAGTGATTATTATAAATGATTCAACTGTGCACACCCTTATTTTTTTATTCATTTACACTTGTAATCTTTAATCATAAACTTTAAGCTCCTCTCCCCCTCTCAACAACAACTCTTCACCACATGACGTCAGCAACAAAAAAAGGTAGGACTTTACTGAGTGTGCAATGGCCAGGCATTTTTAGCCCTCCCATCTAGACCCAACTTACAACAAACCAATAAAATAGGGAAGGGCAAAAAAGCCCCGCCCTGAATATTTTTCTAATTTCAGAAGTTGTTGACTATTTGGCATTAACTGCATTATGAGAGTCTGTAAACACAGGTATTAGGACGCTAGCGCTGCTGGGTTGTGTTGTGTCTATAAATAAAAATGATCTTCTCAACAAATCCTCAAATAAAACAAAGAATACTGTTGTTTGAGTTGCTCTCGTTGATAAGTATCAATAAAACAGTCAACCTTGAGGTTTCTTTTAAACATTGTTTGGTGTTGCACTGTTTCTTCAGATATTCCCGTCACTGAGGAGTCCGGTCACATGACAAAGAAAGCTGTCCTCTTGTGTGCATTCAAAGTGCTGATTGGCTCTTGCAGATAGAACCTTATTTATTATAACACCAAATAATAATTCAATTTTGTAGATTTTTGTTTTCTTAAACAAAGTCCCCAAATGCACACATTAAGAAAAAAAAACATGGCACAATGCAAACAAATTGTCACAGAATAAGAATGTTATCCACTTCATTTTGACCAAAATGTCAGATAGAACTTTATTTACATTTAGGCATTTGGCAGATGCTTTTATCCAAAGCGACTTACATTGCATTATCCTATACATTTTACATAGGTATCTGCAATCCCCCGGGATCAAATCCACAACCTTGCGTTATTAACGCAATGCTCTTACCACTGAGCTACATGAAACCTTGTAATTCAAAGGTAGACGATAGGACAAATGTGCTTCTTCTGAAATCTAAATACAGATAAATATTGGCTCTATATGTTATCTAAGTCATGAAGCTTTATTTTTTATACATTTACATATGTGCCATTACAACAGTGTGCAGTTAACAATCTTCTTCTATACATTGATTTCTATACGTCGCAATTCTGCCCAAAATAAACATAAACATTGGAAAAAACATTATAAGTAACAATTAATTTAAGCAAACATGTGAACTTAAAACTTATAGCGCCCCTAATAAGCTGAAAAGCTGGGGTTTTTTAGATCCTCATTTTGACTGTAAGTCAATGGCGCTCTTTGTCAGTTGGGCATACCAAGATGGTGGCGTGATCGCTTCCGGTGGGTTCAACTCCTGCCGTTGGTTTAGAGTTCTAGGCACAATTTAGTAATTTACTGTATATAGATCATTGACACAGACCAATAGGCAAAAGCTACAAACTCTTTTCAAAACCATTAGGTTGCATTTGGTTCAAAATCTACAAATAAATAAATAAGACGGAAATGTGCAACATTTCTAATACTATATTGAAATATACTCTAATTCTAAAAAATCTTATACTATCAAAGCAGTTAGATGAAACTCATCAATATAGTAAAGAAATTGAACAAAAGAAAACACTGCATAATATTACCTGTTGTTAGATAGATGTATTTTATAAGTGACAGTGTGTGTTTGTTGGGTTGAAAACCTTTGCTAGTGATATGGAAGAATTATTAGATTTGAGATGAGGTGTTTTGGTAGTTTTAGGGCATTTTGAATGTGAAAGAAACTTTTGTTCCAAAAATTACCGTAAGTATTGAGAAATGTGTCCCAGTGACTGTAGAAAACTGTAATTTCAACATACTCGCATGCAACTGGAGATAAATAAATACTGTACAGTGTGTGGTATACCGAGGTATCACCGTACAGTGAGATTTTAATAATATCTCTAATTAACACAGATATTACAGGCCGGACGTCAAGCATACACTTTTTATCTTGGTAGACTTCATGCTCTGGTTTATTTTTGTAAGAAGGCTCTAAAGATGCTCTGTGGAAGTTGAGAGGAAAACATTCTGAAAAGAAGGAAGTGAGCGAGCTAGAGGCCTCATGGAGCTCATTTACCTGAAGCTCAGTGTACATTCCCTTACCATAGCTGACCTTTGTAAACCAATTCCACAGACACGATCTTCCATTCTCAACACTGAAGGGTGCGATTTTCCCTGGCAAACTCACCACCCTGTGAAATCACATGGGTGGGATTCTGGTCTGTGGGCGCCCGCCTGTCTCTAAGCAGTAAACCAATCCCTTGAGTTTTAGCGTCGCACAGACACACATCTTTTCCCCTCACAAACTCGCTCCATCATACAGCCGTCTTCCCTGTCACTCATGACACATAACAAAGAGATGTCTGTTTGGTCTACAGACTGGACCTGCTGCCCCATTAATATTACCCCACACTGCAGCAAAGAGGCCAGGCATATTCTTCTGTAATCTATACATGAATACTTTAATACCAACAGATCGCCTGATCAGACTATACACTTCAAGACACAGAAGATTATAGAAACAAAACGTTCAAAGCAAGTTTTAAATGTTTTAAAACAAATCTCAACCATTAAAACCAATAATAATAACTACGGAAAATGCAAATTCAGAGAAAAGGTTTTTGGTGACATAAACGTTCTTTTCCCACTGTTATTGTCCAAGAAAAGGTTACATGTAATTTATCCTTACATGCCACAGCTAATGTCACAGCTGTGGAAACTATGGCATATAATACAAAAATATACAAAATTTAGTTCCTATTTTTTAAATGTAATCGTGTATAAATAAAGCCGTAAACTTGTGGTCTAATTGTTCTTGAACCGTAGCAAAAAAAGAGATCATAAATAGGTATAAAAGTGTGAAAACAAAGTATATATATATTTTTAAATGATTACATTATAAATCAATAATTACATGTTGAAGTGAGTAAATGCAATAACATACAAATAAATAAAAATTACTTGTAACTTTTATTAAATATTTTGAATGAATGACATATTTATAATTTGCTTTTAAATAATGTATTTCATAGTAAGCATGGTTTCTTAATACAATTCTCTACACATGTACATTAAATTGATACATTTTGTATTTATTAATGAAGAACAATTTGAACAGTATTATACAAACAAGAGTAGCCTACATAAACCTACCATAGCCGGGTATTGAAAAATGAAAAAAATACAACTTAAACTGAAAGTCCATTTACATAAAAAGCTTGTATTTATTAAAAAGCTTTATTATTTATTATTTTCTTGGTTTCATTTTTTACTTGTTAGTAGGCTATTGTTTCCAAATATATTTTAAAATGCTCACAGTTGGGTATTTTTTCACACCATTTAACTTTATGAATATGAAAACGAGCAATTATAATAATTAAACCAAATATAAACGTCAAATCAATATCATCACAATAATACTGCATTTAAAATCTATGGCCTTGATAAAGGCATCGATTCTTCTTGCGCTTGAAACCCGGAAGTTGTTCCGCGTGATGTAGTCTCGACCCGGAACGGATAATAACGTCGTGGAAACGTGATTCGAGCGGCAGTTCTGCTGTTGTACCTTTGAGCAAACTTGAGAAGCCGAAACTTGTTAAAACATGTAAGTTCACTGATTTTATACTATAGATTATGGCGAATAAATAGATAGACGTTAGAGCATTGAAATACAGCATGTGTGTTTTCAGCGGTTGAAATGTAATGTGGTCACACTAATGCTAATGTTAGCACACAATGGACCGTCTTTCACGCTGTTCTTTACTATTTTGTTAACTAAATGAATATAAATTTAACGTTTTTCGCTTTAGGAATAAACGTGTTCTTTTATGTGGTGAAAGGAATTAATGCTGTGCTTTTCTTGGGGTTGTGCTAGTATGTGACGTTAGCCGTCTTTGTTTTGAAACGAGCGAACTGTAATAATCCACCTCTTGTGTACAGTGATAATCGCTAGTACTAGAGGACATACTTTTGCAGTGTTAACTCTTGGATTTATCTTTGCGTTATAAATGTGTTTTTTTAGGAGTTTGTTAAACAAGCCCAAATCTGAGATGACCCCAGAGGAGCTCCAAAAGAGAGAGGAGGAAGAGTTTAACACTGGCCCCCTTTCAGTCCTCACACAGTCTGTGAAGAATAACACACAAGTTCTTATCAACTGCAGAAATAACAAGAAGCTTCTGGGCAGAGTCAAAGCATTTGACAGGTATGTATTAAATGAGTAACCTACTGTTAAATTGATGTCCAATTTCTCAAAGGCAGAACTGTGTTAGTATTTCTCAAATATTGTGGTTAGGGTTTGTTCTAAACCCCTGAATATGTTGTTAATTCAACACACCCTGTTCTCTTTATAAACATTTGTTTGTTTATTTTACACGTACGAACCATAGTTTATATTATTATGCTGCTATCTAGACATTTGTTTTTTATACGCAACTGAGTTGTGCTCTGACTTCTTTGAAGTGTACACTGTTAAAAAAAATATTGAAAGGGATACTTCACCCAAATATTAAAATTCCTTCATCATTTACTCATCTTTGAGTTGTTCCAAATCTGTATACATTTCTTTATTCTGATGAACACAGAGAAAGATATTCAGAGGAATGCTTCTAACCAAACAGATCTTGCCCCCATCGACTCCCATAGTAGGACAAATTACTTGGACATTTTGAAGAATTTAACTTCCATTGTATTTTTTCCTACTATGGTAGTCAATGAGGGGCAAAATCTGTCTGGTTATAAACATTATCTTTCTCTGTGTTCATCAGAACAAAATGATTACAGAATTTTCAATTTTGCGTGAAGGATCCCTTTAAAAGCGAAGAGGGCAAAGCTAAAAACACACAGAATTAAAAAATCATATTTTACATAGTTTTGTTTCTTCACTTTCTCTTTTTGCAGGCATTGTAACATGGTGCTAGAAAATGTTAAAGAGATGTGGACCGAGGTGCCCAAGAGTGGTAAAGGCAAGAAGAAGTCTAAGCCAGTAAATAAGGATCGCTACATCTCAAAGATGTTTCTGAGAGGTGATTCGGTCATTGTTGTTTTGAGGAACCCACTTATCACAGGGAAATAGGCTTCATGCCTGAAACCTCAGTTTTAGTACAGGCAACCTCCTGGGACGCTCAACTCCAGGGATATAAAATTCTTTTATACTCAAAACAGTACACGTTTGCCACATTTGCCTTGTGCAGTGTCACGTGAAAGATATCATGAAAGGTTGTCTATTGCCTGGGCTGAAATATGAATAAAGTTTCCATCTGTATTTTTTTTTCAAGCTGTTATAGAAATGTACTATTGTTTAGTCATGCAGGAATTGTTTTCTAAATAAAGTTTTGGTTATTCAAACCTCTATAAACCTGTTTCTTGATGATTTCACAACTTAACTATTTACAGCTAAACTAAATAGTTTTCATCTGTCAAAAGTTTCACATTCCTGTTTGTCCTCATTCTCTTTTACTGTCTGGTGACCCCCTCCCCTCATCTGATTGTCGTTTGGTAGAGTCCCCTGGCAGCAGCTTGGGTGTCAGTGTAGATTTCAGCAGGCAGCACTCAATAAGTGACAAACTGCCGTTTAAAGGTTTCTGCATTATTAATGTGACCAGATGTGCTGACTGTCACTTCACACCCCTGCCCTCCACTGTGGGCTTCACTGACCCCTTGTACTTGGTGCCTTTTTTTAAAGAGTTAATCTTTTTAAAACACTTTTATATGTTTATTATGTAGTTTTAATAAGATGTTTGAAAGTTGCTGCTGCAGAGTGTTGGTAGTAAATTACTTGGACTTTTTTTTTACTAATGGACTAAAGGGTTATCTCAGGACCTGACCTGTGAGGACAGTCTCAGGAAATCACTCAGTCAGGTTGCTTAAATATTCAGTGGGTTGGTGAAAATTCATCACTGGATCAGTTTGTCATTGCATACCAATAGGATCAGATTAATTCTATTTGTTCATTTATCTTGAATGTGTTTTAATACATAAATGGAAAAAACGAATGTAAATTGACAGCACATTTTTGCATAAATTATATAAATTATAAAAAATGAAGTATTTAACCTATGAAGTATTAATATGATGAATATCTCTTTAATGGCTTGGTGAGGGTTGTACTTCTCACAGCAGCCACATCGTGGTCTAACAACCTATAAACATCCTTCACTATTGTGGTGAATTTTTGTTTTTGATCTACAGTGTCCTGAGAGATTGAAAATAAAGTGGCAGAGGAAGGATGTTGTTTATATTTAGTATAGTTTAAGACTTTCCTAGGCTCCTGTGTTCATGTCAGAGTAGTCCTGAACCCGAAGGCGCTCTAGTTTTCTCTGTCCAACAGCGAATCGCATATCCAGTAGTCTTTGCAGCCCTGGGCCGCTGCACCTGGAGACTGCGTGTGGCAAGCCTGAGGGTCTGTGAATGCTAAGGTGACGCTTCTATACCTGAGATCTTATCATGAGCTGGTGTCAAATTTGAGATGGAGATTTAAAGGCAAAGGTGTGTTTTGTCATGTTTGGGGTAATTTTGTGGTGAACTCTACCGAACCATGGTTTGTTTATACAATATGATATTTTAAACAAAAATACTCATCTCTCTCAGGATTTTCCTATTGTGCATTTGCATCTGTTGTTCGTAAGAATACATTTGCTGGACAGCATATTTATTGTTCCCATTAAACAATACATGATATTTTAAAGGAGAAGGCCTAGTTTACTTCAAATTTTGCCCAAATTCACTTTCCACAGTAGGAATAAAAATTATTATAACTATGTTTTCCACCATTATGTTGTTTTGATAAATAGGATGAGCAAGTTTGCATTACTAAAACATATTATGGTAACCATGGTATTTCTCACAAAATTTAAGGAAATTTCAGATTAAATCAGTTCCTCTCAAGTCCACACAAGTGTACTAGCAGAGATGTCTCAGCAGGAACACAGACAGGTGTAGTTCTTTACATAGACATGTTTGACAGAAACAGAAAGAAGTTCAAAGTTTCTTTGGTTTAGTCTTGAGCATATAAATGTTAATTATTTCACAAACCTGCCATTATGAAAAATCTTGCATTTTAGTTGAAATGCACTTAAACAAGTTGTAAAGCATATATGATTAATTTCTTTCTAACTCCGTCAAAAAAATCATGTTTTTTATTGTGCATTCCAATTGATATAAATCAAACTGCTGGTTTGTTTTGATTAAGCCATAATAACAAAACATACATCTAACTCACACAATAAAAACACAATAACATAATACAAAACATGATATTTTAATTTGATTATCTCATTTTGGAAAAAAACTATTCGGCTATCAATGTGGATCAAATTTAGATATAAAATTTCAGAAATCTTTTTTTTCATTTCATTATTGTTATTTAAATTATACATTTTTAACAACAAAAACTATATGGCACTGAATTAAACAAGAAATTCGAATTTTATAATTGCACTATGATTACATATGGTCCAAATGATGAAAGTTTTACTAATGTTGGATATGAAGGATATTTAACATTTTGTCTTATTAGTGCAAATGATAAAAACGCCTACTGGGTGAAGCCAAATTATGAAAACAATTTGGTCAAGAATCGTTTGTGGTATACTTAAAATGTACACATTATTTAATAAGGTTAAAACTATTTTTTCCAGGATTATTCTCCATATGGTAAACTTCAATGGACTCCAAACGGTTGAAGGTCAAAATTACAGTTTCAGTGCAGCTTCAACGGGCTTTAAACGATACCAAACGAATAACACGGGTCCTATCTAGCGAAACTGTTAAGCAAAGCGTGCACGTAATACGTATTTACGTTGAAAAGGTCAGTACAAAAAATACATAATAACAACAGGGGTGAGTCAATTATCATGAAAATGTATGTTCAAGGCGAACAATTCCTTTAATATCGTACTTTTATTTATATTCTATTCTATAGTCTAATACATCTTCATATAGCCTAGATAAAATGTAAATCTCACCAGATCTTACTTGTATCACAATAAGTGAATAGAGAGGTATTTTTCTACTTTTAAACTGATGTTTCAATGTTATGGAAAGGAGTAACTTTTAGATTTAACTCATTTGTTTACCGCCAATTACTTTAAAGGGGTTTCCTACTATCGCTACTATCTTATTGGCGACCCCATCCATTGAATTGTCTTAATTATTAGAAGTAATCTCTACATAACATCCCTGTAAATTCCATTTCTCAACAATTACTCATCAATCCTGCTCAGTGTGATAAAAACTGTCAATTTCCTGCCATTACCGTGCAAGTGTATACAGAGTAGCCAATCAAACTTAAAAAAAAGTATTTTAAAGTGTGAAATTGCATGCCATTTCAGCTTTATGTTCTCTTCCTTTTTCTTGAACTTGAATAAGTTTGTTTGGGGTGACAGCTCTTGGCAGGAGAGCGCTATGTTTTATTCAGCACGTTGAGGTGATAAGAGGGGAAGTGTGATTATGATAGCGATCGGTCACGCGTCGATACAGTCTGCCCCGCTCGCGCAACGCGATACTGCCGCACAGAGCGCGGGGCCATCGATCGCTCGTGCGCGCGGTAACTCTACACGCCGCAGTTTGTTTCCAAGCAGCATCACAGGCGCGAGATCAGGTGCACGCTGAACAGCCAGAGGTGACAGGACACTTCACATGAACAAACTGCCCTTAAACTCTGCTGCTCTCTCATCCGACTCTCACCCGTTGCCCGCACAACCGATCCTCTGGGCACAGCCTTTCGCTATCGTTCTGTTTGTAGTAGGCTATTCTACAAATAGGCGTAGGCCTACTGTGCCGTTATTCTTTCTATTTTATAAAGCAAATATTTGTAATGTCATACCCGTTTCTGTCACATTATTATGGACTGATCAAGACAAACGAGATCGTATCCCATGAAACATCACTGAATAAATTATATATGCGCGCTTTCCATTCGTTTACAGCGTGTGATTTGTATGAGATACGTACAGTAAAACAGTCAAAACACATACACAGTTTTTGGTGCTTTCCCATTAAAAATGATTAAACTAACTGGGAAATGTTGTCATCAAGGGACTAGATTTGATTAATAAAAACCCAAAATATCACATTTACTTTACATGTAGGCATTTAGACGCTGTTCTCCAAATGAGAACAATCAATGCACAAAAGTTCAATGCACAAAAGTAAATCAACCTTAAATAATGACAACTCATTTGTAGAGATGAATGATCTGATCCTCAGCATTTTGGAGTTCATATGAGAAGGAAATTATTGGTCCAAGAAGGACCTAGCAACTTAATTTAATACGATTTTATATCCAAACTACTAGTCGTTAAAGGAGTTGTTTGAAGCGATCAGACCTCATCATATTATTAATAATGTACTAAATAAACGTCGCCACTTTTAGATGTTATTTGCATTAGATCTTGTGGGGTGACAATAAAGTCCCATTTGCCTTATAATGGATTTTTTAGACATGAAACAATTTAATAAAATAAATTATACAAAGTTAAAAGGTCTGAGGTTCCATGCATCGCCATTGCCATTTTTATATTACTTGTCTTGGATCATTTAAATTAAATTAATTCTTAAAATTAACAATTATTGCTACTAAAATTAACTGTAAAAAAGTGGTCTGATAGACTAACATTATCCATAAATACCTTCCTAAAATAAATGTAATATTATTTACTTTTTAATTTAAAAAAATAGAATATTTAGTAAATAATTAATATACAGCTCTTTAGTTTCTCCTGATCTACTGAAATATACAATGTTGAGAGTTGTATTCCCTTAGCTATACATTCAACAACATTGCCTCATAGACAGTGAAAATATATCTGAAGTTAAAAGTATCAAGCGTTTTAATGGCACTAACAGTAATAATGCCTGGTTATGTTTGGATCTTGTTTTTATATGATCTTACTAGCGTCCAAATTACAGGTTGAATCTGATATTTCTGGTGCAAATGAATGTATTTTACTATATACGTACGACCCCATCTGCTGGTTTACACAAACATTACCGTCACTAAAATATCTTGTCAAAGTACAGCCAAAGACTGTCCACTAGGTGTCATATAATTACCATGCATGATGTGAATTTACCATTTATTTGAAAATGTATTTGTTAAAATAACTTTTAAAGAGAAAAATGGTTGTTTTTGGATGCATGTTTTGTGTAAACAGAAATAACGCACAGCTTGCTTAAACACAAAGATACATTTGTGTTTTTAGGCCCAATTTATGTTTCTATTAATTGTCTGCCACAAACAAAATGACAAACCTAAACATGTCTCTCTCATTTTAAAGTCAATCTTAAAAGTGTCACAAAATACAGCAAGACTGTAGAGGAGTGTTATAGAGCACAGCAGAGTCCGAGCTTCTGAATATCCTGTGTTTTCTGTACAAGTTCTGAGGAAACTGTGCCATGAGATAGAGCCAAAATGGGAGTATGTAAAAGTGGCCCAGCGGAGGAGGGGTGAGCCTAAAATTACAACTCACTGGTTTCCTTTCAGATAACATGCTTACAAGGCAGTCAGATGCTAAACATATTATACATGCACAAACCACAGATGCTTTTGTTTGGATAGTTGATGCCCTCTTTTTCAGATGTTTTCACTTCTGAACCAATAAAAAAGTAAAATGCTTCACTGAGCAAAATCTGATTATGTAATTATCAAAAAGCATCACATAATTACTTGAAAATGATTTTACGTCTGAAAGGCAAACTGTGTTTGTTAGACACATTCATATCTTTTTTTGGCATTTGACTTTGAAGATTTAGTTTAATTAGGCTTCCAAAACATTAATTAAGACAAAATGTCCTTTTTTGCTGGGGGTTATGTTATTTAGATTGTATTAACAGGAATCTAAAATGTATAGGCCCATGATGAGGAAGACGTCAGTTAACTATTTTAACTTCTCTACAGGCTATACCACTTGAAGACACATCTTCATTTTTAAACACTTTAAGTGTCTTGTAAAGATGATGCCAAATGCATAAATGTTATATATTATTGTGATCCTTATAATGGTATTTGGATAAGTAGCCTACTTTAATGAATTCTGTGGTTCCTTTCTGACACTAAAACACAGTTACCTATAAACATTTCACATTATAGCATAGAAATATTCTACCATGTGGAAAGGACAGTATATAGGCTATAAATATAAAATTACCTACTGTAATCTGTGCGGTAGGCTACATAAATTAGACATGGGCATACATATATTATGTTAAATCTAAATCATATTAATACGATGCTAATATTTACAATAATATAATAATTAATTAACATTTAGGCATTGAGGCAAGTGATGATTCATCTGGTGAGGCAATAAAATTCAAACGGCTACAGAAGGTTTCAACACTTTTAGAAGTGATAAAGAAGGAATACGTTGTATTTTAATTGTTTAATTCCCTTCATTTATCAAGCGTGGCTGGAGTATAGGATCTCGACCGCTAGGGAGTCGAATAAACTAACCGTTTCTCCGCACGGGAGGGGGAGACAGACGGGAATGAAAGCTTTTCCTCAGAGTTGACGAGCAGGTTGGGCTTCGGTCAGGAACGAACGTGTACAGACCTGCGGATCACAGTGTGTGCAAACCGAGCTGCTTCGATACTTCACAAACAGCCGAGCGTATGGAGACGATGTCGACATGAAGCAGGATATGTGTGGACTTTACTGGGATCTTTAGAAAGACACGAGTCCTGCAGGATACTGATTAGAGTTGACACCAGCCCAGCTCCAGTAGCAACTCGCTCCACACTTCACCTCCAACCCCCTCCTTCACTCCCAAACCAGGAAATCAACGTGCTGTGGCGCTTATCCTTCTTCCCATAGATTAAACAAAAACACCACAGCCCGGAGTGGCTTTATCGATGAATATCTCGTCGATATCGTCGGTTTTCCTCGTGTCGTTGCCTTCGGAAGTTCGGCTTTACGTCTGAAACGGATCCGCACTGTCTGCGAACAATGAGGTAAAGCGTGTCAAATCAGATTTGTAACCCGCGCTTTGTGTGCTGTTAGTTATGCGCGCGACAGTGCAACACTATAAACATTGTATTTGCCGCCATCACGATTGAGAGCATGTTTGAGTTTTTCACGAGTTTATTCACTTTCTGTGGCTACTTCAGTTACACGCATTTACTGTCGGTGACTCTCCATAGACACTTTCTGAAGGTTACAAACTGGAAAATAAGATCGAGCCTTTGTTTTGACAGCCCGTCAGGTGTTTGTTTGTTGCTTTCTTCAACGCTTTTGTTGTTTTCGCTGCTTTATGGGGTCATTCAAACTGTATTTAAATAGTTGTTCGCTCGTTTTGCGTCACATTTGCTATTGGAATAGATAATTGGGCATGTGTTAAAAAACATTGTTATCTTAAACTATTTATGAGAACGTTAACGTTTGAAAACCATTTTTAATAGTGGTAAATCTGCCTACAGTAGGCTATGCACAGTGTACACAAACGTGTTTTGTACGTTAACACAAGAATAACTAAACTAGTGGCGATAACTGTGTCCTCGGGCGGTCCGACCGTAAGTGTTTATTGTACATGTTGAAAATGCTGCTGTCAAACGGTACATTGAATACCTGGCTCTTTGTAACACGTCGCCAGTCCTCTTTTTGCGAGCCCTGCCTGCTTTTTAAAAATGTCCTCGAGTTAATGCGGCCCTGCGTAGACCGATCGGCCTATGTCATCATAGTACCGCGATAGCGATTCGAGAGTTTAGCGTTCAGGGACGCTCTCGCGGCACGTTGATGTTATACGCAGTTCAGTCTGCGCAGGTTTTCGTTCTGGGGGTTAGCGCAGACGCGAGCCATAGTAGGGTTGGCGGTCAGGGCTGTACCCGGAACTAACCTACATTTGTGCCACAATGTAGCATGGAGCACTGGAGTCTGATCAATTCACTTCTGCTCTGGCCTGTGTAGTCTGCAGTTAAGAGAGGCTGAGTACTAAAACTGTCATTCTAGCCTAAAGATGAATGCAATGCAAACGATAGCGCAACACAAACAACAGATTAATATTTGATATATTCATGTGCTATTCGTGAGTAGGATGTGAAATTCGCGTCATGGGAGGGGCTTCTGGCAGGTGGCTCCCGTCTAATTGCAACGATGTCTATGAACGAAGATCCTAAACACACGCAATTACCATCACATCTGCAACAGTAGCAAAACAGGCCTACCTACATCGGAAATTGTAATGCGTGCGCACGAGAAAGTCTTCAGTTTTTTCCCCCCGCCAATGTCCCTTCAACTGCTCCGTACTATCGCGTCTTTGCATTGACTTAACATGTAAATCACTCTCTTAACGCTTCATTCGCGCTTAGCAGTGTGGAAATATTTCAAAATCAATGATGACGACCCACGCATGGCAATCAGCATGCTTATGGCCCCGGTTTTGCCCTTTGGAGGTTATTGGACACTGTGAATTTTGGCTTTGAAAATTTTTGATAAGCACATAAGATTGATTTATTTTTTCATAATATGAGTTGAAGTTGTTAAAAATAAAGATGCTGATATGTTCATTAGTCTCATTGTGTTGTTCTTAGAAAATTGACACAAACAAAAAAAAATCTAGCATCGGTATCGGCGAGTACCAGGGAAAAAAGTATCGGTATCGTACTCGATCCTTAAAAAGTGGTATCGGTGCATCCCTACTTACAAGTATTATTCAAACTGTTTATAAAAATGATGTAACTTTAAAGTCCAAGTGAAATAAAAAATTATTAAATATAGCAGCGTTTATTAACTGATAACGTGTCCTTTTTTTCTTAAAGTCCCAGTGAAATAAAAAATGACAGTTCTTCTTTTTCATGAAATTCCATTTCACTCGGAAATGCATCAAAATACAGAAGTAAAAATTATCGCAACTTCAGGTTCACAGGGACTTTAACAAACAGTGGTGTAATGGAGTTTACTGGTATTCTTTGGAAACCAAAGGGTGTTATTTATGGCTTTACCTTTTAGCCGATTAAGTGAGAAGATGTGAGGAGGTGAGATATAGTCAAGCAGATTGTGCAACAGGAAAGTGTCTGTATATATACAAATATATAACATGCTTTGTAAAAGGGGAAATGGCTACTCAAACATGTTGTGATATTGAGTATTTAAAACACTTTTGCAATGTCGACTCCACAACAACCTGTGTGACAAGTTTCTTTGTCGTTTCGTAACTGTCTCACACTTAAAAATGCGTCAAATACTCAGATGCTTTAAATCCATTTACGGCCATGAAATTTACAATTTTGTGACTGGATTGGCCAACATGGCTGCATGTCATGTTACCATGGTGACCCACAGGAAACTAGACTGGGGCAGGCTTCATGGGTCCATGCAAGGGCAGCAGGGTCAGGGCTGATGTACAGCCGTCAGCGTACTTTTTTAATCTGCTTGCATAATAGGTGAGGAATGGACCGTTGTTGTATTTACAAGTGTATTGTCCTTTCATGTTGAGTGTCAACACCAGAACGCAGTGGAATGGTTAACGCAGTTTTAAATTTCGCTAGGCCTCCCAACACAACAATGGCTTTTCAAACTGACCTTGTCATTTGGGAGGCCCAGCATTGAATTCATGGGAACCCAGGCAGTGTCATTGACCTGCAGTCGCTGCTGGGTTAAATTGACTAAATAATCAAAGTTCCAGTGTTATTTCAACACAGTGCATTCTTCTTTAAAAAAATGAGAAGTGTGTCAATTCTGAACCACTGAAACTGCAGTAAATTGAATTTCCAGGATTTAAGGGAAAATACATTTTGTTCTGCAGTTTAGTTTTTCAGATTTTGGTTGTGCAACAGATTAGATTAGATTAGATTCAACTTTATTGTCATTACACATATACAAGTACAGTGTAACTAGTACACAGTGTAATTACCAACACTTCACTGGCCACAAGAACATTTGCAATGTATTTTTATATGTGCCAGGAAAAATGCACAAAAGTTAGGTTTGTTTTGCCTATTTCCATTAGAAAATATGACCAGATTTTTAATTAGCAAAAATCGCTGCTATTTTTACCGCTCTAACTTTTGATCAGTCACTGTAAAGTCACATTAATACACATACTGTACACAACACAGTTTGCAGCGGGTCTACATCTTTGCAATGGTGACCGGGGAAATGTTTAAAAAAAAATATTTTACTGGCTAAGGCATTAAAAACGTCAGCTTTGAATCACAAGACCAGCACACAGGTGGTCCACATCTGGCGCAGACTGCTTCCTCACTATTGTATGTTCCTATGTGAATTTGTGTCACCCAGACAACATCTTGCTCTCAAAATGCTTGTGTGATTAATAACAGCGCTGTGATTCACTGCGGTTATCGGTGACCGTGAGGGTCTCGCCCAGCAAGTCTTTATCTAAATGACTTCCACACTAGTGCTTCTCTAGGCCAAAGGGCTTTTGAGTGGCGCTTCTGGCAGCTTTGTGCCCCATGCCAGATGCTTCAACGCAGGCCTTCTGCTGCCAGTATTTAATTTATCATGATCCAGTGTAGTTACAGACTGTTTTCAGATACCGAAATGTGCAAATGTTAGTGGTTAAACAGAATGGGGTTTTCAGTGGCTAGTATTGATATATAGACAACAGGATGGCTGATACATCAACACTTTTAAACATGACTGATCATTAATAAAGTTATAATATCGTCTACAAAGATGCATGTTTAACCAAGCAGGTACTGCTGTTAGGTGATGCAATAGTAAAAAAGGTCGAAAATTCTAAACAAGCTTTGTACTGGTCAGCAGATGTTATGCCCCAACATCACTGGACTGGCTTTACTTGAACTCAATGTCTCTTCTTGGCAGATTTCTTAATCACCATGTGACTTATAAGAAGTTGCATAGATTTGTTATGATCTAGGCTAAGGGTACAATGCAACGCTAATGCATATACAGAGGCATTAAGAAAACAGACAATAAGATTAATTTTAGAAACCTAAAGTGGACATGAAGAACGATTGGCCGGTAACACTAAAATCTAAAATCAATGTCTGATGAATTTGACAGGACAGTATTGGGATGCATTGCCATCAAGTTGTTTTAGAGAAAAATCATTGTAAAACAGTTTTATTAATGATAACACTAGAAATAGTTTTAGGATATTTTCAACCGAATACTTTTAAATTAAAGTTACTAGTTCAAATGGTTATTTTATTTATTTGGGGCACGGACCATTTTACATCTAAATTATGTGACACACAAACTAAAAGATGCAATTGGTAATTTAATAAACAAAACAAATCTGGCATCATTGCAAAAATAGCTTCAAAATATTTAACGCATTACTTTAAAGCCAAATGCAAATGTGTAAAACAGTCATGTAGCTTTGCCACAAAAGTTATGACAAATGAGATGGTTTAGAAAGGGTTTTTACTGGTCAGTGTAACTCCCTTGGGTGTGAACTTTGTGTGCTTTAACCCTGCAGATTGTTTACTTGCACAAATGTTACATTACACACCAAAGCATAAAGCAAACAAACGCATAATATATATCTTATATATAAATACATAAAGACTTATTGTATGAATTATGATATAAATAACACTGTATAATACACTGATTGACACATTTAGTAGTGCACTTATGGTATATACTGTAATATATAATTGGGGTGGTAGAAAAAATATTCTTGATGGATGTCCCTGTAGGACTAAACTGCAAGATCAATGAAATACTTTTTTAGGATGGTCTTTCTCTGCATCTTTGTCAAATTATGCAAATGCTAATGGAGGAGTCCAGTCCTTCTCGCCGGCAGCATTAAACCTTTTGTTTATTTGGCATAAATGTCAGTTTACTATTGTGTTTAAAATGATTGTATTTCTTTCAATATATCACAGTGGTTCACAGTGTTGTACTTCAGGATTCAGATTTTCCATTAGACAAGTGGTAGTGACACAACAGAAAATGTTGTACAGAAGCGAAAACAATTGTGACCCTGCCTGAAAAGCCAGGCTTAAAATAATTTTATTGTGACATCAAAGTTTGATTTCAATCATTCATTTATTTTACTATGATTTCTATGGTCTTAAAGATATCAATGTTATATTTGAAGAGTTTGGCTCCACATGAGAGTAACACCTTTGGTTCTAAAATGAGATAACTGAGTTAACTACTTTTCCAAAATCATGTTTTTATTGGGCATTTCAGTAAATATCAATCAAACTGCAATTTAAGCCATAATAACTCTACTAAATACAGCTAATTAACACAAAAAACCCAACAAAAACGTGGTATAATAAAAAACATCATTTTTTGGGACAATACATTTTGGAACCAAACTCTTCATTTTTACAGAATGTACTTTATATTATGTAATAATGTAATAATTGTATGTAGAAAACAGCAAATCACTATGACTAGCTGGGTTTTCACAAGCACTGTAAACCCGGATAAGTAGAATCTACTTAAAAAAATCAAGGTAACTCATTGCCTTAAAATTTTTAAGTAATGAAGCATTAGTTGAATAAGTAAAGTAGACTATGTTCAATGTACTTGAGCCCATAATGGAATGGAATAGAATATTTAAGTTCAATGTGCTAATAACCGAGTTACAGTAACTGAAGATACTTAGTTTAAACAATCATTCCCCACCCATTTATTTAACTCTGCTTGTTAAGTAAGCATTACTCCATTACCAATTTAACTAAATTGTATATTCTAACTGCCCCAACTTATTTCTAACTCAAAATATGTCTTTCAATCAATAGAACCGTGTAGAATACATAGATACAACTGCAACATTACATTGATCCAATTTTCTTTTTATTGAACATGTCTTTTTATTAGCAACAAAAGAAACATTTTCATTTACATTTATTCATTTGGCAGACGCTTTTATCCAAAGCGACTTACAGGTAGTTTTTTTACAGTGGCACATTACTGCAGAGCAATCAGGTGCTAAAGTTACATGAACTAAGGAAAAGTTACCTTTAGCTAATTTGAGTAGTATTTTAAATGGACTTGAACACAATAGCCAACAAGCTAACATTAGCTAAATAACAAAAACTTGAGGAGGCATGACAGTAGTTAACTAACAAAGAATAAAAAAATAAAAATCAAGAAATTAAAGCTAATTAGCTTTATGTTAGCTAGCCTGCACCAATTTACCAGGATGTTTGCAGTTCTCTGGCTAGCTGCTTCACCGTCTCAACTTTAGCTGTTTGGAAGCAACAGAGTAAAATGGTTCAGAGCGGACATATCAGCTCGGTATTACTTTAAAAGCATGAAGAGATTGCCTGGCCAGCAGTCTATTGTCTGAACGAGTACATTACCCGGACATCGGGCGGACTCGAAGTGTACCCAAAGCAGACGGTCGCCGGACACGTCGGAGCAAAGCTAACTTTATTTGACTCAGTCGTAGTCACACAATAGAATCCGCTAACAAGGCAGCTGGTATTTGCGCCAACTTACCGGGACGTTCGATGTACGGTGGCTGAGCTAACTTTAGCTGCTTCAGGTGTCAGGCTCAGCTCAACTTGCATTAGCTGTCTGGGAGCGACATACAATTTCCGTTACGGGCGCTAGCTAACGTTACCAGTGAAGACATACGTTAGCTAGAAGAGTGTGGGGCAGAGTTAGCTCTATAGCTACCCTGCTAACCTTTTAATAACTAGCAAAGTTCGTTTTTCAGTTTTTTTTCAAATAACCACAGTACTATTGAAATGAAACTTTGATATACAGATATATATCTGATAGATACTTTGAGTTATAGCAAAGTATCATTTCAATAGTGCTGTCCCCATGAAAAGATATAATAAAATATTTGAACAAATGTGAGGGGTGAACTCACTTTCGTGATGTACTGCTAGCTAATTTACATCAGCTAGCAGTCGGGACTGCAACGGCATGCAACCAATGCCAGGTTCCAACTTACCGTTTTGTGTCTGAACTCGGTTTATTCACCGAAGGCTTCAAACTTCGGTGAATGAACAACTTGCTTGCTATAATGGCAATTTAGATACAGGTGTCTTTGTTTCCGTCTCTGTTCTGTCTCAAAAGTCACTCAACTCAATTTTTGGCGGTTGTGACGTCAATGCGTTGGTATTAGGAACAGGCAAAACTCAAACACATAATTACAATAAGATAGGCCATTAAAAAGTACAGTTTACTCAGAATTCTTAATTAATGTAAAGAAATAACACATGTTTAAGTAATACAAACTCAGTTTGTTTGAGGAGAAACTACTGATTGGACTTAAAAACACAATTACAATAAGAAAGGACATGAAAAAGTTAAGCTTAATCAGAATTAACAAGTAATGTCAACAAATTAGACACATTTAAGTAATATGAACTCAATCTGTTTGAGTTGAAACAAAATCTGGGTTTACAGTGAGGTCACAATTGTCTGTATACTCACCACTGAAACTTTATCAACTGCATAGGCCCAGATGAAGTGTCTGGCAGTTTTTTTCACAATTTAAAAAACATTATGTTTACAATTCTGCTTGTGACACTTGCTATCGGGTGTCTGTCAGAATGCTTCTACAAATGACGGTTTTAAAGATTGAATATTCCTTGATTTTAAAGGTCCTATTTTGGTGTATCGAGTGTCCAACCAGAGGTTGCCCTAGACATTTTTATTTAGGCTCGTAAAAAATCTGTAGTAGTCTATTATTACCAATTACATTACATTTAGTGATGTAGCAGACGCTTTTATCCAAAGCGACTTACAACGAGTTCGGTTGTTACCCGTCGTGGTAATTAGCATGTTTGTGATGTCATCAAGCTGTACTTGCGTTTACTCTTGGAATTTGCTGTATTTTAATACAACTCAATGACGCTGTTGTTGTTTATATTCATTTATATATTTAATGTGTCTGTTGTCAGACATAAAATAATAATTACAGATAAATGTTCATGTTCATATGTCTGTCCAGTCAGTAACAACCACAGGTGCTGGTAAATGGTGCTTTTTGTGGTAACGTTACTCACTCACAAGTAAGATGCGGTTTGGTCATGAATGTGCTGCTTCTGCCTCTCACTGAACAGAGAAGACACAGAGTGAGACCTTTTTCCACTCACTGAAAGCTTTTCTGAAGGAATTTTCGGTTGATGCAACCTCTGTGTCCAACAACAAATTTAAAAACACTGTTATTTTTTATAATTGGCAGTTATATACCTTACTTCTTGACCGACTGTCAAATGATTTGTTCGGTGAATCATCCGTGATCCTTCTAATCCCCTTCTCTCCGCCAACTCTAATCTGATTGGCCAGATGGTCTCGTATGCTATGATTGGTCTACATGTAGTGACGTAAATCCGTGGTGGTTTGTGAATCGGACTAGGGCACGACTTGTTTGTATGATTCAGAGTCGACTCCCTTTTTTCCAAGCAAATAACTTTATTCACTAGAACCACTTGAGTATCCTCTCTTCACATAATTTGTGGGAAGGGGACAGACTGGGGTTAACCACTAGAGCTCATTTGGTCTATATCAACCCAAAGTGGAAATTACTGAATGTAAATCCTCATTGAAGTATTTTTGCAGGAAACAGTTGCTGCCAAGAAAGACTGAGAGAGGCACAAACATCTGCACACAGTTCAAGCCTCAGTGATGCAGAGAAATTCCCATCATAACATCTGACGTTACGATCAAGACTCATGTCTGTTTTAAGTCCATGGTGTGTTGGAGCTGACTCGCTTGAGTAATTATAGCCTTTCTTGTCTTAGCTTGTCCCAATTCTCTTTGGTATTTTGATGATGTTGTCTCGTCATAAATCCTGCAAAATACAGCCCGCAATGCTAACTTTGAATCACACTCGGGGATTGAAAGCTCTCAAGGATATTGATCTGACTGAAGCTACAAATATTCAAATGGATTAAAATGGATGAACAATACTTGCCTAAAATTAACAGTTCACCAAAATAAACAGAACAATGTTAAAGCAAAGAGCTGGCAGCACTTTTAAATCCAATGCGAGCATAAAAAATTAAGAAATAATCCACTGATCAGTGAATAGTGTCTTACATTTGAATCCTTATCATATCACAAAACCATTGCAGGGTTTTAAAAGTCTTGGAATAACACGTAATTTGGCTTTTTTTGCTGTAATTAAATTGAATGTATGTGAAGACTCATTTCCCCAGCAGAGAATCTCACTTCTCCTGTATTCCGATGTAATATAAGGTCTCAGAGGTGCTTTGAAATCGATGTAATATGTAGCTGTTAGATCATTAGTGGGGGTCGTCCTATGCCCTGTGGCGGGTGTATTTGCTCTCTGGTCTCTGTTCTGTTTGAAGCTGGGCTTCGTGCCAGAGTCATACTGCTTAGCTGGGACTTACAAAGACTCGGTCACGCCCTCGCCGCGTTCTGATTGGTTCATTATCAGTCTTGATTGCTCTTGAATGGCTAGTGAAATGGTCCTTGTGTGGGATTAGCTGCATGAATTGCCATAGTTGCCTACAGAATTCTTTAAGCGTTGGGAAAATCCATCGGTTTCATGCATTTTGAATGTTTGTTGTATTTCACGATTTGTATTTTCATGAGCTTTGGGTTCTCTGTAAACAAATGTAAAAACCTTTTTGCCTTTTGCAGTTGCAGGCTTTCAGCGCAACTAATCTTTACTCCCAAAAACCTTAACTGGAGGTACTTGTATATATCTGGTCAGACCCAGACATGTAAAAATGTGTTTTAACAAATGCTACTGTATATTATACAAGACAGAAACTGCAGATATTTACTACTTTTTTAATTTGGGGGGAATTTTTTAATGGTTTAAAAGTGAAGGACACTATAAAGCTTACTTAAGGATTTCTACACTCCTAAAATGATCTGAAAACACAATGGTATCAGCCAATTACTTCACAGTAAATACATCAATAACAAAGTTGTATCTCATGGAAATTTGTCATTTTATTAGTGCTTAACGTTTAAAAAAATTGGTTGCAATTGATGCTTTTCCCACAAATAATAGTATGTAACGTACGAAGAATCTATGCAAAATGTTTACTTTTACTCTGTAATGTTGTGACAATTTCTTGTAGGATCAGTCAATGTAGAAACAGTAACACAAAGTTTGTAATGCAAAGTTCTGTAGGTACATATGTATGTATATGTTACTTTACATAATTCTGAACTTCATATCCATGTAAATGATACAAAACTGTAGGGAAGTAAGTAAAAAGAGAATAATAAAAAGTGTTGAGCCACATTTACATGCAGGCCTCCAGGAAACCGACTCCTGATCTATTGAACAGCTGAACATGAAAGCTGATGCTTTAGAGTGCCAGCAGAGCTCGATTGAAACTAACACTGTGTATTAACTCCTGTCTGCTTTCTTAACAAGAGAAAGCATGTGAACAAATAGACTCCCAGTTGGGGAGGGCAAAAATCTATTTTACGTAGCAATTTTATTTCACAGTAACAATATATTTCACGGTAACAATCGGCCATTATAATTCTATAGCTTACTTACCAAAATTGTATGTATTTATTACAGTTCATTTAAATGCTCACTATAATTAATTGTAGGTAATTTATGAAAATGTACTAAAGATATAAAATTAGGTTCTGATACTGATAATCTGATCAAAAAATCTGATCAAAATTCTTTATAATTGTATTCATCTTCTGGGTATCTCATATGTATACAGTAGGAAGATAGACAACATAAAGTACGGTCTGTACTGTAGGTCTTCATCACTCTTCACTCTCTATTAAGATGCGCACTTTTAGTGTGTTGCGATTCTCTGTCTTTAGGTTTGTTTATTCTCACGCTTGTCTTTGCACTGAACCACCGTGTCTGAACCACCGCACGAGCACTGTGGTTGAGAGAGAAAGTGCTGGACCGAAGCGGTTCACGTAACTACAAACTAAAAGAAGGTCAAAAGAATATTTGATTTGTTATGGATGGATAATTTCGTACGTCGTTTCATCATAACGCCCAACTTGTCGAGCGCAGAGTCAACCGCCAACCTATTTACATTCCGCGGAATACATGTATTAGAAAAATCTCTGTGTAGAAAAAACTGTGAGTGATCTAACTCAGAGCACAGAAAATCACTCTTTATAAATGTTTTAAACACTACGGTATACTGTATAGATGTATTTGTTTAAAAGATATCTGCAAAATGCCAAATGGAGATGCTGAGCCCCAGGTGCAGTGATGTAATAATGGCAGCCGGTTCTGTATGTTCACAGATAATGTGTAATAGGGTTTAATGGACCATTGGTAGATTGTGGTGTATTAGATTAGTCTTTATTAGGACAGATCTTGTGTCTCTTGAGTGTGTCTAGGCAGATGCTAAGAGATCCAGTAGCACTGGAAAATAGAGCTTGTTGGTTTTGGGCATGCGCTGGTATCACATTTATGTAATAACGGTCAGCAGGGATGTAGGACAGGTTAAGTCACTTCAGAAACGTTTCTCTTTCGGCCATGTTAGTTTTGTTTGCAGTGTCACTCTCACAGATTACACACAGAGGTACACAGATGTGTAATGCTATTTGTAAATCATAGGAAAAAATTGTAAGGGTCATATCGTATCGTGTGTTTAGGTGCATTGTTGGCCTGCTGAAACTTTTTATGGAACTGAAAATAGACTGCCCCATAGACCAACTCAAACCTGGTCTAAAGTCAATGCCGCAAAATGTTTTTGGTTACTTAAAAAGCGGGTTAGTAATATGCACCTATAGGCGGGTGGGCAGTGCTCTTAAATTCTGCTTATTACACAAAGAGGGATGCGAAGCACACAAACATGCCATATATAAAAAATAAATGTTATGTAAAATATTATTTTTCTGTACATAAAGATGACAAATCCGGCTTGTCTTGTTGATGGTCTGCTCGTGCGCTGTAACCTCATGCGCGAGCACATACTTTTCCACTCTGGAGAAGCATCTGGCCTATGCTCTTGCAAATTCCGCCGTGTAAATAGCGAATCCGCCATGGGGCGAATGCTTTGCTCTTAAAGGGAATGGGAGATGAGACTCTGATTGGTTTACTGCACGTTTTGCCCAGAACACACCCATGATTCATTGAGAGAATCGGGTCTACCCATTTAGACCATCGTTAAACTAATGTGGATGTGGACACGCCCGTAGTGCACCTGAACCGTGAGCTTTAGACCATGCGCTTAGATCATTAAATGAGGGCCCTAAGTGTGATTCATCTTTACTTTTACTGTTTTTGCTGTACTTTTGATTTGCAAAAAACAAGCCATGGAAGTGAACACAAAATTGCATTTACTTTAATTGTATTTGTAAAATTTAATTTGTCAAATTAATCATTTCAATTAATTAAATAGAAACCTTCTACAACAAAGTGTTTTTGGTTGTACGCAACAGAATTAATAACTTTTGCGGTTACACAAGTAAATCTGGAACCCCAGTGAGAGATTCAGTGAATGAATGAGGCGTTAGACTCGGTCAGTGTATGCTTAAGCTGCTTTGCAACAATGCAAAATTAAACTTAAGAAATACTAAAAAAGCACTATTGAGATACAATTTAAATTGGTTAGTTTACGAATTTGACTAAGCTGGTCGCAATATTTTTAGAAAATGGCAAGAATGAGGATATTTATTTTCTTTGTATTATTTTATAGCTTATCACATTGGAACATGAAAACAAGAAGAATGGGACAACAGCTTGTCTCATAGTCAAATGAGACTTGTTCGATCTACATTACAAATGTGTTTGTAAGGGAGCTTCTGTGATAGGACGTTCTGTATGTGTGGCAGTCAAATGCAGGGAAATGGACAGTGTTGTCATGAGATGTCTGGTGCTTGACTTTAGCTTTGGCTCTTTCTGTTTTGTTACATGTGTCCAGACCAGACAGATCAACCCCTACAGATCTCCCAGTAATGAATTTCCATTTGCTGGATTATTGTCTCAAGGAATTTCATATTAAATATATGTTCCAGTTGCTTAAGTCGGTCCCATTTGATTAAAGTGAAAGGGCTCCTAGAGAATTGCAGATGAACATGTTTGGACAGCAGAGAGCTGACCGATTTACTGCCTCATCTTGACTCCACCTCTTTAATGAAAGGGGAGGGGGGCTCTCCTGGGAAAAATATGTGTCGGGGGGATGTGCACCAACCTGTAAAAGGAATTAAGAGCATACTGCCATGTTTCATGAGCCAAATATGGCTATGTTGAGTGCCAGGAAGGGACGTAGAGGAGGAGGAATGTGTTTGCCTCCAAATGTTGAGGAAGCGATTTCTTAAAGAAATAGTTCAGCATTTTTTCAAATCACTATGGCGGCATCCGGGTTTGACGTCATTTACATTTGGATGCTTGAACATCAAGGATGTTTAAGGTTGAATCACTGTTCACCAGACCTGATGCACGCATCTACTAACATTTAGTGTATAGTAAGCAGTTTTGGGCAATACCCAAGATGATTTAAATTATTTTGAGGATACTGTTATTGTATTTTTTATTTTAGAGTTTGACAACCCAAGTTACTATTAACTATGAAAATAAGCAATTACAATGTGTTCCATTGAAGAAAGAAATTGAAATCAGAAACAACGGACGGCTTTAGTAAATAAATAAGACTTTTGACATTGAGAAATGAGGAGAAATGAATAACTAAGATAGCTTACCTGCCTGAAACCGAACATATGACAGACTCTGAAAGCTGTAGCCTACAGCATTTTCACTCACAAGTTTTGACTTGTTGACAAAAAAAGTATCCTGAAAGAATAAAGTTACTTTAACTTTTAAACTAAGCTGTATTAGCTTGACACTATATTTCTCTCTCTCACACAAAGTAATCAAAAGGTTTGATTTTTGCCACGAGAAACCTATTCATACAGTAACAAATTATACAATATTGCAAAATGCAATATTTCAGAATATTCATTTGTTTAACACAGCTGAGCTTGAAGCACAAATTAGCCAATATATTTAGTTAGCCAACAGTTAAATGACAGTGGATTTTTGTGGTTTGATTCTGTGGATATACTATGGTAATATGTGTGCCTGCCTGCCAATGACCCATATGTTTGCCATCTCAAACCTCCTGACCACTGAGCCACCTCAACAGGCAAGTTATTATTTTAGGTCAATGCTGTTCTGTGTCTCCTAGTTGATATGAAAATATAGTTTGTAATAAACACAGTGGTTGTCATGTAGCATTGTACATTCAAGTCAAACAGATCTGTCCGCTGTTGCAGTAGAGTGTTTTTCTTCAAGATTAATCAGAAGTAGCTTCTCTTTAGCTCTTTACTGCACTAGACAGGAAAATAAACTACTTGGTTATTAAAGGGGAATTTAAGGACCTTTATTTTAGCCGGGGCCGTGTGGTATGTAAACTGCACTACGTATTTATGGGTTATGTAATTTCCTCTACACCCCTGTCCGGTTGATGTTATAGCTTCCAAGACACACTTGCGTACTTTCAAAGCACTTGCATGACTGTTAATGCATATTTAGATATTATGTTAATTGGAATAAAACTGGCACTTCTGTTGCATGATGCAGTTATGTTTATTATCATTACACTGCATATAAATCGAAGTGATTAAATATCTGATGAAAAATGCCTTGATTCGTTTTAACTAGAATTTAGTTGTATTTGAATTACTGCATTAAATACTTTGTACTTACTACAATGAAATAATGGTTTTCTGTGACCCATTTACAATGTATTTGTGTATCTACACTACCGGTCAAAAGTTTAAAAGTAAAACATTCTCTTGATCTTAAAAATCGATTAATCTGAAGGTTAGAGATGCACCGATTTAAATTTTCTTGGCTGATTTCGGTTTCAAGTGAAACCTACCGATTCCGATTTTATATCCACAATTGACAGTATATGTAAAACCTTATTCACTTTTCTTCAATGCACATTTTTTCATATTAACAAATATTATTCTCATAAGACAAATTATTGAACATTACAATTTCCCTAAATGCAGTCCTCAAAGCTTCATTAAATTACAGAATCTTCTCTCAACTAAACAACTCTTTTTAAGAGAAATTTAAGAACTTGGTCACTGAGAAGACGTAGAAAAAAATCTAACTTAACAAATGTCTCTTAATTTAACCTTTTCTCTTTTGTATTCATCTCACAAAAGTCTAAGATTACAATCCTATGAATAATATAGTACTTTAACATTGCTTTGTTTTCTGCGATGTAAATACATTTTATTTTTCTTGTGTCTGTAGTATTAAAAGAAGTGGGTTGGTTCATTTAAGCTGCAACTTCAATAAAAAATTCAAAATCTTATAAATGAATTCTACACTGAAGATTGAAATGACATTTCTTATGTTAGTAAAGAACCGAATCACATATATAGGTTGATTTATTCATTATTTTATATTTTGGAATTTAAAAACAAGTCATTTTAGCATAGTTTCACCGTAAGACAAGCAATCAGGTTGAATGTCATTTATGTTTGTTTTACACAGAGTGAACGACTTGAACATGAGTTTAGAATGTGTAATGGTGCGTTCCAACCAGACGTGAATGAAGCATGAATGATTTACATGTTTAGTCAATGCAAAGATGCGATAGACATCCTGCGATGTGATTCGCACGAATGAGGTGGCATGAATGACGCAGCATGAATTGAGCGTCTCGGGCACAAGTTGAAAAATCTGAACTTTGGCGAATATTTGCAGCACGTAACCAATCAGGAGCTTGCTCTAGTATTGACGTGATTATGATGTAGCGAGTGGAGGCAGAAATCCGAAACAACAATGGAGGACAAAATCATCGTCGCCTGGTGTCAATAAGTTTCATTTCAGTAACAAGGATGTCTTCAGTTCTGACTCTTTATATAAAAAAAGCTCAGGTTCAAATTGATTTCTTAATTCATGACACCTTTAAATGAAAGATTTGTTGAATTTTGTTGTATATATATTTTTGACTAAATTAACAATTTGTTGAATGGGTCCTTCAGTTTGGTCACATTTAAACGAACCGTATGGTACTTTGACATCTAGCGGTTGAGCTATCCGAGTCAAAATTCAAAATACTTGAGACAAGTTTAGCCTAGTAATGGTTCTTCCTGTTTTTTTTTCATTGTTATCAAAATAAATCTACAGACACTCTATTGTTTGTGTTTTGTGTACTGGAAGTTCATTTGGGGTCACAAAAGTTAAGAAAGTTAAGATGAAACTGTTTATAGCTTGCTTTATGCCAGTGTATATATCGTAAGAAGACTAATGAAATTATCTAAAGGATCATCCTTCTCGGATTGTAATTTTATGTTCAGTAATTTCCTGTAAACCTTGAAACGTCCTGTTGAGTGTGAAGATTGAAGTTTATTTAAAACCTGTACCAAGTAATGCAGTCTGAGCAAGATCTGACAGCTTGTGTAAACGTCTATAAAACATGACACAATTTGATAGGGAAAGACCCTTAAAGTCCCAAGAGTCCCTTGAGGTTGCTTCTTTTTCTTCTTTTGTCCAAACACCCATCTGCCAGTCTGCTTGTGCTTTATTCAGAATGACTCACTTGTTATTACACCATGACTGTTCAACATTCCCATTGTGTCGTCAGTGAGATTGTAAACCAAGTGAAGAGAGAGGAACAGAGCACGCTTGTGCTAATAAACTGGAGATGGAGGAAGAAAGTCTTCGAGGCAGATTAGTGGGCTTGACTCTGCTTGTTAGTGTTCAAGGGCAGTTGCCTTATACAGACATTTCTCCAGACGTTCATCAAGGCCATTGTTAGTAGACTGTGGCAGCGTTTGGTGTTAAGATGAGGTTTAATGTGCTGTAAATTAGTGGCGGCTGATCTGGGTTTCAATTCACTTCTGATGTGGGTTTTTCAGTTTAAGGCATTTAACATTGCTGAAAGTAAGGAACATTTATTTTACACAATATATGCTTAAACATTTCTTTAAAAAATTAAGATGAATGTAAATGCAAATCAATAGCTTGCTTTCGACTGTCGGGCCAGGGCTTTCCTCGAGGCCGTGCCAGTAGCCTCGGGCTTCTAGCTGTGAAGGCAAAAATCAAGTTGTGTCTCCAATGACTGCGGGATATTATATATGTAATGATTATATAAATCTGAGCAAGCTGACAAAACGTACGCTTTTCAATCCCGGACACGAGCACACCTTCATCCTTCAGAGAGAGGCCTACTAGCCTCTTAAGATGATGGCAAATGTTTTTGCATAATCGCATGAATGTAAATGCAATCAACCAAACATTGCTCGATTAATCTACCTGGTCAACCTTTGCTTTAACCTTTGATGTTCCAAATTTAACATGTTTTAAACATGTTACTGACATTGAAGGTGTATTTTATTGAGTTAAAATACTGTAATGGCTTTATACTGCTCTATGATGAAATCCTGATTTGTCTGATCTGGTGTTCTTTTATTCTTTAAAGGGACAGTTCACCCAGAAATAAAAATACTGTCATAATTTACTCACCCTCTGTTTGTTCTGAACCTGTATAAATTACTTTCTGTTGAACCATAGCTATAAAAATTTTAATGGTATTCAAAGGTGACCCAGAGCAGTTTGCTTTCTTCAAAATAACATATTTTGTGTTCAACAGAACAAAAACTTTTATACAATCTTTTGTTTTACTATGGTAATGAATGAGGTACCATAAATGAAAATGAAAAGCATTCTACCAAATATCTTTCTTTGTGTTCAACAAAACAAAGACATTTAATCAGGTTCGGAACAACTTGAGGGTGAGTAAATGCTTAATTTTATTTTTTTTGGTTAACTGTCCCTTTAAGCCTGATGTTCAGATTTACATAAATTTTATACATAAATATTGCTAAATTAATTACTCACAAATAGGGAAAAACCCAGGATAACTTTCTTGTCAATAATAATGTAATGTGCAACCCACAGTATCAATAATCATAATAAATCAATGAAAAATAGAATATACCGTTTAAAATTTTTGTGGCTGAAATATAAATGTCTATTACAGTATGTTTAAGCAAACGTTTTTTAAATGCAGTTGAATGCAATATTGAAGAAGATGAGATGATTGCTAACCAAAACTCTTACAAATAATTTGTTGCTAACCACTCAAAACAATAAATGAATAAAAACATTTTTTATTTAAGATAAATCACGGTCACAACGAATGACTTTAAGGCATTGGCCATTGGTATGTCGAAAATCCTTAAGACATTGACCCATATAACAATATTTGCAGTGCTGCAATACAATATGAGTAATAATAGTCAAGCAGGATAGAGCTCCACATTTGTTGTCGTCTTTGTATAAGTGTGAGAGAGACACAATATAATTTCATTAATAATTCACAACACATTCAGTTTGGTCCCCATTTCTAGCGCTTTCCATGTATAAAAAATATAGGAGCGAGCGCACAAATTGCGGGTCTGGGCGAGAGTGAAACACATGGAATGGGCGGGATTGGTCAGAAATTCACTGGGAGCGGGTGCGAGCAGGTATGCAATACTACTCTATAGGCAAGATTAATATAGAGATGGAGATTGGCAGAAACTCTGTGTTCAAGTGCACCTTTAATCATTTGTAAATATAATGTCATATAATGTATTATTTTAAAATACCTTATTATTTTTGAGTGATTATACTCTGGGAATATCATGCCTTGGAATCTAGCTGTTGGCCAATCGGAATCAAGTATTTCAGAGTGCCGTCTAATAATAGACAACAAAATAAGCTATTAAGGTTTTGAAGTTTGTCAAGGATTTAGTTCATAACTCTAAATAATGAAAAATGTGGTAAGAGCATTGCGTCAACAACGCAAGGTTGTGGGTTCGATCCCAGGGGATTGCAGATACCTATGTAAAAAAATGTATAGGATAATGCTTGGTAAATCGCTTTGGATAAAAGCGTCTGCCAAATGCCTGAATGTAAATGTAACATTCCTTTTATTAGCAATGTAGACATTAGAGTGTGATGAACCTTCTGTTTGTTTCTGATCCATTTCTCCAGAGACAGTAAAAACAGTACAGACCAAATGTGCAGCCACATGTGCACTATGGCCCCGCTTACAGCAGGTCTTGATGCTCAATTCTGATTTGTTGCCTATATCTGTCCGTTTACACATCCAATTGTGACTCATATCAGATTTACATGCTTATACTTGCCAACCATTTGAAACTAGGGATGCTCCGATCCGATATTCGTATCGGGTATCGGCGTCGATACGTAATAAAATTCTAGATCGGGTATCGGTGCAATTTGTCACCGATACCCGATCTGACATAAAATTTGTGCTAGACGATGTAAAAGTTCATGGAGACACCGGCGCTTAAACTCTCTCGTGGGCCGATGTGCATTGCGCAACGTGCGACATCATACGCTAGCAACGTGCGACATCATACGCTAGCAACGTGCGACATCATACACTAGCAACGTGCGACATCATACGCTAGCAACGTGCTCTGTACGTAGTGCACGTGAACAAGTGAACAGCAGCAAACGGCATGGAGCGAGCCAAAATATCTGTCATTTGGAGTTATTTTACAACAGCTACGCCAATAAGTTCCACCGCTTTCATTGTTATGGATGGGCAACCGCTGTCCGTCGTTGCGAATAATGGCTTCAGACTCCTTATAAACCACCTGGAGCCGCAGTACGACACGCCGAAGCGTAAATATTTATCTGATATTTATCTCTACCTGAACTGTACCGAAAAGTCTGCAAACACATATCCGAAAAAATTAAAGATGTCAATGCGGTGAGTTTTACAACCGATATCTGGAGCTGCGACGTGTCCCCCGTGTCGCTTTTAAGTTTAACCGCACACTGGTTGGATGAGAATTTTGTGCCACAAAATGCCACGTTAAATGCAACAAACATGTGCAGTTTTACTAAGCTAGGGAAGCTAGTGTTTTATTCATCTGTTTCTGTGTTGGATGTTAAATTTTATTTTCTCTAAACTTTAGTTTAGTTAAGTGGACTTTGCTTTAGTGACTAAAGCATTAAAAAGATCTGATTCATGTTATTTTAAATATATCTAAAGCAGTAAAGCTAGAACTTTTTTTGCTCAATTTCACCTGCTTTATTGCGAATTGATTTTTTAATTATTTTTGCACTTTCTTAAAAATTATTAAGAGATTTTGTTTCCATTTATTTATACCCGTTTATCAAGCTAGTGAAGCTGTTGTTTTATTCAGCTGCTTAATTTGCACCTTAATTTTGAATGTCTTTTGTCCAAAGATAGTGAAAAGTTTTGTTTTATTTTTCATTTGTTTTGCACCGGTGCTGGTTTAATAAACTATTTACAAAATTTGTGAATCATTAGTTTGTTATTTTGTTTTACGGGGTCAGGAAATTTATGTTAAGTCGAGCCTGATGTCTTGTACTGCAATGCACATAGTTTATTAAGTAATTGTGCACTTTACATTTTTTACCTTAGTATCGGATCGGTACTCGGTATCGGCCAATACTGAATCTCAGGTATCGGAATCGGTATCGGAAGCAAAAAAGGTGGATCGGAGCATCCCTATTTGAAACATTGCGCATGCGTGAACGCTGGTTCTTGCACAAAGATTACTCACTATTCATGATGACAAATATAAAATGTGCTTGATGTTAGCTTTGAGATATATGACAAGTTCGCCATACATTAAATAGATTTTGAGGCGGAGGAAAAGGAAAAGAGACAACATTGCAGCCTGCGTATATGCTTTATTGTGTCCTCCTCAACCATTGAGAGGAATATCTGTGTGCGAGAGAGATCTCAGGACTGGTGGGAGCATATTGTGACCACTGCCCTGCATTTTCCTCCTCCATCATGTTTCCTGCATTGTTGTCAATTACCCGCCTCCACACATTCTTCATCCTGATGATAGCCTATGTTATAAAACTGCGGAGAAGTACCAAATTGTCGCCGTTTTAATGACGTATAGAACGCAATATCAGATTTATTTCCACAATATGAATAAGGCCTGAAACTGATCTCTAAATATCAGAATGCATGTGTTTTTTGTCCTGTTTACACTATGGTGGGCCATATCCGATCTGTGTCACATTGAAGGAAAAAATTGGGTTACATTTAACTGATGAATCTATGGTCTGATGCTATCACTGTGCAAGCGGCAGCCGAAGGAAATCACTGTGCACGCAGCACCCTGATAGTGGCCATTTCTCAATTCCAAGAATGCAAGGAACGGACTTGTGTAGACCGGTCTTGCGAGGCAGGCTCGGAAGAATGAACGTTGATGGCCTGTGATGTCACTCTGCACACAGAGGCGTGTAATGGGAATGTTCACATGGAGTCTTAATAATATCACTTAACATTGGCCTTATGATCTCATTGTCTACGCAGTGACCTGATGATGATCATTGATTTACAGTACCCTCATATTGTTTCAGACTCATTTTCTTTTTTTTCCATGACAAGCAATTTAGACATTTTGGAAAAAAAACGAATTAAAGTGTCTTATAAGTAAACCTTCTGCTGTATGTCAAGTTATTCAAAGCATTTTATTCACTGAAATCTCTTCTATAATGGTCAAATTCGTAGGCATACAAAGTTTTAAACATGATATGCACAAATGAGTTATGCCAGGTTTGACATCAGTTTTAAAAAAAGATCTTGTCTCTTATCTGAATGTATTGTGCGAACTAAAAGCATATGCATCATGACTAGCTTGAAAACCAGGTGAATCCTTATAACCAAGTGAGCCGTCCGTTTAATATCTTAAAAACATGCTCCGTCTGTGAATGTATTTCATGTATAGGTGTCACTTGTAATGCGGTACGTTTGAAGGGTCTAGAATTGGATGGAATGCTGAGCACTTCCGCTCTTTGTCCACCTCCATTGTTGATACTCGTAAGGCCTGTTTCAATCAGACAGACTTCTCCTCCTACCTCACACGTTTCTACACACATTTGTCTCTTTGTTCATTAATGTCCTGGTCTCCCGTCCCCCTCCTATTGTCATCTTCATTTACTCCCTTGTTTTGTAAACCCTTGCAGTTTTAGGTGCATTTTAGCTGAAATGAATGTAAATTAAGTTTTAATGACATCTGTCTTTTTTTCCTCTATCACTTGCGCAGTGAATCAAGCATCTGTCAGGCGCGGGCCACCGTGATGATCTACGATGATGCCAATAAGAAGTGGGTCCCTGCCGGCACAGGCGCCCAGGCTTTCAGCAGGGTCCAGATATACCACAATCCAAGCAATAACGCCTTCAGGGTGGTGGGACGCAAGATGCAAACTGACCAGCAGGTGAGCAGCAAACCTCAAACAAACATTTTTGTTAAGATACTGCAGGGGGTTGATTTATTCAGGGAAAATGATCCAACAATTTTGGGTTTTGCCTCAAACTTTTAATTATTGCTTTGAAGAACTCTCCTAAAAATCAATAGTCAGACACTGTCCTCCCATAGTCACACTGTTCACCCGAAAATTTTAATATTATTTTATTCTTTCACCATTATTTGGGTCCGAATCTGTTTTTAAATCTGTGGTTCACAAGATGGTTTGTATAGGGGAAAAAGTTGCAGTATACCTAAAACACTGAATCAATATTCTCATACCGAAAATGTATATTATTATCAACCTTATTTGTATAATTCTCTAATGAAAATAGATTGACCCAAAATTGAATTAGAATGTTTTATTAGGGCCCAGTTGCAAAAACTAAACTGCTAAATTCAGACTACATCTTAACAACAATTCTCACTGACTAGCACTTAGTTAGTACTAATCAGTCTTTACATTTGGTCATTACTTTCAATTAGTCTTATACAGTCTAATGTTGCAATTAGCCCAATCAACCTTTTATATAACTGTTTTAAAGAAGTTATGACCAGTCTTGAAGAAAAAAATGTCATTGTCTAATCCAGTGGTCCTCAAACTGGGTGCCCCAATATGGATCCAGGGGGGACACAGATTTTGTGGCATTTAATGAAATTTTATGCAGTCGAACATCAGAAAAATAAGACCAACCAAAATAATTTATGTTTTAGCTTTGAATAACTTAATATTTTTTTGGTTTAATTACGATTATAAGTTTAAGATTATAAATCTTTATTTGTGGGGCCACAAAGCGATGCACTCTACACAAAGGACACCTTACAACGAACACGTTTGAGAACAACTGGTCTTTGCAACCACTGGTCTTGCATTGCATGCAACCGGCCCCAGGTCAACTAAAATCCAAACACAACAAGCTAAATATGTAATTTCACACTAAACCTTAATGCGTATAAGAAAAGACTGAAAAAAATGAACAAAAAATATGCATCAAATTGGCGTGTTTGTGATTTTGTGAGGGGTTTTATATGGCTTTGTGTGAAAAGCAAGAAATTGCAAATTGGATAAAAATTTAAGTGAACATTAGGCCTCTGCTATAGCTCTGAAATGTCACAGATATGATGTGTTTTGTATCAACTGCTTTAACTGACAAAACGAGAGACCATTCTCAATTACCTTCATCTTCATCTTGACTTCTGTCTGTCCCCCAATCCCCCCGCCCGGCTCCAGTCGCCCGCTATACTCGCAGACACAACTGCTCCCCAGAGAGGACTCTTAAAGTGGATGCTGTTTCCTGTAAGATAGTTGGAAAGCCAAATCATTTCCTGTGCCAGTTAGACCCCCCTCCAGCCTTTCCCATGACTGTACCTCTTTACTGCCCATCTGTCTGTTTCTCACTGTCTGAATGACTTCTGTCACTTTCTTCACAACTCTGCTTCTCAGAGAACTGATAATCTGTGTGGGTTTGGGTATCTTAATGACTGTACATCTGTGTGGACATATATTAAACTTCTGTTTTAAAGCTCTCTCTCTCTCCTCGCTCTCTCCCTCTCTTGTTCAGTACTATATTCAGTACTATAAAGCAAACCGAGAATGTGACATCAGCACATTTACTGGAGGCAAACTCTCTCTCTCTCTCTCTCTCTCTCTCTCTCTCTCTCTCTCTCACACACACTCAAACACACACACGCTCATGTGTTCAATGGAGGTAGAGCCTCCTGCTGGATGAGCTGTGAATGCTGATGGAAGCTGGTTCATGCTGATGGAATACACAAATATCTTTACAAATCAGTCACTTCAGGGTTGAATTAATTTGAGGGCAGGTAGAAGCAAATCTTATGGTGCATTCAAATATATATGTCAGTGACAAAATAAGGATTTTAAAGATGATAAAATCCTGATAAAACAAATTTATTTGCCACACACTGGCTTTGGAAATATTTAGTAATTTCAGATATATATTTTTAATCAAATATTTTTAATATATAATATCATGTAATATAATATATTTTAAATAACAATAATATGATTATTAAGAAATATGTTTGTATTACACGTATAAATATTTTAAAACCGTTTCATTATTATTGATTACTGTAATATAGTGTAAGAAAAAACATTGTTCCCAACAACAACAATAAAACATTTCATGCAGCAATCCTTTCCTAGATCTCTGAAGTAATATATGTTCGCCAATTGTATAATTTAACCTCTCTGGTACAGGTGGTGATAAACTGTCCTATCGTAAAGGGGTTAAAATATAATCAGGCCACGCCCAACTTCCACCAGTGGCGGGATGCCCGCCAAGTTTGGGGTCTGAATTTTGGCAGCAAGGAAGATGCGATGTTGTTTGCCAACGGCATGTTGCATGCGCTTGAGGTCATCAGCGCCATACCTGACGGAGGTGACAAACACACACACTTTTTCACGGCAATTTGACAAAGCAAAACTGTTCATGTGTAATGAATCAAACCATTAAAAACTACATTTTTCAGGATACCCCATTCGACCTGTGTCAAACGGACCGTCTCCTGAAGAACTGGAGCAACAGAGAAGGTACAAGGATATTTCTGTCTGGCCAATATTTGCTTAAAATTTTTGTAATATCTTTTTTTGCCTCTTTTTTTGGCATCATGTGAATTGCGTGAACCTTTTTTTCTTGTGTCACTGCTTGACCTTAAGGACTGCTTGATTAACTGGTATTAACTCTATCGGTATCGCTTTCCATGAGCCCCTGAAGTGATGTGGTGAAAGACTAGGTCAAGACTTCTGACTTATCCTCTCCCGTCTTGTAAACTTACATTTTGTAATTTTTGTTGACTGTGTAGTGGAGAGAGATTAAAGCTTCATGTAATTGACTTGCCTTCATTTCTTTTTAAACGCAAAGGAAGAAATCAGGTGCTTCCGAGATCTTAAAACTCATTGCCAATCTGTATTTTCTCTTTAATTTGTGCCAAGATCAGTTCAGAGAAACTAGTTTGGCATTGTTGTCAGACCTTTTATGATACACAGGGCCGTCTCCATCACGAGTCGTGGGACACATGGGAATAGGCCACCTCTCCCCTGGGCCCAATAAAAGATCGTAGTGGGCTGTCCCTGTCACGGGTCCGAGACAATAACTCCAGTTACCTCCCCCTGACAGTTTTCAAAACATATACAGCCACCGGAAAACAAATCTGAGGCTGTATATTTTTTGGTCTAGTAGATCATCTGCTCCCTGATGTGGGCGAGCAAAAGGTCTGTGTGTAAATAACAGCCGCTTGCACAGTTTAACTGGTGCGAGCTTTAACACTATTGGAAAACCGCAATCCTTATCTTTATAACGAAATCCCACATGGCCAGTAAGCGATTTATTTTACATAATTTATTCAAATATTGATGTCGGGGATGTATGTTGATTGTAGTGTTTACTTTGAGTTAATACATTTGTAGCTTGAATATGCAATATGAGTTAACAGTTCTCCTAAACAGCTGTTAAAGCTGTAGCCTCGCTTGAAATGAATAGATGCTTGGATCAGAAAAGGGTATTCCTTACCGTGACCACTTGATAACTTCTTGATATTCTTGCTGGAGAAATCACACACATTACATTTCAACATTTGGACGTGTAACAAAGCAAGAAGAGTTCTGATGAAGGCAAAAAACATTTTGTCCTGAATGTGGTCAATCTCTTCCCTTTTCAGGAGTGGACAACTGAAAAGCAGCTTTTATGAGACCAAGCACCAGAACATGCCTCTCTCTCTCTCTCTCTCTCTCTCTCTCTCTCTTTTTCTCTGTGTTGTTATGGTTACCTTGATGAAAGGCTTTACGTGAAATCTGTTGACTCATGCCTTGACTTGACTGAAATGTTTTGAATGGTTTACTGATAGACGTGACTTAACTTGAAACTCGACGTTGCAGTCTTGTAAATTTGTAGTACTTTTGTCTGTGTTCATGCGTATTTCAAGCTATGGCTATACAAGTCAGAATTATACTTGAATGTTATTTAAAAAAAATATTCGGGTGATTTATTGTAATCTGTGTGCTTTGAATATTCTTAGTGAAGGCGTGGGACTGTGTTTTGACTTTGTGTTGCTTTAAAAGGGCTGTTTGCATACTTTGTTGTTTTTTAGGTGTGTAGCCGTAACTAACTGGGTGAAGGGTGGGAATGACTCTAGAGTACCCAGAACAATTCCAGTAGAAGTAACATTACATTTGTTTTGTTGAAAAACAAAAAAAGAAATGGAAAATGATGTTCTATGCTAACACAAATTTTACATATTTCAATCTGTGGTTTTCTCCACCATTGCCAAAATTCTAAAGCTCTGCTGTGAAAGCAAACAGCGAGAATTCAGCAGGAAACAAAAATCTGTTCAAATGAAGTTGAAGTAGAACTGTTAGACGCGAAAAAGGAACAGACAGGCTGGTACTGTATAGATGAGGATAAGATGCCTGGGCCACATTGTTAACTTTTCTTGTGTCATCACCTGAGAAACTTGATGAGAAAGACCTATATTTGATATTCCTCAAAACCAGCCTTTTGCTCGGTTAAAAAACTCAGATTTGACAGTCTGAATTTGACATGTCTAAATGAAAATTACATAGTTACAGCATTAGGTGTTTAAGAGCAGTTGGTATTATAGACACATCTTCTTAACTTCTTAATTTGGGAGCAACGCAAGACGACACATCTATATGGAAAACGTGTTGTGATACCCCTGCATTTGCTCCATTCTGTTGCTCACCGTCTTGATGGTTTTGAACACACAAATGTGTTTTGTGTGAATGCTCTAGGACTCTTTGGTTGGCAACCAAGCATGACAAAATTTTGGAACCATAGACCATATTCTTTTTACATTTGAAACTGTTTGGTTTCAATGAAATAATCAAAATAATCTCAACTTGAAACCTTCTCAATGTCTGACCCATACTGTAGATTGGAACAGCAAGAGAGAGAGAGACAAGAGAGAGAGAGACAAGAGCGAGAACGACAGGAAAGGGAGCGACAAGCAGCCTCAGGTCAGTATCACTCATACTAAATAAATAGTTTACCAATAAAAAATTACAAATCAAATTCCAAATTCCAGCTCTACACCCTCTACAGGGTGCTGGAGGGTTCATGGGAGTTTGCTCAACCAATCCACATGTGTTTTGTGGATTTGGAGAAGGCATTCGACTGTGTCCCTCGTGGCATCCTGTGGAGGGTGCTTCGGGAGTATGGGGTCTGTGGTCCTTTGCTAAGGGCTGTCAGATCCCTGTACGGCCGAAGCAGGAGCTTGGTTCGCATTGCCGGCAGTAAGTCGGACTTGTTCCCAGTGCATGTCGGACTCCGGCAGGGCTGCCCTTTGTCACCGGTTCTGTTCGTAGTTTTTATGGACAGAATTTCTAGGCGCAGCCAGGGGCCGGAGGGTGTCAGGTTTGGGGACCACACGATCTCATCTCTGCTATTTGCGGATGATGTTGTCGTGTTGGCCCCTTCAAACCAGGACCTTCAGCATGCACTGGGACGGTTTACAGCAGAGTGTGAAGCGGCTGGAATGAAAATCAGTACCTCCAAATCCGAGGCCATGGTCCTCAGTCGGAAAAGGGTGGCTTGCCCACTTCAGGTTGGTGGAGAGTTCCTTCCTCAAGTGGAGGAGTTTAAGTATCTCGGGGTCTTGTTCACCAGTGAGGGAAGGATGGAACGGGAGATTGACAGACGGATCGGTGCAGCTTCTGCAGTAATGTGGTCGATGTACCGGTCCGTCGTGGTGAAGAAAGAGTCTCAATTTACCGGTCAATCTACGTTCCTACTCTCACCTATGGTCATGAGCTTTGGGTCATGACCGAAAGGACAAGATCCCGGATACAGGCGGCTGAAATGAGCTTCCTCCGCAGGGTGGCTGGGCGATCCCTTAGAGATAGGGTGAGAAGCTCGGTCACCCGGGAGGAGCTCGGAGTAGAGCCGCTGCTCCTCGACATCGAGAGGGGTCAGCTGAGGTGGCTTGGGCATCTGTTACGGATGCCTACTGGACGCCTTCCCCGGAAGGTGCTCCGGGCCCGTCCGACCGGGAGGAGACCCCGGGGAAGACCTAGGACACGCTGGTGGGACTATGTCTCCCGGCTGGCCTGGGAACGCCTCGGTGTCCCCCCGGAAGAGCTGGAGGAAGTGTCTAGGGTGAGGGATGTCTGGGCATCTCTGCTTAGACTGCTGCCCCCGCGACCCGGCCCCGGATAAGCGGTAGAAAATGAATGAATGAATGAATGAATTCCAAATTCTTTGGAACATAAATGAAAAATTTAAGCAACTAAAAGCCAGGGAAACAGATTCTTTTTTTATTAACTGAGAGTAAATGGTGATTTATGTTCATAGAAGAAACAAATTTAGTTGTTTAAGTTTTATGGCGTAACTCTGTTTTCATTTAAATATTTTGAACACTATAAATATGAAAACTGCTTTAAGTACCAAGGGCACTAAAAAATGATTGCCGATCATTCTTGCTGTCTGTTCCTTTTTGTTGTCCTTTATGGTATTTATCAGGAGACCCAATAAAAACATTACAAACATTTGTTTGTTATTTATGTACTGTTATTCCACAGTAATCATTCCTCCAGCACCACCTCTGGCCCCTGGAGGACCTCCAGCTCCCCCTGGACCTCCACCCCCCCCTGGACCTCCTCCATCTGGACCTACTCCATCTGGACCTCCCCCACCACCTGGGCCTCCCCCTTTAGGTGGCGGAGCCCCGCCGCCACCTGCTCCTCCATTGCCCTCTGCTGGAGGAGGTGGGGGCGGAGGACTAGAAGGCGGTGGTCTGGCAGCTGCCCTGGCTGGAGCCAAACTCCGAAAAGTCCCCAAGGTGAGAAAAAATTACTTTTTCTTTTTACATGTTCTCACCCTTTTGAAATTTCAAACATTTTAAAATAATTGGTCCCCATTTGACCATTTTATGAACGCAAAACCAATGCGAGACCGACAATTTTGGTTACCAGCATTCTTTTGTGTTTTGTGTTTAGAAAGCTATACAGGTTTGAAATGTTAAAAGGGTCATTTTTAGGTTTGGTCGAGAGGGGATACAGCTACCACCACTGGGCATGCACACTTTAATACCGCATAATAATTGTCAAGCTTAAAAGAGTTGATTATAATTTTTTATTGTTAGGTTTAGAGTTATTATATGGTGAGATTTTGCACCACTAGCAACAACCCTTTAAAACTTAGAAAAAGTGATGTATCACTTCCTACTTTAATGTTACAAAATACACATTTGTGTATTGTATACACTTATTAAAAACATTTAAATTTAGTGTGTTTACTTGTTAAAATACAAAGGATGATCAAGTATTGCAAACGTAATGCTGCCCTCTGCAGGATGATGCTGGCAGTGCAGGTGGAGGTTCTGGTGTTGGCGGAGGCAGCAGTGGCAGCAGCAATAGTGCAGGCAGCGTTGCAGCAACTCCCAAAGCAGACAGCAGTCGCAGCAGTGTGTCTATGCCCAGTGGAGGAGGAGGCCTGATGGGCGAGATGAGCGCTATACTGGCACGACGGTCAGTAAAATACACAACTTTGTTAATCACTTTACTTTGTGAAAGCACATTTTCAGTCTATTACCGCATATAATAATGTTGACTTCCTCAAAATAAACTCATAAAATGTGTTTTAAGTACTGCACATACAATATAACTTTATGAGGCCAGTGTTTTTAAACCATATATTTTTGTTAAAGCACTAAAAATTAATTCTCGGTAGAACGCGAATTAAGTGATTTGCGAGAGTAAATTACATACAAAGTCAATGCAAATACGTGAATAGATGCAAACTCGCAGCAGGCTATGCAAATGATGTGAATCAAGCGCTGCTACTGCCGCGAACATGTCAATTGTGTGTTCTGCACAAGAAATTCGGGCAAAGAGAAATTTGGGCAAGGAGCTCATTGACACCTACTGAAAATAATTCTTTATTTTATATAATTATTTGTTTTTGGTCTTGAAAACATTGGATTACTGCACAAAGTGGGTTAGAACCCCACACAAGTCTCATATTTAAGACATATACGGTTAAGCGTTGATAATACTTGCTCCCTGCGTGCCATTTATATCATCATCACTTTTATTACAGACTCGAAGTCCAATTAAAAAAATTACTAGCAAACAAATGACATAAAGCACATATATTCATAAATAACTGTACAGCATATTACTGTCATTTCATTTCGCCCATTGAGGAGTTTTTAACAGAAGAAATTGCTAATTGGTTTTATTGGTTGTGTGTACAAGTGTTACATCACGACTAATCATTTGTACTGACTGTTTTATTGTGTTCGTTTAAACAGGAGAAAAGCAACAGATAAAGGAGAGAAGCCGCCTCCTAAAGCAGAAGAGCCCAATAATGTAAGAGCACCATCATATTGATAAGGACTCATTATGGATAATATGACAAAAGATTATGTCAATATCCAGAAAATGTTTTAAAGACATTTATAGCTTGTCAAGAGACATGACACAGAATATGGCTGCTATTAGTGTAATTGCAAGTATAACAATTGAGTTAAGCAGCCAGCAGTATAACTGAATGCTGTAGATACTGTTTTTATCGTCTTGTCTTTCTCTCTGTCTGTCTTTCTTTTACCTGTGGATCTTCAGGATGATTCTGACACCCAAGGCCCCGGAGGTAACACTAAGAATTAATGATTGATTGATTTCTAGATAACTATTGCAGTGCTCTCACATTATCCATCATGTTTTTACAGAGTTTAAGAGACCTTGGGAAAAGTCAGCCACCATGCCCAGGTAAACATTTATTATAATCTATGACACATTCAAATGGTGAACATCTCTTTGGTTTGGTTTGGTTTATGACTTCAAGGACCCCAGCCCTTGAAAGTGAATGTCCATAGGGCTGTGTAGTTAAAAGTGAAGTGTATATACAGTACATGTTTTAAACAGGACCAATTCAGCACCCAGAGGTCTGGATTCACCCTCTTTCTCATCTCTCAGGTACCTGTACTGCAGTATCTTCTCATTTGGTTGCGGTTTAATGCTGTAAAACCTCGCAGTTCCCTGCTTTTACATACATTTACACTCATTCACCTGATTATGTCATACAGGAATTATCCACTGCTATTTATACAAAAACACTCAGCTTTAATCTGTATTGTGTTATATGTCAAAAAAATACATAATTAATCTAAATATATAGTACGTCAAAGAATGTATATGTCCTCTTATACCTAAAGTCTTCTGTTACATGTTTGCAATTTTAACACAATAATTGTCAATCATTACTTATATTTATTAACACACATCAGTAATTGTTATATTATCATTTAATATAATAAAAACCGCTGGTTTGTTGTACAAGTGCATTTAACAATGGCTGAATTTCATGATTATGTCCAATGAATATAATGGCATATTATGAACACAAAATGTAACAGTAAATATAATTACATTCATGCAGATTAACATTGAATACACTCCCTAAAAAAACCTTTTCCATTTCAACTTTGCGTTTGCAAACTAAACTGGATCAAGGCAACTTTTCCCCATTATTTAACTGTAGTAGGGGTTTCTGATCTTGTTTGTCAATGTTTGAGCTGGTGTTTGCTTTCTTTAACTCTTTTTAAACCTGTAAAAATCCTTTGGCCTTCTTTGACATTTTGACAATTCTTTATTTTTCTCAGGCATGGGGCTGTTTGTCTGTGTCCTGCATGTCTATTTTTGTCCACAGGGGGCTCTGTGTTACTCAGTTTTCAATGTATGTGCACCAGCACATCAAAGCTCTCTCAGCATTCATGGCTAACATCTTAAAACAACAGTAATCAATTAAACAAATCCTATTAGTTTAACTTTTTAATTCTACAAGGTTACAGCTGAGGAACCCTAAATGGTGCCTGGAGTATTTTTAATTTCTAAAGTGTATATGGAACATGGTAGTGCCATTATTCCATTTGAAGCCATGGACGTGAAAAAACTTTGATGTTGTTTGGTTTCAGGGTAACTTTACAGGTATTTTTATGCTGGTTGGAACAGTTTCTATGGTAACGGTTACTTTAGGTCATTTTATTGCCAATTGGGATGGTGTGCAGAAGATTGCTTTTTCTCCTTTTATTGTCTTCCCTCTTTATTTGAAAATTTTTCCCTCATTTCATTTATTAATACATTGTCTTCCTACCCTCACAGGATGAAACCTGTAAGCCAATCAGTAGAGGCCGAGAGTGCAGAAGGAGAGTCAGAAATGGAACGACTTAAACAGGTCAGAATTTCAAATAAAGCTGATAACAAGCCTACATTTAAATTTTTTGTCTCTTCCCAGAAGGATGCGTTCAGTGTTTTTTCCCCCATTATATTTACAATTAAGTATTAAAGTGCCTTACTGTATTAAGTAACTTCATGAAGTAAGGACATGTTTTCAATATAGCCATATTTTATGGAATATCTGTTAGTATACTCCGTTTTTTAACAAAATGTTGTATTGACTAAAACGCATCTGAGATCTAATTTATTTTATAGTTTTATATATCTATTTTGTTATGGATTTTGGTTATCTGCCTTTGATTTTGTAGGAACTGCTAGAGGAGGTGAGAAAAGAACTTCAGAAGGTTAAAAATGAAATCATTGGAGGTAAGTGTAATACATTGGCCAAAAAAGTATAATATCGTGACAGTCCTTTTAAGAAATGTAATAATTGGGGTTAGATTGAAATAAACAATTGTAAGTGTTTTTGTTCATTTTGTTTGTTGTTGTCTTTTACAGCCTTTATTCAGGAGTTACAGAAACGAGGGTCTACATAGTCCCACTGAAATGAATGGGATCAGCTCCTGATTTGCCCAGGGATACACACACACATGAACACATGTGCCCCTAATCATTACCATTCAACCCAAGATGAGATTTGTTGTAACTAGCATTTTCTCTGCCATTTGTTTATTTTTCATATTCCACCCTTTATCCTTTCTTCATTTAGTCTTAAATCACATCACACACATCTCTCTTCATCACTCACGCTTGTTTCTTGTAATCCACAGTTACATAAAGCCAAAACATTCTCACAGTAAACTCTGTAATTGCCTAAAGTTATTTGTATTCAGGGAAAGTTATCATATCACTTATCCCAGTGACCGTAATGGCCATATGCAGATCCCTGTATGATCGACAGGGCTATGAGACACCACTGAGGTGTAACGAAACACACGTGCAGCACACAAACAACAATCCATCCAACACACTTTCTGTGACCAGACCACCATCTCAGGTCCCTCTCCTGCGCTTTGAATTAGTATTTTTTTGCACTTCGAATTGGGATTTTAATATCAGGTCCTGATTTAGCGCATGTTTCTCGGTTCTAAGAAAAAAAGATTTCTGAGTCATTTGAAGTTTGGAGCTTTGTGTTGTTTGTGTGAATATGTGTCTTTTATTCACATCATCTTCTCATCTCACCTCTGTCCGGTGGTCCTAAAACTTTCTCATAACTTCTGCCATCATTTGAGATATGTTTTTAAACCTTGTGTTGAGATATGAAATATAACAATGGCCATGATACGTTTTGTCACTTGGCCATGCCAAACTGCCTTGGAAAATGCATATAAATAAAATATATATAAGATATATATTTGTTTTGAGGGAAAATGATAAAAGACTTAGATAATGTTTCTATTTTAATTGAAATAATTGGTGAATGGGGACTAATTGTGATTATAATGTTTTCCTTTCAGAGATTATTATTATTATTATTTTGGGGGTTCTGTTATCGTTTTGTTTCTTTTTCTATAGAGTATAGGCTTTTTACACTGAAATATAAAGAAAATGCATAGAGACACTGGATTAGATGCCTTTATAGTCAAATACAGCTGCTTCCTCTACTGCATTTGTGTCTGCCTCTTATTTGTACCATTATGGATCCACACATCGCAAGATGACATTACAGCCACTGCAATCATATTTGGCTTGTCTAATAACATATTTTATTGCTTTTTTATGGTGTTATTTATTATACAAAGATCTACAAAGATGACTATTATAAAGCATAACCTGCACCCACATATTTTGTAAAATATCCAAGCCCCTGGGCTGAGGAAAACATGTTTGGAACACATTGATTGTCCACATACACTGGGCATAATAAAGAACACTCTTGTTATGAAATCCAGGAAACAATTTCTTTGACTATATAAATGTTTTGCAGCATGACCAAGAGAGGAACAGTGGAAAGATAATGAGCTGTTGTTTCCTGTTATGAATAGACCAAAGCAGAGTTGTCAACAACTGCCGCTTTACAACCAGAGTCCTGATAAACACATTTAGATCAAGTTGAGGATCAGAATAACCTCAACAACAAGCCAGGCTAAGGGCAATAACAATACACACGTTACTATTCTTCAGATAAAATCTCTTCTGTATTTTTTTTGTCGGTTATAATTTCTTATAATAAGCTCCTTTGGCTCTGTTCAAACAACACTAAGATGAACATTCTTTTGGTATGTAAAACTATTTACCATAGATTTATTATAGCAAAAGTGTAGCAGTTGTGTTTTTTTGGCAGATTTACTACCATTTGTATTGACACCAGTTTAACTACATATCTGGTTCAGCTATGGTTCCTGTATGGCAGTATGTTTGTTGATTTAAAAAATACCATCGTAAATCTTTGGTTATACTGTAGTAAATCCATGGTTATTCATTTTTATTGGTGTTGTACACACATATGCTGTAAATGTACACATTCCACTATATTTAAATGTATTTCCATCTTAATATAGTCAATAACATGTTAAATGTAAAAAAAATACATGTTAGTATTATAATAACTTCTAAAGGCTCTCAAAATATCGCAATGACTAACAAAACACTGTAGTAATTTTAGTAGTATTTTCTGCTATTGTTTATGTATAAACAATATGTGGAAATTCTAATATTTTTTGTAAATCTGAAAACAGACGTAATTTCAGCTGGTGTTACCACACTTTATGAAAATATATTTGTTATTCAACGTACACTAATGTTTAAATGTTTAAAATAGTAGCAAATACATTCTTTTGAGTTTAATTAATTAATATGAGTCATTAAAAATGTGATAACATATCAATGAAACATACAACATTTCCCTTTATTGCAGTGACCTTAAAATTAATCACTTTCATATCAAAATACGGTAGTGTTATATTTATAGATAAAAGAAAAAAACATTATATATATATATATATATATATATATATATAACTGCTATGAGATCCTTATAACATCTATAACGTTTTGCATTTTGGCATTCACTATTTTTCCCTTAAACAAAAAAAAACATTTTCCTTTAGCCTGTTTTAGGTTGTGAGAATGGCATTTCATTGTGAAACCATTTTTCATGTACAAGGGTAAATATAAAATAAATTTGTAAAATAGGTTAATATTTTTCATCTTTCAAAATATATTAAACATACAACACTTATAACATAATAACAAATAACATGATATCATATTTGTAATATCCATATCTTAAACAAAAACAAAAAAAGGAAGGAAGAAAGAAAGGGAAGAAAAAAATACATTTTACATGAGACAATAAATAAAAAACTTTAAAAAAGGGATTAAGAGCACTGTAGAAGTCCATTTTGGCAGCTTTTCTGTTTGCGGAAACACTTTAAGTGTTTCAAAGTAAATGTTGTTCATCTCCACTTTAAACAGCATAATATTTGGGTTTCCTTTGCAAATAAAATAATAAGGTTTAAAATAAAAATTTTGCTTTTGGCCATCTTAATATTTTCATAGAATAAAATGACATCCTTTTTCTGTATGTTAACTTTTATCCCACATAATGACTGAAAAACATGTGCTACATCAATAAAAAAACTGGTATAGATACATTATAAAAAAATTATGTATAATATTATCTGTACCAATAACAAAAAACACAAGACTCTTTTTGTAAATATTTTTTTTGAAGAAATTGATTTGTTGGATAAATTATATGTATTAATGAAAAATATACTTCACTAACTTTATTTGTTATTATGAGTCCAGACTATTTTCAAACTAATGTTTTCAAAAATATTATTCCAATGTTGTTTACTTTGAAATATTGAAGGACAATGAATTAAACTCCTGAAGAATCTATTATTCAATATTTATTTTCATTTATATTAACACCGTTTAAACTATTTCTTTCTTAAGGGTTGCTTCTTGTCCGAGTCCGCATTACTTTGCAATAATCGTGAAAAGCCTGCGGGGAATCCGTCAAAATAGTCCTTTTCAAACTCGGACGACAGAGATGACGTCACGCCGAGCGTGTGCTGAGGTCATTTCCTGTTTGTGCTCCCGTTGAGTCGCTAGACGGAGGCCTGTCCGCGACACCAGCACCGCCGTAAAATCACTCCCAGACCTACGACGAGGGTGAGGGTTTAAAGCGCTAAACGCGTCGGATAAACACCGTGGGATGTGTTTGAGCGTCCGTGCTCGTGTTTTGGGCGCTTGAGGGGGAGTTTGTGAGGAGAATCTGGCGGTAGGTGTTGTTATTTTTGGGGCAGCTGAGTGGTCATTGGCAGAGTTCAATACACACCAGCTCGCGAGAGGAATAAACTCACACTTTACACCCCCAAACGCGTTGTTTTCACTCAGCTACATGGACTTTTGAAGATTTTACATAGCATTTTACCTACCGGACCTAGGAAAACACAATTGAAGGTAAGTGAATTAACCCAGCGATGATTGATGGCTAGCGTGTCGTTTAGCCTAGCCCCCTCTGTCTCTCTCTCTCTCTCTCTCTCTCTCTCTCTCTCTCTGTGTATTTAAATAGGACTGTATATTTGCCATTTGTTTTGCGGAACTGTCAGATGAATCCGTATGAACGTGTTTCTTTGGGTTACTACTAGACAGATAAACCGCATTCCCCGTCATAACACATGTGCTCATCCTTACGTTTGCGTTATATAACGTTACCAGTGTAATAAATAGCAGCACACTTTCGATTAATATAAACCCGGTCTCTTCTGCATCTTGCGCCACTCTCCTGTTGAGCTATTTTCAAGATATATTTGGGGGAGTCCATTAAGTAAAAAAAAGCCCAGCTGATTTTGTGGACATGAGAGATCGGGCCCTTTACACGCGGTACAGATGAGTGATGGATGTGGATCTATAGGACCGAGTCGCTGTACTTACTGTATGATCGATCAAAGTGCCTTATTAATAGACCTGCTATCCGGTTCTTCATAACAACTGTGCTTGTATGTCTAAAACGTCGCGGCTTTAAGGTTAACGTGGTTAGATGTTTGACCGCTGTTGCATCCATCAAGTTTGAGAAGTTCTAAGTCAAATTGGTGTGTGAATGTTATTGAGGTTGAGTGAGGTCAGGTTTAGGTCTGGAAGCTCTGCACTCAGCACAGAAAGTGTGTAATCATTAGTCTGTTGAAATGGCCCCAGCTCTTGTTTGTCTTTCTCCTTTGGACTTCAAAGCGTGTCTGTGTGTGTATGAGGGTTGTATAAAACTGAGAAAAAAGAGGAACGGGCATGCAGAACACTGACCAACTGTGCACGCACACTAGTTGCACTAGTCTGCAGTGAGAGAGACAGTCGGTGTGTGTGTGTTAAATGCCTGCTGTGCTGAGCAGTTGTGTAAGGGACTAGCATGGGGGGGTGTCACAAGGTGGGGATTTTATATTGCAGGGATAATCCAGCGTTGTGCCCATGGTGATAGAATAGCATGCCAGACCTGTGATGCACTGCGATGCCAAGAAAACTGCTGTCATATACTGATCGTACTTTCACAACAAAAACTAAAATAAATTACTTTTTCGTTATTGCGTGTTTTTAACGTTTACTGTCCTAAATCATTTTAGAAAAAGTCGATTTTAGAAACCTAATATAGTTTACCGTACATTTTTCTTATCATGAAAACAATATGCTGACACTGCATGTAAACCAAACAAACAAAATCAGGTATGTGACAAATGTCAGCGTCCTTGGATGAAACCTGCTATTTGAAACGAATTTTCAACGTCCATCTTCATGTTTAATTGCCTGGGCGCTTGCAGAACACAAAAGAAGATATTTTGAAGAATGTTGGTGAGTGAATGAGTATTTTTTTGTGTTCTATGGAAGAAAGTCATAACGGTTTAAAATGCCAAATATGTCAATAAATTACTATCCCTTTAATATAGTTTGAGTATTATAAAAAATAGGGCCGTTCAATTTTTATTTGCATACAGAATAAAAGTTTGTTTTTACAAAATATGTCTGTGTGCTGTCGCTACACACAGATAAACACATACATGTTTATCTAAGAAAAATACAAAAAATGAATAAATGTTTAAATATACACACACACACATTTAGGAAATTTGTGTATGTATACGTGTGTGTGTTTATAAATACAAAATAAATATGCACAGTGCACAGAAATGTATTATGTAAAAACAAACTTTTGTTTTGGATGTGATTAATTGTTGAATAGTCCATAAAGGCAATGTATCCAATTAGTAGGGCTGTGCAAAATTATCGATACAGCTGACTATTGCGATAATTTTTTTCACGATAGTGTATCGATAGTCCAACCTATAGTATCGATACCTTAAATAAGTCATGTTTTGAATGGATTCAAAATGACGTTTCATCGCATAACCATTTTTTCCGTTCCTGTTGATGTCGCTGTGATTCGCTGTCATACGGACAATGTCTCAAAAGTAAGCGGGTGCGAGAAAGCAAATGGCGTAAAGTAGATTCATTCATATAATATCACCAACAAGCTTCCGTATATCTTAGCTCGTGCAAAGAAGTCGGTGGTGTATTTTATTTGTAAGGATTTGCAACAGTGTGGTTGAAAACCCCGGCTTCGGGCATATGGTGAACACTAGCTGTGTTATGTGATTCCGATTCGCAGGCACATAACGGACGTAGAAGTACCCGGGATTTACGAAGAGGTAAAAAAATCCCTTAGCTCGGTAGAGCGAGTGACCCTGACTTGCAATGCATCGTATGTTAGGATGACATCACAACCACAGACACGCGCAATGCATGAGACGAGCCATACTGGCATAAACATTGCGGAGTTACTGAAAACTGCACTGGTGGAGTGGGATATAAAAGATGAGTCATACTGACAATTTCAGTTTTATGAATAGATTTTAATGTACTTTGTTTTTTATTAACAACATACTGAAAAAAATAAGTTTTTTGTGGCATTTGCATTTAAATGTTTAATGACTAAATATGCACTTTAAACATTATATGTTCGCTGTTCAGTAACACTGTGTAAGCAAGATGACAAATACCTCTTATAAATAGCTTTGTTAATAAAATCGAATGGAATCTTTTGTGTGTGCAGAGTTATCACTATAATGTGATGAACATACCAGAATACCATAGATTGTACACACCAACATGTATTTTTAGCTCACTCTTAATTTGTATTTATTTAAAACAAATGATTGCAATATATCGAACGTTTGTATCGTATCGAATGTATTGTGATATATTGTATCGGGACCCATCTATCGTGATATGTATCGTATCGTGAGGCCCTTGCCAATACACAGCCCTACCAATTAGCCCTCTCCATCCATATGTAACTTCTTCTCTTACTGACAGAGACATTTTTGCAAGTCTGCAGTCAGCAGTTTAGTGGTCACCGCAGGTTAGCAGTTCAGACACACTGCGATTTTGGTACAAGAATTTGGGTATGTTAAAAATTGTACAGATGAAATGCAACACGTCGCATCCTGTGTGAATCGTTGTACCTCGGACAGACTGCCAAACTTGACTGACAGCTTTTTAAATAATCTTTGTCTGTGGCTTTATCAGTAAATATTGGTTTGGGTTTAATGCAAGTTATTTGATTATATCAGCATTTATTTGGCATGTCATGCTCTGCGCTTTAACAGTTTGAAGATTTGAAATGTTCTTGCAAAAGTGTATTGGTTATGTCGCAGGGCTATGTGTGATCTGGAAAAAGATGAAGTAACTTAAAACGTCATCTTAAATTGACACATTACATATATTTTCACTTTAAAATTAACTTAAAAACAAGGTGATTTGTCAGGTAGTTCAGTTAAGCTTACCGGAGGCAGTGCTTTTAAATGTTGTGCTGTGATCAGCAGGCGTCTTGTTCAGCATACAATGCTCTGTTCGCCTGTGGATCCAACCGGCTTCAATGAAATCTAATTCTCATCTCCATAGTGATAGAGATGTTCTCCAGTTTCCTGTTGGAAATGGTTTAAAAACACATTGCAGAAAATAAGGGAACAAATCCAAACAAATTCTAACTTGCTGCCCACATCCAGTATGTATAGTTTGCGGAGTCAGTATATCTTTTTTGTTTAATTGGAACAAATGTTGTAAAATGGCTATTTAGCCCAAAAGGATGAATAGGCTAAATTAGGCAAATAAGTTGTATATATGCCGCCACCTTATTATACAAATGGGTCAGCTCAACTTTCTACCGAAAGACCCAAAGTCTGATTCTCTTTCAGCATTTACAAAGTCTAAAGATACACCCTGATCTTAGATCAGCACTTTGTATCCCGCATAGAAAGCAATTTCTATAAGAATACTAGACTCGGCACTTAAAAGTCATTCATGCAATGTATTATAAGCACAGAACATTTCCATTAAGAGTTTTATATGCATCATCGTGACATGACATGATTCCTCTTGCTATTCACAGCTGTAGTTCAGTATTGGAAGTATGTGACAATGGGTATTATTATTCTGTAAGATAAAAAGTAGGTAACTTCCACAGACTCTCTTCCGTTAAACATGAGATCATCTGAGATTTGACTGATATATCAGTGCTGAACGCTGCATTTATGGCAAGTTTACATTAGAAACATTGCTGAACAGGTAGCATTCCTGTAGGGCTAGTCAGGTAGCCATTTGGGGAACACTTGGGTTAGCTCACTCAATAAGTTCACAAGTAAATTGTATTATCTTGTAATAATTGTTGAATTATTACAAAATGATTTTCAGGGACTTAAGCATATTTCATTTTCATGTTTTGCCGGTTGTAAAATTGGCATGATTCTGCTTTATTTGATGCTTGGTAAAAATTCTAATTTTGCTTGACGTTGGTCTAATTGTGTTATCTTATCCAGGTGAGTTCAGCTCTGTGGTAACAAACGCCAGCTTGACCCGAGACTTGGCCCTCCCCCAATCTCCCTGCCACCCTGCCCTGTGCTCCACACAGCACTTCACCCAGTATGAACGAGGTCAGCGTCGTCAGGGAGGGCTGGCTCCACAAGAGAGGTGTGATCTAGTTATTGACCCATCTGTTGGGACGTGTCTCACTCTTTTTTTGACCATTCTTTATCTTTTAGCCTTCGCTGTATCTCTTCCTTATCCTGTCTTCTACTTCCTTGTATTTTTTCCTGTCTGCAGGTGAATACATTAAGACTTGGAGGCCCCGATATTTCATCTTAAAGAGTGATGGCTCTTTCATTGGCTATAAGGAGAAGCCCGACACGTCAGACCACAGTCAGCCGCCTCTCAACAACTTCTCAGTCGCTGGTATGTCTCAGTCTGCCATTTAAACATCTCCACAAACACACACTGATTTGTGTTTCGCACAAGGGTTCTTGTAGGGGGTGTTGTATTTTTGTGTATTGGTGTTGTGTTTAGTTATTGGTCTTGAGGTAACTTACCAGGTTTTGTTTACAATCCGACTGTTTCAACACGTTGTTCTATGTGTTGGGAAAGTCTTTGATTTTGCAATTCTCTTTGGTGAGACTAGGGGCACAAAAATTGCACACTTAACACAGAACTACAGTATTAAAATGACAAATTACAATACAATATGAAAAGTAACTACATAGCAATATTAAACTCATTACATTATAAAAAATGGTGTCAGTACAATGCTCTAAATATTTAATTGTCACCATATTCTCTAAAGAAATCACCCAGTAAGAGGAATAACTGAATCTGTACATCAAGGCAAAAAAACACCATTGTGAACCTGTTACAATTTTTTACAGAGTGTCAGCTGATGAAGACTGAAAGACCACGGCCGAACACATTTGTCATCCGCTGCCTGCAGTGGACCACCGTTATCGAGCGCACCTTCCACGTGGACAGCAATGCTGAGAGGTGAGGACCAGAGATGCTTTAAAGAGTCTGACTAAACTCAGACGTCTCTGGCAGATGAATAGAAGAAAGTTGAATGGTGTTAATTAGGAAAGCAGATTTGTTAGTATCTGCCAGCTCTTTGCCAACAATGACTTCATTATTTAGGTTTAGGTCATTTTTATACAATTGAAATGGGATGTTAAAATAATAAGAGAACCCTTTATTTGCTTTGTAAAGTGTTTCTTCTCTTTAATGATTGATGATTTTTTCATTGCTATTCATTCAGAGAGGAGTGGATACGTGCAATTCAGGCTGTGGCCAATGGGCTTAAGTCCCAGGAAGAGGAGGAGCCAATGGAATTTGGTTCTCCTGGAGACAACAGCTTGGAGGGGATTGAAGCCGCCATTGCAAAGTCCCGCACCAAAGTAGTAAGTGATCTTGAGTACCTTAGGCTTATATTTGCATGATTAGAATAAACAAAACTGTAAAAAATAGCAGAATAAAGCAATTGGCTGCTAATTTTTACATTACTGTGGTGCGAAAATTGCATTTAAGGTTCACATTGGAATATTTTATTCTGATTGGTTGTTTTGGGCATTCAGCAGGGATATTTTCACACAACGACTGCTTAAGTGTTTAATCATCCATTGTGACACCGATTTACTGCGTAGCTTTATTCATTTTTGTGGTTTAATCGAATTGCAGCTTAAATATGTAATTTGTATCTCTGTTTATGTTATATAATTATCATCAGTATATGAGCCATTCTACAGAATTCCTGCACACTGCTGTCACATTTAAAAAGCATTCAAGTATTCAAATCTTAGTTGTTTACTAAGATCCTCCCATCATCTATTGAAACCCACAATAATATTTATAATGTCAGTAAGCTTAATATACACTGCTCAAAAAAATTAAGGGAACACTTAAATCACACTACATTAGATCTCAATGAACAAAATATCCAGGTTAAATCTCTTCACTTACATACGTTCCATAACTTGCGAGAACAAAATAATGTGACAATGGTCAATGAAAGCCAAAATTGTAAACGCATTCAGGGCAGGAATTACAGTAAAATCAAATATTAATAAAAAAATTATAATATTGGCTCTTTCAACTTTTAAAGTTTTACCACAGTAACTCATAATGTTTGTCAGTAATGTGCACGGCCCTAAGTGCCCGTATGAACTCCCCGCAATGTCTGGGCGTACTCCTGATGAGATGGCACATGGACTCCTGTGAAATCTCCTCTCAGACCTGGATCAGAACATAAGTGAGCTCCTGTGCAGTCTATGGTGCTACTTAATGGCTTTGGATACATGAGATCCCAGAGGTTCTCCACTGGATTTAGGTCTGGGTAACGTGAGGGGCCAGTCAATGTAACCAATGCCTTCATCATCCAGAAACAGCCTAGAGACTCTAAGGTTGTGTATTATCATGCACCAGGAGGGATCTGCACTGCACCAGCATAAGATCTGACAATAGAGCTGATGATTTCATCCCAATATTTCATAGCACGTGGAGGACTGTAAGACCCTCTGAGAATGGTCCTCCACAGACCACCCTTGTTGTTGCCTCTCCAGTGTACCTGTTGTCACTTTTATTTGCACCAAAACAAGTGAAAATGGTTCACAATCACTTATGCTTACTTACCGGGTTGATAGTCCTGGGGTAGCTGCCTTGGTGTTGAGCTGTGACGATCAGGTGTTCCCTTTATTTATTTGAGCAGTGTATAAAAAAATGATCTTTTATTGGGTACTTTCAATTTCAGATTGGTGTTTTGAACCAAAACCCCTAAATTTCAAGTTTCAAGTTTAAAATATAGTTTTGATGTTTAAAAAAAAAAGTGAAGATAAGGATTAATCATTTAAAAATATTTTTTATGTAAAAAAATATGTGTCCCGGATTTTCGTGTCACTACCGAAACCGTGTATGTTTTAGTCCATTGGCTGAGTCTGATTTAAGCCCTACATTTCTGATCAAGACTTATAACTGTGTCCCTCTCTCTAATAAAGTACATGGTGAGTAGATTGGTCTTACCAGTTTGTGTGAAACTTTGGGCGTTATTCCATAAAATGTCATTTTTATGTGTGTACATCTGTTCAGAATTGTGCTTGCTAACCATGTGCTGATTATCATATTTGAGCTAGGCTCAAAATTATTCAAATTTATCACTACCAAAACAGTCACAACCGAAACATATCACTGTAATGACAAAAGGTTTTCAGCAGGGACAAAAGGGACACTTAATTCTTTATTTGTGGAAATAAACAAAACTCTGTACAGTTATGCAAATCATTAGCATTAAGTATGTTTTAGTATTGACGTAGTATATGTGCTGGCTGCGTATGTGCAACATACTGTAGTTAGTTATTTGTATTAACATTAAATGTTGTAAGTCTGATTCAGCTGTAAAAATGTTATATTGTGATCACTACCAAAACATTACCATCACTACTGAAAATGCGTGTGTCACGACCGAAACATGGGATGTTTTGTCAAAAATTAAATATACAAAACTGTCAACAGAGATGTTATGATAGTGTTTGGTTCAATGCAATAAAGTAATGAATTCTTAACTTTGAAATCCGTATGATCCATTTTATGCCTTTAACAAAGAAATATTGATTAAAAATACAACAAATCCCATAAATTACGTTTGAAATATTGTTAAAATTGTAACTGTTATTGATTTACATAAAAGTAGATTTATACAAAATCTTAATATGTAAATATAATCCTTTTTATTAAAGGGGTCATAAGACATGTCTCAGGTTCCAAAGCTGTTGTACTCACGGGTATGTCCACCTTGAGTATACATTTGGGCAGTCTCTGTCAAATCATACCACGAACTGACGTAGATTTGTGGGGTGTGGTTACACAAAGAAATTCAGGCAGGTCTGTGTGAGCATTTGTTTTCAGATAAAATGCATCTTTTTTCCGACACTTTCATTTTTGTAATTTAACGTGTCTAATACATGCATGGGCACCTTATAACACACAAAAGACAGAGACAAACACGTATACGTGCCATATGACCCCTTGAAATGATATATTATTGGGTTTGGAATTGAGAAGATTTGTGGAGAGGAAGAATATTTAAAAACTTTCTGAAATTACAATATGAAAATTAACTGCACAATTAGAATTTGTTTTTAAGATGTTTCCAACTCTTATTTTGCACCAATTCTGTAGAATGACCCATATAGTCATACAGTATTGTTTTATGATCTTTTTTTTTTCCTAAGACAATGAGTGATTTTGACTACCTAAAACTGCTGGGTAAAGGCACTTTTGGGAAGGTGATTCTGGTGAGGGAAAAGGCCACTGGCATGTACTATGCCATGAAGATCCTACGCAAGGAAGTCATCATCGCTAAGGTGGGCTGCACGCGGATCAAGAATTTTCAAATGGTCTTCAATTGCTTGTTTGAGAGGTGACGTGTTTTTTGGTCTGTTTCAGGATGAAGTCGCACACACAATCACAGAGAGCAGAGTCTTGCAGAGCACACGGCACCCTTTCCTTACGGTTGGTTCATCAAGGCCACTGCTGTTGTTTTACTTGTACAATCATCTTTGTTCCACACTACATTTATTTTTCTCTAAATGCAGACACTAAAATATGCCTTCCAAACACGTGACCGGCTGTGTTTCGTCATGGAGTATGCGAATGGTGGCGAGGTTTGTCACATACGACCATATTTTACAAAAAAGCCAAGCTTTTATTATCGTTTCTCTAAAAATGTTCTACCTTTCTCCTTTTCTCTCCAGCTGTTCTTTCACCTGTCACGAGAGCGTGTGTTTACAGAGGACAGAGCTCGCTTCTACGGAGCTGAAATAGTTTCAGCGTTGGAATATCTGCATTCTAAAGATGTCGTCTACAGGGACCTAAAGGTTTCCTAATTTTTAATACAAATTTTTGTTAAAAACAAATTTACGCGAAGTATGTCATTTAATTTTGTCAGATCATGACAGAATCTGTTTGAAATGCGTTTCTCTCGGCAGCTGGAGAATCTAATGCTGGATAAAGATGGTCACATTAAAATCACAGACTTTGGCCTGTGTAAAGAGGGCATTACTAATGAAGCCACCATGAAGACGTTCTGTGGGACCCCAGAGTATCTTGCCCCTGAGGTACACTACAGTTCTTTCAACTCCTTTATTGTGTAAAACTGTGTTCTACGTACTTAATAAAAAAATATGTTGCTCAAGACTCTTTTGAAGGTAGTTATGAGTTTTTAAAATATTTTGTGCAGTGTATACACTGTAGTTGATCACTAATTACTTAATGTTGATGCAATAAAATGAAATAAACCATAGATTATTCAAATAAGCTTCACCATTGAGGTTACATTAAGAAATACTTATTGAGGAGAGTTTTAATGGGAAAGTACATAAAGAATATTTTTGAGAAGTACATTAAAAAATAAGTCTACTTTTCCTCAAAAGCAGTTTAGAGCCGTTTAGTTTTATCATGCGTACACGATGTATGCTATACTTTAACTTCCCGTCTGTTTTTAGCTATCCGTCAGTTATCCGAATTTTGTTTTGTCATTATTTCGCTCACTTCTTCTCTGTTCTCCCCTGTTTGTCTTTCTCTATGTGTAGGTATTAGAAGACAACGATTACGGCCGTGCCGTGGATTGGTGGGGTCTTGGTGTGGTCATGTATGAAATGATGTGCGGTCGGCTGCCGTTCTATAATCAGGACCACGAGCGTCTGTTCGAGCTCATTTTAATGGAAGAGATTCGTTTTCCCAGAAATCTCTCGCCTGAGGCCAAAGCCCTGTTGGCTGGCCTGCTCAAGAAAGACCCTAAACAGAGGTGAGGGGAGCTTCTCCTAGTTATATAAGTATATATAGTGCTTGAGTTGATAGACTTTTTACTACATGGATGTTTTAAAGGCTCGGTGGCAGTCCTGATGATGCTAAAGAAGTGATGACACACAAGTTCTTCAGTTCCATCAACTGGCAAGATGTCCTTCAAAAGAAGGTAAAAGCATCGAAAAACAATGCAGATATTCAGCCAAGAGTGTTTAAAATGCGTCATCTTTTCGTTTCGTCTGCAGCTCATCCCTCCTTTCAAGCCACAAGTGACCTCAGAGACGGACACGCGATACTTTGACGACGAGTTCACTGCGCAGACCATCACTGTCACGCCTCCTGACCAATGTGAGTACCTCCGTCTACATGTGAGAGCTCACGAAACACGCTCAAGTCCGTGCGAAAAAGCCTTTCTCTTAACCAGTCTGTCTTTGAAAATGAACTCCGTGGCGTGAGAAACGACTAAATTATTCAGCACAGCTGTTTGGTTTTTAAAACTCTTGCAAGTTTGAAATGTGATTATGGTTCTGAATGTATGATATGTTTCTGTAAAGGAATAGTTGGGTAGCTGTCTCTGACATGTATTGTCTGTGTCGCATACAGATGACAGTCTCGATGCGGAGGACCCGGATACACGCACACACTTCTCGCAGTTCTCCTACTCAGCCAGCGTGCGGGAGTGATCATCCTCTCCCACTCTCTCACCCTTACCAGCAAAGCAGACGCCCCTCCCATACACACACAAACAAGGACACATGCACCAGCAGCCCGGCCTCCCAAAAAGGAGCGGCTTCTAGGCGGGACTACAGCATCTGTGAGCGTCCTGAACAGGTGGTACTTTCTGGCCAGTCCTGGTTTCCGATTGGCTTTTCAACACGCCAGTCATAGCCTGACACTACACATTGCAACACAATCCACCGAATACATAAAAAAACATCCAACCAAGAAGAGAACGCCTAGCCACCAGCAGGTTTCAGGACACGCACACAATCAAAACACTGGACTACAAGACAAAACCCCTCAACTATTCCACACACTAAATCAGCTTGTGGGAACTCGCGCAATCGAATCATTCGGACGTTTCCCACAGATGGTCACAGTTTTAAAGCCATATTTCTGCAATCGTACAAGTGCTCTTTCTGGAACTGGCTGTTACCAATAGTGTTAACTGTTTTTACAGCAGGAGTACTGATGGTGGGTAACAGTGCTGTTTAGCTGCCGGGCGGCACATGGAATGCTGGCCGTTCGCGTGAATCTGTGTGAATGGATGCGTGTTCTCTATCTCCATCTTAAACCGTGTGTCTTTTCGTGTTTTGGTTTTGTACATGGGCATAGGGAGTAGAAAGGGGGATGGGATCGATCATGGTTTCATGGGGGAAGTCGCACACTATAGATATAACGTTTGTATTTTAAAGGGAAGAGAGAGAAAGACAGCTTAAGCTTGTAAATAGGGAGGCCATGGTTTCCTCCCCAAACTGGGAATGTTCTGGAGGGGCATTTTCCAGTTTTAATCTGCTGCCCCAGGGGTTTGTTTGTTTCAAGATTAGCGTATCACACAAACTGGCCATCATGTTGTCATCATTACCTCTACAGTTTCGCAGGCATAATGCTGAGATTTGAATGTCCTGTTACTTAACAGCAAAAGCTACCGGTTAGTAATAAACCCACCCCCTATAGCAAACTGTGGAAACGTGAAGCATGTACCAGTGTGCTACACCATATTCATTGCAGCCTTTTCATTTCTCCTTTTTCCATTAGTGTAGTACAAAATGTGTAGGATGTTTGAGAGGAAATGTTCAATTTCATCTCCAGATGTGTAACGTTTGTGTCATTTCTTTGGACAGCAGCTGTCAGAACACATCGCTTCGTGTGAGTTCCTTTTCTTCATTTGCCTTTTTAAATATGCTTTGTTTTCAACATCGAACTGTTTCGTTTGTTTTGTTTTATTCATTATTTTATTGGATCATTTGTTTTTTGTTCTTCCTTTGACCTGAAATTAAATTGTCTTGATAAAATATAAATATATATATATAAAATATATATTACAATAGTAACTTTTGTTTCTTTTGTTCTTGGTTTATACATCTGTGTGTGTGTGTGTGTGTGTGTGTGTGTGTGTGACTGGCTGGTCTCGGTATATATTTGCAACCAGAAATGAAGTTTCCATTCGTTTTTTCTGATATAGCTGTTCTTGAAGCATGATATATTTATTACCATCCCTCCATTGAAAACGTTTTCTCACTCGTGTAAAAAGCTCCTCACTGATTCAACAGAAGGGCTCAAGCAAAGTGCTTCTGTAGGACTGATTTAAGATTTGTTTCTAAATCTGATGAGCCGCATACTCGGATTGAATTTGAGGCCAAAAGTGTTGTCTAGGTAGGCAGCTCACTAGGTTTTGGGTGTGAATAGATATAACATTGCACCAGACATGCGCACTGTAGTTCACATAATTTCATGATGTTCAAATCTTTTTTGGTCTGCCATGGTGATTTCACCATTTTACCTTGTATATATCTAAAGGACAAATCAGCTTTGAAGTGACATTATTTTGCAGCTTTAACCATCAACTGTTCTGTTCTTGAATTTTATGAACAATCACGAATGTCATCATTGAAGCTCAGTATGCTTTTCTTAGTGATGGGGATGCAAACATATTGGGGAGACTTAAAGTATTTAGCAATCTTCAGAGACATTTTTTTGCTACAAAGTGGTATGGGTTATGTTTTGCTATTAGGACATACATGCAAGTAAATTCTTTTAACAAAAAATGTGTGTGTGTGTCTTACTCTACCCAAAACCATATATGTACCCACTCGATCCCCTACTCCAGTAGATCTTTCACCATGGAACATACAGCTTCCGTCCACCAGAGGGCAAACTTGGGCTAAGAAATCCTAATCTCTACATATAGCAAAAAAACATTCCTTTTTACTTGAGGCAAAACAATGACCTTGCTGTACGATATTTTCAGTTAAGATAACTCAAACATGACTAGACTAGACTCTACTTTGTAAAATTGGGCAATAAAGTATTACCTTTACAAATCTTTTATAAAGGTCGTCTACCTGCCATACAAGTGTGCCCCAACAACATCTATAAAACACTTACATAAAATTCCTTATGTAGTGTTAATAAATGAGCCTGGTTTTCCTGAAGGGGCTGTGCATTTTTTAAAGGAAATTTTGTTACTGCAAAAGTTTGAAGACTAAAAAGTTATGAAAATCCGAGACAACACGGCCCATTTGAACACGTTTGTACTTTTGACTTTACTATAAGCCTATAGGTAAAATATAGCATTTGTGACAACTTGCCCCACTTAGGTTTGATAGGAACCCAAGATGAAGGCTTCATACATCATACATCTTTTATTATCATTAAATTTGGAAAAGAAAAATCTATGCTATTAGATTATTATAAATACAAGTCGTTTTTATTCAGTTAACGCTAAGGACATCCATAGCAACAGCCTATCAGAAAATGTGGCAACAGGATTGGACAGGAGGTAGTTTTAAGGCGGAGCTTAACGTAGGGTTAATTAGTGGCACAGGTGTTAATTAACCTCTGGCATGTCACCTTGCAGCAGCAGTAGTTTCATTGCGTGAAGGTAGCTGCAGTGTCCACGAGAATCATGGCTCGAACTGGGTTTTGTGATTCCAGGCAACTGTTGGACCTTCATATGGTAAGACCAATAACATTTATGTTTTCAATCCTTAACATTGCTCATTTTCTGCTTGTTACAACAATCCTCTCCACAATTACCAGCTACTATTTAGCAAAACACTCTTTTCCAACAGGGTACAAGAGACGATGGTGAATTTAATGACCACGTCTTATTTTTAACTGCAACTTTGTGAATTGTTGATATTCTCATTAGTTTGGTTCACAGTCATGTATACGACGTGCAGACCTATGAAGTGTAAATGCTTTATCAATCTATTGTTTATGAATGACAATGTTTTGCGCACACAAAGACTGAGGAAAAACAGCTTCCCCTGAGAACGTGGGCAAACTCCTGTGTTCTGAAGGAGCGCAGAGTTTTTGAAGGCGAGGAGGTGCGACCGGGGCAATGTTACAAACACGAACAAGAGAATAGATGGGTAATCTGAGCTCTCTTATTTAAAAAATGGCTACATTTTAAATTCTATTCTCAAACAGCATAATCACCAGTGTTGAAATGTATCAAATTGACTCTCACAGTGTATATATAATCCACACTTCGATTGTTTTTTTAAATAAGAAAAATGGTGGGGTTTTTTTGCCGTGAAAAAACATTTTTGAGGAACCGTGATGGATTTTGTTTTCATTATGCCTGCCGTTACAATGTAGACATTTGAAAATGTTTAAAGGGTCGAAGGCTTCCTATTTCTGCAGAGGATGGGATCATAATGGACTATGCTCAACAAGATGAGTCTGCTTCTACAGGTGATTTGCCTTCTGGACAAAGTCATAACAAGCCCCATAATATTCTGACCATATGACTTGGGTCCCTCCTTCAAGGGAAAGTTTACCCAATAATAATTAATTCCATTTACATTTCAACTCACTCTCATTGTCGCAAACCTGTATACATTTCTTTGTTTGGTTGAACACAGATATTCTGACGAATGCTTGCAACCAAACAGTTCTTGGACCACATTGACTTTCACAATAGGAAAAATGACAGTGGTAGTCAAAAGTGCCCCAGAACTGTTGCTGTCCTACATTCCTAAAAATGTATTTTGTCAGAACAAAAAAACTACAGCAGTCAATGGGGTCAAAAATTGTTTTTCAGTTCTTCCGAATATCTTGTTTGTCAGAACAAAGAAATAAACACAGATCTGAAACTCGATGGTGAGTAAGTGACTGAACCATCCTTTTCAAGTGTCAAGTTAAACTCCAATTTAATTGCATAAATTATGCACTGAAGTTTAATACCTGGGTTTACTTTTTACCACCCATTGTATATGTAATTTAAAAAATGTAGACCTTTTCAACCTGTTGTCTGCTAGATGTCTATGAAGAAGAGGCTTTGCTAAAGTATCTGCACCGGTTGCCCGGTACTCCTAGTCTGCGAGAATTTATGCCTGGTCTTCTGCGCAGAGAGGTCGAGGTGGCCATCAGTAAGCTGGGGCTTCTCTACGACAAGACCTATGCTTGGGACATCTTCACAGACATGATGGTGAGGATACTGCACACGACAGTTTATTTTGGACTTAAGATGCTGTGTCCTACACTGTGTGTTGTGTTTTGGTCACAGAGAAGTCAGCTGCTTTGCACTCTTCCGAACACTGACCTGCCCAAGCCTTTCACTAACACTACAAGAGCCATCCTGGTGGATTGGCTAATTCAGGTCCATGTGAGTGCTGCAGATGCAATTTCTTATTTTTAGTTTTGGTGTTAGATGTAAATGTTGTTTTTATCGTGCTTTTGTCATTTATATCAGTTGTTTAGTTTTGGTAGCCCCATTTGCACGTGCCTGTGGACTACATTCAAAATAGCGAAGATGCACGATTAAAAGACTGGAAATGGGACTCGGGCCTTAGAACTTAGAATTAAAAATTGTCCACACTGGATGCGGAACGACACTGCAATCCCATTAGAGAAAGTCATCGGCACTTATATATTTGTAATTGACAGACACGTTTGTCTCGTTTCAGGAAGTGTTTCAGTTTTCGGAGGAAACACTGTATCTAGCAGTTCACCTGCTAAATCGAGCGCTACGGCTTATTAAAGTCTCAATCACTGGCCTGCAGTTGCTCGGTGTGGTCTGCCTCTTTCTGGCTGCTAAGAAAGAGGAGTGTCTTTTACCAGAGGTACTAAAGATTTTCGTCTACAAACTTGAACGTTGCAGAATTCATCAGCCTTTTAACTTGTCAATTTTTAATCCATGTTTGTTAGGTGTCCGAGCTGTGCTATCTGATGGAGAACGCTTACAGTAAGAAACAGCTGTTACGGATGGAGAGGAGAGTTTTAACTGGACTCAAGTTTGATCTCTATTACTGCCCTCCACTTCACTTTCTTCTCATCTCTGCTTCTGTAGCACGCTGTAGTGACAAGGTCAGTTAAAACATTGAATTGAGTTACTTGCTGTATAAAAGGGGATGTTTATTTCTGGGACTTTGACTGGCGGCACCAAAGCATGCACTTTCACAGAAAAATAAGACTTTGTTTGGCTATTTATTATTGCTATTATAAATAAATAACCTCTTATATTACTTACTGTATATAGTTTTTAGTTTCCCCTCTATTTACTTTATGGTCATAAATCTTTCCCGTTCAGGTGGTTTGGATGGCACGGTATCTGTTGGAGCTCTCTCTTCTGGAGGGACAGAGTGTGGTTTATCTGCCCGCTCAGCTGGCAGGTGCTGCCCTCCGTCTGGCCCGCAGGGTCCTGCAGGAAACTCTGTCTCCTGAGGGAGAGACTGCCTGGTGTATTGCCTCCAGTATCCATATAGGCAGGTTAGGAAGAAATGACTGCTTATGAATGTTTAAAGATTGTTTGTTCTTTAGTATTCCTCTTTATTTGAGCTTTTAATTAACCCTCAAGCCCTTATTGGAATGAAACTCAAACTACATGAATAATCCCTTTAACCGTGTATCAACAGATTACTGATAGCGTGTTGATGCTTCTCTTGATATAGCGCCAAGTAACTAATAGTGTTAACCATGATTAATATTAGAATATCATAACCCAGCAAAAATAACAAAGACATTAAAGATGTTGCTAGTATTTTGTTTTGGACATTTTCTATGGTAATTCAAGCAAGTGGTTGGGTTTGTCCCTTTTTGACCACCCAGCCATGCGTTTAAGATCTAGCATTTTCTTTGTGTTCCTGGGTGTGGTCTCAAACCCTAAGAGTTTCTTTTCTCTGAGTGCATTGTTACTGATAAAAATCTTCATTGGATAAGGAGCTTTTATGTAGAATAAAAATGTTTATGGTAACTGTTAGGGGCTCAATTCATTGGAGGATTTGCTCAAATTATGACCGCAATAACATTCTAAAGTTATCAGGGCTAAAAATGGCACATTTCAGACATTAAAATCCTTAAGCCAATAGACAATTCCTGCATAGCACTCCTCTATAGGGAGAATTATGATACAATGTTTCCACTGTTCAGCATTTGGCCAAAAAGTGTTCCAAATCAATGTAAACACTTTGATGGCATTGTGTATCTAAATTTGATCTGAAATACTTATAACATGAGATTTATTTTCCCAATGTTGCAGTGAAGCCATTCTCTTCAGTATAATGCAGATCATGGCCATGTCAGCAGCCAGAGCACATGGGCGTGATACCCGTGCCACCTTCATCAAGTTTTCCACCATACAGACCCTCCACGTCAGTATGCACCCAGCCTTCAAAACCGCATCTGGCCTACTAGGCCTGCCATGCACCCAAACATGAAGCCCCAACAGAACCACAAAGAGGAAAAAGTGACCAAAAGATGTTTCAGGACAGGGGTACACAAGCATTGCTACTGACTGACTATAGCAAATAATGTGATGCTAATGTCTGTGAAATTTAAAGTAATTATTTGAAACTGCTTATAGGACTGAATTGTTAACTTTTTATAGCAATCTTATGTCACTTGATGTTAAAAAAAAGAATATCGTATTTATGTCTTTATAGGTTTTAAGTGTTTATCCATGCTTTTGGTGAAAACCTTTATATATTGGAATAGTTATGGTGTCTTATGGAATTAAAGCACTTTGAGACATTAAGTGTTTTTAAGTGGTTTTGCCAGTCTATTTTTAAATTGTGCAAAATAAAAAATGAACTGTCTGCTTTGGAAAACTGCAATGGAAATCCTATTCTCTTACAACCTTGTTGTCTTTCTGTGTTCAATTCAAAATGTGTCTTGTCATTTGAAGGAACTGTGCACGCCGCTTCTCACACGACATTTTAACGGGCCTTGTGCAATCAAGGTTGCCAAGCCCAATAGCACCACTCAATCTAAAAGTGTGGACAGATGTTGTGTTTTTGCTGGTAGAATGGGATTTCTATCCATACAAAATAACTTTCCTTAGTAAACAGACTTGGGCAAATGTAGTTTACAACAAATCAGCGTGTCGTGCTGGATCAATTAACTATTATAGCTTCAACATTGTCAGCATGCAAGGCATTTGAATGATAGCAAAGATAAATCTTAACTGTAAAATGTGAAAATTTATCATTTCATTAAAACAATTACTGTAGATGTGCCCACTCCTACAGATGCACAAAGAAACACACAATGGACCATACTGCTTCAAAAGGGTTATTCCGGGTCATTTCTGCTTGCACACTATTTCATCTGTATTTATGTTATATGTGCCCCTTTTACATGCATTACCCCTTCTTGCAGCGGTCAGTTCGGTAAGAAACTGATTAAAATGACATTTCACACAATCTGTGTGTATAGGTTACGTGGGAATTTAAACCCATATGACGTCGCCTGTTTGTAACAAGCTCCGGTGCACAACTCCAAACATGTGCGCGCCAGCCTCTCCTCGTTCATATTCACATGTCTGCGCACACCATCGCAGCCGATTGGCTAAGAATAGCGCGATGCGTCATTCTGACTTAGAAGAACCACGTGGCGCTGTAGTAGAGCAGCTGAGCGCTGGCACATTTGAGAGGCGCGTGACGTTTGAGTGAAGCGCAATATTTCAGCCATGTGCTTTTGATTCACGAGACTTCCGCTGGGGACAGACACGAAAAGCAAAACGGGATGATCAGAGGACAACATTTAAAAAATACCGAAATATTATTCTTTAGTTATTAACTATTTCACGTGCTTTCCCTTTTGAACATAGTTTTACTAAGGTTACCCGAATTATTTGTAGTGAAGTGGTGATCAGGACGCCAATTATTCCACTTTTAGTATTATAAAACCAGGGCTGGTAATCCCAGAATAGCACGTGTCGTGGACGTCTTTATCCTACATTAACGAATTAAAAATGACATTATTATATCCTTTATGAAAAGGAACCATTAACTACAGCCATAAAGGATCTGGGTTTGTTTGTAGTAAAGCCTTAAATGTAATCTCACCACACCTCCAATTAGCAAAGGTTGTAGTAAAACTAAATACAAAAGGTAATACACTTTCATTAAACTAAGGGCATGCATGAGATGTGTAGCTACTCATCAGAGTTTGACACCCCAGCTAAGATATTAATTTTAAACTATGACGTTCAAACAACAAACGGCGTCTCATCAACAGTCAGTGGTCACAATTAGAAAACATTAAACACATGTAGAGCCAAAATCTAGTGCGTGGTTTCGTTGCCACTCCTCCGTTTTTGTTTCTTTTACATTCGGTCTCGAGCTGTCATCCATCTCGTCCCTCCTCTCCACGTGCCTGCTGATTATGGAAGGCCGTTTTGGCAAATATTTCGTTAAACGTAACGTGTACAGACGTGTATGCGTTATTGCGCCTAAAGATGTAAGGTGAATTCCAAATCACGCACTTATGCACTATTCTACGCTATCTTGTAGCAGAAATAGCGTGAGTAGTGCTTTTGCATAGCAAGTTCTCAAAAAAAGTAGTGCACTTTAAGTACCAGGATAATGCACTTTCACTACCGAAAATGTGGAACTGTGACACTTTACACACTTAACAGTCGCAGTTTCACTTACGTAGCGGAAGGGAGGCGGGGCTAACGGACGCTACTCGAGCAAATCTCTAATGATAACGCTTTTAATCTGATGATGACCAAAGCAATGTGGACAAAACTGATGAAAACTACATTAAATATACAATATACAAGTTGATTTTTATTCACACGCATTGTGCCATGCGATTGACGTAATTTGTGCCCGTCTGGGAAACCAGTATACTTTCGGTTAGATACTACGATACTCAAAATTTCACACACAACATGGTTGAGTGCATAGTTTAAGTGCATAGTATGTAATTTGGGACACCGCTGTAATTTCGTGTACAGACGTTAGACGTGTGGACACTTAATTGCGTGCAGACGTAAACCCAAGACTCCTTTGTCAAAATAAAAATCACATCAAGCTATGTAACCCTTACAATTTTTTATTTTAAAAAGGATTTCCTTGTTTACTTTTCATAATTAATTATATGAAGGATTTGTTCTTACAGCACTTAATGCCCGTTTTATTTATACTATGTTGCTTTATAACATGATGATAATGTTTAACCACTGAGTTTCAGTGCATCCCAAAAAAAACCCCAGAAAAAACACTAACCCTCTTCTGTCTCTCAACAGGTATTGGTCTGGCATTTGTTGAAACTAGTAACTTTGTATTAGCACCTATTGTATTATTGCTCCTGTATGACATATCGCTTATTGCTCCCTGAACTCTCTCTAAGTCTCTTTAGATAAAAGCTTCTGCTGAGTGACTAAATGTAAAGGAAATTAATCTGTTTAGGACGTTTAGTAAGCCATTTGTTTAGTAAAGCACCACAGCTTCAGCACTATAAATCTTCTCCAGGACAAAATTATTTGTTTGTACAGTGGATCGCAGTAGGATGCAGAGAATTTGTGCAATTAAAGGTTTGCATAACAGCCGGTACAAATGCAAAAAATGCTGTGCACTTTATAATCTGCATCCATTAATCATTATTTTAGCCATTATTTTAGGGATGCCCTTTCTCCTTCTTCACTAGAATAGCTAATAAACATCGTTAAAAGGCAGGCATTTATGGGGAGAGGGACACTAAATGTAGAAAAATATCATTATAAATGACAGATCACTTATAAACAAAACATATTTTAGCAAAACGAAATATACAATATGCAAATAGTGGTATAATAATATTAGCAGCAGTTAAAACTTTTGTTTGTAATATGTTATACATTGCGGGTGGGAAAAATATTCAACAGATCTGTTTTAGTGGTGTGTTGAGCATCCTCCCGAACACCACTTCCATTGTTTTCCACTGTCCGGCTAATAAAACGGAAGTCTCAAGACAAGAAGGAAGTATGTCAGATTGTTCACTTCCACGTTCAAAAATAAGGTGAAAAGTGTTTTTGAACATTACCATGGGAAAATATACTATGATGGTATTTACCTCAGTTTGTCAGTTCACAATATTTACAGAATACTGCAATATACACTAATAATTTCCATAATAAAATAACCCACTACTGCTTACTTTCACAATATACATTACTATAGGCTACTATAGTAAACACTAGACACTGCATTGCGGTATTTTTTATGTGTCCTAGTTTTAAATAATGTGTATGCACTTTTATAGCCATATTTTTTTACATCTTGTATTTTTAAATGCCGTTTTCTTTATGATGTGTATTTAAACAAATTGTATGCAATTTTTCCCGTTATGAGACTTAAAAATAGGTCTGTACATTAAATTACGTCTTTAGGCGCAATAACGCGTTATTCGTATCGTCTTTACACGTTGCGTCTTAACAAGTTTTTGACTAAATGGCCTGCGATAGCTTACAGGATTGGCCATGCCACTAACTCTCTGCGTCACTCGCGTCCGGCGGTGGGTTCGACAAAATCTCCTGCCGCTATTGATGTAGAGATGTGTCACTCATTCATGTGGGCGTTCCTCCTCAGGAGGCGGGTCTTATCGCAGGTGGAGCTGTCAGTCGGCAATGCTGAAGGACGGAGTGGAGGAGGTTTTACAGCTCGAGCTGGAGACGAGCAGAAAAAGTGCAGGCAGAGGTAATGTGGCTCGGTCACGCTGGGTGGTCGTCCTCCGTGTCGGCGAGATGACGGGACGGCCAGACTGCACCTGGACAGGTAGTTAAGGAGTGTGTGCTCCCCTGCACAACGACCCGCAAAATATTCGGTATCAGGAATACAGCAGTAGGCTACTGAAAATTACTGAGGTAGGTAATGCTGATCTTTTCTTTACTGTTTTTGGAAAGAAAAACTTTTCTGCCAATTGGCAATGATAGTGTATCTGCCAAGGTTTTATTTGCACATGCAGGCTACCCGAGTCCTTTAGTACTGGCAAGTTGTATGTTGTTTTTAATAAGCTGAATCTCGTGTAAACAGGAGGAAGTGCAGACTGCGCTCTGCTGTTGTAGTATTACATAACAGCCACGAGGAGGGAGGGATCTCTCTCTCTCTCTCTCTCTCTCTCTCTCTCTCTCTCTCTCTCTCTCTCTCTCTCTCTCTCTCTCTCTCTCTCTCTCTCTCTCTCTCTCTCCCGATCCGTCTGTTTGTGTTTAGTGTGTTTATTATTCAGATTGGAATAATTTACATAGAGGTGATTTTTTATAATAATAAGAATTAAGAGGGAAAAAAGGAGAATAAATTATAATTATAATATTAATAATGACAAGATATGGTGTGGCGAATGGCATTAATTGCACCATTGTACAGCACAGATGACACAAATTCTTTTTTATTGTTATTAAAAATAACCAGAAGAAACATTCTTACACTGAAAAATACATCATCAGCCTCACTGTAGGCTGTTTGCTGTCGCCAAGTAATATGCTAAGCTGTAAAATTGAGGATGTGCATGAACATGACCCATCTCAATTTTGCTTAACAGACTGTAAAACACCTGCTTCAAAGTTTATAAAGTTGCAAATGTAGTTAAAATACAATCAAAGCCAAACTCTCTTGTTAGGTAGGAAAAACTTAAAGAATTTTTAAGTTTTTTTCAAAACTAATCTTTTATTATTTACTGACCCTTCAAACTTGCATGCTGTTACTTTATCTGTCACCACAAAATAACAAATATTAAGAACCTTTAAGTCCTACAATATACTCAAACAGAGGAAAACGTAGTATGAAACTATTCCATAATTGACACATGTGGTATTTTTCTAACAAATGTGGTTGGAATAAGGTTATTTGCAATTTATTGCAAGAGTCATATGCACTGCGAAAATTATAGAGAAACTGATCCATTAAGAAAAACGATCTGTATGCAACGATTCGCTTCAGACCAATGTCTACGCAGCTGTGTCTCTCTGCTCTCAGGGCCCAGGATGCCCAAGGAACCAAGGGGGAATGGCCAAGGGTGTGTAGGGGAGAGAGAACGCGCTCCTCGCCCAGCCAGTAAAAATGCCATGGACAAAAGCAACCACGCCGCCCTGTTGGCTTCTAGAGGAAGAGGACACACAGAACAACAGATTAATGGACATGACTCCCACTGCTCTGAGAAAGACTCTGGTTACTCAGGTGAGTCTTTGTTGAATGATCTACACTATCAAATGAAGTACAATGAAATCTGATCGATCCTGAATCATAAATGCAGCATCGAAACTGCTTGAAATACAATAAAGTAATTATAAATAATCAAATATTTCTTAAACTACTGCATTGTAAATGTAGTTGCATGGTCTCTCATAGTATATCTGCTCTTTGGTTGAGCCAAACATAATATTAAACACACTCCTCAGCTTGAGTGAAAATAGACTTAAGGATGTTATACATATTATTGAGTGAGTACTTACAGAGTCTGTTTTACATCTGTTTGTTTATACATTCAATTCTTGCTCCACAGAAGAAAGAAAATCAGGTTGAAAAAAATTATTACAGTTTAAATTTGGGGTGTTTTCAAATGCTGCTTCTCTTTTTCAGACACTGGCTCAGACTCCTTGCAGACAGATGCAGATGACCAGCAGAGCAGTGTCAATGAGCCTCAGGTTAGCAAGGGTTTGGGTGGAGCGGAGCAGGGCCCCCTATTGGAAAGTCACATCCTGGTGCCTGGGACCCCTGAACTCACCCCCATGTTTGTCATAAAAAATGTCGTGTTGAAACAGGTGAGACAACACAAATTAAAAACAATATTAATAACAGTGGGATTTAGAGACTATAATACCTAATTTAGCATTTTAATGTCAAACTCTTGATTTATTTTTCCACTTTTTAACACTTATGTGTTTTGGATGATCTCAGTCTGACTGTAAACAGACATCACAGAACATCTTCAGTATTTCTGATATTAACATGCAGTGATTCAGATCCTATAAAACTCAAGTCAAGTTCAGTTAATATATAAAGAAAATTCTCAAACCCTTCAAAAAAGTGTAAACATATGGAATTATCTTTGTGCCAATAAGACTGAACGCAACTTTTAAGAAATGAAGAAACATTTATAATGAGAAACAAGAAAAACACTCTGATAATGAAAAAAGAACCTCAATTGCAAGAATAATCTAAAATACGCTGCACAGACTTCTCTACCGACTTCCTAGCCAGGGAGCTGTCAATCCAAATCTCACTAGCCAATGAGAGAAAAGTGCCCTTAAAGCCAGAACGCGGAAGGAAAACTCGCAAAGTGCAAATGAAAACTCTAGCAGGGAATTCGTAAACCATGATTTGCAAAAAACTAAATGTAGACTTTTAATTAGGAAAAATGAAGTTTATATGAAAACCATATTACATTCTTACAATTGAGTTTACTGTTTTTATTATCAGAGTGCCTTTCTTCTTTCTCATCAAATATTTTAGTTTGTTTCTTAAAAGTTTGCATTCAACCTTATTGGCACAAAAGTAATTCCATTTAACATAGACTATCAGATTGTATTTGGCTCAGGATGCTGCCATAGAAAGCCGTTTAGAGTCAGAGTCAGAAAGAAATGATCAAGCAGAAAGAAGTGGCTGGGGAAACCAAAAGAAGTGTCGGATTGAGACAGATGGGAAGAGGTGTCAGAAGACCTTAATACGAAGATAAATCAGTAGCAAAACTTGAGAGCATGTAGATTTGAAAAGTAAGTATTTGTACCTGTAGACTAAAATCTACACTCACAGCCCCAATGTGAAAACTTGTTAAATAAAATGCTGAAGTTAAATGCAGCAAATAATTACACGTTTTCCTCTTAACCTCTCAAATCTGTCACTGCAGTTTAAAATCTTCCCGCCTTGACTTTTGCTACTACTTTCAAAATTAACCCGATGCAAAATAAACAGGGGCACTTGAAAGATCATAGGCAAGAGAAATACCTGCATTTGATGACGTCATTCGGCTAAGGGGCGCCCTAATAGCAGGAAAAATCACAAGGAAATGATCTAGCAAATAATAAAACAGTTTTCAACTAAAGTGAAACCGTCACACTTATTTGTACTATCATGTAAAACTATTCCAAGAATTATATTATCTTTTGTAGATATCATTCCATAATGTATTTTAATTATATAATTCTGTATACTTTTCATTTTCCGTTGTGTAGGCCTACTATGGTTTGTTTTAAAATATAATAACAGGCTGACAAAATTTTCCATATATGTATACTTGTATACTATAATGTTCATTGATATACTATATGTATATTTACACAGTTAAACATTATGATTCTATAGCCTAACCCTTGAGAATTATTATTTCTTTAGTCATAATGTTACCAATATTATATTAATATTTAAAACATGTTCTTGGTAGTATAATATAAATGTAAATTAAATTCAGTGAGCAATGTATTATTGATCATTATTGCACTTTAAAGCTATTTCTACTTTTAATATATTTGTATTATTTTCTATATGTAAATACATTGAAACTGAACATAAATTATATGTAGGACTGTGCAATGCCAGTCATAGTGCAATGCCACCATATAACATCTTGGGGTTGTGGGTTAATCAATATTAAGTGTACAATTATTTACTTGTGGTAATTACTAGCAGCAGGATAATGCATCCAGTTGGTTGTTATTGCAAGATAAACCCCTTCAGTGTTATACAAGAACTAATTCTGATATAGGAGCCTTACATGGTTACAGGTTGACTGTATGTTTTCTGTTATTTAATATTGATCATTATCATCGGTAAACTTGCTTCAGCTAAGATTGTTAATTAGGTTGCTAATTTATACACCACCTTTATCAGATTCAAGATCTTTATTGTCATATGTACCTGAAATAATATTTTGCAGATGGGTTAGACAAGCAATAAAATATATAATAAAGGACAAACTAAGAACAAATATATTTACATTTAGTCATTTAGCAGACGCTTTTATCCAAAGCGACTTACAAAGAGTTCGGGGAGTAATAAGCGATATGTCATACAAATATATAGTACAGTAAATATAAAAGAGAATAAATAGATAAGTTAATTTATAGTAAAACAGTGTATTAGTAGTATTTTTGTTATTGATTAAGAGTTTCACTTTAAATTTAATAATGTATTAGTGATTTAAAAAATGAATTTCCGGCTATTAGGGGGTGGTGTGGCTCAGCTGCATGATGTCATCAAATGCCGCTCTTTCTCTCGCCTCTGAGTTTTCAAGTGCACAAAGTTAGTTTTGCATCTGGTTTATCCCGAAAGTAGTAGCAAAAGTCAAGACGGGAAGATTTGAGAGGTTTTAGATGCCTATTTTTGGTTGCAATTCAAATCTGAATCTAGGAAAACGTGTTGTTACAGCCCTTGGATCCAAAGAAGAGAGTCTCGACTGATGCGTAAGGTGTTTATTTATTTCGTTCGTCAAACCAACATGACGTTCATCCTTTTACTTCATCCTCACCTTTGCACCGTGAAAACTGTATTAAAACATACATACAACAATCATTTCGCACACTTGTTCTCACGGTTACAAAGTCATTAAGTACACAAACATTTATTACACGGAAAAATAAAGCATACATATGTGCAAACAGTTTTATGAATGAAACATATCATACCTCGCTGCGCTCACCAAGGAATGCAAACAATATAAGATAGTCCTTTCTTCCGTCATGAAACGGGCGTCAAGTTGTTTAAGTCCATGTATAAACAATCTCAGATAAAAATACATAAGCTCGAACACAGCTGCGTGTCATTCACACCAGACAGCCACCGTAAAAGCTCATCTTAGCCTGTGCAAACTACGGTGCCACCAAAGGGACAAACCCCAACACCACAGGTGCACAGAATTTCCGGTCAATCACGTACAAAATATAATAATTATTTAAATAAGAATTATTTAAATAAATTACAAACGTTTACAAATATTTACCAATAACCCAACACTTTAAAATTCTAAAGTGGTCCTTTACACTCCCACCAATCATGTCATAATAATTGCAACACCAAATAACTCTTACATGATTCTTAAGATCTTATAGACCACTTACTATCCCAAATGTTGGACAATTGTGCAACAGACATAGAGTTATGTTACTATGATGGATTATATGTATGTGAGAACATATACTTTATCACTATTCACTTTCAAGAAGCAGCACCAACTTTTGAATGGGCCTCTCTATAACAGAAGGTTTAGATGGATACTGATGCTTTTCTGATTTCTGTTCTCCAACTCGTATTTTGACTCTCCGCACTAAACCATCACTATCTATAAAGGTTTCCACTACTCGCCCCAACTGCCACTGGTTTCTTGAGAGGATGTCTTCCTTTACAATGACCACATCATTCACTTTGAGATTGCGCCGGGCCACATGCCACTTCTGTCGTGTGGAAATGTTCTGAAGGTATTCTCTCTTCCATCGACTCCAGAACTGCTCAATCAAATATTGAACGCGGCGCCATCGCTTTTTACAGTATACATCCTCTCTCTCAAATTTCCCTGGTGGTGGAAGAGCAATTTTTGACTTCATTAAGATTAGATGATTAGGCGTCAACGGTTCAAGAGAGTTGGGATCATTTATTCCATCTACTGTCAGTGGGCGGCTATTAACAATGGCCATGGCCTCGTAAAAGAGTGTCCTAAGGGAGGAATCATCAAGCCTTCCCAAACTTTGGGCCAAAGTAGCATCCAGCACACTTCGAACAGTGCGTATTTGGCGCTCCCAAACTCCACCAGCATGGCTTGCTGACGGGGCATTGAAGACAAACTCACACTGTTGCTCAGCCAGGAACGTTTCCAAAGCCTGGTTGTCACACTGTTTAAGTGCCTCTTTCAATTCGTTCCTAGCTCCTATGAAATTCCTGCCTTGGTCACTGTACAGTTGGCGCACTACTCCTCTTAGGCTGATGAGACACCGTAAAGCATTGATGAAGGTGTCAGTGGATAGATCTTCTAACATTTCGATGTGGACAGCTCGGGAATAGAAACAGGTAAATATCAAGCCGTACCTTTTGTACTCCTTTCTGCATCTTTTAATGACAAATGGTCCAAAGCAGTCCATTCCACAGTATGTAAATGGGGCAGATGCTTCAACACGCTCTTTAGGAAGCTCAGCCATGCGCTGCTCTTCTACCGGACGTCTCAGCTTCCTGCACTGAACACACATGTGAATCAATTTCGCAACCAACTTGCTGCCACCGATGATCCAGTATCCATTTGCTCTAAGCTCCATTTGAGTTTGACTTCGACCTTGATGGCATACTTGTGAATGATAGTGCGACAGTACAAGCTGTGTGATATGACTGTCCTTAGGTAGAATGCACGGGTGCCTGAATTCTTCACTAAGCGATGAATGTTTCAATCTTCCGCCAACACAAAGTATGCCCTCCTTAAGAATGGGATCAAGACTAAAAAGAGAACTAGAACATGGAAGACTTTCCCCCGTTCCAAGTGCCTTTATCTCTCGACTGAATGCTTGCTGTTGTACAAGTTTTATCACTGCTTTGGCAGCACTCTCGCGCTCTTTGACAGTCACAACATCAGTTTGACACTTTCGTCCAGGCACTAGTCTTTTTATTCTTGACACCACCTTAAGGAGCGTTGTCCAGGAGGATAAACGAGACAGCCGATCAAGCATGTTCATGCAATCGGTCACTCTTATTGCAAATGCCTGAGTAGTTTTAACCTCTGGGTCACCAACCAACAGGTCGGGGGACGAGGTAGGTTCCAGGTGGACCTCTTCCTTCCACAAAAATTCAGGACCCGATAGCCAGGTTGTTGATAAGATGTCTGATGCACGGAGCCCCCTAGAGGCGTGATCCGCTGGGTTCTCCGTTGTATCAACATAATGCCACTGGCTCGGATTGGTGCACTCTCGTATAAGCTGAACACGATTCGCCACAAAGATATGAAATCTCCGTGCTTCGTTGTTGATATATGCTAGAGTGACTTGAGAATCTGTCCAGAAGAATTCCTCATCAATCTTCATATTTAGCTCTGATTTCAGCAAAACGCTCAATCTGGCTGCAACCACAGCAGCTGAAAGTTCTAAACGGGGAATGCTTGTAATCTTTGACGGTGCAACTCTAGCCTTTGCCATGACGAAACTGCAGTGAACCTTGTTCCTGACATCCTTATATCGAAGGTAAGAACATGCACCATAGCCTACACTGCTAGCGTCTGCAAAGTGGTGCAATTCTACATTCACAATCTTGCCGAAGTCTTGTGGGTGATAACATCTTGGGATACAGACTACTTTAAGGACTCGAAGACCAGCCTTCCATTCCTCCCACCGTAAGAGCAAGTCCTCAGGAAGCAGATCATCCCATCCAATGCTCCGACGACATAGTTCCTGCAGAATGCACTTTCCACTTAGAACAAATGGAGCCACAAAGCCCAGAGGATCAAACAAGGAAGCTATGACTGATAGAATGCCACGGCGTGTGTCTGGCCTGTCTTTCATGTTTATGTCAAAACTGAAACTGTCACTTTCAATTAACCACTGAATACCCAGTGCATATTCTATGGAGGCTGAATCAGGATTGAGGTCAAGACGATTGACCCTTGACGCTCTTTCGGATGCCTCAACACAATGAAGGGCCTCATTTTTATTCGAATTGAACTTATGGAGTCGTAGGCCTCCTCTTTTACACAACTCTTGTGCTTCAACTATCAGTTCACAGGCCTCCTTAACTGTGGGAACGCTCACAAGCCCATCATCGACGTAGAAACTATTTTCAACAAATGCTGCTGCAGAAGGGTAGTGTGCTTTGTATTGCTGGGCAAGATATTTCAGGCCAAAGTTAGCGCACCCTGGAGAGGAAGCAGCGCCGAAGAGATGGACTGCCATCTGATATTCCTTAGGCTCATGATCAAGGTCTCCATGCTCCCACCATAGAAACCTCAGGTAACTACGATTGTCAGGGGTAACGAAGAACTGATGGAACATCCTTTCAATATCGCAGATAATGGCCACCTTCTCCTTTCTGAAACGACAGAGAACTCCCACCAAGGAATTAATCATATCAGGGCCTGTCAGCAGAGTATCGTTCAACGAGATGCTACGAAATTTAGATGAACAATCAAAGACAACTCTCAATTTGCCAGGCTTCTTTGGATGGTACACACCATGATGGGGTATGTACCAAACAACATCTCCAACAGATGCCTCTGGGGCTAACTCTGCGTCACCTTTGATGATCACATCCTCCATGAATGCCTTGTAATCACCATAAAGCTGTTGATTGGCCTTTAACTTCTTCTTTAAGTGCTGCAAGCGAATTATAGCCAACTTCTTATTGTTAGGTAATGATGGAGGATTTTGGCCTTTAAACGGGAGGGGCATCTCCAAATGACCGTCTTCTTTCTGCTGAATGTTTTCGCTAAGTATCTGTATAAAGCGCACATCGTCTTGAGAGACACATTTACCCTCAGAATTCCTCTCGTTGAAGTCAGACTCCAGAACCTTCAAGACGTCTGCTGCTGTTGGAACTGGCATCTCTCTCACTGCAACCCTATGTACAAATCTTTGACTTCCCAGCCTATCCAAGTGGGGATTAGCTGCTCCTATGATACTCCATCCCAGCTCGGTCTTCTGTGCGAATGGTTCATTTTCACCACCAGGGATGACTTCAAGGGGAGCTAAAGCTGAAGGACAATCGTAGCCGATCAACAGTCCCACTGCGCAGTCTTGAAGAGATGGCAAGTTATTTGCCAGATGTTTCAGGTGAGGCCACTGCAACGCCGTGGTTCTGGTTGGTATACAAGACTTATCAACAGGAATAAAATCACGCGTGTATGCTTGCCGTAACTGTATATGATTTTCAGAATGAAAGCTTCGAACTAGCAAACCACGCACACTTTGACTGGCTATAACTGTGTCTACAGCAGTCATTGTGCTAAGCTTCAGCTGTAATGGTTGAGAAACTACATCCAGCTCTCTGACAAGATCTTCCAAGACAAAAGATGAATCACTCTGTGTGTCAAGAAGAGCATAGGTAAGAATTTCCTTCTGAGGTTCTTTCATGGATGACAAGAAAACCGGAACAATACTTGAGGTAGCAGAAGTATTCTGAGTTACTACATGGGACAAAACCTTGCGGACTTGCTGATTTTCCTGTCCTTCTCTGGAATCAGAAGTGGAACTTCTCTTTGTTTCACCGGATCTCTTCTCTCTCTCTCCATGTAAACAGGTTGGATGGCGCCTGCTGCAGACTCCACAGACATGCCGCGTTTTACAATCTTTAGTTACATGTCCCTTATTCAAACATCCAAAGCATAAATAATTTTGATGTATGAACACCTTTTTATCTCCCATAGACTTGGCAGCAAAGACTGGGCACTTAGCAATGCCGTGCAGCTCATCGTCGCAGACAGGACATGGCAGCTTTGGCTTGAAAGGAGACAAACTTTCGGACTTAAATGCTTGATATCTTGTTTGGGCACTTGTACTGAGGGCCTTTGCCCTCTTGGAGAACTTTTCATCTACTGAGCTGAAGCTCAAAAAGGAAGAAGTGATGGGATTACAGGCTATACGGGCTTCCTTCAGCACAAACTTAGTAAAGTGTTCAAAGGTTGGATATTCTCCAGATGCATCAAGCTGCTCCACTACAATTCGGCTCCATTTGCGGACCATCCAGTCTGGTAATTTTTTCAAGAGCTTATGATTTTCTTCACAATCATTTAGAATAGACAACCCTTTGACATGGGGCATAGCTTCTACACAGCTCTTTAAGAAGTCTGCAAAGTCTCTAAGTGCCAGAGAATCATTAGGACTAATTTTAGGCCACTTCATCAGCTTATCTCGAAACGCTTTCTGCACAATGAATGGATTTCCGTACCTGTCCTTTAAAACTGCCCAAGCACCTTCATATGCATCCTCAGAGCTCCGGTAAAAGAATCCTTCCACCGCCTTGCGTGCTTCTCCTGAGAGGTAGTTTTTCAAGTAGAGCATTTTTTCACTGGCAGATATAGGTTTCCTGTCAATTAGAGTTATGAACGACATCTGAAAGTCAACAAATTCCAAAGGATCACCAGCAAACATGGTTGGTTCAGGAACAGGCAAACGATTTAAACTTAATGAGCTTGCAATTGCTTCAGCTAGGTTGGCTGTTACGCTCTGAGATGATGGTTGCGATTGGAACAGGGAGACTCCAGTATCTAGTTCTCTGTTTGAATATGTAGCAGGAGTGGTTCTGACAACAGAAGCTGTATTAGGTTCTCCCACCATGTTCTCCACATCACCTTCCAGTTTATTGTATGTTCTAACTCGAGCTGCAGCCACTTTCACCTCCACACTCGCTTGCAACATTTTTAGCTTTGTTTTCTCCTCTTCTAACTTCAACTCCACTTCTGATTGTTTCTGCTTCATTTCTATCAATATTTGTGACTCATGGAGTTTCCATTCACTTTCCAGCTTAATAAGTTTGGCCTGTTGAGCTTGTATCTCTTCAATAGACTTTGCCTGTTCTAATTTGGCTGCGAGATCTGCTTCAGCATCTGCTCGCTTGCTGGAAGCTTTAGAGCTTGCGATTGACAGGTTATCAAATTTTATGAATTCTTCTGAAATAACACTTTCAGTGCTTGTCCCACCAAAGACAGATTCATATTCTTCACGACTTAAAATCATTCGCACCCTTTCTTTTTCAGCTTCCTTTTTAAAAGTCTCTTGAACTAGACTTACATCAAGCCGTTTACTCACAAGGTCACATATTTCTGTTGTCAGTGTGTTACAGGCATCCAGTTTCTGCATAATCTCTGGTGTGCTAAGAGAATTGCGTTGAAGTGGTTCATAATTTTGATTTACACGGTCGTATCCACTCTGAATATGTTGGTTTATTTTATCCAGATCCTCCTTCAAACAGAATTTCTTAAGTCTGGTTCTAGATTCTCGTGCTATCTGCTTCCAAGATTCATAAGCTCTCAAAAATGCCTTTTGATGCCTTTTAGCTTCCTCTTCACGCATTTGTTTGCCCTTTTCTGTAAGTTTTCGTTCACGAGAAACTGTTTCTTCTGGGCATTTGGATTTCTCTTCTGACATATTTGAATCACTAATTGATTTATTTCTAGATTAAAGTGATTCGGAGAGCTGTGGTTATAGGATAGTGACGTAACCCAATGCTGTTCACTTCAAACATTAAGATAGACCTACCCAGAATGGAAATTAAATAGCCAAATATAACCACTTTAAATATTCAAGACAGCTTAAGAATTGGAATGGCTAAAGTTAACTTTTAAGATATAAACGTTCAATATCATATGCATTTCACGAGTTTTAAGATTCAAAAATGAAAATAAACCATTAAACATTGCATATGTGTAGCCTTTTCAGATATTTCACAATTAATTCACAAACACGAAAGCCTGTTAGGCTATTTAGCCTTATAACTTGAATCAATCAGGATATGGACATGTAAATATAAACAGTTCAGTTCGTTTGTATTTTTCTTTTTTTTTCCGATAACCAGTCTCTCACCGCATCTGTAGTCTCTGTTAGATGTGCTACTGACTTACGACCTCGCTTGAATGCGTGGAGCAAACAATGGCAACCTCAGGGACGAAGATGGCGTGTCGTGCAGCATAGCAGATGACTCAGATGTAGCGTCGAGTTTTCACTGTTACAGCCCTTGGATCCAAAGAAGAGAGTCTCGACTGATGCGTAAGGTGTTTATTTATTTCGTTCGTCAAACCAACATGACGTTCATCCTTTTACTTCATCCTCACCTTTGCACCGTGAAAACTGTATTAAAACATACATACAACAATCATTTCGCACACTTGTTCTCACGGTTACAAAGTCATTAAGTACACAAACATTTATTACACGGAAAAATAAAGCATACATATGTGCAAACAGTTTTATGAATGAAACATATCATACCTCGCTGCGCTCACCAAGGAATGCAAACAATATAAGATAGTCCTTTCTTCCGTCATGAAACGGGCGTCAAGTTGTTTAAGTCCATGTATAAACAATCTCAGATAAAAATACATAAGCTCGAACACAGCTGCGTGTCATTCACACCAGACAGCCACCGTAAAAGCTCATCTTAGCCTGTGCAAACTACGGTGCCACCAAAGGGACAAACCCCAACACCACAGGTGCACAGAATTTCCGGTCAATCACGTACAAAATATAATAATTATTTAAATAAGAATTATTTAAATAAATTACAAACGTTTACAAATATTTACCAATAACCCAACACTTTAAAATTCTAAAGTGGTCCTTTACACGTGTAAATATGTGCTATGAGTTATATTTTGTAAATTCCAGTTTACATATTTGTGACTATTTTTCTGCAACTTCAAATTCAGAAGACAGATTTGTGAATTTTGTCCACGAATGCAAATCTCAACATTCAACTTCAGTTTTTTATTTTACAAGTTTTCACATTGTGGCTGTGAGTGTAGATTTTAGTCTACAGGTACAAATACTTTTTTAAGTTCCCTAAATTAAAACACACATGCTCTCAAGTTTTGCTACTGATTTATCATCATACCTTAAGCATTGGAGTCATATAAAAAGGAACACATCATAAGAAACAGGAAATTTGTCGTACATAGGGCTGGGCGATTTAGCAAAAATCTAGATTTTTTCTGAACATTTGACCGATTCACGATTTCGATTTTTTTCGTTTTTGCTTAACTAGTCAACTTAAAACATAACTACAACAATAAAGTACTGAAATAACATTCTCTTTATTAGTAATTTAGAAAAAAAACATAAATAAGGAAAGTTTTTGTATTTTAAAACATTTCTGTATTGTGCCTAGTTGTTTTTTCAGTGTACTTTACAGTGGTCAAGAAGGTGTAGAAGTACAACTTTGCAAAATATATGATTGAATAATAAAAGCAACTATAGTTTAATTTAAAAAAGTGAGGCTCATGTATGGCAGAAGAGTACGACTACTCCACAGGTCAGTCGTCGTGGAAAAAAAAGATGCGCTATAAGCTGTTCCGACACTTTTTCGCGTGTTTCAGTGTACATTCGGCGAATTGCGGCTTCTGTAAAATGTTTGCGGCTTGGTAACTTGTATCTTGGATCAACGGCGTGTAGCATATTTATGAACCCTTGCTTTTCCACGGAGTGCATGGGAACCATGTCCTTTGCAATATGAAATGCCACAGCATTTGTTATTTCTTGCCATCGGTGTGACTTTCTATCATATGGAATGGCGTTGGAAAATGATGCCGCTATTGAAACCTGGCGTTGTGCATTTCGAGGTGTATCTGTCGTCTTTGGATGGCTGACTGTGTTGTTTTCATCTCTTAATTTTGTGCATTCGAGCCATTCAGCCTGATGTCTCTGTCGCAAATGCTGAAACAAATTAGTTGTGCTGCCACTGCCGGTTGCAACTGACTTTCGACATATCTTGCATTTGACGAAAGTTTGTTTGACGTCTGCCCTCTCAAATCCAAACCATTTCCAAATCACTGAAGTAACATTACTACCTTTCTTTGATACAAGATCACCCTGATGCGAAGAGCCAGGCGTCTCCATGATGTTAGCCGTTAACTTCTACGTTACTGATTTCTCACTGAGTGAGCGGTTGAGACGCGTTCAAGCGCGCCATCAAGTGGTATTGACAAGTATTTCCAACGTATCTAATTGGATGTGCATGATAAACTTTTTTTTTAAAGTCTCGATTTAACAAAAAATAAATCGTGTTAAAACGTAAACTCGAATTTATCGAAAAAATCGGAAAAATCGCCCAGCCCTAGTCGTACAATATGTATACAATTATGAAATATGTCATGGGGGCATACTTGCTTGACTTTAAACATTTGTTGAGGTGAACCCATCTGCTCTTTACACGAATTAATTTGATCTCTGCTTTTCCTTTCTTTCAAGCCAGGGCAGTCTGGTCATGAACACATTCACCCTTCAGCTCTGTCCTGGGGACGAGGTGCTACAGGCACTCAAGGCCCCACCCACATTCTCCTGCTACAACAGCCTGGCATCAATCAAAGCGCCCCGTTGCACATCCTCAAATCCCAGCCACAGAGGACCGAGAGCAAGAGTGGTAAGAAGAGCAAAAACACTTACCTTCCCATCCTAAACTCTTACCCTCGGATCGCCCCACACCCGAGTATGAAAACTCCAGAGAAAATGTCGACCAGCAGGGGCAGTACCACTGAGGATCACCGCCTGAGTAAGCGAGTATGCACGGAGGACAAGCGAGAGGAAGTGTCCACAACCATGCAAGCATCCAAACAACACAAGCAGCAAGAGTCCAACATGCTGTTGAGATCTCATTACCTCTCGGGCCGTGAGACACTTTCTGTTTCTCATCAGCACCGAAGCCCCTGTTCCCCATGTAGTCCCCCCACCTCCCTGAACATGGGCTCTCCATCAGTCTCCAGTACTCAGACTCCTTTCCCGCCCGCCCCCAATGACCCAATTACGCCTCTAGTCCAGGCAAGACAAGAGTCCCATAAGAATTGCCAAGGATCATCTGGTGACTCTGGCAGAGGATTGAAAAGCCCGAATGGGACAGCACGTCATCGACGCTTCCTCAACACAGTGGAGATTCTGAGCCAGTCAGGACTGCTTGATATCACCCTAAGGACTCAGGATTTGCTGCGCCAGAACGCCGCCACCGAACAAGACATAGCCCAGCTCAGACAACACACCCAGCTACTTTGCCAGGCCGCCCAAGCGGGTGATGACGCACTGGCTGTCTGGGAGAAGCTCCATCAGGTCATGGCTCACTCTGGGCACTATCCCTGCCTCAAGTTCCTCTGTACAGACGAAGGGGAACAATCCCAATCAAAAGTGGAGGTAGAGGCCATCACCAAACCTGATACCCACGTCATATATGGATATGAACTTAATGGGACTGAAGAAGTGGCACCCCCATCTCCTCTCCTTGCGCCCATGCCTGATGCAGAATGCCAGTCAAGTCCAGAGCAAAGCCGGGTTCATAGAGGAGTGTCAGGTTCCCCAGAGGAGCACATAATGCCTCCAGATAGCTCCACACATGGAAAGTGTGCTATGCAAAAGGAGACTGCACTCAGACATCTGTTGAGCACTTGGACGTCACAACGAGATACAATACCTTCTTAAAGCTCTTTCAATCATAAATTCAGATGTGTTATGTCATCGTCCCACCATTCTCTGGTCTTCAACTCAGGGCTAGGCTTAAGGAGGGCTGCTTGAGAATGATGTGTACTAGGGATGCACCGATACCAGTATTTTGACTTTGAAAATTTTTGATAAGCACGTAAGATTGATTGATTTTTTCATAATATGAGTTGAAGTTGTTAAAAATAAAGATGCTGATATGTTCATTAGTCTCATTGTGTTGTTCTTAGAAAATTGCCACAAACAAAAAAATATCTAGCATCGGTATCGGCGAGTACCAGGGAAAAAAGTATCGGTAACGTACTCGGTCCTTAAAAAGTGGTATCGGTGCATCCCTAATGTGTACCATCAACCTAGTCATGTTTCCATTCATCTGCATCATGTTCAGATGCAAGAGATCATATATCATGACATCAACTCGCCCCAAAACCATGAACATCTTCAGGTTTCAAGCAACTACTGAGTTTCTGATTGCAACACTTCATAATAAGATAGAGTAATCAGACACAATGATCACTTTCCTACTTTATGATGCTTTAAGTTTAATTTACTGAAAGAGTTTGTTGAGTATAATCACTTTTTAAAAGCATGCTCATCTTGGCAAAGAACATTGTCAGCTTGTGATGAGATCAAAACTGTGAGGCCTACTCACTTTAAGATCTACATGAAGGAATAGTGCACGAATCTCCCGAAGTCAAATGTGGAATATGGAGATTCAACACTTGGACCTGTACGCATACGCAAGGACGCTAATAGCTGGAACTGTGTGAGAACTCCTCTCAAGTGATCTTGGCTGGCATTGCTGAAATTCAAGCTTTTTTTCTATGCAGTATGCATTTCATAAATGTCATTGCATTGATCTGCTTGCAACAGTGGACCAAGGCACCCGTTACTCAAGTTTTCGAAGGGTCAGATTTGAGTTTTTATGTGAATTGTATTTCATTTGTAGGTTCACCGAGTATATTATGATATGTTTTGTGTTAATAGTGTTTTGTGCCAGCCAAGGTATTCTGCAACATGTTTTGCATTTCTTTCCCATTATATATCAAGTATGTTGGCACACGTAGATATGATACGGCATTACATATTTGTGGTATAATTCCATTCTATATTTTCTGAGTTGGGCTGAAAATAATTCACAATATCTAATGAATAAAAATTTATATTGCTATCGGTTAAATTCATCCTTAATTTTGTTTATGTTGTGTTCTCGTTATTGGTCAATGATCACACTGAAAATACAAGTGTAAAGAGACAAAGAGAGAGAGTTTGTAACTATTGTGGCTGAAAATGTTAGTCAACCTGATACTGGTGCTGGATTATTATTTATTGGATCATGTAATTAACATGATATGTATCATCATTAGTTTCGGGGTTATTGACAATACCACAGTGACAGCCCTATTTCTAAATCATTGGATGCTGTATATGAGTGCAGTCATGGATCTTTGTCTAAAGAAGCCGACAAAGTTATATAAACCATCCAACCTTGTGTTTATTTAAAATGTTTTAAAGATTTTGATTTAAGCATATTACTGAGCACATTTTACCATATACAACAGGACTTCGTACATTATCCTGCTTATTACATGGCTAATTGCCACATGAGAAAAAAACTGGACATGAAATGTGAATTTTTAATATTTTATTGGCAAATTTTTACAGATTACAGACCTTCTCTGAGAAAAAAAAAACGTACACTAACCCTCTTCTCTCAACAGGTAGGGGTCTATCTTATGTTGAAAGAGCTGTTTACTTTCAGTTTAGGGTAAGAAACGATTTTGTAAATATAATGTGTGGCAGGGTAAGAGACACTACTGACACAAGACGGCTGGTGTTAGCAACCCCGGAGGGGAATTTATTAATACAACTAGTGAAATAGTGTCCACAATGTGCTATTCCGGGGTGTTCGTGCCGTGAAATATCCAGTGCAATGGTGCTCCTCTGGGCTTCAATCGCTTGACTCTGTGGGTAAAAACAGACAGCATTAGTCTCTTGGCGAACGAGCCCAGAGTGGTGTGTTTGTGAGGGTTTTATGCCGAGCAGCTAATCAGCAACAGGTGTGGGCAATCAGCATTAGCTGCCGGGTCGTTTTCCAGGTGACACTGATCCTGGATCTGTACCCTCCACCACAAATATCATATATGATATTAAAAGACATATTTATATGTCAAAATGTTTTGCTGCATCCGGGTTAACGTTTGTTATTAGTTTCGAGTGGTTGTTATCTGGGAATAAAGACCCTGCAAATGTTGCGACTGGCCAAGCAGAATCAGGCCTTTCAACGAGCCGTGTAATAAGCTAAAATAAAAGGCATGGTATGATTTCATGGTCAGTATTTGTGCTGTGTTGATATGGAGGTGTGATACATTTCTAACACGTCTTCAGAATGTTTGTGTAAATGTTTGATATACATTGAAAAGTATGTCTGTGTTCATCATTCTCTCACTCACTCCATCCATGCTGTATGTATGAAGAGCCCAGGTGGCTGCAGCAGACATGATACACTTACATAAGTTGCTCACAGACTGCTTGAATACACAAGTCATCCTTTGATACATGAAAGAAATATAGGTCCAATAATTAATAAAACAATTTATAAATAATAAGGACAAGACTATTACAATAAACTTACTGCAAGAAGTCAGAGTGTTACATTTTCCCCCTTGGTCTAAAGTAAGGTCTAATTTATTTTGATGTAAAATACAAACCTGCCTCATAGTATTCTCTTTAGTGCTCTAGTATTTAATAACAATAAAAATTTTTTGGTATGTGATTCAAATGACAAAGAAATACTAGACAGGGCTGGACTCGGACAAAAAAAGGGCCCTGGCAATTTTGCTCAGACCGGCCCACCACAATCGGTCGGACACAACCAACCAGTACACTATCCTTCCGGTCCCTGTAGATATGCATATCTACTGTTCCATTCCCCGAAAAACCTACAAAGCTGAGAACTAAGTGCCATGGACCAGTGTACCACTGCAAGTGGACCAGTGTACTGACTCTATCTTGACTGACTCCCTGGTGATAGACCTACACCTACTTGAGGGGTGATTCGCGCGAATGGAGCGTTAGTAAGGGAAGCCAAACAATCCCAAAGTGGGACGAGACAGCGGGGTATTACAGAGCTCGCGCGCACTGACATGTCATCTTCGCGATTCAATTTCCTAGCTACGATATTGGAAGTCATTGAAGTTTCTGCTTTGTACAGGTCTTTCCGTAGCCTCTATAGTATAGAGTCTATACATATGTGCAGTTCTTTAAAGTATCGATGCACAACACTACCGTTTACTTGTACACTATTAAAGAAAATAATAAAAAAAGATTATGCATTTCATCCTGATTTCCTTTGTCTTCTGTAGTGAAAAACTGATAGACTTCAGCAAGAGAACCAATGTAAATGTTTTTAAGGAATGAGGGGTTTCTTTATTGTACATTTGAGTGTACGGTTTGCGCTGTTTAAATATGGGTGGGCTGGTGGTGGTGCTAGGAAACATGTCTGTGTGCGCTGACGTTTACCAACCAGGAGTTTGCTCTAGTAGGGACGTGTACGGTTAGTGTACGTTTTTCTTTTTCCTCTTACACATATAAAAAAAGTATGAGCATAGTAGCGGTTCTGTCAACCTTGCAATGTTTACTTAGTGCGTAGTGCACGTGAAGGACTGTAATACTTGAGAAGTTCACTCAAGTAGTAAGGAGCTAAACCATGCAGGGCTTTATAGGCAATAAGCAAGATTTTTAAAGTTAATGCGATACTTTATAGGTAACCAGTGCATGGTTGACAGAACCTGCTAATATGCTCATACTTTTTTGTACGTGTAAGAAACTCGAGCTGCCGCATTTTGGACCAGCTGGAGTTTTTGTAATAGGCCTGCAGGGCAACCACCTAATAGTGCATTACAGTAATCTAGTCTTGATGTCATAAAGTCTTGGATGTTTTGGAAAAACACAATTTTACAGGTGTTGGCGACCTGGTTCTCAAATGACAGAGTACTATCGAATAAAACGCCAATATTCTTTGCTGAAGATGCGGGTTTTATGGAACATCCATCAATAGTTAAGCAGTATTCTTGGTTGTTACGTATGGCGGTTTTCGGTCCAATAAGTAACACTTCGTTTTTTTCCGAGTTCAGTAATAAAAAGATTGCTACTCTTCCACTTTTTTATATCGACTATACATACCACTTTTCGATGGAATTGCTGTGTTTCATGAGCCTTCGAGGAAATATATAGTTGCGCATCATCAGGATAACAGTGAAAGCTTACTCTGTCGCTTTAATCATCTCCTAGAGGGGCATAGGCCCTAAGAGCATAGGCCCTAAGACTAAGTCCTGTGGTACACCATACTGGACTTGCGATTTGCGTGATACCTCATTGTTTATTGCTACATATTGAAAACGGTCGCATTAATAAGATCTAAGCCAACTCAAAGCTATTGGTCAATGGTGTCGAATGCAGCACTAAGATCTAGCAGCACCAATAAGGAGATACAACCTCGGTCAGACTTCTCCTTAGGGGCGCTGTAGTTAGTCGTTTGTTCAGCGGGTTTCACTTCTGGTTGCATAGTTATCATTTTTTCTCTAATATCTTGAACTATTATGAACTATTTCCCAAATAAAATCCATGGTTGGTAATACCTAAAATTTCAAAATCAAGTGCCGGTGGTAGATCCTTTTTCTAGGCTGCATTAGTTAGATCAACCAGGACCAGGAACACTTCCAATAACAACTGATGTATTTATTGCATTAAAGAATGCAGAACAGCACTCTACGTAGGGTGGAGAATGGAAAGCTTACCCGACAAGAGCTGAGATGATAGAGCTGGATAAAGAACGACTTGACATGTCTTCACTATGAAATTTAAACTGCTATTAGATTATTAATGATCATCTTAAATCTATAATTTAGATTTTATTTATTTTTATTTTGCCTTGTTGTGCAAGCACTGCCGAACTTGTGCAGAGGCTGCAGCTTTTGCCAGAGGTGAACTGGAATCCCCTGGTTGGACCTGGGTTCTCCTGAAGTTTTATTTTTCTTCATTGTAGTTTTGGGTTCCTTGCCACCGTTTGCATATTGTTTTGCACGGTTTGCCTGGCCAGGAGGGCTGCTTTAGAATTTTAAAGTTTTCCTTAATATTGCATATACAAAAGTGTAGTATAATGCAATGTACAGTAAGTGGCTTTGGATCAAAGCTTCTGCCAAACGCATAAATGTAAATGTAGGAATTTATAGTCTGTTTAATCTTTGACCTGTGTTTGGCTCACCTTTATCTTAAATATGTGATCTTCCGTGATAACAGCTGTGTGTGTGTGCGTGCATCTCTGTGCGTCCATTTGTGTGCATCCATAATATTTTGTGAGTGGACTGTTTCAGTGTGTGTGTGTCTTCTCACCTTCTTTTGTTTTTACTCACCTTCTTACTATGTTTTTCCCCATAGTCAATATGTTTCTTGTAAGCTGCTTTGTAACAAATGAAACATTTAAAAAGTGCTATATTAATAATATTGACTTGAAACATAAAATGGCAGGTTACTTAGATTCTTGATGTGGGTTGTCTGATATCTGTGACCACCAGATCTGTGAACACCGGAGAGTGGCTCAGACATAAATGTATTTTATGATTACATAGAAGAATGTTGTTTTTGTCTGAATGGTTCTATAAATAACCTTTTACATTGGAAGAACCTTTCTGTTTCACAAATGGTTCTTAGTGGAACCAAGAATGGACCAATCGTTCTGACAGTTAGCAACAATTTGTCCATTCTTGGAGTATCACTGGAGGGCAGATAACGCCCACATTCCAAGGCATCAAAGGACATCGCAATCTAATGATTGCTTTCCTTCCTGTCTACTCATCTGATACATTTTTATAGGGCACTACACAGATGTACCCTTCAATGTCCCACAATCCTGTGCGTGTCATGGATTGATTGATACATTTTGGGGTTACGTTTTATATTCACTTTCTACAAATTTAGATTTAATTTTTACTGAGAAATTTGTAATGTAAAGTTGTCAAAATATTATATGTTTGGTATCGCCAAAAGTTTGTTATAACCCTAACTCTTGTTATATTTCAAATAGAACTACATTAGTGAGCCTTGATCTGAAGTAGTTCTAACAATGGGTCTCACTAGATCTCTCTGAAATGTTTATATTGACGCAAAGTCAGTCTTAAGGGAAGTCTTAATGACGGCAAGGACATAATTTATTAAGAGCATTTATTAATAGCAATTATTTATAGTGCTTATATTGCCTTTTATTTGTCAAGATTTTATAAAACAGAAGTCTTTTATACTTGTTGTGTTAGTTTTCCTCAGTGCTGACTAAGACTTTCATCTCTGCAGAACAAGATGTTTCCTGGATTTTAGTCCGTTGCTTACAGGTAAGCGGGAGGTTTGTATCTGGATTACACAGAAGATGCCAACGCTGTCAAAACAGAGCAAATATATTAACCTTGTAAGAGTTTAATAGAGCTCAGTTAAATCGCATGACTAATGAAGTAAATCAACTTCAAATGTGTTTTGAACTGTGCCATAACAGTACCGGTAATTCAACACAATTCTACCTTGACGATGTACACTTATATAGGCAAAAGGGACGGACATGTTTTTTATTCTCACCTTTCTCAGGCTTCCTTTTCCAGCCAAGAGTCGAACCAGTGCCCATCCAGGCACCAGCAGAATGGAGGAAAGGGCCAGTAACCAGCCTACTGCATGAGCCCAGTCTGGGTACACGTACCAGCGGTTAAACGTCAGGGGCTTATACTGCACCAGAGAACAGACAAGAGACACCTGAAACAGAATAAAATAAATTCTGACAATTTGTTCAAGAAAACCCAGGGCAGGTAAATAATAGATATTGGTTGAATTTTTTCATCCGATGTGAAGCCTTAACAAATAAAAATAGATATACACACACCAGAGACACAAGAGGAGTCAGGTATTTCCAGCACAGTTTAAATATGTAGTTGGGTCGTGTCTTTGTCATGTCTTCAATGATGTCAAACATTCTCTCAGCACCTGTGGTATAAGAATTTATGTAGTTTTGTTTGTTTAATTTAAAGATAACATTTGCCTTTTACACATTATTGGTCTGTCTGAATGTCTCAGAGACATGATGAGTGAATGGAAAATCATTATTTCTATAGCTTGTCTGTAACTTACCAAAGACCCAACCCATGGCCAGAGACTCGAACACTGCGATGAAAAGAAGACTTGCTCCATTGTAACCAAAGTAGTCAAACAACTGGAATACATACATCCCCCCCTGCAGGTCACAAAACAACATTACATATAGATTTTGTGCTGTTTAAAGGCATACTAAGAGATGAAATGAAAATTCTGTCAAAATGACTCACCCTGAAGTTGTATGATATCACTAGGACTATTTTATATGATAAATTATATATTTGTATTCAACTGAAGAAAGGAGAATACATTTTTATGTGAACTATTTTTTTATTTGGTCTCACACCAAATAAAAAATTATAAAAAATTATAACTATGCAACCAGAAGTGAATCCCGCTGAACAAACAACTAACTACAGCGCCTCTAAGGAGAAATTACGTTTATTTTCTACTATAGATCACAATGAACTCTCTAAAATCATTAAATCATCTAAATCAACTTCATGCATGTTAGACCCAATACCTACAAATCTACTGAAAGAGATGCTCCCAGAAATTATAGATCCTCTACTTAGCATTATTAACTCATCTCTGACATTAGGACATGTGCCTTAAGCATATAAGGTGGCTGTTATAAGGCCCCTTGTCAAAAAAAACCCATCTGGACCCTGGAGAACTAGTTAACTACAGACCTATTTCGAATCTACCTTTCTTTTTTCTAAAGTTCTGGAAAAAGTAGTCTCAATTCCAATATACTCCTTCCTCCAAAGGAATGAGATTAATGAAGATTTCCAGTCTGGATTTAGAGCACATCACAGTACAGAGACTGCTCTGATTAGAGTTACAACTTAATCTGCTTATGGCGTCCGACCGAGGTTGTATCTCCTTATTGGTGCTGCTAGATCTTAGTGCTGCATTCGACACCATTTACCACAGCATGCTCCTACATAGACTCGAAAATGATGTCGGTATTAAGGAAATAGTTTTGAAATGGCTTAGATCTTATTTATGCGACCGTTTTCAATATGTAGCAATAAACAATAAGGTATCACGCAAATCACAAGTCCAGTACCACAGGGCTCAGTCTTAGGGCCTATGTTCTTCGCATTATACATGCTACCTCTAGGAGATATAATAAAGCGACACGGAGTAAGCTTTCACTGTTATGCTGATAATACGCAACTTTATATTTCCTCGAAGCCTCATGAAACACAGCAATTCCATTGAATAGTAGAATGCATAGCCGATATAAAAAAGTGGATGAGTAGCAATTTTTTATTACTGAACTCGGACAAAACTGAAGTGTTACTTATCGGACCGAAAACCACCCTACGTAACAACCAAGAATACTGCTTAACTATTGATGGATCTTCCATAAAACCCTCATCTTCAGCTAAGAATCTTGGCTTTATATTCGATAGTACTCTGTCATTTGAGAACCAGGTCGCCAACACCTGTAAAATTGTGATTTTCCATCTTAAAAATATATCTAAATTACGTCATATGCTGTCACCATCAGAAGCAGAGAAGCTTATACATGCCTTTATGACATCAATACTAGATTACTGTAATGCACTATTAGGTGGTTGCCCTGCAGGCCTATTACAAAAAATCCAACTGGTCCAAAATGAGGCAGCTCGAGTTCTTACGCGTACAAAAAAGTATGAGCATATTAGCCCGGTTCTGTCAACCTTGCACTGGTGACCTATAAAGCATCGCATAAACCTTAAAATCTTGCTTATTACCTATAAAGCCTTGCCTGGTTTAGCTCCTCACTACTTGAGAGAACTTCTAGCGTATTATAGTCCATCACGTGCACTACGCTCTCAGGTGTCAGGTCAGTTGGTAATACCTAGAATTTCAAAATCAAGTGCAGGCGGCAGATCCTTTTCCTATCTAGCACCTAAACTTTGGAACAGTCTTCCCAGCACTGTCCGGGAGGCAGACACACTGTCAGTTTAAATCTAGACTAAAGACGCATCTTTTTAATCTTGCATACACTACACTATCATAATATATATATTTCAAAGATCTAGGCTGCACTAGTTAGATCAACCGGAACCAGGGACACTTCCAATAACAACTGATGCATTTGTTGCATCAAAGAGTGCAGAACAGTACTCTACTCTCAGCCAGTCTTGTCTCATTGTTCCAAGGTTACTAGAGCGGGCAGGATGCAGTCCAAGGTTACCGGAGCGGGCAGGGCGCAATCCATTCCCAGACCTGACAAATGCTGGACGAAGGACGTGGCGACTCTACAAAACTTCAGTCGCTATTAGATTATTAATGATAATTTTAAATCTAACTTTTTTAATATTTCCTTGTTGTGCAAGCACTGTCGATCTTGTGCAGAGGCTGCAGTTTTTGCCAGAGGGGAACTGGAATCCCCTGGTTAGGCCTCTGAGGTTTTTTTTCTCCTCCAATTGAGTTTTGGGTTCCTCGCCACCGTTTGCATACTGTTTTGCACTGTTTGCCTGGCCGGGGGGCTGCTGGAATTTGATAGTCTTTTTTTAATTAACATTGCATATATGAATTTATTGTGTGTCTGATATTTGACCTGTGTTTTGACTTCCATAACCTATTATGTTTTACTTATAGTCAATGTTTTCTTGTACAGCTGCTTTGTAACAATGAAAATTGCTATATAAATAAAGCTGACTTGACTTAACACATTCACACACACATTGTTTCCTCTAACCTCTGTGACCATGATAAGTTGGCACACGAAGCAACCAAGACAGAAGAAAAGGAGAAACATTTCTCGACGTCCAGCCTTGCGCAGCACCGTGGGGAACTGGTCAGTCACCGATGTTATAAAAACCTCCATTGCAACAAACTGCAGTGAAACCAGGCAAAGGAAGTGCATTAGAACTAACACCATACTGCGCTTCTATTTTAACTTATAATTTTTTTGTATTTTTAAATTAACAATGATATATATTGTGAATTATCACTTTCATCTGTAAGGTTTTATTTTCTCAAGCAGTTGCTTTCGGATTAATTTCAAACTAATTAAAAAAAAAAGCACTTAGCACATTACTTGAAACTGTATACTAATGATGGTGCATACTGCTGAAAATAACCATAAGAAGGTAAAACCACAGCCATGAATAGATGCACATAGTCAGTAACTCTGTTTATTTTCGATTAATCATTGCCTAAATGCCACAGATATAGTCACGCAACTGAAGGTCTTTGGTCGTTTCATTGGCCAAGGCCCATGTACAGTTCATATTTATGTGAGGTTAAACTCACCTGTGTGTCTAGACCCAGCAAAATAATCATGACAAAGAAACACACAGCCCACAGCTGAGGAAAAGGCATCATAGCAACTGCCTGTGGATAGGCTATAAATGCTAGACCTGGACCTGAAACAGACAGATATATGAGGTTGAGTGTTCAGTATTAAAATGTTTTGCTTCAGTTAGTAAATCCCATTACCCGGCTCATCCTGTTTTGTTAGAGTAGCCTACCTGATTCTGCCACCTCCTCAATGGGGGCGCCCTGTTCATGGGCCATGAAGCCCAGGACTGAGAACACAGCAAAACCAGCCACTAAACTGGTACCACTATTCAAAAGACAAAGCCATAAACAGTCCCTAAAAGGGAAAACATGGGTTACTTTATATGGACACCCACATACTTACAGGTTTACTTTCTTAACTAAATGGGGTCATTCCACAGACTTCTATAAACATCTATTTGTCCCCCTAAAATATAGTTTAGACACACGCATCCAAAATTTAAAAGTCAAGAATGTGTTCATACACAAAACACAAAGTAAATCCACAATATCTTTATGATAAATACATTAAGTTTTGAGTAACATCCAGATAATCCAGTGTCTGAATAAAAGTTTCCTACCGTGATATGTATACCGACCATAATATAGGGCCAAACATAAAACCCTGAGGTAGCCTTCAACTGAACCCAAGGAATTTATCTGTGAGGTACAATGTAAAACTTTGCAGTAGTTTTTGCAGCAGGTTTGCCAGTAACTAGATTTAATGACTAACTTTAATAAAAAATTAAACACTTTGACTTTTGAGATTCAAAATGAGCAAGAAGATACTGGCATTAGCACAGCAACAGTCCAAAAACAGACTTTCTTCCTAAGCATTTCGTTCTTGTTTTGTGTAAAAATATTTAAAACTTCTTAAATTATGATACATTAACATAATAAAAGTGACCCAATATATTTAGTCTTGTTTTATGAAAGAAAAACATATAAACTAGGCAAGTTTAATAAAACAAAATTGTACATTAAATCGACAGTAACTTACCGGCTAACCTTGAAATTACAGCAAACTTTTACAGTGTAGGACTCAAATCAAGTACTAGACTCTTAAAAATGAAGGTGCTTAAAATGTTCTTCAAAGCGTTTTCATAGATGTATCTTTACATAACCTTTTACCAAAAATGGTTCTCTTTCTTACCTTTTTATAATCTGAAGACAAAGAACCTTTTGTGAAACAAACATTTTGTGGCATTGTGAAGAATTTAATATGTTGCCTTTTGTTCACTTCAGTTGTTAACTCTTTCACTTGTTTCATAAGTAACAATACTAACCTGTAACAGTTGTTGTTGTATTTATTATAGCTGCCTAGTACAGTAAGACAAGCTGTACACAAACCATAAGAAAAGAAGATCTGAGATCCTGCCTCCATCCAAACCTGAACACACAACATATGGGAAAATGGATTCAGGAAGGGACCCAAAATACATACATTTAGTCTTTATGTGTGGGTTTAAAGTCTCATGGAGTCATTTGCCCTGGGTACCTGTGGATCAGCGAGACGGGATGGTTCAGGGTACAGGTAAAACATTATGCCCTGTAGGGCTCCAGGAAGAGTCAACCCACGAATCAGCAACACCAGTAACATCACATAAGGAAATGTGGCTGTGAAATACACCACCTAGAAACATTCATAATTCTAAATTATATTAATTACTCTATAAAGAAGTCAATGTAGAAGAGGACAAATTTTATTTTCAGAATTTGTACATTTTTGGGTTTGATAAAAATAGAGAAAATATTCTCCAGTTGCATTTTTACTCACCTTGCCTGTAGATTTGACACCTTTCCAGGCACAGAAATAACATACAATCCACATTGCAATGAGACACAGAACAATTTCCCAGTTGATGTTACCCATCTGCTCAATACCTCCAGAGAGAACCAGAACTCTGCGCCTGTACAGTGTGGTAAGATACACAGTTATGTGATTTACAGAGCTTTACCTCATTAACGTGTGTGTGTAAAGGGTGTGATTTGTAAAAGGAGTTCAAATTTTCATTGATATTTTGATATGTAAGCCTAAGGTTATTGAAGTACAACAAAATAGGAAGTTATATAAACTCAAAATCTTCTGTATATTCTAAAAGTTCACATTTGACTCCTTTACTGACCAACCTAGCAGATTATGGATCAGTAGCTAAGAAAAAACATGTTTTAATATTTAAACTTTATAAGAGGTTTACATATAGGATTAATGGACAGAAAATACTTCAGAATTTAGACAAAAAACCCCGCATTTATTTACTCCCAGAACTCAGTAGTTGAAGAGGTTGAATTCATTCTTGCAGTGTGATTGATTAAATTCATTGCAGCAAGATTAACACAGTGATCTAAACAAGGATAAAACAGAGTTACGTTAGCAGATAATGACGATTGTTAACTTTTGTTTTTTTATTGTTTATTTAATTTATTACCTGTGTTCCAGGTGTTGTCACAGCTGGCCCATGGCAGTTGAGAGCTGAAGGAGAAGAAGAGGTAGAAAAGCGCCCAAGCCAGAATGATGATGTAATACATGCAACTGTACAACACCAACAGCTGTCCTGCATAGCCAATACCTGACAGAAGAAAACACACATATTAACTATAGAATTGTTTCTACAAAAGTGTGATTGATCAACACTCATTGACTCATGACAAATCTATTCCTGCTGTTTTCAGTTGAACTCTGATTGTTCAAACTATTTTTAGGTATTCAGAATATATCCTCCATATTTTTGCTATCTGTTGTCAGGACATAATTTTGAGGTCTCAGAGTAATTAAAATTCAGAACAGATATGTGACGGATTAAAATATTGGTAAATATGAAATTTATTTTACTGATATATTAACCAGAACAGTGATCTCTCCAATGATCTAAAATAGCTTTAAATAGATTTGAATCACTTAAAATTTTAAATAATAAATTAAAACTTTTACCTTCAGCCAGTGGACAGAGACGATGCCAACATGTAATTCCACCTTCCCGTGTGTACTGTCCCATTGCTGTCTCTAGCAGGAACAGAGGAACCCCACAGGTAACCACAAACACCAGGTATGGAATAAGGAACGCACCTGAAAATACACCAGTGCAACGATACATTATTCTAGCCTTCCTGTTATCCTGAAATTAAAATTTAAAAAAAAATTAATAAGTGGTTAAAACATAACACCATATTTCCTATATGTTTTAGCCTATTGAATTGCTCCATTTACACTGAAAAATTCAGACATCACCAACTAGGGTAAAATGTGTACAGGGATTTAGAAAACTGTAAATGCACAAAATGTGCATGTTTATGAATTATTCTAATAAACTCTACAAAAATCAGAAAGCAACAGGGTTTAAAAATATAATCAGATTATTATATTTTGTGGGATCTCAAAGTAGCTGTGGGGTCAATTTGACCCCAAAGATAATAGGAGGGCTAGACATAGTATAAAATCAAGATAGAATAAAATATGAGGATATGATCGCCTACCTCCTCCATTCTTATAGCAGAGGTATGGAAACCTCCACACGTTACCCAGACCAATTACAATTCCTGCAACAGCCAGAAGAAACTCTGCTTTACTGCCCCAGTACCCTCTCTCCTCGGTCCGTTCTTCTTTGCCCATTACTTGGCTTTTTCCAACGGTTCTGTCAGGTGCTGTAGTCCACAGTGATGTAATTACACAGTAGTGAATGTAATGAAGTTTGTTCAGCAGTAAATATGTCAAGCAGCTGTAATGGAAAATGATTGGATAAGCCCAAAATGCCAAATCTGTGTAATGACAAACTAAATTTGCAGAATTACTTCATCTAGCGATAATAATCAACTTGCATTAACCAACCTGCACTACTCTTGTGTGATACTTTTGTCAGGACCCAGGTCTCTGGTTTGAGGCAGTCACTATAACAATTGAGCCACGTGGGGGAAGAGGTGTAACCCAGAAGATAAGGCACACAGCGGATTCAGCAGATCAGTTTATAAAAGGAAAAATGCCCAAACAATAGTTCCACAAGGCAGGGGAGACAATTCCACAAAGTTAAATGGTAGTTAATCCACAAATCAAAAATAGTAATTCCACAAGATGCAAAAAGGTACATTTTACATTTAGTCATTTAGCAGAGGCTTTTATCCAAAGCGACTTACAAAGAATTTAGGGAGCAATAAGTGATATGTCATAAAAGAGCAATAGTACGATAGGTGCTGTGGCAGGTTAAGAGACACTACGGACACAAGAGAGCTGGTGTAAACAACCCCGGAGGCGAATTTATTGTGACAAAGGGAGAAAGTGTCCAAATGTGACAACCCGGGGTGCTCGTGTCGAGAAGTCTGCCAATCCATGCTTGTGCAAAAGGGTTCCTCTGTGATTTTCTCGCTTGATTCTGCAAGATAGAAAAGACACAGCCCAGAGTGGAGTGTGAACGTGGTTTTTATGCACGGGCTGCCAGGCCGTTTCCCAGGTGACGCTGATCCTGGATCCTCTGCCACAGTGTTAATACAAAAAGTTACTAGTTTCAACAAAAGCTAGACCACTACCTATTCATGATGGGGTGGAGTGTAGGAGGGTGTGAACGTATGCCGGTGCAGATCCAGTGATAGTTCTGTAGGCAAGCATCAGAAAAATGATCCTGTAGATTCATCCTCTACAACATTAGGAAGATTAGACCTTTCCTATCAGTCCAGACTCTTGTCTTGTCCAAACTGGATTATTGCAATGTGCTTCTGGCTGGACTTCCTGCTTCCACAATCAAACCTCTCCAGATGATCCAGAATGTGGCGGCAAGAGTGGTCTTCAATGAATATATATATATTATATTTTTGGTTGATATCTGGCTCTAGCAGGCCAACTTACAAAATCAGCAGGGGATCAAATAATTATTTCCCTTAATGTATGGAAGGTGTTGTAATTGTGTTTTTGTCTGTTCTGTTCGTTTGTATTTTTATTGTTCTTTAGTTCTTTAGTCAAGTCAAGTCAGCTTTATTTATATAGTGCTTTTTACAATTTTCATTGTTACAAAGCAGCTGTACAAGAAAACATTGACTATAAGTAAAACATAAAAGGTTATGGAAGTCAAAACACAGGTCAAATATCAGACACAATAAATTCCTATATGCAGTGTTAATTAAATAAGACTATCAAATTCTAGCCGCCCCCCGGCCAGGCAAACAGTTCTCCTCCATTGGAGGAGAAAAAACCTCAGAGGGAAACCAGGCCTAACCAGGGGATTCCAGTTCCCCTCTGGCAAAAACTGCTGCCTCTGCACAAGCTCGACAGTGCTTTCACAACAAGGAAAAATAAAAAAGTTAGATTTAAAATTATCATTAATAATCTAATAGCGACTGAAGTTTTGTAGAGTCGCCACGTCCTTCGTCCAGCATTTGTCAGGTTTTGTCTTTAGTAACTCAGTGTGTTAAAACCGTGTGTAATCACTACTGGTCAATGTGACACTGTGTTCTGCAGGGTTAATTTTGTAGACAATATGTATGAATACAAAAGACCCGTAATTCTTTCTGGTTCCAAATGAGATGTATACAGTATGTAAGTCTGTCAATATGATAGAATGACTGTATATAAAAACAATGGATCACAGTTACAGTACCATAAAAACAAAATATTTTCACCATGTAACTGCAATAACTGTCATGATTCTGCCGCATCATGTCATGTTTCTCTTGGTTTAGTGGCAGGATCATGACAGAATCTCATGTTTTGTGTGGAGAGAGGCAATTATTGTTCTTATGGCCTTCCATACTCTCTCTCCTGTCTCGTCTTTGTTCCCATCCTCTCGTTACCCTCGTTATTGATTAATGCCCTTCACCTGTTTCCCTCTTGATTTGCTCCCTTATTTAATGCCCTTGTGTCTTCTGTCTTGTGCTGGTTCATTGTGGTTTTGTGGTGAGTCCATGTGTCTTGTCAAGTCTAGTTCAGTGTATTTGTAGTTCTTGTTTTGAGTTTATGTCAAGTCTTTGTGTAGTTAGTCTTAGTCATGTTATTGTATCCATGTTTTGTTCTGTTACCCCCTCGTGGGTCTTTGTTTTATTATTTATTAAATTATTTGTTAACCCCTTACCCGCTGTCTGCACCTGGGTCCTCTCTCCGTGTCTCACCACGAGAATCATGACAATAACAGAAGGTTGTGTCTGCATACAATAAATGAAAAACAATAGTCACACTGCACGATTTTACCCCTGATTTTCAGTGCTCATTCATGTTAGTGACAATCACGATCTATGAAGGTCATGTGTTAAAAATGGCTGAATGTTTTAACATAGCTTGTTGACAACATACATTTTTACAGTGTAGCAATTGAATCAAATGTGATAAATAACCTCCAGGTTAACAGAACTGCATCAAAATCAATGAAAGGCAAATTTCAGAACTTTACTATATATCAGCCAAAAATAGCAAGCCAAAATTTATCAACATTAAGGAAAATCCAACTTTTGTAATGATGGCATTTCCAATCCCTGTTCCGACCATCTGTCAGTAAATTGTATCATGTTTACAAATGATTTCTGAACAAACATTGAGTTTGAGCAAACATTCCACCCACTAAGAGGGTCTGTATAAAGGCCTGCTACAGCCTGTAGCCAACATTGCTTTTGACTGAGCTCAGCTGATTTGGATCAGGTGGATGACTCATCATGAAAGTTTTCATTTTGTGCCTCTGTGTGTGTTTGGTTCTGCCTCTTAGATATGCGGCTCCAGCGTGAGTATCTGAAACAATATTGCATTGCTTTCTGAGCATTCTCTAAACCAGTGACCCATCTATAGTGTGCCACAGTGTAGATATGTCATTTCTGTCATTTCTATGTAGTTTTCTCCGGAAACACTATAATGAAAAATTGCATATTAAACCAATGCTTGCATAATTCTTTATTTGCTTTTCAGTTTAAAGTTGGTCCAGACTTGTTTGTTATGTTGCAAAATACAGAGTAGGATCGATAAAACTGACACAAAGTCCAAATTGGTATTGATGATTATGCTGTTGTTTTACCGAAAGCTTACTTACATATGTTCTGGGATTCAGATTTGTTGGTTTTTATAATTTTTTAACCCATTTTCCTACAATTATATTCTTGTTCTGTATCTCAGCAACCATGATGAAATAATGGCAGGTAGGCATTATCATTTCCCAATGCTATTTTACATTTTGATATGTTTTCTAATGTTATATTTATTATTTTGGATATGCATCTGAAATTTCTACATGTAAATGTTGTGGTGTTTGACTATTATCAGAATCTTTGACATCAATAGAGATGTTGTGGTGTGTTAAATATTCAATCATATCATAACAGATGAACCTGATGATCATTTACATCCTAAAGGAGAGGATCACCATGATGCCCAACTAGACCGCTGTAAAGGCATTGAGTTTGATGCCATCACCCCAGATGAAAAAGGAAACACTTTCTTTTTTAAAGGTCTACAAACTCTCCTCTTATTACTAAACCTCAGATTATTCATATGCATTACCCCCAGATCAGGTGGAGATTTATTTTTTGGACTTTCTTCATTCAGGTGACCATCTCTGGAATGGTTTCACTGGGCCCGCTGAGCTCTCAAATGGCACATTCAAGAAACTGGGTCATGTTGATGCAGCTTTCCGGATGCACAACGGGGATGATCCACATACTCATGACCACATCTTTTTCTTCCTGGTGATTTTCATTACTGTGCTTTCCTACAACATTACAAATTAAAAAGAAAAACAAACACAACAAGAGATCACATGCAATTGAATGCTGATGGAAATGTTGACTTTCTATTAAGGATGACAAAGTATTTAGTTATTACAACGACACCCTTGAGAATGGCTACCCTGTAGACATCCAACAGGAATTTCCTGGTATCCCCAACCATTTAGACGCCGCTGTTGAGTGTCCCAAGGGAGAATGCGTCACAGATTCAGTGTTGTTCTTCAAAGGTCAGTGATATAGGTTCTGCATATCAACATCATACTGTCTTTCATCTATGTTGATACAGATACACATCAATCAGTCCACAAATTCAGTTAAAATTAAATTAAAACTGTTGGATTTTTTCGTCAATAGAAACATACAAAGATAATATGTTTAAATACAATAGCATGTAAAGTAAACAGTATGTTCAATATCATCTAAGATATAGGAAATGGAATTAATAATATTAAAAGAAAAATACAAAAACGAACATCATACATAATTTACAATACATAAATTAAAATAATTACAAATTGAAATTGTTTTAGTTGCTTTCTTATTTAGTGAAGTTGAAGTGGTATCCACATATTTCTTAAATGTACGTTTTCCAATGTTTCTGGTCTTCCTAAAATATTTTATGTAGGTAAAATGTACAAATATTGTTTAGAATAAAACAAACATTGCCCACTGTAGAATCAGAATTATAATATCAAAAAATATCCTCCTTATGAATTATGGATATACCTTTCTGGATATTCTCACTGATAAATGTGTTAACATATTTCCAAAATTGTTCAGTATAGACATGTTAGACATCAAGTAAGACATGGAGAAATGTTGGAGAAAAGGTGTCTGAGTATTGCTGAGATTACTTGTTTTTGTGTACAAAACCCGGAAGTGGGTAGTTACCCTACTACTTTGGCCTAAAATCAATGGGTTAAGGTGTGCCTAAAATAAGGTGTGGGGTTGACAAAACCTCTAAATATTTTACTGCTTTAATCTATGACATGACCCGGTCATGACTTTTAAAGCTTTATTGTGACTTAATGGTTTTCACCTCACTGCAGCGGAATTGGTTTGTTGTATCACTGCACTTGTACTTTCTTTCATATAAGTGTATTTTATTCATAGCATACATTGTTACTTATCACTGTTGTGGCTAAATTTATCCTGATATCTCAATAACCATCTCCTGGTTATTTACTTGAAGATCTTAAACCAAAACAGTACAAGCGTGCTAGCGGGCTTTCTGTTTACACTGCTAAATATCATCTCGCCTTCTAGTTTTCTTGTGTGCTAACGGTTTCTCTCTTAAGCATATATACTAAGAATCACCGAGCAGCCTTGGAAAGTTGGAATTACTCTTCAAACGTCAAAAGTTATGGCTTCTTCTCTTATTATTGTCACTTGCACCTCATGGCACATGTTTAGCTTAGCCTTCTCTGTCAGCGGCGAGGGCTTTACATGCGATAAATGCAGAGAAATAACTAGGCTGGTGGGAAGATCTCAGAATTAGAGTCTCGCATCCAAACTTTATCTGAGGATGGTAAGAATATAAGGTGCTTAGAAAACACTTTGGATGCGAGCAATATTAGCGCGCACAGTTCGGTTCCGGTTGAACAACCCCCGCAGCTGGGAAGCTTTGTGACTGTGAGACGGTGTAGTCGCAGGTCAAAACATCACTCAACCGTTCCGACTACAGTGCCGAACAGGTTTGCCCCGCTCAGTGACGCACCGACTGAGAAACCTGCTGAAAGTGCCCTAGTTATCGGTGATTCTATTGTTCGGAACGTTAACATAGAGGCACCAGCCACCACAGTCAAATGTTTACCGGGAGCCAGAGGGCCTGACATCAAGTCAAATTTAAATGTGCTGGCTAAGGCTAATCGTAAATTTAGTAAGATTGTTATTCACGTTGGCACAAATGATGTTCGACTCCGTCAATCGGAGATCACGAAAGATAATATTAAAGAGGTGTGTGAGCTCGCAAGCACGATGTCAGACACTGTAATATTCTCTGGCCCCCTCCCCGCTTATCGTGGTGATGAGATACATAGCAGATTATCATATCTAAATGGCTGGTTGTCTGAGTGGTGCCTGCAGAATGATATAGTTTTTATAAATAACTGGAAGAGTTTTGAGGGCAGACCTGACCTGTGATGGTCTCCACCCCTCCTGGGCTGGAGCTTTTCTACTGTCTAGAAATATGGCACATAGTCTTAATGCTAAAACTTGACTCACTGGGGCCCAGGTCAGGGAGCAGACAGAATGGCTTAACCAACGTCTCATGTTGCAGAACACACTAAATACATAACATGCGGTAATACTTTCTCCCAAACATCATAAAATAGAGACTGTGTCTGTCCCCCGGATTAGCAAACATAAAATAATGCGTAAACCTCTTAAAGGTAATTTAATTTACGTTAAACTAACTAAACATAAACATAATACAGATAATCAACTGTCTAATCCTAAATACAATTATTTTGAAGTCATGGTACTTGATGCATCAATACCTAATACTAAGGACAAAACATCTTTAAAATTTATTCTGGCTATTGTATATAGGCCTCCAGGGCACCACACAGATTTTATTAAAGAATTTGGTGGGTTCTTATCAGAACTAGTACTGTCTGCAGACAGAGTCCTTGTTGCTGGGGACTTTAACATTCATGTAGATAATGATACAGATGCTTTAGGAATGGCTTTTAAAGACACTCTTAACTCCATGGGCGTTAGTCAACATGTGTCAGGACCTACTCACCTTCGTAATCATACTTTAGATTTAATTTTGTCTTACGGTATAAACGTGGTCGATGTTAAAATCCTTCAGCAGAGCGAAGACATCTCAGATCATTATCTGGTATCATGCTTGCTTCAATACCCAATGGTGGCAAATCAAACTCCAAGTTACAAATATTGTAGAACAATAACTTCGACTACAAAAGGTGCGTTTCTTGATAATTTGCCTGAATTGTCTCAAATCTCTAGCATGAGTAATAACGTTGAAGATCTTGACTTTACCATTGAAAATATTAATGCCACCTTCTCGGAAACGCTAGACATAGTTGCTCCCTTGCGCTTAAAGAAGATTAAAAATGACAGACCGACACCGTGGCATAATGAACACACTCAGGCTCTAAAGAAAGCGGCAAGAAAAATGGAGCGCAACTTTAAGAAAACTAAATTAGAGGTATTTCGTACTGCCTGGAAGGATAGTATCAAAAAATACAGGAAAGCCCTAAAAACGTCTAGATCTGCCTACCTTTCATCACTAATAGAAGAAAACCAGCATAACCCTAGGTTTTTATTTGATACAGTGGCTAAATTAACCAAAAATAAACCGTCAGCGACTTCTGATTCTGTATACCAGCATAGCAGTGTTTTTGATTTTGTATTTTTTGAACTATTTTACAAATAAAATCCAAGATATTAGAGAAAAAATTATAACTATGCAACCAGAAGTGAATCCTGCTGAACAAACGACTAACTACAGCGCCTCTAAGGAGAAATTAGAAGGAGAAATTTATTTTCTACTATAGATCACGATGAACACTCTAAAATCATTAGATCATCTAAATCAACTTCATGCATGTTAGACCCAATACCTACAAATCTACTGAAAGAGATGCTCCCAGAAATTATAGATCCTCTACTTAGCATTATTAACTCATCTCTGACATTAGGACATGTGCCTAAAGCTGGACATGTGACTGTTATAAGGCCCCTTGTCAAAAAACCCCATCTGGACCCTGGAGAACTAGTTAACTACAGACCTATTTCGAATCTACCTTTCTTATCTAAAGTTCTGGAAAAAGTAGTCTCAACTCAAATATGCTCCTTCCTCCAAAGGAATGAGATTAATGAAGATTTCCAGTCTGGATTTAGAGCACATCACAGTACAGAGACTGCTCTGATTTTAGTTACAAATGATCTGCTTATGGCGTCCGACCGAGGTTGAATCTTCTTATTGGTGCTGCTAGATCTTAGTGCTGCATTCGACACCATTGACCACAGCATGCTCCTACATAGACTCGAAAATGATGTATAGTCGTGATGTATAGTTATGCATAGTCGATATAAAAAAGTGGATGAGTAGCAATTTTTTATTACTGAACTCGGACAAAACTGTGTTACAAAAAGTGTTACTTATCGGACCGAAAACCGCCCTACGTAACAACCAAGAATACTGCTTAACCATTGATGGATCTTCCATAAAACCCTCATCTTCAGCTAAGAATCTTGGCTTTATATTCGATAGTACTCTGTCATTTGAGAACCAGGTCGCCAACACCTGTAAAATTGCGTTTTTCCATCTTAAAAATATATCTAAACTTCATCATATGCTGTCACCATCAGAAGCAGAGAAGCTTATACATGCCTTTATGACATCAATACTAGATTACTGTAATGCACTATTAGGTGGTTGCCCTGCAGGCCTATTACAAAAACTCCAACTGGTCCAAAATGAGGCAGCTCGAGTTCTTACGCGTACAAAAAAGTATGAGCATATTAGCCCGGTTCTGTCAACCTTGCACTGGTGACCTATAAAGCATCGCATAAATTTTAAAATCTTGCTTATTACCTATAAAGCCTTGCATGGTTTAGCTCCTCACTACTTGAGAGAACTTCTAACGTATTATAGTCCATCACGTGCACTACGCTCTCAGGTGTCAGGTCAGTTGGTAATACCTAGAATTTCAAAATCAAGTGCAGGCGGCAGATCCTTTTCCTATCTAGCGCCTAAACTTTGGAACAGTCTTCCCAGCACTGTCCGGGAGGCAGACACACTCTGTCAGTTTAAATCTAGACTAAAGACGCATCTTTTTAATCTTGCATACACTACACTATCATAATATATATATTTCAAAGATCTAGGCTGCACTAGTTAGATCAACCGGAACCAGGGACACTTCCAATAACAACTGATGCATTTGTTGCATCAAAGAGTGCAGAACAGTACTCTACTCTCAGGTTACTCTACTCTACACTCTTCCAAGGTTACTAGAGCGGGCAGGATGCATTCCAAGGTTACCGGAGCGGGCAGGGCGCAATCCATTCCCAGACCTGACAAATGCTGGATTAAGGACGTGGCGACTCTACAAAACTTCAGTAGCTATTAGATTATTAATGATAATTTTAAATCTAACTTTTTTATTTTGCCTTGTTGTGCAAGCACTGTCGAGCTTGTGCAGAGGCAGCAGTTTTTGCCAGAGGGGAACTGGAATCCCCTGGTTAGGCCTGGTTTCCCTCTGAGGTTTTTTTCTCCTCCAATGGAGTTTTGGGTTGCTCGCCACCGTTTGCATACTGTTTTGCAATGTTTGCCTGGCCGGGGGGGCTGCTAGAATTTGATAGTCTTATTTAATTAACACTGCATATAGGAATTTATTGTGTGTCTGATATTTTAAAAATGGCGGTTGCTAACAGGTAGCTAAAAGCGACTACATCCTTTGCCGGGGACATTAAACGTTTATTTCTTCACTCATAGACACCGATCTCTAAAAATGTTTACTGTGTTGCATTATTTGCGAGATTTGTTTGAAAAAGTTGTCAGAGGCTTGGTGGTTGCAATCGTAATATAATCTGTTTATAACATCATGTTAGCTTTTTACTTCTGGTATTTAGGCTTTAAAATAACAAATATTGTGTTCATCTATAAAGATTATCATGTTAGACAAAAACAATGACACTACTTTTGTCACAGCACTTTAACCTCATAAACAACTTCACACGACAGTTTTTTAACCAGTTTACCAATATTTTAATAATTGTACACAATTAATCTTTTCAGGAAATAATGTTTATCATTTTGACATCAAGACAAAATTAACAAAGAAGAAAGTCTGGAGCCACTTGCAAAACTGCACATCTGCCTTTCGCTGGCAAGAGCATTATTACTGTTTCCATGGTCACAACTTCACCAGATTCCATCCTGTTTCTGGGGAGGTGACAGGAGTGTATCCCAAAGATGCTCGAAAGTACTTCATGAGATGTGGTGAAGGATTTGGTGAGTTTATATGTTTATTTTAAAGGAATCAGGACATTTTATTATGCATTGAATTTTTCACCTAATGTCTAGCTGAATTGGTTCCTTAGGTCATGAAGCTGGTATGAGAAAGCTACAATGCAGTGACATCAAACTGAATGCAATCACCACAGATGATAAAGGCAGAGCATATGCATTTCAGGGTAATTCAACATTATGACAGCACCTCAAGTGGTGAATGATGTCTGTAAATTTATATTTTTGAGCCCAAGCAACGCATGTTTACTATTTATGCCCTTATAATATCTGTTGGCTTTTGATAATCCTTGGGACAAAAACACCCACGCAAACCCCTTTTACGGGACCTTTCTTCTATTTCTTCATATTATTATGTCTAGGGCCATTAGGTGTGCTTACATTTAGGCAGATTTGGGGTGTCTATCTCAAACCTAATGTGATCATTCCTTTAAGGTTTCACTCATTTGATACTTTTTTGGCAGTGTAGGCAATCCTGTCCAGAACGAGACTGTCCAGAGACTTTTTTTGTCATGCTGGTTGGAAGTCTCTTAACATCCTGATGGCAATCAATAAGTAAAGCGATACAGTTGTATTTTTATAAATATATATCGTCTGTGAAAGGCGAGGGGGCAAAACTAATTTTGGACCAATTACTTTCCTCGGTCGGAGGGCAATGATACGTCGTGTACAATGTCAGTCAGCTTATTTTGCATTCCATTACGCAGACATCATACGTCATCAGCGCGCTCATGTGCAATGTGCAAGCAGCGGGGCAATGGCGGACAGAGAGCAGGTACTTGGAGATGTTCCTTATTGTAGAAATGTAATTCACTTTGTACTATAAGGGTTTCTCACTGGTGAATGTGACATGACTTTACTGGAATATGGAGCGATTTTAGTCTCATTAATTATTCATGCGTAAAACAAGATACACACATGCGTAAACAGTTTTGCATGCATAAAACCTAATTTACCTGCACATAGTATATATTTACATTTACGAAAAACAATTCACGTGCGTAAAACAAAACTATTTTCTCACAAATTACGTTTCGCAAACATACAGCTGCGCACATAACTTTCGAAAAGTTAAAATTTACGCGTTTGTCTTGTTTTACGAATGTGCAAATCGTCACACACGTGTGAATCGCCTTGGACGTGTGTGTGTGTTTTTTGAGACTCTCCTGGCGACGCAACCCCTTCCACTTGGGTTGTCGTACTCTTTAGCCAATCAGATTCAAGCTTACCATTCAACCAATTACAGGACTCAAGGAAAACGGCTCTGCGCAGCTTTGGTGCAGGCGGCACATATTTTGTTTTGTAGGCTTGTCTGTTTTTATGTTTTTAAATGTTGCTTACGTTACCATTACGATGTGTTTGTGGTTGCCAATCCAAAATAATAGAGTTGTTACATGAACATAGATGATTTTGGTTAAATGTGGAATAAAGTTTTTTAATCCACTGCAAATCTTCAGTTTCCTCCCATTTTGCGATTCATTGCTGTATGGCATGTCTATTTACCTTATCGTGTTTCTATCTGCGGTCAGTAGTATTGTCAAAGACGGTTTGTGTCGTTTTTTTAAATTAAAATCTGATAATACTAGTTAACTTTAAATGTAGTCATTTAGTAGTATGGGTCTATACAGGCTAATATATCTATCCATTAGTAAAATAATCCCTTCAATGGCGTTTACAGAAGCCAATAAGGAATATAACACGTATGTCTTACTAGACTATATAAATTTACATGAAGAAAGAACTACAAAGTCAGGGGAAACATTACAGTATTTCAAACTGACTTGACAGAACGCATAGTGAAATGAGACCAGGTGGACAGCAGCAAAGTAAATTGAGTATTGTATTTTATTTAACAGTAAAAAATATAATAAATTGTACCCACAAAGCTGCGCAAGCGTGGAAAAGATCGTAATGTGATTAACGTGCGGTGAGGGTGATGCATCATTTCCGTTCTATTTGAGCCAAACTGCACTAAAGTTGCGCAGAGCCGTTTTCCTTGAGTCCGGCGCCCTTAGCGGGTTGTGATTGGTTGAATGGTAAGCTTGAATCTGATTGGCTAAAGAGTACGACAAGTGGAAGGGGTTGCGTCGCCAGGAGAGTCTCAAAAAACACACACACACGTCCAAGGCGATTCACACGTGTGTGACGATTTGCACATTTGTAAAACAAGACAAACGCGTACATTTTAACTTTTCGAAAGTTATGTGCGCAGCTGTATGTTTGCGAAACGTAATTTGTGAGAAAATAGTTTTGTTTTACGCACGTGAATTGCTTTTTGTAAATGTAAATATATAGGCCTACTATGTGCACGTAAATTAGGTTTTATGCATGCGAAACTGTTTACGCATGTGTGTATCTTGTTTCACGCATGAATAATTAATGAGACTAAAATCGCTCCATACCGATCAAACAGCTTCTGGTCTGTACGCTCGCTCGTGTTTTGGAGGAGGCGTGGTTTTGGATGATGGTTCGCGAGAGGGAGGGATCGTATGATTGCACTGCTTGCAGGCAAACGTTAGCATTTTCCAATTGATATTCTCTACATTTAAGCCCGCAAAAAAGAGTCAAGGCTGCATGATTTGTGTCACTGTTTTGGCTTAATGGACAAACCCAAGAACAGCATTAAATATGCATATTTCAAGGGTAATTTAAACCTGCACTTGTTTGTTCACATTTCATCCACCCATGAGTTTTAACATTTTGTAGCCTTCTCTAAAAATCTCTGCAGCCTGTATTTGATATATATTTTTTTACATGTTAACTTACAGGTTCTGTCTATATGCGTTTGGATACACACCTTGATGGAAATCACCCTTTCCCTATTTCTAGGCAATGGAAGGAAATCTCTGGTGCAGTGGATGCAGTTTTTTCCTATGGTGATAATATGTATATCATTCAGGTAAAGTAACCTAACATAAATTTAAATTAGAAGAACCACACCATTTGTTTTTAGAATGTGGTTACATCAAACTGCATACAAAAACTGTTCCAACTGTTTTTATAAAATACATTTCTTTCCAGGGTGGTCAAGTTTATATCTACAAGTCAGCAGCGCATTACATTCTCATAGAGGGATACCCTAAACCTCTGAAGGAAGAGCTAGGCATTGATGGTCCTGTGGATGCAGCATTTTTGTGTGCAAATCAGCACATTGTACACATTATACAAGGTAGTTAACAATATGTAATTGTCATTAGTCATGGCTGCCCATAATGGGGTTCATTATCAAGGACTAAAGGGACATATAGACATTACTCAGTTAATTGTCAGATGGTCTTTTTGTACAAAAAGCAGAGGGAAAGACACTGCATTTGCCGAAATGTTGCTTTTGACGACTGTTTAGCTTTGTTTTTATGCCCTGAGTTCATCAGAGCAGTCTCTTCTTGCAAAAGATGTAGAACGAACACAAAGTCAATTGCAATTTTTGGAATAGTCCAGAATGTTAATCTTTCTTTGAATCTTCACATATCATAAGTCATTTTCATCCTCAGGTCAAAAGATGTATGACATAAATCTCACAGCAAGCCCCAGAGCCATTAAAAAGGAGATGTCGATTCCTTTCCCTAAAATTGATGCTGGACTGTGTGATGCTGATGGGGTGAAGGTGTTCATTGGTCCAGAATACTATGAGTATGGAAGCCCAATGCTACTACCTCTAGGCAAGGCCAGCCCTCAACCTCATAAAATTTCTCCAGAATATTTTGGCTGTGAGCAATAAAGGCCTTTTCACGACTTGAATAATTTTGTGGTACTATTTCTTATTCTAATAAATGACACACATTTGACATATACAGTATTTTTGAGCTATTTAATGGGATTTAGACACCTCATCCCTCCATGATTTCACGAGTTCACCTGCGCAGATAACAGCGATGTTGATAGGGATAATAAAGCAAGAGCTTGGTTATGAAGGTTATGCGTATTTGGCGTGCTGTTCGGGAAGCGGGCTCCGAGCTCGCCAGATCTATCCGAACCCGAAACACTACACCTTGGTCAGGGTGAGTGCGCCGAGCTCGGAACCGGTTTGAGCCCAGAGCACACCCCCCGGGGCTCTTGCAAAAGAAAAGTGAGTTTGGGAGAGGAGCCGGGGTGGAGGAGGGATGCTTAATCTAAGGAGATCGAGCAGGTAAGATGGATTCTCTATTTATGAGCGAGCTCGCTATGGCTAATTGTGTATGTGCAGTGATTGCTGATTGTGGACCAGCCGGCTGATTATATGCTACGGCTCCTCCCGAACTTTGTTAATTAAACATCCAACCCGTTCTCATCAACCTGCGTATAAATAACACGACTTTACACTTTCAAACGGCGTATAATGCATACGCCAAAGTCACATTTTGCGTGCATGGGATACGCCAATCCCTGCCATTAACTTCAGTGGGGAGCAGATGCGTCCAAATACCACGCTTATCTCAACTGCAGTGACGTCACCACCAGCGATATTCCTTTCGCTCAGTTCACCGTATGCGTGCCATCTTTAAACAGGTGAGTAAGGGCAACACAGTTTGTAAATGAGGTTATTGGTAATTAAATTATAATTACGGTTAATTATTTTAGTGTTTCTGCATCACGTTACATGGTGCCATGTGTCAAACGGCAGCGCGTGCGTTGAAGTTTCTTAATGTAACTTCGCGCTGCTCAGTTCGCACAGCTGGTAACGTTAGCCTACCATTGACATTAGCCTAAGATCAATTCTACTGTATTAACTGTTGCAGTTTGAAACACACTAACAAATAAAACTGTGCTTTATGGTGTTTTGACATGGCTGATGACAGCACTACTATTCGACAGACTGAATTAGTGTTAGTTTATGTTTAAACTGAAGTGGTAAATTAGCCTACGGGGCCCCGGGGGTCAATTAGTTGCGCTAACCAGTCCGCACTCCTAAACCGGATTTATTCCCAAATTGTGGGCAACGGGACAGCCTGTTTACTGCCTATACAGCGTGCCCGTGGGTAAGGCATGTTGATGCAACCTATATATGCAACGGTGTCCCGGTAACCTTATTGCTGACGCCAGATCAGTATTTCGCATCATACGGCCTGCAATCTCTATATCGTTGGTATAATTAAACTACTAGGCATTACTAGTTGCTTGCAGATCCACGATACACCAGGGTTGATCTTGGCTCCTATTTCCGGGTTATTTAAGTTCTTATGTCATCACTTAAGCACGATTTAGACAGCGGAAACCAAAATAGTTGATAATGATATCTTATAGGTTTCAGGCAGATCTAACGAACACCTTTTTTGTTTTAGTACTATGTCAAGTGGTGAAAATATAAACAAACTGGAAGCTGTTCTTCAGCTTGGGGATGCATTTGTTGAAGAGATGCAGGCAAGTTTCAGTCTTGTTACACAAATGTGTAATTAATTAGTTAGTTTCCAGTTAGTTTATAATGCCTATTTTCACTCATCTATGTTTCATTATATGCTATGACCATAAAGAAGTCACAGACTCAGTCACAGACTCCGTCTCAGAAGCCTGAAGTCACAGAACGACCTAAAGTGACCTGGTGGAAGAGGGACCGTGATGGGCAGCGTGTGACCACCAGCAAACGGAGGAAAAAAGGATCCTCTGCTGGTTAGTGTCCATCTTATAATTGCATGTCAAATACATGTGTTGATGTGTGATTTAGAGTAGGTGCATTATGATAACAAAATCCCAAATACATTCAGATTTTATTGTGTCCTTGTTGCAAGTTTGTCTTTTTTCAATGTTTATTTGTACATTTGGCAAAGAGTTCGAAAGAGTTTTTCTAATGTTGTTCATGTTATTTTTACTTTCAAACAGTTGGTACTTCTCAGGGTGCTAGCTCCTTCATCACAACTTTACCATGTACTAGCTACGATTATCCTGGTAAGTAGAAATACTACTTTACAAACACTTAATAAGGTATGAATCATACAAAAAATATGAATGAAGTAAAAAGGTAGTCTCATTATACCTAAATTTTGCTACGTTTAGTAACTAGCCAGCTGACAATGTTCCTTTCAAAATCTTTTTTGCACCGACTCCCAAAACATGCCCAAATATTAAAGTTACCACAGTTTGGTGCTTAAGCTCTGTTTACATCACAGAAGTAGGAGAACTGCATCAACAGCATCAGTGTTTCTTAACAAAACCATGTGTTGGTTGTTCAGTTTCACAGTTAGGCGGGCAAAACTTCTGACATCCAGCACCTACACAGAATGTACAGGGACTTGGGTTTGATTGATTGCCCATTTCCAACTACCCTTTACTTTTTCTGCTATCACTGGACTGTCCTTGTGTTAAAAGCAATGGAAATGGCACATAAGGAATCAGTGGTAGTGGAATTGCAATGTTACATTTATGGTATGTATGCATGTATTTTTCTCTTTCCCTCTTTAAAGATATTATAAAGCAGAGGCTTGAGGACCTTCTACAGGATTCACTGGAGGGCATTGAGGAACAAGATTTAGCTCAGCAGCCACCATCGTACAATTGGTGTCAAAGGCAAAAAGAGGTCCAACAATGTTGGCAACAAGCGAGGCCACAAAACCTTGCCAACTTGTTGTCTGCTCAAAATATTGTCAAGAGGATGTGTAATCACTGTCACCTAAGAGAAGCCATCATCCGTTGTGGGGAATGTTTGCCCTCAGAGTGGTTTTGTACAGACTGTGATCAATTGGTACATAAATCCCACACCCTGCACAGTAGACAAACCACCATAGATGGCTTCTATAAATACATTCCACCAACAGAGTTTGTGAAACTCCATGATGACCAGTACATCATCTGTGAACAAGGTTGGTGTCTCTGTTTCAATGGATGTAAGACAACATTGTTAAGTTAAGCATTATGTTTTTCAAGTACTTCCTCAAAATCCAACATTATTCAATGTCATTCTAATTGTCATCGGCTCCTGCAGATTGTTTGCTGCCAACAGCTTTTCCTAAAATGATTTGCTCCTGTGACACTGGTGATGTTGCAGTCTCTGTTGGTAGACCCATCATACTGGTTTGCATAAATGGTAGGGTTGCGTAAAAAAAATATTATTTATATAAAGCTGGGGGCACACCACGATATAATCAGGCTGTTTAAAAGACTATAAATAGGCCTTACATTTTTTTATAAGATTCAAAACATCTTTTGTGGCCTCAGCTTTACATATTACTTTACTTCCTTTTTATGTATTTGTCTTTTATGTGCTCTCAGGTCGTTATAATCTTCACGTTCCGGTGCTTTCATGTAAACATTGCAATAAGCAATGGGCCCCAGAAATCAGTGACTTTGTAAGGAGTGGTTACTGGCCAGCTACCATGCATTCGCAGACACTTTTCCACCAAGATCTGTTCCGTTCCTTTGAGGCTATGAAGACAGCAGCTCCAGGAATGTCAATGAAAGCCTTCACAGCAATGCTGGACCAAAGAACAGAGCAGTTTGGAAGAGTGAGTAAAATTTGAAGCTGTATTATCAGATGTGGACCGTGACTTTTCCTACAGAGGGGCACAAAAGTCAAAGACTGTTTTACAGAAGTTGTGCCGCTCAGCGGACATGTTTGCAACACCTCTGGGCAGTTATTTACGTCATAACAAGTCCACATTTCTACTTAAATGGAAGGCAGATCTTTTTTAAATTACTGGTAGAAATCACAATTAAACATATTTCCTGTCAATAACTAGACCTGACAAACTGACATAAATTTGGCTTTGTAAGCTTAAATTGCGCTAATAAACCCCTTTTTCAAGGTCGCATCATCTACTTCGCCTGCGCACAGGCTGGTGAGCAACTCATGAGAGTCCCGCCCCAGAGAATCATCAAGCAAAACTGATCGAGGATTAGCTCGTTTCACTGGAAGGCATGACTTCCTTCGCTAGAGTGGGCATCTTGAGCATTGCATTCCTTCTCCGTTAATTTGAAATCACAGTGGCGCGTCTTGTTAATATCGATATCTTTTATTAAGCCCGTCATGTCAAAATGTGTGTTAGGTGCATCAAGTAAACATATGTGGATCACCTATGTGCCTTCCTCTAGATGTGTCAAAAGGATTTATGATAAAAGAGATACTCGCATTCACAAGATACTCGCAAGACAGTCGATAACACTTAACTCTGAGTACACCCCTGGGTTTCTAACAAACACAAGTGTCTCTTTTATCAAAAACTCTTTCAACGGGTCTGAAGCAGGTACATATTTTGAAGTGATGCACATAGGTCACATGACATGCCAAACACATAGTTTGACATGACATGCTACACACATGATGGGCCGAACAAATATTTAATATTTTTGCCAACCCGAAAGCAAAGTCCCAAGGCATCTCTTATTATTATGCTGGACAATATGGCAAAAATTGTGGTTGAGTCTAAGCAAGGCATTAATTAAAACATACCCACATAAGTTCAAGGTCCACAAGTGGCTGTAATATTTTAGGCTATTAAAATAAACTGGACAAAAAAAATACTAGACAGCTTTGTCGTTTACACCTGTCTTGCATTTGAAAAGGTACATTAACTAGGTATTGTACATAGTAAATTGAAAGCTATACTATAACTTATTTCAGACTGGCAAAGTGAATGCAGATGCTTTACAGAGGAGCTTTCTGCAATATGTGTACTGCAGCTATGAAGAGAACCATCTTCTGGGAATGGAGCCATTTGTCTGTCCAGCCTGTATGCCTGAAATGGTGGCAGTCTCAGTGGATGGCAACAGAAAACTCTACAGGTTCCAGAAAACAAACCAGTGAGTTTTGCGCCAATTAAAAAAAAAACAATGTAGTTAATACACGTACTTGCTATTAACATTATCATATTAATATAGTTATTTTATAACTTTTGTTATTTAAAATTAGGCTGTTACTACTGTAGCAATTGAATATGACATCTGTGTTAGAGTTTGTACCATTTGTTTAAAAAATATGCCATATAAATATAATGTTGTGTAAAACTTCTTACTACTGTGGTTATCCAAAATATATTTTTTTCCAGGAGTGAAGAGCCAGGGTTTTTTGATGGAGTGTTTTTAGCTCAAGACTCCGAGGTGTCCAGTTTTGTTGAGGAAGTCAGGGGGGCTGTCAAAAGTGTAAGTCTTCAATCAGGAACGGGTCTCTGGCTTATTTCATAACTAACTGGAAGTAAAGTTATAAACAATGTAGTATACTCACAATATTGGTTGCCGCATATGTGTGACATATTGTCTGTATTCGAATTGGTTTGTTATCATCTAGTGATTAACAAGGGAAAGATGGGTTAGGTGGTCAGGCAATAAAAGGCACAATCCTGTAAATACTGTAATTGTTGTTGTGTCTGAGTTTACAGTTCTGCTGTTTAATGTCCTTGAATTAACTTCTGACATGCTGAAACATTGTTAGACTACAGGAAAAGCGATGTGTGGGCAATCCCATTGGTCAGCAGCAAGGGAGACATCAAAGCAGGCCAACAAGTTAGATGAAGAAGGTGTTGAAATCGCTGTTTGCAGGCATGGATTCCTCCTCAAAGGTTTGTATTGGTCTTGTTAAATTGCATTTAAAATATTCGTTGATGATCTGAAGCCTTTTCTTCACTGTGCAATGTGATCTTTGCATATAATTTTTTTTCAAAAGGTCTGAATATGTATAGAGGAGAAATCTTTGCATATCCAATGTTTCTCCAAAAAGAGTTCCAGAGTGCTACATTTTTGGCCATGGATGTGACCTGCCGTTATGTGCCATACCTGGAGAAGGTGTCAAAGGTCTTGGCTCATCTTCAGCCTCTTCAGAAAATGAGACATTGCTTGTCTGTGATGCATGCCAAAGCACACAATACAAAATGCGAGGTGATGCTTTTAACTACATGACTTCGACATTTCAGGGAATGATGTAGCCAGCAAATAATGTGAAGTGCCACATTGAATGACACTGTGACCTAAACAATAACCCAGGAGTCTGTTATCAGTTGTACATGAGTTCATATGTGAAGTCTTTTATAGCTGGTGTCCATATGCATTTATATTAATCTCCCTGTTGTCCACACTGTATAACAAGTTCACTGCTTCCTGTAGATTCTGTGGAATGCAAGAAATCAGGAAGGTGCTGGAACCACTCTTGGTGAAGAAGTAGAGCAAGTAAATAGTTTTCTCTCCAGATGTGCCCTGACCACAAAGTATATGGCCAAGTCAGGTTTGTCCTCAAGTTCCACCCCACCCAAGCCTGCAAACAGACACATACCAATATTTTTCTATTTATTGTGATTTTTCTATTTTTCTTTATAGTACGAACCGATATGCTTACTATCCATGCTATTGGGTGGAATCTGCGTAAATATAATGGCCTCCACATTGCCTTGTCTTCCAGATACAAAAAGGTATGTTCCAGGATTAAAAAAGGATGAACTTTTTTAAATGATTAAATTTGAATTTACAGTCAACCAAAAATGCATCACATGTAATCCCATGTAGCTATTGTAGGTGTGCAGGACCTCATCTATGTATGTGTAGTTGAATATGTTATTGTATTAAATCGGACGGGAAAATATACCTTTTTGTTCTTTGAACGATTATTTTACGAAATTACAGGATTTTATATTGCTCGTTTGCAGACTGTAGAAAAGACATTTGATGTCAGCGAGAGCCTGAAGAAGATGCAGGACCAGTTGCATTGCTGTGATGACATGCTAAAGCAGTGGATTGCTGATGTCAAGCAGTGGGCCAGTCCAGGTCTCCATGTTTTCAGCATTCATGCATTCTCAGCTTGTATTTCTGATATGTTCAAAAGGCACTTGTTAGTTCTCATACTTTGTGCAAGTATCTCAGTTGTTTTCTACAGATCTAGTTTCCATTTCCAATAAGGAACTATGAACCTAAGGATTTCACTTTTTTTATTAATCCTTACGGGGAACATGGTTACTTATGTTCAGAGGATATAGTTTTTTTCAATCTAGAATTAGATTGTCATGGGGTCACCACCTTTGATGTTGGATAGGCGACATAAACCCCCATCTATGAGTTAAATCAAGAAAGACTGCCATAAACAGGGACTCTAGAAAAGTGATGATAATAATGGAGACTTCATGGAGCGTAGATGCCTATGCCTCTTTGTTGCTTGGTCCCTAATTGTTTCTGAAACGTGCAGTCAGTGGAGGCCCCATTACATTATAAGAAAACACAAGATTTTGCTGTCCGAACTAAACATCGTCCTAAAGTCTGTCTGTTTCTGCTTTACCATGTGCAATTAACAGACCTTAAGTGTCTTTATTTTTATTTTTTCTTTCCTTTAATTTAGGAAATGCAGCAGCCAGTCCTGTTGATGCCCATGCTTTGCAGATCTCCATCGAAGCACTGTTTGTGAGCATTTGTCAAAAGAAGCACTACCTTTATAGACAAAATGGTATGTTATGTTAAATGAAAGGGATGCAAATAGAAGTTATGTTGGTTTCTTTCCATTACATGTCATGACAGATCATTTGTAAAACAATTGTATTTGCTCTTAATACAGATCGCAACAAACAGCGCCATAGGATAAGTCAGAAGATTGCCCAAGAAAAGAAACGCTTGCTAGAGGAGATTCAGAAATACAACCAAGACCCTGATGTTGACCCTGTGGACACAAATTCAGTTGTGCAGAATCTCTCTAACAAAGCTGCAGAGAGCATGATCTGGCCTTGGCAGGAACAGAACACAGGTATGTATGAAGATTTAACTTTTCAGATTTATTTAAAATGCATCATCATTAAATTAGTTTATTAATGCATTTGTTCATTCTTTTAGATGGTGTCGATATTATGACCAAAAAGAAGCTCTTTGACAAAGTAATGCTTGTCTCACGACTGACCGAAGAAAGGCAGATCCTCCTGAAGGAGATGATGCAGCACTGTCAGTACCTTAAGGACTCCATAACAAAGGTCCAGTCACTGATGGCCACCGTTTCACTGTGCATACAAACAGGAAGTAAGTGTAAACTATAAGGCTCTATGCACTTTAAAATTCATAGGTCAAACTACTTTCAAGTAAAAAGCAATCATACTAGTATATGCTCGAAAGCTAAATCGTGGCCTTCAAAGATTATTTTATCCGAATTGTTTTTAGTCGTACTTTAACTAGTATTTTAGATTTGTGTTAACATAAATAAACTCAATCTGATAAAATGTTCAGTGTGACAGTAATTCCATTACTCTTCATGTGTGTACTTTTAGGCTACCCGAATGGATTCACAGAGGAGGGGTCCAAGGGCCTCATCGCTCTTCTTAAGAAAAGACTGCATGACCTCAGACACAAACAAAAGACTTTAGCATGCACATACAGAGGCATCCTTGAACCAACTCCTAGGCTGGTGGAAGAGGAGGAAGGGGAAATGGAGGAAGAAATGGACTGGCAAAGTGACATCAGCTCTGAGGATGACGATGATGATGCAGAAGCAGAAGCAGAGACTCAAGTCACTTGACTCAAGTTGTAATTCCTTTTCCTTCGACTGTTTTGTGTTTACATAATTAATACACATGTATATATAATTTAAATATTCATATATTTAGGATATTTTACATGCATATTTATGTGTATGTAATGACAACATTTTCATTTTTGTATTTCCTATTCCTAACTTTTGAAACATCTACTATAGTATGTAGGTTTGTACATTTGCTTTGACTTGGTATCATCAATTTATTTATGCACATTTAAGGAATAGTTCAGCCAAATATACACATTTTGTCATTTGCTCACCACGCAGTTGTTACAAACCGGTTTACATTTCTTTGTTGTGCTGAACACAAATTAAGATTTTAATTAAAGTTCGCAACTAAGTCTTTTGTCCTATTATGGGAATCAATGGTGACCCAAAATGATAAACATTTGTTTAAATCTTAATTTGTGTCTAACACAACAAAGAAATATAAACAGGTTTGTAACAACCGTAGGGTAAGGAAATGATGACAACATTAAAATGTTTGGGTGCACTCTTCCGTTAATATATAGAAAGGATCTGCTGTCCTATATGCATAATATCTATTGTTATCTGTGATACCATATGCTCATATTTTACTCTCTTTTGTTACTGAGATTGTAAAACTTGTAGATATTATGTATGCAACTGATGTCAGTAAACACTTACTGAGACAAGTGTATATATGTGTAAATGCTAACGAAATACAAATGTGATTTGTCAGACTATTGAGTTGTCTTTGGCTCATCAACTCTTAGGAGACGAGAGAACTGAGAGCATTGAGAATCAACCTGAAATCGATTTTGGAACATCAGAAGTCGTCACATCATGTCTCATATAAAAGTAGATATGCGAAACGTACTTACTGTGCATAACTGTAGATTAATACTGACTGTGCAGCATACATACTACGTGGAACCATCTAAATATTTATGAACCATATATATATACATATCCACATGTTATACAGAGAATCTAAATAGAAACAACATTATTTAAGCAATATTATTTACAAAATATACATTTTAGCAAAAACCCAAGCTGATTGTTTTTTTAAGAAGCTCAGTGAGCTGAGGTCTTGAACATTAATGAAAGTAAATTTTATTCCAAAATTCCATCCCATGGTACAAATAAGCCACAAATCTGATGTGGAGACTGTCATCTAGATGTTCACAATAGTGTGATTTTCAGAGATACAGTAGCCTACATGTAGGAAACATAGACAGAGGGATATTGAAGCTAAAACTTTATATGACCCTGACCATGTATAGGACTATTCAGATGGTTTGGAGGGGGTAAAACACTCGCTTTGAACGATATTGCTCAATCGAATGGGCGTTATCAGCCTCATACATATAGGACAGAAGGGTCGAATGCCATTATTACTCATCCACATGGTAATCACAGATACAAACCCAAGAGATGACTCCCGATCCAATCAGATTATCTTTATTTCTTGTAATTGTTTGTTGGCACCGTCAACTTAGTACAGACAGTATGTATGTGTAAGCCCTGTTCCTCAAGCCCATGGAGGTCTAAAGGCCCTGAAGAGTTTAGCTCCAACCCAGGTAAGACACACATGAGCAAGCTAATCAAGGTCTTCAGGATCACTTGAAAATCACGTGCAAATTTGTTGGATCACTGTTGGAGCTAAACTCTGCAGGGCTTTGGCCCTTCAGAGTAAGATTTGCTGAACTCTGATCTAGACCGTGTGTCAGTAACAAACAAACAAACGAAAGGCTTTATTTTATATTGAGCATTCAAGTGCTCTGTAAAACTAGACCTGAGCTTGTGTCTATAAAATTAGATAATGTAAACTTTGTTGTAGAGCTAAACCAAATACATTGCTGGAAAGGTCTCGACCTGGAATGTAACATGCAACATTCTACATGGCTCGTTCTTGAAATATTGACTTTTACAACTTCACCTCATTGCACGTTTGAATATGTATAAATCAGCAACAAAAGTGGCTACAGATATGGGATCAATTGTTATAGTGAGTTCTTGACCTCAGCTATCATGTGGGGATATAACTGGGGGCACTGTCAAATAGGTTAAATTCATTTTTACCCATTTAACACATTTGATCTCGGATTGCATGGTTGATTGTATTATCCCCTAAACCTCTCACTATGCTCTCCAGTAAATATTAGCAACTTTCACTTTTATGAAAAAGACTATTGTTTAAAAACTACAAATCCCTATAGCTACGTAATGCAGATAGATACGAATCAGCACTACAGTTGTAGTTCGTCTGGTTCAGGGTTGTAAAACAGAGTAGGCTTGTAAAATAGGGTTGTGAAAAGATATATCTACCTAATATATCAAATATCTAGTACAGCTGAACTAGTAATTGAGCTGTATCTAGATGATCTATGTTAACAAAAAGTAAATGTGTTGTTTAATTTGATCATTTATAGCTAAAACACGAGTAGAACGCGCAAACTCCGCCCACAACACAATACTCATTCCGTAACCTTTTTTATTGCAATTGAAAATAGAAATGTAACAACATGTCAAGATACAATTATATTTCCTTACAAATTACACTTACAACATTACAGTATTCAAATAGAGACAGGAATATACAACTATACATTAAGGAAAAAAGAAGAAAGGGGGCAGAGGGTACAGACGACAGCATATTTATTTCAAATATTTAACACAAATTCTAATTGCTTTCCTTTAGATATCTTTCCGTAACCATCTGCTACCAAAACTGAAAATAACCTTATTTCTCAAAATCGAAGGACAAATTATGAAAAGCGATGGCATTAACATTACAATTTTAATTGTTGAGATAACAAGTTGTTTTTCTGTAGTTAAGTTGAATGTTTAAGATATTGTGAAGAAAATACTTCCGGACGGAAGAACGTAATGAGAGTTACATCACAGCGATATTAGCGTAATAGCAACTAGCATAGCAACGAGCTAAAGATGAAATAGACAGTCAATGGGAAGAGGAAAAAATGTTGCTCATTCAACATTACACAGCCTGGATTTGGACTAATTCAGGCCTAGCCAATAACGCCTAGTCACTGTTTGACCAATCGAGACTATAAATTCATTGTTACTTATTAAAGAAATAACCTTGAAGTGACTTTTGTTTTGTGAATAGCTGCTATACGGGCTAAAAACATTGCTATAGGCCTACCTCATTGTTGGAAAACTGTATTGTAAAGCCAATACCTGTATGTTCCTTTTTTTATTAACATTTATAGAGTCAATTGTAGCAGAATCTTCATGAGAGCAAACTCTATTTTACAAAAACATAAGAGTATGATACAATAATATGGTTAGTGTTAACTGTAAGGTTATTCATAACACCTAAGCTGGCTATAACTTTAATACGATGCTTTAATAGGATACCTGGGTAGCAGCATCTACGAAACCAGTTTATTGCCCAGAAACTGGGTTTATTGTCTAAGATACTTTGCCTGAGAGAGGCTGTACCCAGAGGTGAAAAGAAACGTTGTCATAGGACATTAAGGATATTTATGCACCCTGAAGTACTCCAGTAACAATGTCAATTCCATGTTTTCAGAGAGGGAGATTTTTTTTTACAGATTATACAGATCTTCACAGATTTCTAAGAAGCAAAAACATATGTAGCCCTACAGTGAAGGTGGTGGTTGCGTCCTCAAACATTATCTCCAAAAATCTAAACATCAAATCATACTCTGACCCACTGCCAACACCCTAAAGAACAGATAATGATATAGATTAATGAACAAATACTTTTTATTTGCAACATACATGAACTCAGTTTAATAGGCAGAACTTTTTTGTTTCTTTGCACCATCAAGACACATTCATTCCAATGTTCTCCTGTGGTTCCCAAGATGGGGGCCAGGTCTTTTGGCTGAAAAAAAGGCAAATAAACAGTCAGAAATTATATATTTGAGCTCTAAAATATGTTAAGAATTATAGTCTCTGAAATGGTTTATAAATCCTGCTGGGCTTCTACATATTTTCCTGACATAATGGGGTGGAGAAAGCAGAAAACATTTACAGTTATCCAAATTACGTTTACAATACAAAGATTTATATATATATATATATATATATATATATATATATATATATATATATATATATATATCGGGAATTAAGCTGTCATTATATTTGCTCAATTTGGTTATAAATTGTTATAAAATTGTTAACCTCATATTGTGTATATAATAGCATTGTGTTAATAAGCAGACCTTCCCATTCCTACCAAATATGAAATAGTCCCTTACCCTCAATCAAATCAAAATGTAGCAAATCATTTATTGCTCTGTCATAGCTTAGCAGAACGCCACTAAAAACAGCTGTACATATAAATGGTACTTGTGACAAATCTCAATTTCTCTGATGGCGAAAACATTTTGTGTTGTACTTGTCCATCCTAATTAAGCAGATCCGCTTCACTTTCCAAAAAGAAGTGAAACACTGGTCCATGTGCTCCTACAAAACTCATAATAAAATGGGAGTTATTTAAAGACAGGCTTCTTAATTAGGGTTAACTGACCCTTTAGGACAACTCAAGTAAGTTCAATATGAAAGCTGACATTACCATGATGGACACGGGAGCCAGTGGACCAGTACTTCTTTACATCCCTTTGGGGAGAAGGTAAAAGACAAACCAAAGTCATACTTTTATTTTATAACTAAATATTTCATTTAATTCCTCCTCCCACCCTTTAAAAATCAATTCTCAATTTCTTTAGACTTCAAAACTTTTGACAAAATGCAACATTTTCAGTATTATTCTATAGGTGTAGTTTAGTATCAATTCATGCCCCTACAGTTGTACAGAATGTTTTTTGTATAACTACTAACCTTTCTTTCACGTGTCTTAGATACACATTGTACTGGAAAAATGTCCAATGTGCTGTGATACTGACATGCTGTGAAGAAAAATGCATAAATTGTGTAAATATAAAACATTGCACCTTAATGAAACAGCGGTAAAACCAAAACCACAGAAAGTGGATCAGCAGAGGGATTCTGATTGTTGCCATACTGTCTAGATAGTAATCTACAACCCCATTTCAAGAAATATGTGATTTGTTAAATAACCTTTATTTTACTGAAAAAATACAAAGAAAATATTTTCAATTGCTTTACTGACCAGCCTAATTGCGTTTGGTAAATTTAAACTAGGTTAAAAAACAAAACATTGTTCCACAATTGATGTAACAGGATTCACAAAGTAGTCCTAAGTGCTAGAGAATAGCACAGAGTACAGCAAAGTATCAACAACTTCCCACAAAGATAAAAATATACTGAACCCTGAAGCCCCCCCAAAAAAGGTTTTAGATTTTTTTAAATCTTTTAAATTATTCATTAAAAAAAAGTTTTGTTATTTATAAAAAAAAAATTCCTACCATCATCCTCGGTTTGTTTCTTTCTCCTTTTCTTTTTAGCTGAAATATTTACAGCTACCTTCCTATATAGAGAAAAATAACTGTGTAAATAGTACCAAACAGTAGATGCCAAACTGCTGCCATACAACCTCATGTTTTAAGAAAGTATAAAAAGAGCAACTTGTGAAATATAATCCTGTGTCCAGAGTCTAGTGTGGTGTGCTACTTTTCTTTGTACATGGACATATTCTACATAGTCAAGGTTGCCCTTATTACTCTGTATCTTCTATTCTGAATTGGCACTTACCTGTTTGTTGCTCCTACTTTCTTCTTCTCCTTAATCTTTCTTTTCCCCACTTCCGCTGTCTGTTCTCTCTCCTTGTCTGCCCCTGAGTCTTTCTGTCCCTCCATCTCTTCTCTCTCCACTATCTTACTCTCTACTCTTTCTTCCTGTGCCTGTTCTGTCTCCATCAGTCCTAACTCTTCTAAGTCTTTTCGTGCCTCCATCTCTTCTCTCTCTGCACTCTCACTCTCTTCTATGTCTTCCTGTGCCTGTTCTGTCTCCATCAGTCCTAACTCTTCTAAGTCTTTTCGTCCCTCCATCTCTTCTCTCTCCGCACTCTCACTCTCTTCTCTGTCTTCCTGTAGCTCAATCTCCTGCACGACCCTACTCTCAATCTCTTCAACTTCACGGTGCTCTATCTGTCCTCTCTGGTGTTCATCTATTTCTCTTTCTACCTGATTTTCTTCTTCTGTCCTTACTTGCTGCCCCACCTTCTCTGTTTCAGGAACACAAGCTTCGATAAAAAAATCCAAAACAAGACATTTTAAAAAGCAATATATATATGTATACACACAAACACACAACATATAAAATGTGAGTACCCAAAGAAATATAAACCAGACAGAATTACACACCACTATTTAGAAAAATGATCTTAACTGAGATTTAAATCTGGTCTAAACAGGTACACAATACAGGGTCAATCTTAAATTTTCATGAATGTACTGATGTTGTCATGTGACCTACCTTCTAACAAACCTTCAAATAGGCAAATTATCTTCTCCATGACCGCATGCGCTAATACTGGCATCTCAAAGGGGCACTGGAGCTGGGCCACCCACTTTTTATTTTGTGGTCTATACTTTCCCCACAGCAGGAGGGGAAAAAACCCAAGAGCCTTCAGTTTCTCCATCTTAACAAAGAAAAGCATATAAGCAAACAGAGAGAGATTTCCTAGGCAGGGTTACTATACACATCTTTAAAAATAAAGAAATAAAGAGTGGGCAGTCCACTGTCTCTATTATGTGTATTTATAAGTGGGAACATCCAGAGCAACCTTTCTTTACTAGAAACTCTCTGAAATGATTCTGTACAACGGCACCGATAACCAATTAGTTAGTGTGCCGACATATAGTACCAGCGCAATTCACGGAGAACCAAATTCCCCATCAAAGGTCCCCTATCTCTGCCCAACACTTTTCGTCCTGTCTAAATAAAGGCAAAATAAAATGTTTATTAAAAAAACTAACCAAGGGTAAGTCCTCAAGAAAAACTAACCCAAGAAGCTCCTAAAATGACAAGAAAACATTTCCAGTCAAAAGGTGACTACACTAAAGAAGATAAAATATAATATTTTGATTATTTTTCAGTCTTACAGTTACAACATTCCACTAGACCCTTTGTTTTATGTCATTTTATCAAGAAGCTTCTTGATGTCTCACCCTGAGAAGCTTTTTTAAGCAATATTAAAGGAGTTCCCATCTATCTCTTCATTATTCAGTCAAAGTCATCCATTTAAAAATAAAATGTATTAAATAAAACGTTAGTTTTGTCCTTGAAAAACATGTATGTTTGCAAAATTATATTTTTGTCTTTTAAACTAATTTCAGAGATTTAGGCATTCACCTTCAGATCAAAAGTTTTTTTAAAGCAAGAGAAACCTTTTAACCAAAAGGTTGCCAAAACTTTTGACCACTAGTGTACTCTACTGCATTACCAGTGTTCTAAAAGAAAAAAGTGTTAAGCTGAATTTGCAGTGTGAAGTTGCAGGCAAGGATTATTATGTTGATGACATCATGACACACAACTGCCTGTAAAATATCATTTATTTTGACAGAAGACCCCCATGGCTGACCAAAAGAGAAAGACAAAGTGTTTATTACCAACAGGGAACTGTTGTCAAATATTTTTGCCTGATTCCGTGACTTTTTGACTTTGTGAGCCCATTCTTTGGCCTTGGTCTGGAACGTTTTCATTCTAGCTGTCTGCCTGGACTTTAGTTCCAGCAGCTTCCCACACTGGATAAGGGGGAGAGACGGAGAGAGTGAGGACACAGTATGACAGCAAAAAAGGTTCTAAACTGTGGTCTGTGTGTTGACTAGGCAGACTAAATATGCAGCCAAGCTTTAATATTACAAAGCTTGTTGTGTACCATATTTTAATGGAAAGTATGAATCTCCATTATGCCTTAAGTTGTCAATAAAGGCTTCATGCCGAACCCCACATGTAGAAAACAAGTCTCATTGCATCAGGTTTAAACATTTTGTATGCGCTTTGTTACACATAGAGCTGTTATACTAAAAAAAAACTTTAAATGAGTTACCGAAGATCAATAGCCATTACATAACCAGATTGATATTTAAAAGCTTTTATTTTTCTTCGTCTCACAGATATTTGAATAGTAAAATAAAATGCCATAAATGGTCAGAAAGGTTATCTGATTTAATTAAATACAAATATTTTTTAAGATTTATTTACAAATAAATATCAAGGTTAGTTAGTACTTCTGTTAACACTGTTTCCGACAAGCGGATGTAACGAGACTTGTTTATCCATGTGATGTTTGACATGTACACGTACCCTATTGCAGGGGCTAGCAGAGATGTTACCATTTTTCTAGAATTTTGAATTCAAAATATGGATACAGTTTGATATCTAAGTGTTTTACTTCACTTTTAAGTAATCAATAAAAATCAGGATCGATAAACAGAATCGAAAACAGAATTGATAAAAAAAAACCACCCTACTGAGAACCACCGCAATAGAAAAATGTACTATTGTCTGCAATAGATAGATTCAATATCAAAAGTGTAGCCTTGTAACAGAATTGTATTTAAAGGAATGTAGCCTTTTGAAAAATACCTACTGTCATGCAAGTTTGTGGTGTAACAAAACTCTTTTGTCTTTTTTTAACAAATACTGAGATATTTAATGCCAATGAAGGTTATTAGAATTTTGACCCGATTCCTCTGGCTTTAATGCATGACAAAAGGGGATAGTAGTTAGACAGTACAATAGTCTATTGTACATTATTTACCTTGGTGCATCTTCTATTAGCACAGTTTATATTTTCCGAACAATGGGTACACTGTCGAAAGGTTGATCCACCCGGCATTTTTACTACAAACAAAACAAAAATAAATTATAATTATTAACATGCCACACAACAAAATATTTAAAACTGAGGGAGGACCTGATGCAAGCAAATCCTAAACCTATTCTATTGAATTATAAAGTAATACAATTTACTTTATTGTCAACCATGGATAAATTGTGTTGGACCTAGGGATGGGTGACATGGAACACATCAGACAAATTGCATATTCAGTAATACAATTATTCTTAAGGATATTTAACTGCAAGGCAATAAGTGTGCAATATCAAAGTTTAACCAAAGTATTAACACAAATAGGTTAAGGGTAATATTACACAGGAACTTAAATAGTAAATGGTAATGACAAGTAACTTTTTTGTTATATTAATCTGTCATTTATTGGTTACATTTTTACATTAATGTATTAATATTTGCATTCATTGAATAATAACCATGCAATTCTTTGGAAACATTGGCTTGCAAACCCTTTCCGTTTCTCTTTAATGGGACTTCCATATTCTTGAGGACAGTTGAGTCTGTGAGATTACAGTTACCCAATAACTATTATGAAAGAACTAACACTATGGGAATGACTCAACAGAGTCTGGATTAACATTGCTTTATTTTCTGCTGGAGACAAATTATTTTGTCTAAATCGTGCTTAAGTAAAATATGATGACATAAGAACTTAAATAACCCGGAAATAGGAGCCAAGATCAACCCTGGTGTATCGTGGATCTGCAAGCAACTAGTAATGCCTAGTAGTTTAATTATACCAACGATATAGAGATTGCAGGCCGTATGATGCGAAATACTGATCTGGCG